>NC_064931.1:213601390-214226390 GCF_023897955.1 Schistocerca gregaria
TTGCCCCACCACGAAAAGTATAACGTTTCTCATTGGATAGACAGAATTTTTGTAGGCGGAGCTTAAGGTTAACATTGAGACCATGATTGGTCAGATGAAAACACAGCCAGATAGTTTTTTTTAAAACCAACTTCGGTAAATTGTAGTAAGGAGAAGTTAGGAGAAGAGTTGCTTCCGAGAGGGCGAGCTGGACGGAGCTGCGCCGGCCGCCGCCCCCCTGACGAACACCGACAAGGTAATGAATGCACGCGATGCCGCATAACAGCGCATAAAGCTTCACTCAGAACTGCAGAAGTCTCATATGTTACACCTCCTTTTTGGGTAATACTAATGTCGATCGTAAATTACAGCTCATGGTGTTCACATTTGCCACTTGAAGTAAAAATTTGAAACGCGATGATTTCTCTATTATGTAATTATTGGGAATCCACATCAGCCACTGTAATTTACGACAAGTTAGATAAGTTACTAAAGATAATTGAGGGTCACTGTAGACCATTTTGATAGTTTTTATCTTTCGTGAAACATAATTTAAACCTAGATTATAGATGTGATATGGCATAGGTCATCCTTCGATCCATTGTAGAACTTGGAAACCCATTCAGGGAATATTCGTTCACATTTTTGTTGAACGCAGTTAGTTTTTACCATCCTGTATTAAAACACTTCCTTTTATCAATAGTGCAATTTATAAACAATGTTTTGTGAGTAGAATAAAATTTATAATGGTAAACTTAACTTTTATTTCGACGTTATTTTACCAGCTAACTAAAAATAGGAAAGCCTTAAACCCTTCCACTAAATTTAGTTAGTATTAAGATTCTTTTACAGGGAGTGCAGTGGAGCTGATGCTGAGATCATTTAGTATTTGGTTATATCATCGCTAGTCTCACTGAACTCTTTTGAATTCTACATGTCATGTGTGGTCTGGCGTCTCCTTACCAGCAACAGGTCCCATGATCAAACTAGCCAATTCCCTAAAAAACACACTCAGAGCATCGTCGCGCGAAAGTGGTAGAGAGACACGATATAGAACAATCAGACACCACCATGAATGTTTAGAGTCTCATTTCGCTTGATTTTGATTATGAGATTGTTGCGAGGGTAATAAATAGCAGGTTATTACGTCTGCTGGCGAAAGTGATTGGGGCCATCAGAGTTGCCTTACTGGCTGCTCACTTTCGACTGCAATAACCAGACTACCGTGTTGTGATTGCAGTTACTGCAGTCACTTCTGTTCGCTGTGCCCTTGCTTTGCTGGATTTTAACAAGGTATTTGGCAGCGTTTCTCATAGTTATACTACTGGCCATTAAAATTGACACACCAAGAACAAATGCAGATGGTAAACGGGTATTCAATAAACAAATATATTATATTAGAACTGACATGTGATTACATTTTCATGCAATTTGGGTGCATATATCCTGAGAAATCAGGATCCAGAACAACCACCTCTGGCCGTAATAACTGCCTTGGAACGCCTGGGCATTAAGTCAAACAGATTTTGGATGGCGTGTACAGGTACAGCTGCCCACGCAGCTTCAACACGATACCATCGTTCATCAAGAGTAGTGACTTGCGTATTTTGACGAGCCAGTTGCTCGGCCACCATTGACCAGAGGTTTTCAGTTGGTGAGAGATCTGGAGAATGTGCTGGCCAGGGATGCAGTCGAACATTTTCTGTATCCAGAAAGGCCCGTACAGGACCTCCTGCAACATGTAGTCGTGCATTATCCTGCTGAAATATATGGTTTTGCAGAGATCGAATGAAGGGTAGAGCCACGGGTCGTAACACATCTGAAATGTAACGTCCACTGTTCAAAGTGCCGTCAGTGCGAACAAGAGATGACCGAGACGTGTAACCAATGGCACCGCATACCATCACGCCGGGTGATACGCCTGTGTGGCGATGACGAATACACGCTTCCAATGTGCGTTCACCGCGATGTCGCCAAACACGGATGCAACCATCATGATGCTGTAAACAGAACTTGGATTCATCCGAAAAAAGGACGTTTTGCCATTCGTGCACCCATGTTCGTCGTTGAGTACACCATTGCAGGCGTTCCTGTCTCTGATGCAACGTTAAGGGTAACCGCAGCCATGGTCTCCTAGCTAATAGTCCGTGCTGCTGCAAACGTCGTCGAACTGTTCGTGCAGATGGTTGTTGTCTTGCAAACGTCCCCATCTGTTGAGTCAGGGATCGAGACGTTGCTGCACGATCCGTTGCAGTCATGCGGATAAGATGCCTGTCATCTTGGCTGCTGGTGATACGAGGCCGTTGGGATCCAGCACGGCGTTCCGTATTACCTTCCTGAAACCACCGATTCCATATTCTGCTAACAGTCGTTGAATCTCGACCAACGCGAGCAGCAATGTCGCGATACGATAAACCGCAATCGCGATAGGCTACAATCCGACTTTTATCAAAGTCATAAACGTGATGGTACACATTTCTCCGCTTAAACGAGCCATCGCAACAACATTTCATTTGGCAATGCCGGCAACTGCTGTTTGTGTACGAGAAATCAGATGGAAACTTTTCTCATGTCAGCACGTTGTAGGTGTCGCCACCGGCGCCAACCTTGTGTGATTGCTCTTAAAAGCTAATCATTTGCATATCACAGCATGCTCTTCCTGTCGTAGCACGTCTGTGGCACGTCACCTTCGTGGTGTAGCAGTTTTAATTGCCAGCAGTGCATTTGATCCGTGTGTTGGAGAATATCCGCTTTACTCCTGAGGATCGTGTAGGTCTTTCCCACATGTTTCAGGGCATTGCGGCGAAGATACTTGTTAATGGTGAGCTTGCACCGCCGATAGCGATCAGTCGGGGTGTGACGCAGGACAGATCGCTTTCGATGCACTTATTTGTTCTCTCTCTGGAACAGATGCTTCGCCGTCTCTCACTTCAGGTACGAGAAATGACGCTCTTTGGCGCGACCCTCGCGGTTCGGGTGTATGCCGACGGTGTGATGGTTCCTCTCCGCCATAGTGATGAATTTTCTTTCTCAAAGTTGGAGTTAAATGATTATTGTAGAGCCGGCCGCTGTGGCCGAGCGGTCTAGGCGCTTCAGTCCTGAACCGCGCTGCTGCTACGGTCACAGGTTCGAATCTTGCCTCGGGTTTGGATGTGTGTGATGTCTTTAGGTTAGTTAGGTTTAAGTAGTTCTAAGTCTAGGGGACTGATGACCTCAGATGTTAAGTCCCATAGAGCTTAGAGTCGTTTGAACCAATTATTTTAGAGTCTCTGATGCATGGCTGAAAGAGCGAAAAAGTAAAATTCTTACATTTCGGGGCCTTGATGATGCTCTTCTGACAGCTACTGCCGTAGATCGGCATACGTCATTTGAGGTCATCGTCGATCGTTGCCCTCTTAAAATATTGACACTTTACGTTACACTATAGTTGATAAAATCCAGGGGAGCATACTGAAACACGAGCGGCTCCAAGCTGAATTCTCCAAAATGTTCCCATTTTGAATACGTATTTGTTGTGTTAGGAATTTCGTATTGCCCAATTCTTCCCACTCTCTGCAATTATAGCAAAAATGTTGCGGCAGTTGTCTGGACGTTTTTTATGGAAACGTTACACAATTCAACTGCTCTATGTGATTACGGCCAAACCACATACCTTAGGGGGTTTGGGCCTCTCCGATATCAAGACAAAAGATTCTGCTTCATATATTAGACGCACGGTTTTGATTATTACCATGGAGTCACATACTTTCCCAACTCAGCTGTTCACACTTGTGCATCCACCGAGTCTTGCTCCGCCGATTGACTCTGGATGCCATAATGTTAAACTGCGGTATGTTAATTGATTAACTGAAGGGGGATTTATGGGACTAAATGGCGATGTCATCAGTACTGCGATTCCAAAGTTCCCCGCAGAAGAGAGAGTGTCTGCTAAAAGTGGAGGGATTCAGACAGTGGGGTGAAACTGTAACACGACGAAGTTAAAACACACACAGTAGAAGGCACAAAAGGATAGGCCAAATCTAAAAACAGGAAGAAAAAGAAGTAAAATAGCTGTATTTGCAAGGGGGACTGATCATGGGTTCCAGACCGAGAAGACATGAAGAGAGGCCCGAATCACAATAACCCTGCCCCTGCTTCAGCAGTAAAGCAAAACCTTGCATCTAAAAATAAAAACCACTTTGACGGAGGAAACTGAAGACAGTTCAACCATCTGTGAATCGCCTACTAAAGTTAAAGGTAACGAATCTGAAAGACTACACGTGAAAGGGCCGAAAGAAGGGGACATTCCACCAATATATGTGATACCATCAACCTGGGTGGGCTGCAGAGCCGTATTGTGGGGCTGGCTAATTACGCAAAAGAAAACAGTGTGTGAGACTGGCATGATAAATGCAAAAAAATGGTTCAAATAGCTCTGAGCACTATGGGACTCAATTTCTGAGGTCATTAGTGCCTTAGGACTTAGAACTGGTTAAACCTAACTAACCTCAGGACATCACACACATCTATGCCCGAGGCAGGATTCGAACCTGCGACCGTAGTGGTCTCGCGGTTCCAGATGATTAATGCAAAGACGGCATTAAGGCAATGGAGTCTTTCCGGGAGGAGCGGGAGGAAGAGCGCCAAACAGCTATACTCTGCTTGATTGTGTGGAGTTTATTACTCAGAGTACTAGCACACCAATGTCATTCCGCTTTTGGGCAAAGAGAGATTTGAAGTAGATTTGAAGTAGGAGATTTGAAAGTGTATCCCGCCCTATCCATCGTTTAGAACCATCCGTGTTTAGTATGATAGCACCCTGGCACTCTGTAAGGATGGAATGTACAAGACGCCGGTAGACCATAGGGGCGACAGAGACCTTAGGACCTTGGAATAGATCGATCCTAATCCATGGCATAGGCACCATCCAAGGAGGTAGGGGTGGGAGGAAATACACAGGGCACATTCCAATGAGTGGAGATTGAGATCCTGACAGAGGGAACTGAGATATATGCCAGCTGGTAATCCTATCTGCTGGCAGATACCAGGACGGAGACATCCTTCATTTGCAAAGAGGAGAAGGTACAAGGGATGGTTAGGAAACTGGCGAATGGAGATTGCGAGGAGACTGTCAACGGGGCTAGTGCGAAAGGCACCAATAGCGAGACACACCCCACAATGGTGAAATGTGTCAAGCATTTTCAGAGCGCTGGATCCGTTGTTATAAACCTGACTACCAAAATCTAGTCTGGAAACAATCAGAGCACGATAAAGATGGAGAGCATTGTCTGCAGCCTAAGATGTTTCGGCCAGGGGTAGACAGCATTAAGCTTCTGCACGCACATAGTCTTCAGGTGGCGAATATGGGCAAAAACATGAGATTTTTTTTCAAAAATAAGTCACAAAAACGGGACAGTGCTACAAAATCAAGGCGCTGCTCACCTAAATAAAGGTCTGGATCAGATTGTACTGTGGACTGACAGCAAAAAAGCATAATCCGCAATTTGGAGGGCGAAAACTGGAAGGCATGGGAGAGAGCCCACACAGAGGCCAGTCGGATGACGCCTTGGAGCTCGTGCTCAGTAGATGCTATCGAGTGAGAGCTCCACCACATGCAAAGATTGTCAGCAGGCGAGCTGGGTTAACGTGAGGCCCAACGAAGGTTACAAGCCCATTGATGACTATGAGGAAGAGTTTGATTCTTAACAGAGAACACTGTGGGATTCCGTTCTCTTGAATCCGAAGGTTGCTGCGTGAAGTGCCAACTCGAACCTGGAACGGTGGGATAAAAACCGGCAGATAAAAATCGGGTTTGCGAAAGCCCCACTCATGGAGGGTAACTACATTGTGCTGGTGCCAAGCCTTGTCATATGCCTTATGTGGGTGAAAGAAGACTGCGATGAGGTGCCGGCAGAGAGTAAAAGCATGTCGGACTGCTGTTTCCGATCTGAGTAAATGAGCAGTTGAAGATAGTCCTTCCTGGAAGCCACACTGATGTTGGGACAAAAGGCCCAGAGATTCGAGCACTTAACGTAACTGGAAGCTAACCACTCTCCTGAGCAGTTTACAAAGTACGTTTGACAGTCTAATCGGGAGGTAGACGTCGAGAGAAGATGGGTTCTTCCCAGACTTAAGGATGATGATAACTATACTGTCCTGCCATTGCGATAGGAAGAAACCGGTTAGCCAAATGTGGTTGAAGACACTGGGTAGATGTTACCTCTGGTTAATGTCCAAGTGGTGGATCATCTGGTTGTGGATGGAATTCAGGCCTAGGGCTTGTGTTATCTTCTGCAAGGACAAATGGATCAGTACACAGAGCACCCTGGGAGATAAGACCCTGAACAGTTGACTGTCGCTGGTGGCCCTGAAGGTTAAGAGGCTAGGACCAAACCTGTGATGAAGAGGTATACGTCCACAGGGAGGGAACATAGCGATCGCAGCATTCCCTTTTATTTTGCTTAATAAGGCAGTGAGCCTTAGCACGGAGACGCTTGAAAGCGATGAAGTTGGGCTGTGAAATGTGTTGTTTAAATCACTGCAGCGCCCATCGGCGGTCCTGGATAGCGACTGCTACGTCCTTGGTCCACCACCTTACTGGTCGATAACAAGAGGGACCTGTGGATAGGGGGATAACAGTACCAGCAGCATGGAGTATAGTGGCAGAGATCTACTGCACGATCGCATGAATGCAGTTCGAGAGAGAGCTGTCAAAGTGCACAGCAGACGTATATAAAGGCCAGTTGGCACTGTGGAATGCTCAGCGTAGGGCGTGTCTGCCTGGCTGTGGCAGGGAATGATAGAATCATCGAAAAGTGGTCACTGTCGCAAAGATCGTCATGGGGTGACCTATGTAGGGAAGCCACGAGAGCAAGGAAGGATATTCTGAGATCGATAGCAGCAAAGGTGCCATGGGCGGCACTGAAGTGGGTAGGGCAACCGTTATTGAGGAGTCACAAACGAAGTCAGTAATAAATTGGTCAATTACAAGACCCCTACCTGTGGAAGTGGTACTCTCCCACAGGAGGTAGTGTGCATTGAAGTCCCCGAGAAGTAGATATGGTGGCTGGAGTTGCATCTCATGGCTCAGTTGTGGTAGTAGGCTTCCAGCCTGAGAGACGTCGGCGGGAATGGTCCTGGGTGGAGGGGGAGGGGGGGGGGGCAGCCACATCACCGGCAGGTGCCAAAGAAGGGGGGCGGGCACTTCTTCAGCAGGCGAAGAAGAGCGCCACCTGGAGGGGAGGTTGTGGAATCTGCAGAGGAAGGGGACAGGAGAGGGGGACGGAGCTGGAGTAATAAAGATGTAGGAGGGAGAAAGGATGTAACAGAGGCAAAAACCTGAAGAAATTGGCACTGGATGGAGTCTGACATATTTTTGGCGAGCCTCAGCGCAAGATAGGCGATCCAGGCACTTGTACTCTTGGAACTTCTTTTTTCTCTTGTAAGCAAGGCAATCTGGCGAGCGAGAAGAGTGGCGGTAATGACAAGTGACACACACAGGTGGCGGAACACAGGGTCTTTCCTCGTGGAATGAGTGCACCCAGTCACCACACAGAGGATCTGCAATACAGCCGGAAGACATATGACCGAAACGCAAGCACTGAAAGCACCTCATGGGTGATGGGGCATGTGGCTTCACATCACATCTATAGAACATGATCTTAACCTTCTCTGGGAGGGTCGAGGCTCAGCCCATGCGAACTTTGCTCCTTTCTAGATGTACCTGGTGCAGCGGGACATTTCATTTAGTATTGTGGGGTGTCATTTTTTGGTCGGAACAAATCTCTTCAGTTCGGCAGAGTCGTGGTGTCTGCACTGTTTACGTTCTAGTGGCTGTTTGCACAAAAAAAAGACAGTCTACTGATCTATCGTCCCAAGCATTTAAAACTGAGTAGGAATGACAGAAGAGAGGGATGAGGGTTCTCAATATCTATTATGCTTTCGCATAATCAATGGATACTGCAAATTTGATGAGGAACGGTATTATAATATCATGCAGAAAGTATTTAAAGATTTAGTTGACAATGCAAGAGCAAAAAGTCGACAGACGAGATTTATTGCTCTTTAAATGAAGAAACATCTTGTGCTGAATTTGCAAGCAAGGAGCATGTGAAGAAATTGGTGGTACGAATAGTAAAGGTTGTGAAGTTGCACGCTTCATTGTTCTACAAGCTGCAACAGCTTTTGATGAAACTGAATGAAGAGTGCGGAGACTTACTATATTACTGCAATGCACATTGGTTAAGTAAAGAGGCATACCAGAAAACATTTCTCGCTTTGAAACCTGCTGTTGTTTAATTTACGAAGGAAAAAGGAGTGCAAGAACGAAAATTGAAACATCAAGAGTTCATTGCAGATCTTGCCTTTTAATTGGAATTGACTGCACGCTTCTAAGACACTGCAAGCGCAGAAAGAAATTATTTATGATTTGATGAGGATGTATTTAAAAAGGAAATCGCATTGTAGAAGGGACAAAGTCTGTCAAAATCAATCCAGTTCCCTAAGCTCACTAGCGTTTAAGAATACGCGATGTTTAAGGAACTCATTGTGTCCTCAAAGAATTACAAGAATAGATGTCTCAATATTTTGAGTACACTGGCAATGTTAGATCCGTTTTCGAGACAGTTTCCCATTTCCGTTGAAAGGGCCTCTGAGCATAACCAGATGAAACTGATTGAACTGCAATGCAGCTCCTGTTTCAAAGGCAAATCCTTTTACGTTCAAACTGTTCAGGCCGTTTACTTTGTTTTCCCTTAGTAGAGTTTTCACGTTTCTAAAATGAGGTTGCAGAAGTGCTACAGTATTTCAATCAACATATGTGTGTGAAAGATCTTTTATCGATAACGAAACTTAATAAGTCATGATTACGTGGCAACCTGAGTGCGAAAATGGGTGAAACTGCCTCTGTCCGTATGTCAACAGTTTCCGTCAGATAAAAATCATGTTTTGTCTTCAGCGCATCAAAAATAATTAAATAGTTATTAAAATTTGTTTTGTTTGTGATCTATGCGGTAGAGAAATGTGAACTATAAAACAATTCGAATGCCATTCGACTGTACTGGCGTTTAAACGCGGCGCGTTCGCAGTTTCCCTCTCTATTCCCTCCTCACTTTCAGACTGCATTCTGTACTGGTGCGGGAAGTCTGCAGAGAGGCTGAGTGCTATGGGACTCATGCCAGGGCACGGCTCGCCGACAGAATTCTTGGCCGCCCCTGGAGTAGAGGTATCAAATTATGGGGATGTTGACTGATATGTTCCACACACTGTTCTAAATAGTCATAGAAATTTTCTGTGGGATTAGGGTCGTATGATTTAACATGTAACTCGTCCGCCCTGATAGCACAGTGGTCAGCGTGACGGACTGCCGTTCTACGGGCCCGGGTTCGATTCCCGGCTGGGTCGGAGATTTTCTCCGCTCAGGGACTGGGTGTTGTGTTGTCTTCATCATCATTTCATCCCCATCCCCAATGTGGCGTCGAATGTAGTAAGTCCTGCACCAACGCGGCCGGACCTGCCCTGCAAGGGGCCCCTCGGCCAATGACGCCAAAACGCTCATTTCACATGTAACTCGAAGTGCAAAAGTGCAATAGGATGCCTGAGTGTACATTAAACCAAGAACATTTGCTTGTAGCCTTGTATACATGGATGTCGACATCTCGTAAAATCGGAATGTCCACAACATGGACATGTTGAAATCATAGAAGGAAAAGCCATACTTGCTTACCGATAATGTTAAAATAAACAACACCCTCAAGTTATTGCTTATCTGTACTAGTGTCTCAATTCATAATACGAAAAAAGGCCCAAAATATCACATAGTCCCATCAGGCCTGAGCTACTCGTCTACCATCTACACTCTGCTGGTTAAAAGCCTCACTGGACGGCCTGTGCATTCGACGCCTTGCATCATTTGAAAAGAGGGGAAGTAAAGACTGAATGGACCACACAACCAGCCTCAGTCGGCTACTGTCCACTCTCTGTCTCGCTTGGCGCGTAGAAGACGCGCAGCTTTGTGTGTCGCTGTGAGTAATGGCCTTTTGCGAGGTGGAACCCGTCCCTCTAATGTTCTTGGATGCGGTTCACTTCGCAGTTCGGATGGACTCGTACACTGAAAGCAACAAATTCTGTCGGTTTGAAACCAATTTCTACTGACACTCGTCTACAGTCCTTTTCGGTCACACTCTTTTAAAACTGTCTCACAACGCGTTACACGGCTGCTAGCAGTACACCGTTCCTTGCAGACGCGTTCGACAGCCCACAATGATACACCAACGCATCGAGCAGCTTCATTCACGGTGTTTACTCCTCATTTCTCTACTCTGTCATATCTCCACGTCGCCCCACAATACTGCGCTGATTCCATACAACTGACTATTTCACTCAGAACACTTAAGTGTAATGATCTTCGTCAGCGGCCGAGAGTCACATTGCCGTCGGATCTCAAAAGAGACTAGTGTGCTCTTTTAAAGAAATGACAAATATTTTGTCCTTTGAGGTAATATTCTCCGGACTTTGGCTACCTGCTTCAAGCTGCTGCGTTCTTGGATTAGTGTTATGCGCTGATGCTTCGAGTAAGATGTCCTGCATGGTTGCATGTTGCCTGTTGTTACGGACTTTCGTTGGCAATTCTGCGGGAGTTTCGATATTTGCAAAGATGTTGGCAGCGTAGATGGTTGCGTTGCAGTATTCCGGCCGTTTGCACACGGTGTGTCACCACCATTCGCGAGTATTGTTGCGTTTTCGATTAGTTCGTGACGGTGTTCTTCGTGTCTACGCAGTGTAGTTCCGTTCTGTTATTTGAAGATCGTGTCCCATTGAGGAGCCCGCCGTGGTTTATTGACTCCTGGGCTTTTAGCCACTAGTTGACCGTTTGCCCTGCAGTTCATACATTTTCAAGGGTGCTGTTCATGTATGATCAAAGCGCGAGAACTTTTGATGTTTAAGAGGAAGGAACATGTTTCTTTCGATCGATACTGAGAGCACTCGCACCATTGTCAACAGTTATATGTTTCATGTTATCCTACTTTTCATGTTGAACTTTTTATACGCGATGATGTATTTATGTGGAAGTTTGCATTAGGAACCGCAACCCTTTGAAATCCTAAGCCTGCGTACGCGACTGAGACTATGTATAGGCAATAGCCTCAATTGTGCTACTGGATTCGTGATTTTCTTTTTGAAATGTCGCAGTTCGCAGTAACTAACGAACAGTCATCGAATGAAACAGAAGTTATATGTAGAGTTCACCGATGAAATGTTGTAAACCCGATTCTATTCGTAATCTATAAAAACGATTTGGGAGACAATCTGAACAGCCCTTTTAAATTGTTTGCAGATGATGCTGTCGTTTACTGTCTAGTAAAGTCGTCTATAGATGAAAACAAATTGAAAAATGATTTAGAGACGGTATCTGTATGTGAGAAGTGGTAACTGATCCTAAACAATAAAAAGAGTGAGGTCTTTCAAAAAATGGTTCAAATGGCTCTGAGCACTATGGGACTTAACATCTGAGGTCATCAGTCCGCTAGAACTACTTAAACCTAATCTCAGTACATCACACACATCCATGCCCGAGGCAGGATTCGAACCTGCGACCGTAGCGATCGCGCGGTTCCAGACTGAAGCCCCTAGAAACGCTCGTGCACAACCGCCGGCTGAGGTCTTTCACATGAGTAATAAAAAAACCGTTATATTTCGGTTACACTGTGAATCATACAGAGCCAATGGTTGCTGAGTCATCTAAATTGTTAGGGATTACAATTACGAACAAATTTATTTGGAACCATGACAAAGAAAATGTTTGCCGGCCTGAGTGGCCGTGCGGTTCTAGGCGCTACAGTCTGGAACCGAGCGACCGCTACGGTAGCAGGTTCGAATCCTGCCTCGGGCAGGTTAGTTAGGTTTAATTATTTCTAAGTTCTAGGCCACTGATGACCTCAGAAGTTAAGTTGCATAGTGCTCAGAACCATTTTTGAAAGAAAATGTTCAGCGGAAGGAGAACGGAAGACTGGGTATTATTGGCAGAACATCTAGGACATGCAAAAATACTACTAGAAGAATGCTTATGTTACGCTTGTCCGTCCTCTTACAAAATACTGCTGCACGGTACTGTATCCTTATCAGTTAGGACTGACAGAAGACATCGAAAAAGTTCAAAATAATACAGTTCGTTTTGTATTATCGCGAAATAGAGGAGAGAGTGCGCGGATATGTTAATCGAATTGAAGTGGCAAGCATTAAAACAAAGGTGTTTTTCGTTGCGGCAGGATCTTCTCATGGATGTATAGATGCACGTAGAGCGGTCCCTAAGTAGTCTGGTGCGGTATTCGTTTCAGCGGTATTTATTAAACGGGGACAGTTAAACACGAAGGGTAACCAGTACTCCGGAATCGACTGAGCAGCGCTGCTCTATGGCTGTAACAGTCGTGGACGGATGTATTAATTGAAATTAATTTAATTTTTTGTAGAAAATAATGAAGATATAAAACCTAGCAGAATTACGTAAAGTGGTTTTCTGTAAAACATGCCAGCTTGCATATCTCCTTACTGAATTGCTGGATCTAATGTAAAATCAGATACTTGCGTTATTTAGTTACATACGTACTCTGTTTCGTAAAGAGAACTCTCCAATTGAACTATGAAAGAAACTACACGGCCGAGTTTTCTACTTCATTGTATTCTTTGTAGGTCGCTGTTGGTTTTCTAGTTTTTGATGTGAATCGTTAATAGGGAGGTCTGCACTGTGCTGCACAGATGAGTTAGAATGTACAACATCATGAATACATACAACGTGATGAAACAGACAAATAGCTTGAACTGTCACATCGATTTACATGTCACAATTTATTGAAATATCCAACAACCAGATATCTTGGATTCTAACAAACCAAAAGAACATTTTACAGACTTTCTTCGGCAGTACAGTCCATAATTAAATCTGTGCCTTTGATTAGTTGATTGTCTATAATTTTATGATCTCATTATGTGTTTTATGAGACGAAAAGCTTCATCTAAAGCAAAACAATAAGGAAATTCCCTGTCTTCTTTTGGAAGATGTATAGATTCCTAAAGTGGGAGCGCTCCTCCATACAGAGCATTACCGAAAGAACATTCTTTCAGTTCTCTCCCATCACTGTTGCGGGCATACTTCCCAACATGAAAGGCTAAAAATATGCCATATGCATTCTGCCTGCAATAGAAACAACTAACAAGTCTATAGATTGTTATTATAAAATGTTGATCCAAATTTATCGAAACTCTAACTCCGATGTGCTTTCCGCGAAGTTACCAGTACTGTACGGTAGAGTCTATGTGTCAGCCATAACTCCTCATCTGGCAGTGTGTTCTCGGAAAAAAATATAAGGATAGCAGGGTACATATTAAATTCTTTAAACCACTTAAAAACTCATCGTTGATTCACATTAGTATGCCAGTAAGTGTCTACGTAACAATGAAGACACAGTACCACGTTACTAACGCCAAATCACTTCTGTTGGCATCGAGTCACACGCACACCACCTCAGTGCCATGTATCTGCCACGTCTCGCGTCACGTATCTTGTCACGCCATGTCGGTGGGCATCTGGGGCAGGACATAATATTGATCATCACTCATTTTAAACAAACAGGAATATAGTTCGTATTGGCTTGGACACTAGCGAGATTAGGATTGATGACCGGCTTTAGGCACCAGCTGGAAGCTCTACTAAAGAGACAGCAGACACTACATCTGTCTGTATTGCGGCGCATTATGGGATCATTACCAGTAAGTATTGACGGATTGCATCGAAATAGTTCAAATAAGGACAGTTCGTTTCGTATTATAGCAAAATAGTGGAAACGATGTCATAGGTATGATACTCGAAATGGGGTGGCAATCATTAAAACAACGGCGTTTTCCTTTGCTGCGAGGTCTCTTAACGAAATTTTAATTTCCAGCTTTTTCCTTCGAATGCAATAATATATCGTTGATTCTCGCCTACAAAGAGAGTAACGGCCACCGTGATAAAATAAGAGAAATCAGAGCTCGCAACGAAAGATTTAGGTGATCCTCTTTCCTACATGGTATTCGAAAGTTCGGTCGAGAAATAGTGTAAAAGTGGGTCTACAAAGCCTCCACCAAACACTTAAGATTGAATTCCAGAGTGGTGATGTAGATGTAGATGTGGATATAGGTGCACTCGCCAGTTAACTGAATCAGTTTGCTTCGGCCCGGCTTTAACCGGATGCGCTGGCTGGCTTTAGAATCGAGCGGTTCTCCTCGGCGCTGCCAGGGCGGCAACCAACAGCTGCGGAATATGCCACAACAGCTCACACACCTGCTGTCTGTGTTGACTCGGCGCATGAGCAACGGAGCTGTAGTGGAATTGTTTCTGTCGACGATATGGCGGCTTTGCGTTTTTTTTTTTCCGCGTCAAATGGTTTCAAATGGCTCTGAGCACTATGGGACTTAACATCTGAGGTCATCAATCCCTTAGACTTAGAATTACTTAAACCTAACTAACCTAAGGACATCACACATATCCATGCCCGAGACAGGATTCGAACCTGCGACCGTAGCATTTTGCCACGTCACATTTGGGTACAACGTCAAGTTTCCGACGATCACCATCATAGTGTTTTTCAGGAGGAACTGACTGTTCTATCTTCTGCTATTGACGTACGTCGTCATTACGTCGTGCTACCATAGAGTGCGTCAAAGATTGCGATAATGCGCCACCGCTTTCGTAGGAGCATTAACGCATGATGAAAGAGAGAAAGATTAAATACTAAAGTCCTTTTTCGAAAACTGTTTCACTGATGAAGCTCGTACTGTGATTCCTCCTTTTAAACTATCTATAAATGTCAGAATCACAAATATCTAAATAAGTGACAGAGAATCAACTGAAATCTCTGCGCAGAGGAATGGCCACTGGACCTGATGGGATACCTATGCGATCCTAGGTAGTGTATGTAGAAGTTCTTACTCTTCTAGCAGGCATGTACAGTAGATACAACGACGTGTGGCCGACTGCTGTGGCCGAGCGGTTATAGGAATTTCAGTCCGGAACCGTGCTGCTGCAACGGTCGCAGGTTCGAATCCTGCCTCAGGCATGGAAGTGTGTGATGTCCTGAGGTTAGTTAGGTTTAAGTAATTCTAAGTTCTACGGGACTGATGACCTAAGATGTTAAGTCCCATAGTGCTCAGAGCCATTTGAACCATTTCTTGAACAACGACGTGTGAATCCTAGCTGGCTGTGTTCTTCCCGGAGACCTAGAAGGTGGCAAACACCGAAGCCCAGGTTCATTCTGTCGTTCCCTGACTTCCGGAAGGCGTTCGATATAGTTCCGCTAATGAATAAAATATGAGCGTAAGGAATATCAGACCAGCTTTGTGATTGGGATGAAGAGCTCCCAGCAAACAGAAAACAGCATAATATTCATAAGAGAGAGAAAAATTCAGATGTGGTGTACGCCAAGACTGTGTTACAGCACCATTAATTTTCACAATTTATACACCGATGAACAAGTGAATAACGAAGAAGTTCCATGAGGCTTTTCGAGGACGAAATTGTTCTAAATAGACAAGTAACAACGCTAGAAAATTATACTGAAATGCAGGAAGATATGCGGAGAACCAACGCTTGGTGCATGGACAGGCACCTAGTAGATAGAGTCGGAAGTTCCATGCGGCTTTTCGCGGATGATGCTGTAGTATTCAGAGAAGTTGCAGCATTAGAAAATTGTAGCGAAATGCAGGAAGATCTACAGCGGTTAGGCACTTGGTGCAGGGAGTGGCAACTGACCCTTAACACAGACAAATGTAACGTATTGCGAATACATAGAAAGAACGGTCCTTTATTGTATGATTGTATGATAGCGGAACAAACACTGGTAGCAGTTACTTCTGTGAAATATCTGGGAGTATGCGTACGGAACGATTTGAAGTGGAATGATCATATGAAATTAATTGTTGGTAAGGCTGTTACCAGGTTGAGATTCGTAGGGAGAGTCCTTAGAAAATGCAGTCCATCAACAAAGGAGGTGGCTTACAAAACACTCGTTCGACGTATACTTGAGTATTGCTCATCAGTGTGGGATCCGTAGAGGGTCGGGTTGACGGAGGAGATAGAGAAGATCCACAGAAGAGCGGCGCGTTTCGTCACAGGGTTATTTGGTAAGCGTGATAGCGTTACGGAGATGATTAGCAAACTCCAGTGGCACACACTGCAAGAGAGGCGCTCTGCATCGTGGTGTAGCTTTCTGTCCAGGTTTCGAGAGGATGCGTTTCTTAATGAGGTATCGAATATATTGCTTCCCCCTACTTATACCTCCCGAGGAGATCACGAATGTAAAATTAGAGAGATTCGAGAGCGCACGGGGGCTTTCCGGCAGTCGTTCTTCCCCCGAACCATACGCAACTGGAACAGGAAATGGAGGTAATGACAGTGGCACGTGAAGTGCCCTCCGCCACACACCGTTGGGTGGCTTGCGGAGTATAAATCTAGATGTAGATGTAGATCTAGGCAGTAGACCCTTATCATAAACGAATGTAGCGCATTGTGGATAGGCTGAAAAAGTCAGAGAGACCCATTACTATATGATCGTATGATTGCAAAACAGTCACTGAAAGCAGTCACGTACATTACTGATGTTGGAGTGTGCGTACAGAGTGATTTAAAGTGGGTCAACGACATACACTGGGGTGACAAAAGTCATGGAATACCTCCTCATATCGTGTCGGACCTCCTTTTGCCCGGCATAGTGCAGCAACTCGACGTGGCATGGACTCAACAACTCGATGGAAGTCCCTTGCAAATATACTGTGCCATACTGCCCCTATAGCCGTCCATTATTGAGAAAGTCTTGCCGGTGCAGGATTTCGTGCACGAAATGACCTGTCGATTATGTCCCATAAATGTTCGGTGGGATTCATGTCGGGCAATGTGAGTAGCCGAGCCATACACTCGAACTGACCAGAATGTTCTTCAACCCAATCATGAACAATTGTGGGCCAATGACATGGTGCCTTGTCATCCGTAAAAATTCCATTGTTGTTTGAGCAGATGAAGTTCATGAACGGATGCGAAAGGTTTCATTCCGTTCAGCTGAATGACAGGACCCAGACAATTCCGCGTAAATACAGCCTGAATCGTGGTAAAAAACGGCTGTTTTGAAGAGCGCGTTGTGTGAAGCAGTCGCTCTCCGTTTCTCACGGTGGCTCCTCTGTGGCAATCGCAGCTTTGGTGTCTCCCTCTGGTGGGAAAGGGGAAAAGTTGCCTGTTCACGTGCATTTAAGGGGCGCTATGAGTTGGCCAGGGGTCAGGCCAGGCGGTCGTCTTCACTCGGAGACGGCTGCCTCCTGACCTGCAGCCTGTCTCGATCTCGGGAGGCCCCATCCCGTGGTCCCCGACCGGCACATACCTCGGTGTGACGCTTGACAGGCATCTCACCTGGCTGCCGCACATCCGCGACATCAGGGGGCGGGCGATTGGGCGTCTCCGGGCGCTCTACCCGCTGCTGAACCCCTCATCCACGCTCCCCCCTCGGCATGGCCTGACCGTGTACTTGGCCCTCATCCGGCCGGTACTCGAGTACGCCGCCGTTCTGTGGGGGAATGCCGCTCCATCGCACTTTGCGATGCTCCAGCGTGTCCAGAATCGGGCGCTGCGACACGCTCTCCACAAGCCGCCTCGTTACTCCACAAGGCTCCTTCATGAGGAAGCTGGCGTCCCGTTGCTGCGGGATCGCTTCAGGCAGTCCGCCAGGGTGTTCTATGCCTCTGCAGAACATTCTGGCAGTCGTCTTATCCGCGGACTGGGACACCAAGTCCACCGCAGGCCAACCACGCGTTGGCCTGATCTGCTGCGGGAGTAGTTTCTTCCGCAGCCTCTATGACGCATTTAACTCAGCGTCCACCCCCACGCGGCCGCTCCCATAGGCCAATCCTAACCGTGAGGCCCCACAATAGTTCTTGAGGTCCACACAGGAACAGCAGCTTCGCTGCTTAGCCTGTCTCCCTCCTGGTAGATGTAACCAGAGATTTGCAGTACAGTGCAGTGCAGGCCAGGGGTCAGTCTGTCAGTCTCGGCGAGTCTGGTGAGTTGGTCAGCCGGGTCAACGGGTGGCAGTCAGTGGCTGTCTGTTGTCCGGAGTGCTACTATGTTTTAGGCCCATAGTCTGCTCGAGTTTCTCGGGCAACGGTCATTGCCGGTTGGATCGATCGGTTGGTCGGTCGCGCACTGGGTCACAAGATGACTTGTCCGTCTTAAGCCTCGGCGCATGTGAGGTCACCACGTCGGTCCAGTGGGCCGCGCCGTATAGCGAGGGTAGTGGCTTCGCGGTCGACACGAGAGCAACAGGAACCAACCAACGACATCGGTCTGGCCGGTGTGAGCTGCGACACCGTGAGATGGGAGTTCGGCGCGCCTTCCTGCGTCTGTCGAAGCGGCTGGCTGCGGACAGTTCGGGAGAGCGTTTTGTGGGTGCTGCGCCGGGTCTTCGCCAGACATCACCGTTTACTAGAAGTTAAGTGATTCGTGATATGTTGTTTCATTTACTCGTTAAATTCTACTTGTTTTCTTCGTCGGTGTCGTCCCCAGCTTGCTCGTCTGTCTCTCGTCCGCATTTGTTAGGCAGTTAGTGTCTGTCTGTCGGTTTGCCGCACGTTAATAGCTGCCTCTATCATGTTTGTCGGATTCGATGCTAACGAAATTATTGCTTAAGGTGTAAAGGCCGAATTCCTGAAATATGTTTTTATATTGCCTATCATCTTGAGAGGTGGTATATGTGTAATGTAGAGCATATTTGTACATTTTATGTAAGACTGCATTCCATGGGTTTTTATTTAAATGTTCATTTTAGTATATAAAGTTGCCACATTCCACCGTAAGAGTTCTTTTAAAAAACAAGTTGCACTTTCGGTGGCCAATAATTTTTTAAATGTGTTTCGTACCATTTCCATCCCTCTTACGGGGTGCATTGTTATGTCTCTGTGTGAGTTGTTAAAATATTTTAGTTTAAAGTGATCTGGTGTGTTGCAGATTTGCACCAGCGTAGTCTTTCAGAGGTTGTTGTGAGCGGTCGCGACTACGGCCGTGTTAAAAGGGAGCGGCAAGGTTCTCAGCCCGATAGCTCGTATTGTCAAAAAATATGGTTATTTCTGCCTCTGAATAAATTGTAACTTGATATTCACAGGCTGCTTTCTGATTATAATTTTAAATCTGTTTTTTTTTTTTAAACAAAAGGGCTTTTAGGAATAAGATGTCAATTTATTGAAAAAAGATTTGTTTTCATGTTACCCACTGGCAACTACTTCCACGCTCACATAGTGTGACTAAATGTGTTAATGTTCTTGATGAATCGCTACTAAATAAAGTAAATTCTCAAGAAAAGGTTTCGAAAGTTGTGACATTACAGCGTTTATCACTGCGATTTCTAACATGTAAAAGTTTTTTTCTCTGTATTCGCGTCAGTATTGTCGAACTTTTAACATATACCAATGAATGTTGTAACCAGATATCTTTTCCGCGCTCCTGAAAAGCGTAGAATATCACGATAGCTATAAACTGTTATGCGCTGCTATCGATCAGTAAAAAAAACGACGCACCTATGTTTCAAAATAACAATTGCCAATTTTTACTTCTGCAGGGAGCCGCGCCGCTCTCTAGCTGTTCTTCTGTGAATGTGTTGCGAGTCGGACGCAAAAGTATTGTGCTCCATACTGATATAATCATTTTATTGTAACTTTAAGAGTTTAAGTCATTAAAAATATATGTAGCCACAAACAAGCGAGAATGTGTATCATGAAAATTCGCTCCACCGCCACAATGGGTGGCCATGTTAATGTAAGTTTCCGTTTCATAATATAATACTTGAAGCCTTGAAGTTTATTTAATTTCAAAGAAAATCTCTCAACCTTATTTTCATTAATTATACTTGTGATAATCTTTTCTGTTTAAAAGATTTATGCAGCTTATGATCCAGCCTGTGTTCTGTCGGAACAGGAGGCTGTCGTGACGACATCGTTATAGTATTTATTGCAAGTTCTTTCAGTTCCGTTTATATGTTCGTACAAATCCAATTAGTTGGTCACTTAGGTTTCTTTCATGTAACTTTCGTCTGTTTTCTCCGCGCGATCTTCCTCCGAAAAAATTTATGTTAATTTTTCAGTAATTTTCGATATGGCGAAGGAGAAAAGACAGCCGCCTCCTGCTCCGAACGGAACACCACGACTTTTCTAACGTCGGAGAGTACCGCACCAATTTTCCGCTAAAAGGTAATAGAATTTCTTAAAGCTGGATCAATTACACATGTTGCTGCTGTTCTCCGACAAATCTGGTGTGATTAATAGTAATTTATTCTGTCACGACAAAAAGAACCAATTTTACTTTTACCAAAGCAACAAAGCTTTCAATTAAATTACTTAAAAAAAACATACCAGAAAGTAAATTCACGGTTGACAGCCCACACCATTATGGACCCACCCCCGTCGTGCACAGTGCCATGTTGACAAGTTAGGTCCACAGCTCCGTGGGGTCTGTGCCGCACTGGAAACGTACCATTAGCTCTTATCAACTGAAGTCGGGACTCGTCTGACCAGTCGTCTACGGCCCAGCCGATATGGTTGCGACCCCCAACAGAGGCTCTGCAGGCGATGTCGTGCTGTTAGCAAAGGCATTCCTACGAGGGTCGGTCAAAAAGTAATGCCTCCCATTTTTTTTCTACTTAAAAAAATTAAGTTAAGTGAAAAATTCGAATTCGGCGCCATTCCTCAAACCTTCTTCTGCAATCCACTGCAGTAGTAACTTTCTGTGTCAACAGGTGGCAGCACAGCAGAAGTTTATAAGATGGCCGACATCTATGTTCGTTTGAGACAGCGTTGTGTGATTGAATTCTTGAATGCGGAAGGTGAAACGCCCATACGCATTCATGAAAGACTGAAGAAGGTGTATGGTGTTGTGACAGTGGATGTCAGCACTGTTAGACGATGGGTTCGTCGTTGTAAGGAAGCTGAAGGGCAAACACCGTTGGCTGACGAAAAGCGGAGCGGCAGGCCGGTGAGTGCAGTGACTCCACACAACATTCAGCAAGTTGATGACATCATTCGTGGTGACCGTCGGGTGACTGCAGATGAAGTGTGTCGCATTATTTCTCTTAGTAAAGGCAGTGTGATCACGATTATTAAACAATTGGGGTACTCAAAAGTTTGTGCACGGTGGGTTCCAAGAATGTTAACCGATCAGAATAAAGAGGCAAGGAAAACAATAGTCTCCCAACACTTGCAGCGCTTCCGTTTGGAGGGAGATGAGTTTCTGAAAAAAATTGTGACCGGAGACGAAACATGGGTGCATTTTTTTGAACCCGAATCAAAGAGGCAGTCAATGGAGTGGCGTCACACAAGCTCGCCGAGGAAGAAAAAATTCAAAACTGTGCGATCGGCAGGGAAAGTTATGGCAACAGTTTTCTGGGATACAGAGGGTGTGATTCTGGTTGATTTTTTGGAGCAGGGATGCACAATAAATTCTGTTCAATACGTCACAACCCTCAAAAAACTTAAAGCACGTCTTCGGCGAGTTCGCCCAACAAAATCAATGGCAGATGTTCTTCTTTTGCATGACAATGCAAGACCACACACCAGTCGTCACACCTCTGACGAGATTGTCAAAATTGGATGGGAAGTTTTGCCTCATCCCCCATACAGCCCTGACCTGGCACCATCAGACTTCCATCTGTTCAGGCCACTAAAAGAAGCTCATCGTGGGATTCATTTTGAAGATGAGGAGGCCGTCAAAACATCCGTGCGTCAATGGCTTAGGAAGCAGAGCTGTGATTTTTACCGTGCTGGGATACATGCCCTTGTTCAAAGATGGACCAAAACTGTAGAGATGGGCGGAGATTACATTGAAAAATGACAAAATGATCCTCAATGTTGTGGTTTTCAACCTATGTAATTGCATTTAAATTTCCTGACAATTAAACGTAGAAAAAAATTAGGAGGCATTACTTTTTGACTGACCCTCGTATATGTCGCCTGCTCCCATAGCCCATTAACGCCAAATTTTGCCACACTGTCCTAACGGATATTTCCGTCGAACGTCTACACTGATTTCTGCGGTTATTTCACGGAGCGTTTCTTGTTTGTTAGCTCGGACAGATCTACACAAATACCGCCGCTCTCGGTTGTTAAATGAAGGCCGACGGCCATTGCGTTGTCCGTAGAGAGATATAGCGCGTAAAATGTGGTGTTCTCAGCATACATTTGACGCAGTGAACTCCGTAACGATTTCCGAAGTGGAAAATCCCATGCGTCTAGCTCCAACTATCATTCCGCGTTCAGAGTCTGTTATTTTCCGTCGTGTGGTAATAATAACATCGGAAACCTTTTATACCTTGTGTACACGATACTAGCACAATTTGTAAATATGTATATCGCTATGTCATGACTTCTGTCACTTCAGTGTTCAACAAATGGTTCAAATGGCTCTGAGCACTATGGGACTCAACTGCTGTGGTCATTAGTCCCCTAGAACTTAGAACTACTTAAACATAACTAACCTAAGGACATCACACACATCCATGCCCGAAGCAGGATTCGAACCTGCGACCGTAGCAGTCGCACGGTTCCGGACTGGGCGCCTAGAACCGCGGGACCACCGCGGCCGGAAGTGTTTAACAGATCCCAAGTAAGACAGATGGCAAACAGATATTCATTGGTAGAATCCTCAGAAGATGCAGACCAAGAATGAGACTGATATGTACTACGTAGCAGCTCACATTAATAACTGATTGTCCCAGATCGTATGCAATTAACAATTATTTGTCAGTTCATCACACATATGCGAAACACAAATTGTCCTTCTTGACTACTGGTGTAAATTCAGTAGAGATGAAATTTATCAAAAAGTAATGATTGATAAGCAAATTAATTATTTGATCTCTGCCTACGTTCCACAGAAGGAATCGCGTCACTTGTTGCATCGCGGCCATATACGGCCGTAGTGGTGTTAGCCTGAGCGGTGTGTTACAGCAGCGTTGGCGGCAGGCGAGCGCGGGGTACTGTCGCTCTAATAATTCAGCAAGACCAGGCCAGTGGTGGGAGGCATGTTAGCTTGCTGGAACAGCGAACTCAGTGGTAACGCTCAGACTCGTGCATCACAGGGCAAGGTACATTTTCACACTGACAGTGGCAGTGGTGTTTCAGAAGACGTGACTTTTATTGGCGTATACGCGCAACAAGCGCGCCGCTGCCGACTATAAGGCTGCACATTACAGTAATGAAATTGTTCTTAGTCTCACAGCCCTATCAGGAAGATGCAGCTGGGCCGGACAAGGTACCTGGACCTCCAAGTAAAGGCGGTAGTGGTAAGTTCCTATGGGACCAAACTGCTGAGGTCAGCGGTTCCCAGGCTTATACACTACTTAATCTAACTTAAAGTAACTTCCGCTAAGGATAACACACACCCATACCCGAGGGAGGACCTCCGACGGGTGGAGGCGGGGGGGGGGGGGGGGGGGGGGGCAGCGGGAATCGTGGCAACGCACCGTAGACCGCGCGGCTACCCCGCTCACTCAGTAGAAATTACTCGTTCGAGGCCATGGCAGAGCAACACTCACAGCCTATCTCTGCCTAGGGGTCAGCAGGTCACAACCCGTGCACACCAACCGTCATCTGCCCTCGACGGACGGACATCTACCGTGCTGGGCAGCCGCCGCCATGACGCAGCCAAACGTCGCCCGTGGCGGTACAGTACAACGGCGTCCAGTGCTGGCGCAGGGACTGCCCAGCTGACATGTAAGGGAAGGGTACATATGAGGGTTAGGGTCTGACATATCGTCATTGATTGTATTCAAGTTTTGCAGGGACGTTCTATATTGAAATTAAAGAGACACGTGTTTCGGCATTTTGCTAGAAACTTGCTAGTTTTTGAAAAAAAAGAAAAGTCGAGGTCGACGTTAATGACGGAAAATCATTTTTTCAATCCTATACATCGTCTAAAACCATTATTGTTAATATAGTAAGGGGTCCATAGTTAATAACAATCGAGTTATTAAGAGTTTTGGTGTTTCATGCTGTAGCATGAGTACCCGTCATTCGACATGTCCAGCAAAACGAGTCCGGTGACCGAACGACATGCTGTGCAGTTGGTGCAGAGGATAGTCTCTGTCAATCCTAAGGGCCCAGGTTCGATTCCCGGCTGGGTCGGAGATTTCCTCCGCTCTGGGACTGGGTGTTTGTTGTATTGTCCTTCTCATCATCATTTCATCCCCATCGACTCGCAAGTCGCCGAAGTGGCGTCAAATCGAAAGACTTGCACTCGGTGAACAGTCTACCCGACGGGAGGCCCTAGTCACACGACATTTACATTTTTGCCGACACGGTAGCTCAGCGTGTTCGGTCAGAGGGCTGCTCGCCCTCTGTAATAAAAAAAACTGTGTAAAGGAATCAACGATCTGTGTGGCTGATCCCGGCGGAGGTTCGAGTCCTCCCTCGGGCATGGATGTGTGTGTGTTTGTCCTTAGGATAATTTCGGTTAAGTAGTGTTTAAGCTTAGGGACTGATGACCTTAGAAGTTAAGTCCCTTAAGATTTCACACACATTTGAACATTTTTTTGAATCAACGATCAACTTAAACTGATCTCTTGTGACGTCTGCCGAGACCAAACGCAACGAACAAAACCGAACAAAATGAAAAAAAAACGGTAAAAATTGGTAGACTACCAATCTGCTGACCGTGTTCGATCCTTGGTCGAGACATTTATTCGTTCGACATTTCTTGCGGTGTACCTAATGATATTATTCTGATAACCGGAACATCTTTTTTTTAATTTTTTAAAGGTAAAACATCAGGAGGTGTGATTAACAATCAAATAAGTACATTGGCATTTATTTTCGTCGTGATAAATGAAGCGCTAGATTGGTCTTTCATGATGCTCAACCGAACTCCACTGTGAAAGTGATACCACCGAAATGTACCTCTCTTTGTCAACTGGGTGACGTTTACTTTTTCGGACGGGTAAAGAATTTCATTGTACGACTTCCGAATCATGCGAAATCACAGCAGAGCAGAGAATTATAAAAAGGGTGAATGCTATCAACATTCATGCTTGGGTCCATAACCTGTTGTCCAGGTCTGTCTTTCAGAATACGCTTTTATACGGCGGGTACGCATCTGAACTGTTATCTGACAGATCTGTGTTTAGTGACGTGAATCAGAATTTTTTTCCACTAACAATGTACTGGAAACATGTTGATGCAGCTAGATTTCATTCGGGTGTTGTGCTTAATTGAGAAATATTTATGTTTTGCCTATTTCTATGCTAAGTTCCATCCCACTAATTGTAAGAACGCTCACGAATAGACTATCAGTTACGATTACGCAACAATATATTTTAGGTGCATCACGATGAAAATAGCTGTCAGTACTTTATAATATATACTTATTTGATTATTACTTACACCTCCCAGTGCTTTACTTCAAAGAAGACAAAGAGATGTAGACCGACTATCAGAATATTATCATATGCACCGAAAAAATATAGAATGAAAAAAAAAATGCCTTGACCAAGAATCTAACACACATCAGCAGATTGGTAGTCAAAAGCCGCTGACCTCCCTATGCTAGACACATGGAATGAATGGTATCCAAGATGCAGTATGAAAATACTGAAACCCTTAATAACGCGATCAAAATTAACTTTGGACTCTATATCACATAAATAAAAGACGTCTGTTTACAGACGATCTTTCGATACATAGCACTGAAAATACGATTTTCTGCCATCAACTTCGGCCCAGACTTTTTAAAAAATTACGGAGAGTCTAGCAAAAAGGCGAAACACGTGTCCCTTTATTTTCAATACAGAACATCCTTGGAAAACTTGATCAAAACCGGTGCCCCACATATCAGACCATCCCTGTGTTCGTAACGAGGCCGCAGGCGCTCGGTGGCATAGCCGCGTCAGCATCGCGGTACGTGCAGGCAGCCAGCCCAGCACAATTCGGCGGCCAGCCGGCCATAGGTCCGGTGTGTCATTCAGCGCAGATGCGGCAATAAAGGACTCACTACAATAGCAGCGGCCTTTCTCTGGAGCCTCCTGGGCTCCTACCTCACCTCCACCACCCTCTCGTACCATCCTCGTTGCGATTGAACTGGTTGCGATAGTAATTTCTAAGTCCAGTTAGCTTTGGTCGTATGATGAGATGGATCATAAAGAACAGTTAATGGTCTAAGTTCCACACAGGAATAGTGAGCGTCGGAGCAACGGTCCCACAGGAGCATGCGAAGTTCAGAAGAACGCGAAATCCCGAAGATGGGCTAAAATTTACAGACGCGCGAAATTTGGCACGTACTTCAATGCGAGATGCCTTTAATAGGTTCCACAACGAAACATTGTCTCGAAATTTGGTAGAAAATCTGAAGAAATTCTGGTCGTATGTAAAGTACACAAGCGGCAAGACGCAGTCAATACCTTCGCTGCGCAGTGCCGATGGTACTGTTATCGACGACTGTGCCGCTAAGGCGGAGTTATTGAACGCAGTTTTCCGAAATTCCTTCACCAGGGAAGACGAATGGAATATTCCAGAATTTGAAACACGAACATCTGCTAGCATGAGTTTCTTAGAAGTAGATACCTTAGGGGTTGCGAAGCAACTCATATCGCTTGACACGGGCAAGTCTTCAGGTCCAGATTGTATACAAATTAGGTTCCTTTCAGATTACGCTGATACTATAGCTCCCTACTTAGCACTCGTATACAACCGCTCGCTCACCGATAGATATGTACCTAGAGATT
Source organism: Schistocerca gregaria (assembly GCF_023897955.1). Taxonomy (NCBI): domain Eukaryota; kingdom Metazoa; phylum Arthropoda; class Insecta; order Orthoptera; family Acrididae; genus Schistocerca; species Schistocerca gregaria. The sequence goes on from NC_064931.1 coordinate 213,628,123, forward strand.
GGAAAATTGCGCAGGTCGCACCAGTGTTCAAGAAGGGTAGTAGGAGTAATCCATTTAACTACAGACCTATATCATTGACGTCGGTTTGCAGTAGGGTTTTGGAGCATATACTGTATTCAAACATTATGAATCACCTCGAAGGGAACGATCTATTGACACGTAATCAGCATGGCTTCAGAAAACATCGCTCTTGTGCAACGCAGCTAGCTCTTTATTCGCACGAAGTAATGGCCGCTATCGACAGGGGATCTCAAGTTGATTCCGTATTTCTAGATTTCCGGAAAGCTTTTGACACCGTTCCGTACAAGCGACTTCTAATCAAGCTGCGGAGCTATGGGGTATCGTCTCAGTTGTGCGACTGGATTTGTGATTTCCTGTCAGGAAGGTCGCAGTTCGTAGTAATAGACGGCAAATCATCGAGTAAAACTGAAGTGATATCAGGTGTTCCCCAGGGAAGCGTCCTGGGACCTCTGCTGTTCCTGATCTATATAAATGACCTGGGTGACAATCTGAGCAGTTCTCTTAGATTGTTCGCAGATGATGCTGTAATTTACCGTCTAGTAAGGTCATCCGAAGACCAGTATCAGTTGCAAAGCGATTTAGAAAAAATTGCTGTATGGTGTGTCAGGTGGCAGTTGACGCTAAATAACGAAAAGTGTGAGATGATCCACATGAGTTCCAAAAGAAATCCGTTGGAATTCGATTACTCGATAAATAGTACAATTCTCAAGGCTGTCAATTCAACTAAGTACCTGGGTGTTAAAATTACGAACAACTTCAGTTGGAAGGACCACATAGATAATATTGTCGGGAAGGCGAGCCAAAGGTTGCGTTTCATTGGCAGGACACTTAGAAGATGCAACAAGTCCACTAAAGAGACAGCTTACACTACACTCGTTCGTCTTCTGTTAGAATATTGCTGCGCGGTGTGGGATCCTTTCCAGGTGGGATTGACGGAGGACATCGAAAGGGTGCAGAAAAGGGCAGCTCGTTTTGTATTATCGCGTTATAGGGGAGAGAGTGTGGTAGATATGATACTCAAGTTGGGATGGAAGTCATTAAAGCATAGACGTTTTTCGGCGCGGCGAGACATTTTTACGAAATTTCAGTCACCAACTTTCTCTTCCGAATGCGCAAATATTTTGTTGAGCCCAACCTACATAGGTAGGAATGATCATCAAAATAAAATAAGAGAAATCAGAGCTCGAACAGAAAGGTTTAGGTGTTCGTTTTTCCCGCTCGCTGTTCGGGAGTGGAATAGTAGAGAGATAGTATGATTGTGGTTCGATGAACCCTCTGCCAAGCACTTAAATGTGAATTGCAGAGTAGTTATGTAGATGTAGATGTAGATGTAGGAGGCCATGCCGGAAGAGGTGAAGTTCCCTGGCAGACGTCTGGCTGCTCATAGTGGCTGTCGACTGCATCCTCGAAGTCGGCATGCTCCTATAATCGCGCGTTGTAGGTCGCTCTGCGTCGGAACCGCCGACAGCGACCGAGCATCGAGCTAAATACACGCCTGGCGGAGTGATATCTGCTGGATGCCTGGAGAGACATGACTGTTGGAGGCAAAGTAATTCTTCCGATTGTGGCTCTGTTGTCTGCGATGCGTGCATCCGACGTGGCGAAGCTAGAGCCGCATGTTTTCGTATTGTCGCACGTCTCTGTGTTCTAGACATGCTGGAGCCCACGTACCTACTCTTTCGTGCGGGTAGCCGTGGCCGCAGTTGAAGACTGAGGATACGGCAGAGAGAACTCAGCTGGGATCTGTACCAGATAGGACTGTAAAAGGAAATAGACAAAATCCAAAGAAGAGCTGCATACTTCGTCATAGGTGTGCTGAAGAAGCGTGAAATCGTCACATCATTGCACACCCCAACTGTAGTGGCAGGCGCTAGGAAAGAGGCGTTTTGTATTACGGTGTGGTGTACTGTGAAAATTCTGGGGCTGTACATTGATAGAAGAGTAAAGTAACTTACTACTTACACCTAGGTATACCTCGCGAAGAGGCCATGACTGTAAGATTAGAGAGAGTCGAGCTCACACGGAGGGTGTCTAACAGTCGTTCTTCGCGCGGACCATTCGGGACTGGATAGGGGAAATGGAAAAAATGAGAGTGCCGCATAGAGTACTTCCACCACATTCCATAAAGTAGATCGAGGAGTGTAGATGTAGATGTAAACATTTCGCCGTATTTCTATGTATATTCTCAACGTCGAGGGCTCGCTTCCATACATCACTAAGATTATACATGACCTCGCAATGCAAGTTGTTCTTGTATATTCTAATTTCAGCATCCTCTTTACTAACTGAATATCAATTCGTCGAATCATGGGACGAGATTTCAGTTACATCTGTGTTTGTGAAGCTGTGCTCAGAAATGCTGATTTCTCAAGTTCCCGATTTTTAAGGTGCCTTTGGTGTTCGTGCACAGAGGTTGGAAACGGTACGGATGGATTGATCGATGTTGTTGGTTTCACACTCACAAGAAATGTTATGAATCCAGCGGACCTTGAGGTCGAGACAGGTCTTAACTGGACACAGAATTTCCTTAATTTCGTTAGGTCGTCGGGAAATACGTCTTACGCCTCGTCTTAACGCGACCGTACCTACTTTTCTACGTAATGCCTCGGAAAGAGGAGGGAGAACAAGAAGTGTGACATCGTATGAATGTTCCATATATTCACGTTTTCGTTTCTTGCAGGGTCAACGTTTATTAAGGGCCAATAGCCTTTGGTTCGCATGTTTTATTTCAGAATCCAAATGGCTGTTGTCAGAAATATATTGATGTAACAAAAATCATGGAACAGCGATATGCACATACACTCCTGGAAATGGAAAAAAGAACACATTAACACCGGTGTGTCACACCCACCATACTTGCTCCGGACACTGCGAGAGGGCTGTAGGAGAAATGATCACACGCACGGCACAGCGGACACACCAGGAACCGCGGTGTTGGCCGTCGAATGGCGCTAGCTGCGCAGCATTTGTGCACCGCCGCCGTCAGTGTCAGCCAGTTTGCCGTGGCATACGGAGCTCCATCGCAGTCTTTAACACTGGTAGCATGCCGCGACAGCGTGGACGTGAACCATATGTGCAGTTCACGGACTTTGAGCAAGGGCGTATAGTGAGCATGCGGGAGGCCGGGTGAACGTCCCGCCGAATTGCTCAACACGTGGGGCGTGAGGTCTCCACAGTACATCGATGTTGTCGCCAGTGGTCGGCGGAAGGTGCACGTGCCCGTCGACCTGGGACCGGACCGCAGCGACGCACGGATGCACGCCAAGACCGTAGGATCCTACGCAGTGCCGTAGGGGACCGCACCGCCACTTCCCAGCAAATTAGGGACACTGTTGCTCCTGGGGTATCGGCGAGGACCATTCGCAACCGTCTCCATGAAGCTGGGCTACGGTCCCGCACACCGTTAGGCCGTCTTCCGCTCACGCCCCAACATCGTGCAGCCCGCCTCCAGTGGTGTCGCGACAGGCGTGAATGGAGGGACGAATGGAGACGTGTCGTCTTCAGCGATGAGAGTCGCTTCTGCCTTGGTGCCAATGATGGTCGTATGCGTGTTTGGCGCCGTGCAGGTGAGCGCCACAATCAGGACTGCATACGACCGAGGCACACAGGGCCAACACCCGGCATCATGGTGTGGGGAACGATCTCCTACACTGGCCGTACACCTCTGGTGATCGTCGAGGGGGCACTGAATAGTGCACGGTACATCCAAACCGTCATCGAACCCATCGTTCTACCATTCCTAGACCGGCAAGGGAACTTGCTGTTCCAACAGGACAATGCACGTCCGCATGTATCCCGTGCCACCCAACGTGCTATAGAAGGTGTAAGTCAACTACCCTGGCCAGCAAGATCTCCGGATCTGTCCCCCATTGAGCATGTTTGGGACTGGATGAAGCGTCGTCTCACGCGGTCTGCATGTCCAGCACGAACGCTGGTCCAACTGAGGCGCCAGGTGGAAATGGCATGGCAAGCCGTTCCACAGGACTACATCCAGCATCTCTACGATCGTCTCCATGGGAGAATAGCAGCCGGCATTGCTGCGAAAGGTGGATATACACTGTACTAGTGCCGACATTGTGCATGCTCTGTTGCCTGTGTCTATGTGCCCGTGGTTCTGTCAGTGTGATCATGTGATGTATCTGACCCCAGGAATGTGTCAATAAAGTTTCCCCTTCCTGCGACAATGAATTCACGGTGTTCTTATTTCAATTTCCAGGAGTGTATATAGATTGCGGTAGTATAGCGTAAACAAGGTGGAAAAGGCGGAGCTGTAATTTTTGTTCAGATGATTCATGCGGAAAGGTGTCCGAAACGATTATGGTCGCACGACGGGAATCAACAGACATTGTACGCGGAATCGTACTTGGAGTTAGGCACATGGGACGTCTCATTTCGAAAATCGTTAGGGAGTTCAATATTCCGAGATCCAGAGCGTCGATAGTGTGCCAAGAATACAAAATTTCGGGCGTTACCTCTCACCACGGAAACACAAATGGCTCTATGCACAATGGGACGTAACATCTGAGGTCATCAGTCCCCTAGACTTAGAACTACTTAAACCTAAATAATCTAAGGACATCACACACATCCATGCCCGAAGCAGGATTCGAACCTGCGACCATAGCAGCAGTACGGTCCCGGACTGAAGCGCCCAGAACCGCTCGGCCACAGCGGACGGCACGGAAACAGAGACGTCGATTACCTTCACTTAACGACAGAGAGCAGTGGCGTTTGAGTAGAGTTGTCAGTGCTAACAGACAAGCAACACTGCGTGAAATAAAAGTAGAAATCAATATGGTACGTACGATGAAAGTATCCGTAAGGACGGAGTGGCGAAATTTGGCGTTAATGGGCTACTGCAGAATACGACCGAAGACAGTGCCTTTGCTGAACAGCACATGGCCTCGTTGCTTCTCACCTGCAACGCCTTTCGCCTGCAGCGCCTCGTATCGGTTGTACCGTACATTAATGGCAAACCGTGGCCTGGTCAGATTAGTCCCGATTTCTGTTGGTAAGAGGTGATCGTAGGTTTAGAGTATGACACACAGCCCATAAAGCCACAGACCCAAGTTGTCAAAACGGCACTGTGCAAGTTGGTGGTGTCTCCATAATGGTATGGGCTGTGTTTACATAGAATGGACTGAGTCCTTTGATCCAACTGAAACGATCATTGACTGGAAATGGTTATGGTCAGTTACCTGGAGACCATTTGCTGCCACTCATGGACTTCATGTTGCCGAACAATGGCGGAATTTTTATGGACGACAATGAGCCATGTCACCGAACCACAGTTGTTCGTGACTTGTTTGACGAACAGGCAGGACAATTGGGGCGAATGATTTCGCCACCCAGATAGCCCGACATGAATCTCATCGAACATTTATGGGACAGAATCGAGAGGTCATCCGTGCACAAAATCCTGCCCCGGGAACACTTTCGCAGCTATGGACACGGCAGCATGGCTCAGTACCTCTGCATTTGGCTTCCAACGACTTGCGAAATCACCGTCATCTCGTTTTGCTGCTCTAGGCCGGGAAACAGGAGGTCAGACATGACATTAGGAAGTACCCGATGGCTTTTGCCACCACGTATTAGGTTGGTGCCGGCCGCGGTGGTCGTGCTGTTTTGGACGCTTCAGTCCGGAACCGCGTGACTGCTACGGTCGCAGGTTCGAATCCTGCCTCGGGTATGGGCGTGTGTGATTTCCTTAGGTTAGTTAGGTTTAAGTAGTTCTAAGTTATAGGGGACTGATGACCTAAGATGTTAAGTCCCATAGTGCTCAGAGGCATTTGAATTTTTTAATTAGGTTGGTGCGTAAGTTCGTACCGTTTTTGTTTCGTATGCTTCTATTCCGGTTGCTATGAGTTTGTTTAACGATTGTAATTTTTTGTAGTCACAGTTGGTGTTTGAAGTCCCATATCGTCATTTTTTCATTTGGAGGTTTGGAGATTGTGAGTGGAACTGTGGACGCTAGGGAATGGAGTGCCAAGTAGAGAAACCGGAACATTTCCGATATATTCTTCTGTCTGAATTCGGTAGCGGAGTGACAGCAGCAAAGGCAGTCAGTAACATTTGTGCCTTTAATGTGGGTAATGCCACTGGACAAAGCACGGCAAGAAAATGGTTTTCTCTTATTAAGGAGGATCATTTGGTCATTAGTGACTCTCCGCGTTCAAGAAGATCTTTAGGGTTCGTTGTTCAAATGTGTGTGAAATCTTATGGGACGTAACTGCTAAGGTGGTCAGCCCCTAAGCTTACACAATACTTATCCAAAATATTTCTAAGGACAAACACATACACCCATGCCCGAGGGAGGACTCGAACCTCCGCCGAGACCAGCCGCACAGTCCATGACTGCAGCGCCCGAGACCGCTCGGCTAATCCCGCGCGACCTTTGGGGTTTGATGACGATCGTTTAAATGTATTAATACATAATGATCCACGTCAGCGTACTCGAGAACTGGCAGATGTGAGCAGCTTTGATCATTTCATCAATGTGTGACATTTACATCCAATGTGGAATGTTCAAAAATCTTTCGTATGGGACCACATGCTCTAAGCCAAAATCACAAAAATCAGCTGGTGGCTATACGTGCATCTCTGCGTGCTCGTCACCAGTGCCTCGCGAACAACACTGATAATTCCTATCCTGTATCGTTACTGGTGACGATAAATGGTGGCTTTATGCTAACATAAAGAACAGAAAGGAATAGTTGAGCCCAAACAAAGCAACTCCCCACTCAAAGACCTGCGCTCATCCACAAAAGATAATGTTATTCATATGGTGGAACAGCGACGATGTGGTGTACTACAAATTGCTTCCCCGATATGTAACCATCACTGCTGACATTTAATATCAACAACTGAAACGTCTTGCAGACGCAATCAAAGAACGACGACGAGGAAGATTGCGTGAAGTGATGCTACTTCACGATAAAGCCCTCCCGCATTCTTGTAGACTGACAAAAACACTATACAGGAGTCGAGCAGGGAAGTCAGTGCACACCGACCTTATTCACGTGATCTTGTACCCTCAGATATTCACCTTTTGCGCCATTGAACAACCAAATTGTTCAAATGACTCTGAGCACTATGGGACTTAACATCTATGGTCATCAGTCCCCCAGAGCGTAGAACTATTAAACCTAACTAACCTAAGGACATCACACAACACCCAGTCATCACGAGGCAGAGAAAATCTCTGACACCAACGGGAATCGAACCCGGGCGCGGGAAGCGATAACGCTACCGCACGACCACGAGCTGCGGACCAGATTGAACAACCTTCAAAGAACTTCATTCCAGGATGAAAATGCGCTCTGATCATGCCTCGACAAGGTGTTCTCCCCAAAACCACGTGATTTCTACAGTCGCGGAATTTCTTCTGGACAGGCTAATGGAAACTCTGCACGCTGGTATACAAACAGCGTTCATCGGCTTGTGGTCTAGTGTGGTCAACCGCTCCTTTCGACATGCGCTGTACCAAAACGTCGAAAATGGTAATTGCTCCTTCTCTCTGTACCGACAATGAAGCAGATGTTAGAATACCTGCTCTTACTGTGATCAAGAAACCGATCTAGCGGTTTGGTGACATGTGGCTAGACCATAAACGTGTCGAAAAACATATGAACAAAAATGAAAACTAATGAAATTGAGCTAAATGTAATGCACGTTCCTCAAAACGCCTGGACATGTCATTGCCTCAAATTCAATCCTTCAGAAGCCATAAACTTCAGAATCACGTGGATGATGTAGCCAGTGCGCTCAGTGCCAAACCATACTCTGGTTTGACTTAACTCACTGTGGAAATCACATACGTATTAGATTCTACCGGGAAGACTACAGTTCTGCATCGCGCACTGGTGCTGAAGATAAAGGCCATCGTGCTGGTCGCTCCACACGCCATATTTCAGCACAACAATGCTCCGCTGCATGTCACGAGGAATTCAGAGCGTTATTCAAAGTATTATTGCATCAGTTTTTAAGGGTGTGACTAATTTTTTATCTGGTAGTCTCATTATGGTCCACAGCTCGTGGTCTCGCGGTAGCGTTCTCGCTTCCCGAGCACGGGGTCCCGGGTTCGACTGCCGGCGGGCCAGGGATTTTCACCTGCCTCGAGATGACTGGGTGTTATTGAGTCGTCTTCATCAACCTCATTTATCCCCATTACGGTCGGAGGAAGGCAATGGCAAACCACCTCCACTAGTATGGCGGTGCGGGTCTCCCGCAACGTTCCCTACGCACTGTTACCGAGTATGGGTCTTCATCATCCATCATCATCAGTCTCATTGTGACTAATGTATTGGACATCCTGACGAGAATTAAACAACTTTTTGTTATCCAGTTCTATCTACTTCATTGCAAGGTAATTAGAAGTATCACAATCACACAATAATATTTCAAAGTGTTAATGTCATTTCACTGTGTTATTCATCTTGTCGTGTTCAGTGCAAATATCGGTTTAATGTGGCTCCCTGCGCTGGTCTATCCTGTGCAGTCCTCTTTGTCTTTGCACATAACTACTGAAACATATATCAGCCTGAACACGCCTCCTGTGGGCAAGCCTCGGTCTCCAACTACATTATTTATTCCCCTACCTTCCCTCCATAAACTTATTCACGATTCTCTGATGCCTTAATATGTGTCCCATGAACAGATCGAGTCTTTCCGTCACACTGTGCCATATATTTCTTTCCTCCCCAATTCGACTCAGTACCTCGTCTTTAGCAATGCGAATCCGTTCGACCCATCTAATCTTCAGCATTGTCATATAGCACCTAACTTCAAAAACTTCTATTCTCTTCTTGTCCGAAATGTTTATCGTCTACTTTTCATTTCCGTGCAAGGCTATACACCAGGCAAATACCTACAGAAAATACTTCCTAATATTGAAATTTATGTTGCATGTTAACAAATTTCTTTTTTTCTGAAATTACTTGCTTGCTAATGACACATTGCATTTTTCCAGTCATCGTCACGTATTGTTCTGCCGAAATAACTTAACTCATCTACTTCTTTTAGTGGCTCATTTTCAGATCTAATTACCACATAATAACGTAAATTACTCCTGAGACGTCCTCGCCCACAGATCCGAATAAAGGATTACTTTGCTTATGGGATATTTTATCCAAGAGGATACCATAATTAGTAAATTATAAAGCAGAGATGAATATTCTCGGGATATGTGACCAGAGCAGTCTCCTCTTGCTTTGAGCCGTTCGCAGTACTTATAGCGAGGCCATAATGGCTGATGTTATGAGGTCAGAGCAGGATGTTGCCCATACAACTTCTAAACAGGCTGCTGCCCCTCTTCCTGAATAATGTGTTATCCTCGCCTCTTTACCGATACTCCTCCACAGTATTTACATTTACAAGATGTGTGACAAAAATAATGAGACTCAAAACACTGCGAGTTATCTGGCAACGAAGTGTCGTTCTACACTACTGGCCATTAAAATTGCTACACCACGAAGATGACGTGCTACAGACGCGAAATTTAACCGACAGGAAGAAGATGCTGTGATATGCAAATGATTAGCTTTTCAGAGCATTCACACAAGGTTGGCGCCGGTGGCGATTAGATTAGATTAGATTAATACTTGTTCCATAGATCATGAATACGACACTTCGTAATGATGTGGAACGTGTCAGGTTAATAAAAGATGTCTGTACAAGAAATTACATTACACAAAATATTGCATGACACTAATGATTAAGTTTTTATTTATTTATTTTTTTACTTTATATCTAAAAATTCAGCCAATGAGTAGAAGGAGTTGTCATCTAGAAATTCTTTTAATTTATTTTTAAATGTTAGTTGGCTATCTGTCAGGCTTTTGATGCTGTTTGGTAGGTGCCCAAAGACTTTTGTGGCAGCATAATTTACCCCTTTCTGTGCCAAAGTCAGATTTAACCCTGCATAGTGAAGATCATCCTTTCTCCTGGTGTTATAGGTATGCACACTGCTATTACTTTTGAATTGGGTTGGATTATTATCAACAAATTTCATAAGGGAATATATATACTGTGAGGTTACTGTGAGGATCCCTAGATCCTTAAATAGATGTCTGCAGGATGACCGTGGGTGGGCTCCAGCAATTATTCTGATTACACGTTTTTGTGCAATGAATACTTTTCTACTCAACGATGAATTACCCCAGAATATGATGCCATACGAAAGCAGTGAATGAAAGTAGGCATAGTAAGCTAATTTACTGAGATTCTTATCACCATAATTTGCAATAACCCTAATAGCATACGTAGCTGAACTCAGACGTTTCAGCAGACCATCAATGTGTTGCTTCCAGTTTAACCTCTCATCAATGGACACACCTAAAAATTTTGAAAATTCTACCTTAGCTACAGACTTCTGTTCAAATTCTATATTTATTACTGGAGTTGTGCCATTTACTGTACGGAACTGTATATACTGTGTTTTATCAAAATTTAAAGAGAGTCCGTTTGCTGAGAACCACTTAATAATTTTGTGAAAAACATCATTTACAATTACATCACTTAGTTCTTGGTTTTTGGATGTTATTACTATACTTGTATCATCAGCAAAAAGAACTAACTTTGCATCTTCATCAATGTGGAATGGTAAGTCATTAATGTATATCAAGAACAGTAAAGGACCTAAGACCGAACCCTGTGGGACCCCGTGCTTGATAGCACCCCAGTTTGAGGAATCAGCTGTTTTAACATTACACGAACCACTTATTTCAATTTTCTGCATTCTTCCAGTTAAGTATGAATTAAACCATTTGTGCACTGCCCCACTCAAACCATAATGATTTAGCTTATCTAAAAGAATTCCATGATTTACACAATCAAAGGCCTTTGAGAGATCACAAAAAATACCAATGGGTGATGTCCGGTTATTCAGAGCATTTAATATTTGATCAGTGAAAGCATATATAGCATTTTCTGTTGAAAAGCCTTTCTGAAAACCAAACTGACATTTTGTTAGTACTTTATTTTTACAAATATGGGAGGCTACTCTTGAATACATTACTTTCTCAAAAATTTTTGATAGAGCTGTCAGAAGAGAGATTGGGCGGTAGTTGTTGACATCCGACATATCCCCCTTTTTATGCAATGGTTTTACAATGGCATATTTCAGTCTATCAGGGAAAACACCCTGCTCCAAAGAGCTATTACATACGTGGCTGAGAATTCTACTTATCTGTGGGGAACAAGCTTTAAGTACTTTGCTGGAAATGCCATCAATTCCGTAAGAGCTTTTACTTTTCAGTGAGTTTATTATTTTACTGATTTCAGAGGGAGAGGTTGGTGGAATTACAGCTGTTTCAAACTGTGCAGGTATGGCCTCTTCTATTAATAGCCTTGCCTCTTCTAGTGAAGATCTAGATCCTATTTTCTCCACAACATTTAAAAAATGATTATTCAAAATATTTTCAATTTCTAATTGTTTGTTAGTGCACTTGTCATTCAATTTTATTGCACTAAAGTCTTCCTGTGCTCTTGGTTGCCCTGTTTCCCTTTCAATAATATTCCAAATTGCTTTAATTTTATTATCAGAGTTACTGATCTCAGACATGATACACATGCTTCTGGACTTTTTAATAACTTTTCTTAGTACCGCACAATAGTTTTTATAATATTGAACAATTTCGGGGTCAGTACTCCATCTTGCTGTTAGATACAGTTCTCTTTTGCGGTTGCAAGATATTCTTATTCCTTTAGTTAGCCAAGGTTTTTTATATGTTTTCTTGGAATTATGTTTAACTATTTTCTTGGGAAAACAATTTTCAAATACCCTTAAAAATGTATTGTGAAATAAGTTATATTTCAAGTTTGCATCGGGTTCCTTATACACTTCATCCCAGTCTAGCTGCTGTAGGCTTTCCCTAAAGTTTGCAATATTTATATTGTTAATTGAACGCACTGCTTTGAAAGTCTGATTTATTATACTGCATGGAGCTATGTCATGTACTGTAACAAGCTGTGCACTATGATCTGAAAGACCATTCTCAACAGGATAAGCATTTATGTCCTTAAACTTATCTTGGTCTATAAAAAAGTTATCTATCAATGTACTGCTGTTCTTTGTTATCCGAGTAGGAAAATCAATGACGGAGCTCAAATTGAAAGAACTGAGTAATACTAAAAGGTCATTCTTCCTATTACACTCTTTCAGGGAATCAACATTGAAATCCCCACAAATGATAATTTGCTTCCCCCTGTCTGACAGATAGCACAACAAAGCATCCAAGTTTTCCAGAAATAGCTGGAAATTCCCTGAGGGGGACCTATACACTGTTACAATTATGAAAGTGCCATCCTTTAGTTTAAGTTCAGTGGCACATGCTTCCATATGTTGCTCTACACAAAATTTTTTAGTTTCTAAATTTTTTGCACTGTGGAAGCTTTTGACATATATGGCAACTCCTCCTCTCATCATATTATCTCTACTTACATGTGCAGCTAATTTGTACCCATTGATGCTAACCTTTTGCATATCAGTGACAATGTGATGCTCAGACAGGCATAGTATATCTATTACATTCTTGGTTTCTATATCTTCTAAACAAAGCAGAAGCTCATCAATTTTATTCTTCAAGCCCCCAATATTTTGATGAAATATACTAACAGTATTTTTCACTTTACTTTTGTGAGTATCTTGAACTTTTTTAACATCTTTAGTACTTTTATTCTTCAATCCCCCAATATTTTGATGAAATATACTAACATTATTTTTCACTTTACTTTTGTGAGTATCTTGAACTTTTTTAACATCTTTAGTACTTGCCTGGCTGAGTTTCCCACTGGACACTGATCTTACACTAAAAAAGAGTTTCCACCATGAGATGTAGTTCCTCCCCCCTTTAAATTTCCTGCTATCAGCCCAGCCAGTTTACCCTTCCCTTTCCTGTTGAGGTGTAGGCCATGTCTAGTATAGTCCCACCTACAGAGTGAATCAACAGGAACCACACCAATGTGTGACCCTGCACCAGATCCAAGTAGCCGTTCCAACTCCAAATTAACTCTCCTGACAGAAGAGGTCAAATGAGGTCGGTCGTGGCGCTCCAGAACCGACACAAACCCAACACTGGTATGATTCGATGCCGATGCAATCTTTGCCAGGTCACACTTTATGCTGTACCCCGGATCTCTGTCAATACTGTTGCCCGGCCCACCCACAATAACCACGGTGTCTTCCTTAGTAAAACCTTCACATAGTGAACCTAAATCCTCTGTAACCTGCCCAAGTTCAGCACTAGGTTTGAAAAAACTTGTGACCTGGTAATCCAACCCTAATTCATCCTGCAGAAGTTGGCCCACACCCCTAGCATGCGAACTACCTAGCAACAAGACTTTCTTTCTCTTTGCAGACTTCCCTACATTCTTAATCAATTTGCTGCTCAAAGCTTGTTGAGCCCTGTGTACATCTACTTCTGTGAGAGGCTCATCAGTTTCTGACTGAGGCAACAGGTCAAACCTATTTTGTACATTAATAACAAAGCGGTCAGAAGAATTTCTTGGCCTGTTCCTCATGCCTGTTGCCACTTCCCACCCCTGTTTACCCTTCTCCCCCCTTAACCTGCCCAGTTCTCGCCTAGCCTCATCTAACTCAGCCTGAAGGGCAGCAATTTTCCCCTCCTGTTCCACAATCTTCCTATCTCTACTGCATAGCCTACAGAACCACTGATGAGTCTCGCTCATTTTCCCAATTCCCACGCCACTACAGTCGCCCCAATGAAAAAAGTTACTACATCCATCACACCAGACCCCGGAGCTAACGATCCTACGGCACGTCAGGCACTTTACACTCATGGTACAAATCTATTTTAGTGACAGAAAGACAATTAAGTTACCGGAAAACAATGAAAATACGTGTACGAAAAATTAGGCCTACTCGCGACTATGTAAACAGTGGTTCAGAAGTTTTTTACTGGAAATTACTTAAGAGATGACGATACTCTACAGATATAAAGGGGCAGCAAACGTATTTAGCACACTAAACTATCAGTAAATGCACTTAAGATTGCGGTATGAAGTTTAATCTGAAAACTCAAAAGTTCGGCCTGGCCGCGATATGTAAACAAAATGAACTTTACGTGATTACTGTAAAAATACGCGAGTAAGACAAAAACCTTTAATGGTATGCTTGCAGAGCACTATAATTAACGTAATAAATTAGTTTAAAGTGTTAAAAAACAGTTTATTACTACTTAAATTACTTATCTTGTACAAGAGCTGTGACTCAGACGTCCGTGTAGCAGGCGCAGGGCTACCAACACCTACAACGTGCTGACATGAGGAAAGTTTACAACCGATTTCTCATACACAAACAGCAGTTGACCGGCGTTGCCTGGTGAAACGTTGTTGTGAAGCTTTGTGTAAGGAGGAGAAATGCATACCATCACGTTTCCGACTTTGATAAAGGTCGGATTGTAGCCTGTCGCGACTGCGGTTTATCGTATCGCGACATTGCTGCTCGCGTAGGTCGAGATCCAATAACTGCCAGCAGAATGTGGAATCGGTGGGTTCAGGAGGGTAACATGTAACGCCGTGCTGGATCCCAACGGCCTTGTATCACTAGCAGTCGAGATGACAGGCATCTTATCCGCATTGCTGTAACGGATCGTGCAGCCACGTCTCGATCCCTGCGTCAACAGATGGGGACGTTTGCAAGACAAGAACTATGGTATCGATAGCAACGCATAGTTTGAAAGGTTAGCACTACTGTACCACGAGACACTGACGACAGCGCCCTCTAGCCGGTGCTGTCGAGTTCTACGAGCTCCGCGACTGCTTCGACCCATTTCATGAGGTGCAGCCAGCCAGGAAACTTAACTTCAGTTTGCTCTCCATACGACGGATCGAAGACTTCGCATCTGTACAAAGTAATGTATTCTTTCTTGCACCGGTAAACCATTTTTAAACTCACTGCTCCCGTTCCTACCCACGCGCCGCCTCCCAGGCGGGATACAAAAACAATCATCTGCACGAACAGTCCGACGACGTTTGCAGCAGCATGTACTATCAGCTCCGACACCATAGCTGCGGTTACCCTTGACGCTGCATCACAGACAGGGGCGCCTGCGATGGAATACTCAACGACGAACCTGGGTGCACGAATGGCAAAACGTCATTTTTTCGGATGAATCACGGTTCTGTTTACAGCATCATGATGGTCGCATCCGTGTTTGGCGACATCCCGGTGAACACACATCGGAAGCGTGTATTCGTCATCGCCATACTGGTGTATCACCCGGCGTGATGGTATGGGGTGCCATTGGTTACACATCTCGGACACCTCTTGTAAGCATACACGTCACTTTGAACAGTGGACGTTACATTTAAGATGTGTTACGACCCGTGGCTCTACCCTTCATTCGATCCATGCGAAACCCCACATTTCAGCAGGATAATGCACGACCGCATGTTGCAGGTCCTGTACAGGTCTTTCTGGATACAGAAAATGTTCTACTGCTGCCCTTGCCAGCACATTCTCCAGATCTCTCACCAACTGAAAACGTCTGGTCAATGGTGGCCGAGCAACTGGCTCGTCACAATACGCCAGTCACTACTCTTTATGAACTGTGGTGTCGTGTTGAAGCTGCATGGGCAGCTGTACCGGTACACGCCATCCAAGCTCTGTTTGACTCAATGCTCAGGCGTCTCAAGGCCGTTATTACGGCCAGGGGTGGTTGTTCTGGCTACTGATTTCTCCGGATCTATGCACCTAAATTGCGTGAAAACGTAATCACATGTCACTTGTAGTATAATATATTTGTTTAATGAATACCCGTTTATCATCCGCATCTCTTCTTAGTGCAGCAATTTTAATGTCGGGTAGTGTCCTTGTGTAGACCGGTGTGTTCTCCCCTTCCAGGTGCCAGACCGCGTTTGACTACCGTATAGCCATCACGTGATTTTTGAGAGTGCCATCAGTCAAGTTGTGTTTTTGTTGTGTGTTACGAAAAGGGAACAGAGGAAATTAGAGCAACGTTGTGCCATCAAGTTTTGTGCTAAATTTAGGAAATCCGCGAGTGTGACCTATGAAAAGTTGTAACAGGCCTATGGGGAACATTCTTTATCAAGAGCACAAGTTTTTCACGAGCATAAATCTTTTTGGAAGGCCGAGAGCATGTTAAAGATGAACCTGGCTCAGTGAGACATTCAGCTTCAAAAACCGACGAAAATGTCGAACGTGTGAGTGCTCATATGACAACAGACCGACGTTTAACAATAAGGATGATGTGTGATCTGTTAAACACTTTCACCGTACATCAAATTTTGATCGACTTTATGCACACGTGAAGGATTTGTGCCAAAATGGTGCCGGAAAACTCACGACCGAGCAGAAGGACAACCGAAAAACGCATGAGTTGATGATCTCTAGAGGATTGCTAATGACCACAAATGGCTTAGTCGTGTGATCATAGGTGATGAATCCTGGATTTTTGAGTACTATTCTTAGAGAAAACGGCAATATGAGGTGTGGCACATTGAGACATCTCCTCGACCGAAGAATGGTCGACTGAGAAACTCAAAGAGAAAAACCATGTGGATTTTTTTTGACAGTACGGGTATTGTGCAAAAAGAATTTGTTCCTCCACGACAAACTATCAGCCAAGTGATATACATAATGACCTTGAAATGTTCAAGTAAAGGGTGAATCGAATGAGACAGGACATCGGAGACAAACGGATGCTGCATCATGACGACGAGCCATGTCACACGACCACGTCTATCACACAGTTTTTATCCTCAAAAGGGCATTCCTGTTATTTGTTGTTTCATTACTTTTCTAGCTTACTTCGTACGGTATACCTATCTGTATGGATGAGGCACGCAAACCACCTCACTGCGGCAAACTATACAGAGCGTGAGGGTTTTTTCACTGAACTGCGCTTGAATAAAACACACATCCTGACTTCTTTCCAAACTCCAAAGACTCTTCTCTGTATGACCCATGTAAAACGGTTAATGTAATATTTTAGATGTTGGAAGGACGTTAATGTGAAACTTTCGATTCTTTAATCGCTGTTTCAGATAGATGCACGTACAATTTGGTCGGTAAATCCAATTCTCTTACTGTAATGCACTCCACTCATTAGTCATCTGTCTCAGTTGACAAGTGTCATATTTTGAGGACACGAAAAGGCCGAGTTATGAAGGAGCCAGTGCGACACACACACACACACACACACACACACACACACACACACACACACGCATACGAAAGAGAAGTTCATTAAAGAGGAAAACTGATATACTTTTACAGTGGACAGAAAACTTTGTTTGTGGATTTTGAAATGCCGAAACCAAAGGTATCAAATCAAACAGCAGTGGGTCGCTCATCTGTTACTCGTGACTGACGTTCCCCGTAAGCCCACCCATCTCCTAACCGCCCCCACCTGCACACCGGTAAATTAAAACTGCATTCTCTGAATGCCAATGTTCATGAGGGAAATTGCTGTTCAAGGGCGCTTCTGACTTTCTGACGGACGACTGTTTCGTCACACGAACAGTAGACTTTATTACGCTTTCGAAATATCTGACAAATATCCACCATGTACCCAGCAGTGAACAGAACGTTGCTTCCCATGAAGTTGTATGTGTGCTCCATTGCGCACGTCTTTTAACACGCACTACACAATATTAAGCACACGCTGGACATAGGGATTGTTTATAAAATTAGATATGAAAAAAAATTACTCTTTATTTTAAATGTAGCTTATTGTTCAAGTTTCTTCTTAGAATAAAGACGCAACATAAAGGTAAACACCAAGATAAGTAAGAGGGTAATGTAATGTATTCGAACTAAATCATTTAATGCTGAGGGAGTGATATTAGGAAATGAGACACTAATATTAGTAGAGAAGTTCTGATGTGTGGGCAGAAAAATAAATGATGGCCGAAGTAGAGAGGATATAAAATGTATTGTGATTCTGTAGAAGAGTGCTGAAGATTTTGTGGGTAGATCGGATAACTAATTAAGACATATTGAATCGAATCGATGAGGAAAGAAATATGCAGCTCAACATGACTACAAGAAATAAGCGGTTGACTGGACACGTTCTGAGGTATTAAGAAAGTTTGAAAGCAACCAGTGTAAAATTTATTGAACGTTTGGTTACAGAAGGTAGGGTCAAGTGGACGTAAGCTGCAATCGTCGTATAGAGGTGGAGAAAGTTGCACAGCATAGATTGGCATGGACAGATGAATCAATCAGTCTGCGGTCAGAAGATCACAACGACACGTAAAGCTTGACAGTAAAAATTAAAAAATATTAGTGAAAAGCAGGAACACCTGTAGGGGATCGATGAGTGTAGCGAGAGTGTCAATTGACCCTCAACATAATCAAATGTAACTCTTTTCGAATACATACACATATATAACATTTATTGCAAAATTACACGATTGCAAGGATAATCACTGGAAGTAGTTACTTCAATAAAATATCAAAGAGTATGCGTACAGAGTGATTTGAATCCGAAGGAAATGCCATTCGAAAACAAAGGAAATAGGCTAAAGTACGCTTGTTCGCCCACTGCTTGAATACTGCTCAACAGTGTGGGGTCCGTACCAGATTGGGTTGATAGAAGAGATAGAGAAGATCCAACGGAAGCAGCGCGCTTCGTTACAGGATCATTTAGTAATCGCGAAAACGTTACGGAGATGATAGATGAACTCCAGTGGAAGACTCTGCAGGAGAAACGCTCAGTAGCTCGGTACGGGCTTTTGTTGAAGTTTCGAGAACATACCTTCACCGAGGAGTCAAGCAGTGTATTGCTCTCTCCTACGTATATCTCGCGAAGAGACCATGAGGATAAAATCAGAGAGATTAGAGCCCACACAGAAGCATACCGACAATCCTTCTTTCCACGAACAATACGAGACTGGAATAGAAGGGAGAACCGATAGAGGTACTCAAGGTATCCTCCGCCACACACCATCAGGTGGATTGCGGAGTATGGATGTAGATGTAGATGCGACACGATTAAATAGCATTAATAACGAGTAAGACAGATGTCAGACTGAGTCACTGGAAGAATCCTTATGGAACGTAGTCCATAAAAAATGGAACTAACTTACAAAATACTTCTTCGACCAATACTTGGATACTGTCGTCAGTCTGGGATCGGCACTGGATAGGAAAATGGCTCTGAGCACTATGGGACACAACTGCAGTGGTCATGAGTCCCCTAGAACTTAGAACTACTTAAACCTAACTAACCTAAGGACATCACACACATCCATGCCCGAGGCACGATTCGAACCTGCGACCGTAGCAGTCGCACGGTTCCCGACTGCGCGCCTAGAATCGCGAGACCACCGCGGCCGGCACTGGATAGGAATGATAGAAGAAATAGAGAAAAAGAAGAGCAGCGCGATTCGTTACAGGTTCATTTAGTAATCGCGAAACCGTCACGGAGATGCTAAGTGGCAGACACTGCAAGAGAGGCGTTCTGTATCACGGCATGGTGTGCT
The DNA here is from genome assembly GCF_023897955.1 of Schistocerca gregaria. Classification (NCBI taxonomy): domain Eukaryota; kingdom Metazoa; phylum Arthropoda; class Insecta; order Orthoptera; family Acrididae; genus Schistocerca; species Schistocerca gregaria. The sequence continues at coordinate 213,647,611 of NC_064931.1, forward strand.
GTTAAAATTCAGTGAGCGTACGTTCCTTGAAAAGTAAACAAATATATCGCTTACATTAAGTGTATTCGCAACTGCGAATATGGACAATCATCTGCTGTATACTGGAATGAAGACAATGAAAATTTGTGTCGGACCGGGACTCGAAGTCTGATTTCCCCCTCATCGCGAGCGCTAGCCGTACCACGTGGCTGTTTGTGTGCGAATCTCGACCAGACCGAAAGTTCCACACGTCGTCAACAGTGCGTCACGCACGCATGTCCAAAGTAATTCTTCATCGTAATTCAGAATAACACAGAGACTGCAATATCGTATTGAAAATATCGCTTCTCTTCTTCGACATGTGAGAAGAGGGCAGTTGTGGTAGCTGGCTGTTTTAGACTACGTTAGTGTTATCAAAAATGGTTCAAATGGCTCTGAGCACTATGGGACTTAACATCTTAGGTCATCAGTCGCCTAGAACTTAGGACTACTTAAACCTAACTAACCTAAGGACATCACACAACACCCAGCCATCACGAGGCAGAGAAGATCCCTGACCCCGCCGGGAATCGAACCCGGGAACCCGGGCGTGGGAAGCGAGAACGCTACCGCACGACCACGAGATGCGGGCGTTAGTGTTATCTTCTCAGATACAGTTCTCTAGGGAACCGGGTTCGAGTCCCTGCCGGGTTGAGGATATTCTCCACCCGGGGACTGGGTGTTTGCGGTGTCCTCATCATTTCATCATCACTCATGAAAGTGGAGAGATTGGAATGAGTAAAGATTGGGAATTTGTACGAGTGATGATAACCGCAAAATTGAGCACCCCACAAACCCAAAGTCATTATCTAAGGAACATGTAATTACAGGAGGCTTCATGCGTGTCTGTTCCGCTAAACTGTCTTTTAAGATGTTGTGAGACAGTAATGCTGAGTTTCCTTTTCTTAATATTTCGTTAACGAAACAAATGTATGTGACACATACATCTACTTGCAACAGCTAAAAAATAGAAATCTTTGATCTTTCTCACTGAGCCAATAATGCACACCAAAAGAAGAAAGAATGTTTTCTTAAAGTGGAGTGGTTTTATCATTTCTATGTGTTCCATCTATGAATGAGAAGCTTCAGAGGATGAAACAATTGCTGTTGTCTTCTCTTGTTCGAATGTATCAAATGCCTCTGAGCACTATGAGACTTAACATCTGAGGTCATCAGTCCCCTGGAACTTAGAACTACTTAAACCTAACTAACCTAAGGACATCACACACATCCATGCCCGAGGCAGGATTCGAACCTGCGACCGTAGCAGTCACACGGTTCCGGACTGCGCGCTTAGAACCGCGAGACCACCGCGGCCGGCAAAGTAATTCTTCATCGTAATTCAGAATAACACAGAGACTGCAATATCGTATTGAAAATATCGCTTCTCTTCTTCGACATGTGACAAGAGGGCAGTTGTGGTTGCTCGCTATTTTAGACTACGTTAGTGTTAACTTCTCAGATACAGTTCTCTAGTGAACCGGGTTCGAGTCCCTGCTGGGTTGAGGATATTCTCCACCCGGGGACTGGGTGTTTGTGGTGTCCTCATCATTTCATCTTCACTCATGAAAGTGGAAAGATTGGAATGAGTAAAGATTGGGATTTTGTACGAGTGATGATAACCGCAAAATTGAGCACCCCACAAACCAAACGTCATTATCTAGGGAACATGTAATTACAGGAGGCTTCATGCGTGTCTGTTCCGCTAAACTGTCTTTTAAGATGTTGTGAGACAGTAATGCTGAGTTTCCTTTTCTTAATATTTCGTTAACGAAACAAATGTATGTGACACATACATCTACTTGAAACAGCTAAAAAATAGAAATCTTTGATCTTCCTCACTGAGCCAATAATGCACACCAAAAGAAGAGAGAATGTTTTCTTAAAGTGGAGTGGTTTTATCATTTCTATGTGTTCCATCTATGAATGAGAAGCTTCAGAGGATGTAACAATTGCTGTTGTCTTCTCTTGTTCGAATGTATCAAATGGCTCTGAGCACTATGAGACTTAACATCTGAGGTCATCAGTCCCCTAGAACTTAGAACTACTTAAACCTAGCTTACTTAAGGACATCACACACATCCATGCCCGAGAGCCAGGATCCAAACCTGCGGCCGTAGCAGTAGCGCGGTTCCGGACTGAAGCGCCTACAACCACTCGGCCACAGCAGCCGGCCTTCGGATGTTCCCTTTTGCCGATAAAGAAATAGTGAACTGGAATTAATCAACAGAAGCAGACATATGCGAGGCCCAGAGTCGACGGGAAACTTCGCTTTGTTTTCCGTTACATACAACATTATTTTTAAAAGCGGAATTTTTGCGTGTCCATTCGATAGAGCGGTCCTAAATTAGTCTTGTGCGATATTCCAGCAGTTGCTGCTGGAATTCTGGTTATTCTTCGCGTTTTATTGTTCCTATTATTACATATCGGTAAAAGGAATATCGCACAAGACTAATTTCGAACCGCTCTATCGAATGGGCACGTAAAATTCCCTTTAAAAACAATTTGGTTTGTAACGGGAGATACATCGACGTTTTCGGGCCCCGTATGAAAGACGTGGCAAGCAGTATTCGTTTGGGCTGACTCCTGCTACACACTGAAAAACAAATTGGCAAATATTTGCCGGAACACAACTCCGTTTTAGTGGCAATGTCATCAGTGAATTCACCTTTGTTTTCGCGCAGTGAAGGTATTGATTGCGTCTTCCCACTGGTGTGCTTTATGTATGACCAGAATCTCTTTGGGCTTTCTGCCAGATTCCGGGACAGAGTTTCGTTGTGGGAATTATTAAAAGCATCTCCCATTGAAGTACGCGCTATATTTCGAACTTCTGGAAAACTTTGCCAATCATGCGGATTTCGCGTTATTTTAAATTGGCATGCTCTTTCGTTGATTCTGCAACAGCACTCTGGCTGCTTTTGTGTACCATGGGGGATCGGTGCCATCACTTATTAATTTATGTGGTATGTATCTCTCAATTGCCGTCGATACTATCTATTTGAAATGACTCCGCATCTTTCCTACGCTTACATGATCAGATGGGTAGGAGTGGAGACTGTCTTGTAAAAAGGTGTTAAGAGCATTCTCATCAGCTTTTTTAAATAGATATACTTTGAGTTTCTTTTTGATGATTGTAAGTGTTACGGTATTTAGCCTAGCAGCAACTGCCTCGTGGTTGCTAATCCCTGTATTCGTCACTATACTCATTATTTGTCCAGGATTATTTGTTGCGAAGAGGTCACGTATGCTTTCGCAACCATTTACGCTTCGAGTGGGCTCGTGAGCTAACTGTTCAAAATAATGTTCTTCGAAAGCATTCAGTACAATTTCGGATGACGTTTTATGCCTGCCGCCGGCTTTAAACGTATAATTTTTCCAGAATATCAAGGGAAGGTTGGAGTCACCACCGACTATAATTGTATGAGTTGTGTACCTACCTGAAATGAAACTCAAGTTTACTTTGAACTGTTCAGCAACTATATCTTCTGAGTCTGGGGTCGGTAAAACGATCCAATGAAAAGTTTAGTTCGATTGTCAAGTATAATCTCTGCCCATACTATTTCGCAGGAACTCTCTACTTCAGTTTCACTACAGGGTAAACTACTTCTGCAATAAATAGTCCACCAACGTCTGTATTTAACCTAGCGTTTCTGAAAACTGTTAGATCGTTTGAAAAAAAATTTCGGTTTAACTTATTTCCCGCTTTAGCCAGCTATCCGTACCTATAAATGTTTGAGCTTCAGTGCTTTCTATTAGGGACTGGAGCTCTGGTTCTTTCTCAACACAGCTACGACAATTTACAACTACGATACCGATTGTTTCTACAACTACCTTCTGTGTTTTACCTGCCCCCTTTTAGACAGACTCCTTTTCTGTGGTTTGCTGGGACCCTCCAACCTAAAAAACCACCCAGTCCCTTCCACAAATCCCCCGCTACCCGTGTAGCCGCTTCTTGGGTGTAATGGACTCCTGACGTATTAAGCGGAACTCGGAAACTTACCATTTGCGCTAGCCGCCCGAAACCAGAGACAATCTCCTCCGACCTAAAGCGACACACATTATTGGTACCGTCATGAGCCACCACCTGCGTTTGGCTGAACCCTGTACTCTTCATGGTATCCGGGAGCACACTTTCCACATCCGGAATGACCTCCCCCGGTATGCACATGGAGTGCACACTGGCTTCCTTCTCCTCCTTGGGAGCCATCTTTCTAAAGGCCTCATTACACGCCTAACGTTGGAGCTCCCAACTACCAGCAAACCCACCCTCTGTGTATGCCCAGACCTTTTGAACCGAGAAGCTTCTTCTGGAACAGGGAGGACGACTGCATCTGGCTTAGAAACTTCATGAGCCACAGATAACGCCCGAAACCCGTTCGTCAAACAAACCACGCAGGCCCTACGGTCAGCCCCTCGGAAAGTCTTTCTCTGCCTGCCAGACTTTTGAATGATCTCCCACTTGACCACAGGTGAGGGATCAACATCAGTGCAGGCAGTACTCGCGGCGGCCACAGCAGTGGACCGACCGGGGGACATGTGGGACGTGCTTGACGTCTCTCGCATTCCTCTGTCCAACCCCGCATCCCTTGGCAGCAGCCTCAAGCTGTGTAAAAGAAGCCAACACCACCTGGAGCTGTGAGCGAAGGGTCACCAACTCAGCACGCATCTGCAAACAGCTATTACAGTTACTATCCATTGCTGAAGTCACTGCTGTTTGAAGTTCGCTGGGCGGGATTAGCCGAGCGGTCTAGGGGCGCTGCAGTCATGGACTGTGCAGCTGGTCCCAGAGGAGGTTCGAGTCCTCTCTTGGGCATGGTTGTGTGTGTGTGTTTGTCCTTAGAGTAATTTAGGTTATGTAGTGTGTAAGCTTAGGGATTGATGACCTTAGCAGTTAGGTCCTGTAAGATTTCACACAAATTTAAAATTCGAATTTTTGAAGTTCGTAAAAATGTGTAACAAACTCGGGTTCTTAGCAGCACTAACCCGAGTTGCTCTCTCATTGACAATCGAACCGACACTGAGCTACAATAACCAAAACAAGCATAGCTTGTACGATATGATGGCGATACAAGCGTCGATAACAACGGCGGACTTTTACATTACACTATTATTAAAATAAACTGTGGTGCCTAGTAAGCAAGAAATTAAAAAATAAATTAGTAACTACACAGATAACTGAAAATAATTCACTCGTGTTTGAAGTTCATAAAAATATATAACAAACGAACGGTGTAGGTACCTTATTGGCAGCAGCGTTTCTCATTCGCTGCTGGGGTACTGGATACTCTTCCTGTTTTACTGCTCCTGTTAATTCGTTCTGATAAAACGAATATCACATTAGCCGAATTTGGGACCACTCTATCGAATGGGTACGGAAAATTCGGCTTTAAAAATTATTTTGTTTGAAACCGGGAAAAAACTGACTCTTACCATTGACGTTGGGCATAGATTGAAACTTCCGACGACCAGTAATTGTTGAGGTCGCCTCCATATACTCATCGCAAAAATGAAATTCCAGAAATATTCCAAAACACCCTACGAAATGCGCTGACGACTCTTGACAGGGGGGGTTGGTCTGTTTGGGGGAAGAGACTAAACAGCGAGGTCATCGGTCTCGTCGTATTAGGGAAGGACGGGGAACGAAATCGGCCGTGCCCTGTCAAAGGAACTATCCCGGCATTTGCCTGGACCGATTTAGGGAAATCACGGAAAACCTAAATCAGGATGGTCGGACGCGGGGTTGTACCGTCGTCCTTCCGAATGCGAGTCCAGTACTCTAACCACTGTCCCACCTGGCACGGTTCTTAAGAGAGAGACGCTTTATATACAGAGGGAATCGCGTAAACCTTGCACTTCAGATATTGCGAAAATGGAAAGTCCTGTTTATGTGATGTTTCCACAGAATGGATTGGTGTTCAGGGACTCGTGTTGTTAACCAATAAACAGACAGTAATAGTACTTAGAAAGTTTATCTTTTGTGCAAACATACAGTTATTTAATGAAACAATGCCTATTGGCGTTAACAAACTAAAAGTAGGGTAAATTAAGATGTCAGTGGTGTTTGTTGCAGGAGTCTAGTGCTAATCGTTTTCGAAATATTGTATTTTGGGAAGTTCTCAGACCGACATTTGTACATTACCTGTGGTAACACACACTAAAGAACAACACAAGTGCATAGACTAGTCATGTCGATTATGCCCAGTAATGAGACAACTGAGCATCACAGTTTGTGTTCAAAAGGACCACCGGTAGCAGCTAATCGCGCTTCTAGTCTAGCATACAACGACTGCTGCGCACCTTATAGCCTTTGAGCGGAGATGCCCGAGCAGGCTGCATTAATACATCGTTGCATATCATCGGATGTAGTTAGTATGTGCTTGTAGACACCGTCTTACAGTTTTCGCTTCAGAAAAAAGGTCTACAGGCGTCAAATCCGGGGAACGGGCGTGCCTAGGTACAGGTTCTCCGCGTCCAATCCAACGAGTTGGAAACAATTCGTGAAGACATGCTGGAGTACTTTGTGCATTGTAGGCTGGACAGCCGTCATGTTGATACCACAGGTTACTACTAGTTTGCAGAGGAACGCCTTATAATGTCCGTGGAAGATGTGAGTGTTTTGTGTCCTGCTGGTTCACTATCCTACAGCACACGTTTACACTCCGTGGACGCTGATGTTCCACCTGGCGTAGCTAACGGACATTTTCAACAATCGATAGTGCATGTTTCGGCGGTTTACCTGGCGATGATTGGTAAATGTGGCTTCATCACTGAACAAGATACGTGATACATCTGGAGTATTTTGTCTTAATGCCCATGTAACACGATTTTCATAAACGCTCCCATGCAGCTCTTGATGGAGAGGTGTGTGACGGGGATGGAACCTATGTTGATGGACACTTCCTGACTCGTGCCACTGCCTCGTGCGACTGAGCGGATGAACTGCAACAACACCAAGAACGTTAATTTGCCACTCTTGTATCGTCACTTGTTTCCTTCTGTTACAATGTCACTTTCACGTGATTAATTGAAAAGGCTAACAATAATTACCTAGATAATCGACGTCTATTGGGATATCTTGCCGCATATACCAAACAAGAACAAAATGCATTCTTGCTACACCCTCCGTACACCATGAGCATCTCTGCTTTTTCTGCATTGGTATATCCCATCGTCCACTCACGACTACTGCTTGGACTGTCACGCAGTGACTAGCAAGTCGCAGTGCATTCAAGGAACACACCAGAGCACTATAATCAAAAATAACAACATCGCAACTATGCTGGCTGAATGGCACGAACATTTATCGGCGTGGAAATGTTTCAAAATACGATATCTCGCAGTAGTTATCTGCAACAGACACCACTGATGCTCTAATTTACCCTACTTTCAGTTTCTTGACGACAATGAGCATTGTTCCATTTAAAAATGTGTGTGTTTGCGAAAATATACACTTTATAATTATTATTACAATCTGTTGACTGGCTAATATTACCAGCCCTTAACAAACGATGCATCATGTGAAAATCGCACATTAGTAGCAATTTCCATTTCCGCAATATTTGCGGTGCACGTTTTAGGTAATTCATGTATGATGTCGAAGTGGGAAAGATCAATATTCAAGGATACGATAGGAACGATGATTTGAAGCAAAAAACTTCATACGGTCACATGCCGTACTCCGAATGGTTCCCGAGGCAGAACACATTTAATATACAATGTTGCTATTTTCTGGCAAAGGCCTTGCCGCAGTGGATACACCGGTTCCCGTGAGATTACTGAAGTTAAGCGCCGTTGGGCGTGGTCGGCACTTGGATTGGTGACCATCCAGGCAGCCATGCGCTGTTGCCATTTTTCGGGGTGCACTCAGTCTCGTGATGCCAACTGAGGGGCTACTCGACCGAATAGTAGCGGCTTCAGTCAAGAATACCATCATAACGACCCAGGGAGCGACCTATCCGCATCCTCCACTGAAGATGACACGGCGGTGGGATGGTCCCGGTAGGCCACTCGTGACCTGAAGACGGAGTGTTATTATTTTCTGCGAGTCGTCATTGTTTATAACGAACCATAAGGGTGTCGATGAAGTCTACACTAACAGTTTGATATACGACACTTGTGGTCTATCAAGTGGTAAAAATACCTCATATTGGCCCGCAATAACTGTCTAAGTTACAGCGCTTGCGTATATCGCTAGATTTTCAATATTTCCTCGCTCTATTCGCACAAGTCATCAGTCCTAGAGAAAAAATGAGTAGGAACTTTTTTGTATAGGAATTTTAATGTCGTTTAATTTTGTACTGTGATACATTTTGCTGGAGGCTGCGATTTTCGAATTATTCATGGGAAACATACAAAAGTGCCATTAAATGCGCTCTGTATTGGAAACCGTTCGTAATAGGTCATATGTCACATGAAATTTTTTGCTTCAAACGAGAATTCTTGTCATATCCCTGAATACTGACCATTTCTCGTGGGACACCCTGATACACGGGATGAGTCAGGTAAGACCTCACACTCCTTTTATTTGTGAACAGTTCCAGATACCGAAACGAGGTTTTCGGAAAATGGTAGTATGCTAAGGGGTGCGTACATCTGTTATGTGATAAATTTTCTTAAGTCTTGTTTCGATCGAGATAGTGAAGCAAGTATGACTTTCTAATGGAATGATACGCTTTTTTTGACGGCATCACAAAGCACTAGACGGTCGCAGGTTCGAATCCCGCCTCGAGCATGGATGTGTGTGATGTCGTTAGGTTAGTTAGGTTTAAGTAGTTCTAAGTTCTAGGGGACTGATGACCTCAGAAGTTAAGTCGGATAGTGTCCAGAGCCATTTGAACCATTTGATCAAAGTACTAGAAAGATGAGTACAATGATATAATAACTGCTAATTTTTAGGTCGAAACTCTTCACAAAAGAATCCGATAAATACTCTAAAACTGAACGGAAAGTTGGCTGGAATCGGCTATTTCGTTGTAAACAGGCTCATGCCATGCTACATCGTTGTATCAAGTCTTCCAACTGTTTGCTTGCCTGCACTCCAGAACTAGCAGCAACTGTATTGTGTATCGGCAGGTCATCTCTGCTTCAACATAATTTGCATGCTGACATGTACATAAATGAGGAATAATTAGACAATCTCCTTTTATACGGCGAATTTCAAAGAAATGCTGTCGAAGTGGTGAGGCGGTATGAAGATGTCTATCCTGACCGTCGCTGACCGTCGTGCCAGGAAGTTGCATGAATTATTAGGTCACAAGTGCAAGCAAATATCTACAGCTTAAAAAGAGAACGAGGACGAAGACTTCAATTGACAGAGGATATGAAGAAGCTGTTCTAAATACAATGCTTATCAGTCCGCATAGTGACACGAGACGTACTGCCCAACAATCTCGCATCAGCCAGATAAGTATCATTCTCTTATTGCATCGACGTAAATTCCACCCACATCATCTTTCTCTGCATGAGGCACTCGGATGCCGTGATTTCGAACGTCGTATATTTACGTAATACGAACTACTGCGCATCTAAGAAATACGTGCTGCCTTGGTCCGGCACAACAGCAACGACCGTGAAGCGCAAACGCGTGGTGCGCCATCATAGAAAATTCCAGGTGTACTAAATGAAAATATGTATGCACACTTTATTACGAACAATTGACCTGTTCCTCTAGGAGATGTACCTCTGGATAATTGTTCATCACGACGGCTGCCCAACACACTCTTCCCTTATTACAGCGCATATACCGAATGAAAAGTTTCCTGACAGATGGATAGGACTGCAGTACAATGGCCGGTCAGGTCCCCTGATTTGACTCCTCTTGATTTCTTTCTGTGAGGAGCACTGAAAGATGCAGCGTGTCATGAAGCAGCAATCTATGCCAACTGATATTCTCCATCGCATTGCCATAGCATGCAACGGTATGTCATCCGATGTACTGTGATCTGTTCATGCGTCTGTCGAAAGCGACTACAATTGTTCCTAGCAATCGATCGTAAACAATTTAAACACGTGCTCAAGTAAAGTGTAAAGCTACATTTCGTTAAGAAAAGTATTTGTTTTGTGGGTTACATTTCGTCGGACATTCCTAATGAAACGTTCCGTGTATTGAAAGTGTATTCCGTCCAATCACGATTTCCAGTAGTGTCTATCTACACATTTATCCGACAGCAGGTATTTTACCTTTAAGAAACGTTCAGGTGTTTCCCGATAAGGACAGGTCAGATATTTTTTTCAGATCCAAGGAGCCGGCCGCGGTGGTCTCGCGGTTCTAGGCGCGCAGTCCGGTTCCGCGCGACTGCTACGGTCGCAGGTTCGAATCCTGCCTCGGGCATGGATGTGTGTGATGTCCTTAGGTTAGTTAGGTTTAAGTAGTTCTAAGTTCTAGGGGACTGATGACCACAGCAGTTGAGTCCCATAGTGCTCAGAGCCATTTGATTTTTTCAGATCCAAGGTTCAAAATGGCTCTGAGCACTATGGGACTAAACTGCTGTGGTCATCAGTCCCCTAGAACTTAGAACTACTTAAACCTGACTAACCTAAGGACATCACACACATCCATGCCCGAGGCAGGATTCGAACCTGCGACCGTAGCAGTCGCACTGTTCCGGACTGCGCGCCTAGAACCGCGAGACCACCGCGGCCGGCCAGATCCAAGGAAGGTAATACAGAAGATTCATTTTTTCGTGAATAGGGCTATTTGTTAAGTCCCATAGTGCCTAGAACCATTTTTGAATAGGGCTATTTACCATTATGAAATATGAAAGACCGACGTTTCTGTTTCAGCTTTGTCAAGTCAGCAGTGACGGGGAGGGTTTAAATGGAAAACTGCGTGCCGAAACTCTAGATGTTGCTACATAAATCTGGAAAATTACACTCATCTGAAATAGTTTTCCAAAGTCCTATGTGATGCGTCAGGTGCCAGCTTACACCGTAGTTCCGCGTATAAAATTCATAGCTGACCCTGTATCTATGTTGAATAGGAAATGAGATGTTATCGTAGTAGCGTAGGCCTGTGTTGCTGCATATAATGACGGAACCTCGCACGGGAGTTCTGCTTGGCGGTGTTTACACCGTAACAGCCGGCTCTGCCGCATTGATTTCCAACTTAAGTAGACGTCTTGCGTTCTTTTATTTAATGTGTGTGTTGGGATTTGACTCATTTTGCTGATGTATTGGTATCTTCTGTGCGGAGAAGAAGTTGAAACATTTCACAGCCACACATCCCAAAGGGGAGATGAGGGGTAGGTGTACTTGTATGACGAAGGAGAGTGTAGGTGTTTTGTGAAACAAGGAAAAGTGTGTATGGAAAGGTAGGGAGGAAAGGGTGGTAAAGGGATCAATGTTCAGGAGAAGTGGAAGAGCTGCAATGATGTCACTCCTTCTGGAATTCACAGCTCGAGTTTCGAAAAGGTGAAAATGAAAGGTCGATTTGCTCCCAAGAGCTGATTTCTCTCCTACTAGTATGGAATCATGGGAATGAATGTTAATGGAATATTATCATACTTGTTCTTATAACAACATTATATGCAGGTGGCAGTGAAGAACACGTAAAGAAGAACATCATTATAGTGAAAAAAATGAATGAGCGGATGGAAGGACAGGGGAGTATCCACATTTCTTCAAAAATACGATCATATCTAGATATTAATCACGTTAGTCCTGTCTGTGAAACTTGTACCTGGAAAACATAGTCTGCTACAGAAATGTATATGAACATCAGCGATTCAGCATCACATTTCTTTCAAGATTTAATATCAAACATATAGCGAATGTATTGAGAACACAGGGTTTTTATTTTCTTTTTAACTTCCTCTAGTGTTTTCTCCGGCCTACACTTTTAGAAAGAAGTGCTTAGTTCGTTTAATGCTGAATTACGTCTGCTCGTTCTGTTGTGATGATACTATTTCTTGTTTGAAAAATACATGAATTCTGTACATACCGTTTAACTAGAACACTCACATAGCCTTTGCATCAATTTACCATAATCGTCATTACACACTAAAGGAGATGCCTTGACGATGTAGCCATCCTTCCTTGTGTCTCTCCATCTTTACCATTTTGTTGTAGTTTCTGCACTTCATTCGACTGATAACACTTTGTAAACATCTACATCTACATCTACATGGATACTCTGTAGATCACATTTAAGTACTTGGCAGAGGGTTCATCGAACCAGCTTCACAATTCTCTATTATTCCAATCTCGTATAGCGAGCGAAAAGAGCTCTGTCTTCCTTTATTTTATCATGGTAATAGTTTCGCCCTATGTAGGACAGCGTCAACAAAATATTTTCGCATTCGGAGGAGAAACGTGGTGATTGAAATCTCGTGATAAGATTCCGTCGCAACGAAAAACGCCTTTGTTTTAATAATCTCTACTCCAAATCCTGTATCATTTCAGCGACATGCTCTCCTCTATTTCGCGCTAATACAAAACGTGCTGCCCGTCTTTAAACTTTTTCAATGTACTCCGTTAATCCTATCTGGTAAGGATCTCACACTGCGCAACAGTATCGTAAAAGAGAATGGACAAGCATAGTTAGGCAGTCTCTTTAGTAGCTCTGTTCAATTTTCTAAGTGACCTGCCAATAAAACGTAGTCTTTGGTTAGCCTTCCCCACAACATTTTCTGTGTGTTCCTTCCAAATTAAGTTGCTCATAACTGTAATTCCTAGGTATTTAGTTGAATTTACCACCTTTAGATTTTACTGATTCATCGTGTAACCGAAGTTTAGCGGATTCCTTTCAGCACTCATGTGGATGACCTCACAATTTTCGTTATTTAGGGCCAATTTCCAATTTTCTCACCATACAGATATCTCTTCTAATTCGTTTTGCAATTTGTTTTCATCTTCTGATAACATTACTAGTCGATAAACGACAGCGTAATCTGCAAACAACCTGAGACGGCTGCTCAATATGTATCCCAAATAGATAAGGAACAGCAAAGGGCCTGTAATACTACCTTTGGGAACGCCAGAAATCAATTGTGTTTTACTCGATAACTTGCCTTCAATTACTATGAACTGTGACCTCTCTGACAGGAAATAACGAATCCATCACATAACTGAGGCGATATTCCATAAGCACGCAATTTCAATACAAGTCGCTTCTGTGCCACAGTGTCAAAAGCCTTCCGGAAATCCAGAAATAGGGAATCCATTTAAAATACCATGTCAATGGCACTCATTGGATGTTCTTGGCGTGTCCCTCAATTTTTTCGCAAGATTTTCCCTGTTATGTCACATTAGGAGTCCTGTTAATTTATTTGTTCTTTTCTGTACAATTTTAATCAATGTTCTTTTCTCTTCAGTATCTTTTTGGATTTGTTCACTGGATTCTATTTCAGTCCAGAAAGTTTTTGTGGCTCTTCTCTTCATCCACGTAACTATTGCTTCTGTTTTTTTTTCTTTTTCTGTTTCCCCAGAATCCACTCATCACAACCATTGCTTAAAATATTCCAAATAAAAGTCTTGGATGAACAAACTAAGATGACTGTTTGTCAATAACTTGTCTTATATCTGAAGGCTTATTGGGTCATTGCTATTCTGCTTTTAACATACATTATACCGTTGATGCCATCATTTATTCTACTTCCGAAGTAACAGAATTTATTTACTAACATTAGTGCTATATTTCCCATCTTAATATTTGTCCTTACTTGCCAGTCCTATATATGTATCACGGTTATTTTAGTCGTGTTTGTAGGTATCTTCAGTTTGTAGTGGTTCAATGTATCGGAATTTTTTTGTCGTACCCCGCCTTCTCTGCTGTGAAGTGCGTGACCGTCTTCCACACCTGTGTGTGACGGCTTCATTTTCTGCTGGCAACATTCGGCTGTTATCCGATAAGTTTTCACTCGTGGATACAGACTTGATTTCAGCTCCGTAAAATATCTCTAAAAGGAATATGTAAATTAAATAGACAGTCATGCCCACGAAATCGTGATTAGAAATCGTTGCCATATGGATGAACATTTAACCACTTGGCCACCTTTGTCTAAGTTTGATTTTGTTCAAACCTTCCAACGAGCCCCCTTTTGCAGCTTGGTCGTTGTCATTCGTAGAAATCTTTCTCCCGCTCAACCATATCTGTAATGTACTGAAATAGTTAAACCTACTCGCCGTTACCAAAACGATACTCGCTTCCTCTGCTGGACAGATTAATCACAACAAGAAGTTACAACTTGTCCGTGGACAATAAGACCCGTAACAGCGTTATGCCACTATGTTCCGCTTTCCACAGCAGAAGTTATAGGAAAACACGATCACGCTATGCGGTAGTTACATTTCCTTACGCTATATCTATGAACCCATATTCATCAATCGATAAGAGACAATAAGATCTTATACACTAGATAATAATGAAAAAAGTTGTAAAGTTTCACAGTAATTAAACTGTCCTCTCCATTAAGTAGCAGCTTCTAGATTTCTCTAGGGTTGAACACAGCGCAACATGCAGTGTTAGAATTACGAGTTCTACGTCCCTGTTGGCACTGTAGCGCGATTACATGCAATCTCCTGAGTGGAAGACGGTGTTGATTTCGTCACAGGCTGTTAATGAGTCCATTCTACTGTCCCACTGGAATGCAGCTTTCGGGAATTTCCTTTAGTCATCTTAGTCAAATGTTTTCCTCTGGTTCACATTTGAAACATACAGCTGGAAAATATAGCTTCTAAAAGAGACTTGTGCATCTTTTATTACGCCAGTCGAAATTAAAAAAATTGTAGGTATGAGTGCAATGTAATTTTGCCATTAAAATGATCACACGTGGTACTGCGAAAGCAAAGGGGGAGAGTTGAATAAGTATTTTTGAAAGCTTATTTTCTGTTTCTCCACTTTTGATGATTACTTGTATTCATGTTCAGTAGGATTTTCTCTTCAATTTAGGCCTTTTTTTTGTAGATTGTTTGTTTTGAGGTTCAACCTGACATTAATGTTATATCAATAAAAATATGTTTTATTTCTAGCTCGTAGGATACGCTGCACTTTATCATATGAGTAGGCAATTTCCGATAATTTATTCAGAAATATATCACCCATACGCATGTTAATAACATAAACAGATGTACTTAGTTTATGTTAATGATGCGTTTTCCTTTCGGATATCACAACAATATACCTTAAAAATGTAGTGGATACATGAAAATCTTTTAAGACGCGATACGTTTTGCATATTTCTTGCAAAATTTAGTTCTTGGGGCACGACTCATTCTGAAGTACATGGAATCAGTTAAAAAGACAGAAAAAATTTAGTGTTTTCCCTTGTCTTGGATAAATTTCTTGGGACGCTCATGGCCTGTCCTCTCATTGTTAACGTAGCAAAATATCCTCTGTCGTAGCAGCCAGTCAGTAGACGCTTTTAGGGCGCTGTAGACCTCAGTGAGTCACCGTTGAGCGTAACGTCGTTGTCTCATAAATAAATGGCTGTGAAATTTTGCTTTTGCGTTATAGGCAGAGAGATAATAGCGTCAACAATGTGAACGGACAGCGAACCCAAAATGTTGAATCATCCCCCCAAAAAGGACATACCGTCGGTAGCGGCACTCAACCAGCTGCCTAGTTTGCCAAAACGTTAAAGCCAGTCATTACGCCCGTGCACAACCCGTGTCTTTTTTCTCATATTTTGCTTGTGGAGTTTGTCGTGGAATGTCTTCCAGACCGATTTAGTAGCTCTTCAGAAAACTACATTCGCGTCACTTAAATAATGACAAACTGCACCATTAACGTATTTTTTATGCTTAGCACAACGAGTTTCGGGAATTAATTCTCATTTCACCTGCATTTGTCTACAATTTTTTTTTCAATGTTGTATGTGTGATTTTCAGCAAACTTCACAAAAACATTTACGTAAACAAATTCACTTTAAAATGAGAATACCTTCGCGAAACACATTGTGCTAAGCATATAAAACTACGTACCAGGTGCAGTTTGTCATTATTCGAATGAAGAATGACGCAGTTGTAGGCTTTCCAGAAACAACAAGTATCAAGAACGAAGTGATCCTATATTCTTCTCTTCGTAAAAGATAAGATTCACACAAAAGACACCTTCGGGTTAAAGAATAAAATAAACTCTTTTCGGAAACAAAATACAAATAAATCTCGTAGTGGAAAACTAATGAACGTCATCATGTGGGAAAAATTTATATCAAATTATTTTTCTGGAAGTCGATAATAAAGAAATAAATTTCTTCCAGAAAAAAAACCATAGAAACTCTTCTTCAAAAAACAAGCATCTTGAAAAAGTCAAAAAGCGCAAAGACTCCTCATGAATGAAACTAAATCTCTTTTGGAGGAAAAAAATGTGACTCTTCTCAAATAATAAAAATTACATGTATGGGAAAGTCAGTTTACTTTATTGAGAGCGGTTTCTAGAAAATTTCAGAAAAATTCCTTGTATTTCTATTGTAACTTGTTTTTAATTATCAGTGTTGCAAAATAGTCTCTAACGTCCGTTTTATGTAGTACTAAAGTCCTGTAATCGTAAAAACTGTGAGTCACGCACTACACAAAGCTGTTCCGCTTTGCAGCCGGATAGACGCGTCAGTCCGATCGCAATTTACTTTCCAAAGTTTCCAGTAATATTATTGATGGTGCTATGCTGGTGGTATGGGCCAGTCCATTACGGACCCATGACATCGTTTTGTTTTGATCAGCCTGTATGAAGCGGTATTAAAGGATGTCTTGTGAAGCACACTTTATACAATATGGGTCCTGTGGTATTCTGACTCAAAATAGTTCTTTCGCTTAACCATTTTGTCAGTGACAGTGTCATACCATTGTGACCTGACGTTGGTGCGCATAAAAGTTTGATGTATGTGAAACCAGATATGCGTTCTAGGATGGACGATTTGTCTTTGATGCATGGGAGTATCTTGAAGAACGTGCTGAAAAAGTTACCGCATTTAGGCGGTAAGTTGTCCTAACTATCGGTGTATCGTCTCAGTTCTGCGAATGGATTCGTGATTTCCTGTCATAAAAGTTACAGTTCGTAGTAACTGATGGAAATTCATCAAGTAAAGAGGAAATATATCTGATGTTTCCTAAGGAAGTTCAAAAATGGTTCAAATGGCTCTGAGCACTATGGGACTTAACATCTATAATCATCAGTCCCCTAGAACTTAGAACTACTTAAACCTAACTAACCTAAGAACGTCACACAACACCCAGTCATCACGAGGCAGAGAAAATCCCCGACCCCGCCGGAAACCGAACCCGGGAACCCGGGCGTGGGAAGCGGGAATGCTACCGTACGACCACGAGCTGCGGATCGTAAGGAAGTGTTACAGGGCTTCTGCTGCTCCTGATCTATATGAACAATTTAGCAGACAATGTGAGTGGGCCTCTTAGATTGTTTGCTGATGATGCTGTCATTTACCGTCTTGCAAGGTTACCATATGATCAAAACCAATTGCAGAATAATTTAGACAAGTTATTTGTATGGTGCGAAAAGTGGCCATTGACTCTAATACTGGAAAGTGTGCAGTTATCCAGTACGAAAAGGAATACTCTAAATTTCGGTTACACTATACATCACGCAAATCTACGGGCTCTGAATTTAAATGAATACTCAGGGATTACAATTACGAATAACTTAAATTGGAACGTCTCATAGATAATGTTATATCTGTATGTGGCTTGAGGGTGGGGGGGAGAGGGATGTGGGGGGGGGGGGGGGACATAGACTGCTGTTTACTGGCAGAAAATTTAGAAAGTGCAATACGTCTACTAAGTAGACTGCCAGCACTACGTTTGACCGTCCTCTTCTGGAATTTTACTACACAGTGTGGAACCCGCATGAGATACGACTGAGGGAGGACACAGAAAAAGCTCCGAGAAGAGCTATTTAGTGGTACATCTACTTTTTTGTGACAAAATCTGCTGTTGCAGTAATTATGCAATACACGGTCTTTACGAAATTGACACAAAAATGAGTCGGGCGCCGTGATATCTTGAGTTTTATTCAATTATTTTATAAGGAGAAATCAAGTGAAAACGAGACAGGTGGAAAATATGTAAGTAAACTATTTATTACACTTCCGTAGGGGAAAAGGCAGAACATCTTGAAGGACTAGAGATAGGACGTTCATATGAACAGGACATGCGTATTAGTACTGCAGAAGGGATTAGAATTTCAGACACCTCAGTGCAGCATGTGTTCTTTTATCTAGTAGGCACAGGGTCCGCATGGCCCTGATAATTTGATCTATGCGTCACGGCATCGACGGTTGTAAGGGGAGAATGGCGTCGATGCCATCCATGCTGCATTCACCTGGTTCCGCAGTTCATCTGTGGTGGTTGGCACTGGGTCACAGCACTGCATCCGTCGTTTTATCCTATCTCACACATTTCCAGCTGGTGACAAGGGCAAAAGTCTGATACCTTGTGATACCAAGAAGGCACGTGTTCGTGCAGCAACATGTGGTCATGCATTGGCTTGCAGAAAAATGGCATCTGGGGTGTGGCATGTCATTAACGAGAGTCGCACTGGTTACAGTGCTCTGGACAAGCGCTAACTCTGATCTGTGGTTGTACCCAATAGCACCCCACACCATAAATTCTTGAGCTAACCTTGTACGTCTTGTGCGAATGCAGTCACTGTGATGCCGCTCCTCATGTCTGTGGCGAACCAAAGTGCGGCCACCATTTTCTCACAAACAGAAACGGTATCTGATGCCATTCTTGTCCCCAGTGATGTCGATCCAAATACCATTGCCGTCTAGAATGTTTCTGCACGTTCGTCAAAGGTAGGCAGAGAAGTGGAGGACGTCCGCGTTACCCATGCCGTAATCAGCGGCGACGGACTGTCACCCCTGTTGGTGTACGATGTGTTATATTGTTCCAATGTTACGCCAGAGCCGAGGAGGACGCAGATCTGTTCTGCAATGCCATTCTCGGGGGGTGGTCTGGAGCATTCTGCACTCACACGTTGCGCTGCCGAAACACTTCGTCCTACAAGAGCAACAATTTCCGGAGTGGATGTATCACATTCTCTCACTCCAATAATGCGTCGCCGGCCGTGGTGGCCGAGCGATCAAAAGGCGCTTCATTCCGGAACCGCGCGACTGATACGGTCTCTGGTTCGAATCCTGCTTGGGCATGGATGTGTGTGATGTCCTTAGATTAGTTACGTTTAAGTAGTCCTAAGTTCTAGGGAACTAATGACCAAAGATGTTAAGTCTCATAGTGCTCAGAGCCATTTGAACCATTTTTTAAGTCGCTTCCGAGATTTTTTAACGTTAATAAGACTCGCCCTGTATGCTTATTATATAGCATAGTAGTTGACAGGGAAGCAGCTGCATTCACTTGCTAGCTAACACAGTCGACAAAAAGGCACACTTCTGTCGGCGAAAACTGTGGTGTCAGAGTAGCGTATTCCATCCAACACAAAAGTATGACATTTTCTTGAGTAGGGAATGACACTCTTTGGCGCGACCCTTACTGTTCGGGCGTATGCCGACGGTGTGATGGTTCCCCTCAGCCATAGTTGGAATTTTCCTTGTCAAAGTTGGAATGAAATGATTATTGTAGAGCCGGCCGCTGTGGCCGAGCGGTCCTAGGCGCTTCAGTTCACAACCACGCTGCTGCTACGGTCACAGGTTCGAATCCTGCCTCGGGCATGGATGTGTGTGATGTCCTTAGATTAGTTAGGTTTAAGTAGTTCTACGTTCTATGGGACTGATGATCTCAGATGTTAAGTCTCACAGAGCTCAGAGCCATTTGAGCCAATAATGCGTCCTTTTTCATATCCACTGATTTGACGATTCGTGCATACGTCTGTAAGGCATCCTGCACGTCTGCTGAAGTCACACTGATCCATTACCTCCGGTTTATAGCGACAACAAGAGCGGTAGGCATATTTTACCGGTAAGTGGTGTTGCGCCGCGATGTCGATGTTAGCCTTAACCCGACGGCTGACATGGTTCAAATGCTAATCATTTCTGCAGCACATACTAATGTACATGCGCTGTCAATGTGAACGTCCTATATCTAGTCGCTCAAGGTGTTCTGTTTCTCGCGAACATTAGTGTATTTCAAGACTAATCGCCATAACTGTTAATACATGTATCATACTGTGCAACAGGGCGGTATGTGCCTTCATGGAATAATGTTTGCGGTTTCCCTCGTGGCCATGATTGTATACAAGCACGATCTCTTCGTTCGAAGCAAATCGACGGCCACGGACGTCATTCTTCTGCGCTCCAAAAATATAAAAATCGTGCGGGGAATGATACGGAATGTATGGAGGATGTATAAGGGTTCCTCAGCGTAGTTGAAACAACGGGCACGCCAGCTCCGAAGAAGTAATTATGACCTCTTTCTCCGCTGCTCATTGACTTTCTGGAACAACGCCCCACAATTCATGCTCAGTGGTACGTAAGGCGCGCCATCAAGCCCGAACGCCCAGGAATGCTGAAGGACGGCATCACTCTGTTGAAGAATAATACCCACCCACTATGTTGCGTGGGTTGTTTCGAGTACGCCGATGAATTTTCGCTAGAAAGCCCTTACAAATCCTCCATATAGTACAGATCCCTCCCATGGGTTTTCCATATTTTTGGAGTCCTGAAGAACATTGGTGGTCGTAGATGTCGTAGAATTCTAGCCATCATAAAGTGGAAGATTCTTAAGTAGTTCTTAATGTCCACTAATAAATGTGTCGGTACATTTGTTCTGATAGTGTATGTACCGAGGAGCTATCACACTTCTTCGACGTATGCTTACTAGGCTAAGGCGCGAATTGTGTCGAAAGATGTCTGGAAATAAAGGAAAAAAATACATCTATATGTGCTCGGCTATGTACTGTCTTACGGACTTCGTGGATTATCAAAGTAATTTTTACATCAGTACTTGTGGAAAGCACGATAATTCTTACAGAGGAATCATTTTGCCTCCAGGAAAGTTTTCGTACATGAGTCAAGTTTATGTTCAATGTTTGTGTAACTATGGATGTAAACTGAAATGTGGATGTATGATTTTGAAATAACATTTACTAAACTGCCCCAGTGGATTTATAGGTGAACGAGGTTTACTTTTTGGATGAAACTCGTAAATTTCTTTACCATTGTCTCAACTACAGTGATAGATCTGGAACATGTTACAGCTTGACCTAGCATTTGCAAAAACTGATAATACGTACCTACACACACACACACACACACACACACACACACACACACACACACACACACACACACACACACCACACAACAAAATATACCCAATTTCAGGAGTTATTACTTGTGAAAATTAGTAACCCGTGAGTGATATAACATTTCAACAACCGATTGGCCAGTCGACTGTTCATTTCTTTCGTTTTTTTTTCAGAGGGATGAAACTACTGCCTTTGGCCACGTCAACTATTTGAGCGTTTTTCACTCACTCTTCTAGTGTGAGTGGTTTTTCACTACTATGAGACCACCGACCGATTCAAGTCTCTGACGATTAAGTCAGTTATATGAATGTTTTCTGTGTTTGAGTGACTTCGCTTACATACTTCTTCAGCCATTATAGTTGTTATACACAGAAGAGCCAAAGAAACTGGTACACCTGTCTGTTATCGTGTAGGACCCTTGCGAGCACGCAGAGGTGCCGCAAAACGACGTGACATGGACTCGACTAATGTCCGAAGTAATGCTGGAGGGACCTGACACCATGAAGCCTGAAGGGCTTTCCAAAAATCCGTAAGAGTACGAGGGGGTGGAGATGTCTTCTGAACATCACGTTGCAAGGCATACCATATTTGATCAATAATGTTCACTTATGGGGAGTTTGGTGGCCAGCGGAAGCGTTTAAACTCAGAAATGTGTTCCTAGTGCCACTCTGTAGCAATTTTGGATGTGTGGGGTGGCGCATTGTCCTGCTAAAATTGCCCAAGTCCGTCGGAATGCCCAATGGACATGAATTGATGCAGGTGATCACACAGGATGCTCACGTACGTGTCATATGTCACAGTCATATCTAGATATATCAAGGGGCCCATATCACTCCAACTGCACATGTCCCATACCTTTAAAGATCCTACACCAGCTTGGACATGCCCCTACTCACATGCAGGGTCCATGGATTCATGAGGTTGTCTCCATACCTGTACACGCCCATCCACTCGCTACAATTTGAAACGACACTCGTTCGACCAGGCAACATGTCTCCAGTCATCAACAGTTCAATGTCAGTCTTGAGGATCCCAGGCGAGGCGTAAAGCCGGCCGCGGTGGCTGAGCGGTTCTAGGCGCTTCAGTCCGGAACCGCGTAACTGCTACGGTCGCAGGTTCGAATCCTACCTCGGGCATGGATGTGTGTGATATCCTTAGGTTACTTAGGTTTAAGTAGTTCTAAGTTATAGGGGACTGATGACCTCTGATGTTAAGTCCCATAGTGCTCAGAGCCATTTTAGGAGGAGTAAAGCTTTGTTTCGTGCAGTCATCAAGGGTACACGAGTAGGCCTTTGGCTACGAAAGCCCATGACGATGAAGTTTCGTTGAATGGTTCGCACGCTAACACTTCTGGAAGGCGCAGCATTGAAATCTGCAGCGATTTGAGGAAGGGTTGCACTTCTGTCACGTTGAACGATTCTCTTCAGTCGTCGATGGTCCCGTTCTTGCAGAATATTTTTCCGGCAGCAGCGACGTCGGAGATTTGATGTTTTACCGAATTCCTGACATTCACGGTACACTCGTGAAATGGTCGTACGGGAAAATCCCCACTTCATCTCTACCTCAGAGATACTGTGTCCTACCGCTCGTGCGCCGACTATAACACCACGTTTAAACACACTTAAATCTTGATAAGCTGCCATTGTAGCAGCAGTAATGGATCTAACAACTGCGACAGATACCTGTTGTCTTATATAGGCGTTGCCGACCGCAGCGCCGTATTCTCCCTGTTTACGTATTCTGTATGTGAATACACGTGCCTATACCAGTTTCTTTGGCTCTTCAGTGTAGATGCACCGTGACTATAGTAGCCAACATTTTTAGAGACAAATAACAAGGAGAAGTTAATGCAAACTATAGTAATTAATTTGTTGCGGGAAAACGTCATTTTACGTGGTTCACATTCAGGGACTCCAGCAGACTTCTACTGGACATTGTTCGAGCTGTGAATGCCAACAGATGCATTGAGAACTGCGTGATATGGGAGGAAGGCTGCTTACTACTACGCTTTGACTACATCCACTACTCGTCCCACTTATTCACTCCCTCACTCCCTCCGCCAATATGCGTGCCGGAGCGCAGCCAGTCTTAAAACAGACGGCTGCAGCCATCGGCTGACATGCACCACTTCTCCGCTGTTTCTGCTACCCGGGGATGCAGCCTAGGAGACGTAACTTGCAAGGCTGGGCGTCTGCCGGAAAACCGTTCGTCCGACAAGCTGGCCATATACGGCCACACAAGCTATATACCAAAACATGTAGCAGCACTGGCCCCCGTCCACAGCACACGACCAAGTCGACCGCATACGGCAGGCTGACCGACGGAGCCCAGATAAATCTGACTTCTCGGTCGTAGTCGAACGTCGTCGGTACATGCGACCGCCTGTTGCTGGTTGTGTGACTCTCTGTGTGTTTGTTACACTACCGGCCATTAAAATTGCTACACCAAGGAGAAATGCAGATGATAAACGGGTATTCATTGGACAAATATATTATACTACAACTGACATGTGATTACATTTTCACGCAATTTGGGTGCATAGATCCTGAGAAATCAGTACACAGAACAACCACCTCTGGCCGTAATAACGGCCTTGATACGCCTGGGCATTGAGTCAAACAGATTTTGGATGGCGTGTACAGGTATAGCTGCCCACGCAGCTTCAACACGATACCATCGTTCATCAAGAGTAATGACTGGCGCATTTTGACGAGCCAGTTGCTCGGCCACCATTGACCAGATGTTTTCAGTTGGTGAGAGATCTGGAGAATGTGCTGGCCAGGGCAGCAGACGAACATTTTCTGTATCCAGAAAGGCCCGTACAGGACCTGCAACATGCGGTCGTGCATTAATATGTTGAAATGCAGGGTTTCGCAGGGATAGAATGAAGGGTAGAGCCACGGGTCATAACGCATCTGAAATGTAAAGTCCACTGTTCAAAGTGCCGTCAATACGAACAAGAGGCGACCGAGACGTGTAACCAATGGCACCCCATACCATCATGCCTGCTGATGCACCAGTATGGCAATGAGGAATAAACGCTTGCAATGTGCGTTCACCGCGATGTCGCCAAACACAGATGCTGTAAACAGAACTTGGATGCATCCAAAAAGAAAACCAAAAAAACGCTTTGCCGTTCGTGCACCCAGGTTCGTCGTTGAGTACACCATCGCAGGCGCTCCTATCTGTGATGCAGCGTCAAGGGTAACCACAGCCATGGTCTCCGAGCTGATAGTCCATGTTGCTGGAAACGTCGTCGAACTGTTCGTGAAGATGGTTGTTGTCTTGCAAACGTCCCCATCTGTTGACTGAGAGGTCGAGACTTGGCTGCACGATCCGTTACAGCAATGCGGATAAGATGCCTGTCACATCGACTGCTAGTGATACGAGGCCGTTGGGAACCAGCACGGCGTTCCGTGTTACCCTCCTGACCCCACCGATTCCATATTCTGCTAACAGTCATTGGATCTCGACCAACACGAGCAGCAATGTCGCGATACGATAAACCGCAATCGCGATAGGCTACAATCCAAACTTTATCAAAACGTGATGGGACGCATTTCTCCTCCTTACACGAGGCATCACAACAACGTTTCACCAGGCAATTCCGGTCAACTGCTGTTTGTGTATGAGAAATCGGTTTGAAACTTTCCTCATGTCAGCACGTTGTAGGTGTCGCCACCGGCGCCTACCTTGTGTGAATGCTCTGAAAAGCTAATCATCTGCATATCACAGCATCTTCTTCCTGTCGGTTCAATTTCGCGTCTGTAGCACGTCCTCTTCGTGGTGTAGCAATTTTAATGCTCAGTAGTGTACTTTATTACCAATTATAGACTTCGGGAAGTTTGTTATGTTTTGCGAATAATAACGGGCCACTGTACGTTATGTATAACCCGAGGCTTCAACAGTAGAACGTACTGAAGAAAGTAGGATTAAAAGCTTCAGAGCAAAGGAGGTGGAAAGTAAGTGGAAAAGCTAATCATAACTTAGCAAAACATATAATACTGTGCGATCAGATTTACTGATTGCATTACAAATTTTTACCAGAAACTAGTCCATACGTGACGTACAGCATTATTCAATAAGACTCGTTTAAAAAGTTCTGTTAACTTTATTTAAAAACAAAATTCAGAAAACAACTCCAACTTTACGTCTACCCTACGTAACAAGTATTCCGCAAAGTACTCTAATCGACTTCTTACTGCACTTCCCTATTCAAGAAAATGTCATACTTATGTGTTGATGGAATACGCTAGTTTGACACTACAGTTTTCGCCGACAGAAATGTACCTTTTGTCGACTGTATTAGCTAGCAAGTGAATGCAGCTGCTTCCTTGTCAACTACTATGCTATATAATAAGCATACAGGGTGAGTCTTATTGACGGTAAAAAATCTCGGAAGCGACTTAGATGACGCTGACACAACTAAGGCCGATGGGGCCACAGATGTCGGGAAATACACAAAAAGTGAATGAAAAATGCATACATGTGGCGTCACTAGGTGACGTACCTCGCCACAAGAGCAGCGGTTGAGTCTATTGGTCTGTCAAACCTGATCATCTCAGTCATTGTCGCGTATTCACGTCGGCGTGTATCCGGGTTCATGTGCGCGACACCAGCGCTTGGGGCTCGTGGTTCAAGTTTTGTTTCTGGTTGGCAGTATTTTTTTCATTGGGTTAAAAATTGTGTGTTTACGTTGAGGTAAGATTTATTATTTTACGTACTGGTCTTCTGGTCTCAGCTGGTTCATTTCAAAGTACAGCCCAACAAAAACTTACCGTATTGTGTCAAAAGTAAATGAGTATAAGCTCCCGAACTGCATCGTTATCGGTACATGACCTATGTTTTCCGCAAAACAAGAACAGTTTTTTTTATTGCAGTGAGGAAAATAATTTTCTAATTTTTACGTTTACAGCAGATCACATCTACAAAAAGTGTTCGAAATTTGCACTGTTTGTTCGTAGGCAAGTATGGCATCGCTGAATTATCCCTTCATGCCCAAGCTCAACGACAGCACGTGAGTCGACGTTCGTCATCTGGTGACATCACATGTTCAACATTCATCCACTTTTGCCGTATATCCCGACATCTGCTGTCCCACATTAAATTACTTGTCTCAGCGTCATCTACGTCGCTCCGGTGTTTTTTAAAGGTTAATAAGTATCACCCTGTATACATTTGAATATAATGTCAATATTATAAGGCTTTTTAATTTCAGTATTCCTTCTCAGCCATCTTTATTTAGTAGCCATTATTCCAAGCACACGTTCTATCATTTGTCGAACCTTGAAAAGACGCCTGTTGAAAACTGTTTTCTTTGGTCCACGTTACGACACTGGTATTGGTATCATCAGGTTATATACTTAGAGGGGAGCCCTCATCAGGCAAGAGAACGTAAGGTGTCATATTGTTTGTTACACGAAAAGCGCAGCGACGTTGAACAACAAGCGCTTCCTCTTAAATTTTCTTATAATGCGAAAAATAACACCGTTGCCCCTTCGCCCATATGCTCCTAGCCGTACAGTAGAAAATTGTAGCTTGGATCAGGTACAGCATGCAAGACAATAAATTGAGAAAAGAAACAGCTTATAATTTCTAAATACACTATCTGACTGATGTGGAGCCTTTATTCTCACATGCTTGCCATATATGCAATGCACACAATTCATAAACAGCCACTTCACCAAAACCTACAATTGACTTTACACCGTCTCATTTGTGTTAAGGTATGTAGAAAGCGTGCAAATCATCCCAAATTGCTTGGCAAGTTTCTTTCGCTAACGTTTGATATTCTATATGGATATCCTAATATTGTGAAAGAATCGGTTGCCAAACACATGCACCAAATGATAGCATATGCTTCACTTAAAACTTCGGGCTGATAGGCCGTAGTCGATGTATAAAACTCTCCCCTGACGTTTCGTCTCCCACTGTGGGAGACATCCTCGGAGGTAAAGCGGCGAACTGCGAAGAAAACTCGAGGAAGCGCTGATTATATAGGCTGTACCGTGGGCGTCAGTGTCCATCACGTGGCGTCGGCTATGAGATTGTCTCTGGTAATGCCAACATTCTCGATTGAAAGTAATCGCTCGTCACGCTTGCGGTGCAACGTTGACATCCAAATTTTATCCAGCTTAACACCTTCGCTTTCCTGTTAAAATTATTACGGTGTTTATCAATCTCGATAGCCTCTCTATATGGGCAGACATCTATCCAGACCTTCACACAGGAATTCTGAACTACATCAGGATCCACTGCAAGTACTGTGACAGTTAGGCGGGAGGTGATAAAACTTAGATTTCATGGTCGAGCGGCTACTTATAAGCCACACATCACGCCGGCAAATGCCATACGACGCCTCGCTTGGTGTAAGGAGAGTAAACATTGGACGAGTGAACAGTGGAAAAACGTTGTGTACATTGACGAATCACGGTACACAATGTGGCGATTCGATGGCAGAATGTGGGTATGGCAAATGCCCTGTGAACGTCATCTACCAGCGTGTGTAGTGCCATCAGTAAAATTCGGAGGTGGTGGTGTTATCCCTGTAATGGACTGGCCTGCATAGAGTCCTAACCCTAATCCTATAGAACACCTTTGGGATGTTTTGGAAAGCCGACTTCGTGCCAGGCCTCACCGACCGACAACGATACCTCTCCTCAGTGCAGCACTCCGTGAAGAATGGGCTGCTATTCCCCAAGAAACCTTCCAACACCTGATTGAACGTTTGCCTGCGAGAGTGGAGGCTGTCATCGAGGCTAAGGGTGGGCCAACACCATACTGAATTCCAGCATTACCGATTGATGGCGCCACGAACTTGTACGTCATTTTCAGCCAGGTGTCCGGATACTTTTGATCACATAGTGTAACACTGCTTTAGTTCAGCTAATGAAAATACTACAGATAGGTTTCACTCAGAAGAATTAATGAACAGCTCAATTAACTAAAACACAGTGAAGAATGGTTTCAGTTGAAAGAACGAATGCATGTTGTTCAACTGACAGAAAAACTGCAGACTGGTTTCACCTGCAATGAAGAAATGAATAATATAATTAAGTCAATATGCAAAACTACAATTGGCTGGGTCGATTGTTTTCATTTGGTTGATAGCACCGGATGGTTTTACTCAAAAGAAGTAAGTGAACAACCAATACGTATAACTACAACCGACTGACTCAGTTATTTCTATCAGTGCCTCCCACAGACTGGTTTCACTTGAGAGAATGTATGGTAATCCAACGGAATGATAAACTGTTTTCATTCGTTTGCTCCCGTAGACTGGTTTCAGTCAAAAGAATAAATGAATAATTCAACTGATACCTAAAACTACAAGCAAACCAGTCGATGACCTTCCAACAACCAACAGAAACGAATGTTTTTATTTAGTTGCCCCCATCACTAATTAACTCTGCCCCTCTGTTGATTAAGAGCAGGATTCCACATAGAATTTAAGCAAACGATTCCATCTGTTTCTGGGGTCACTGCCTATTTAATTTCGACAGCTTCCCTAATAGCGCTATCTGAAAAGACGGAAGTGCACGCCAGAATCTCCATGTTGTTATATTCCATAGGATGACCAGTTGATCTGGAACAACAGATTTGCTCGGCTGTTCTAAGCGTGTGTGACGACTATACTATACTAGAGCTGACATGTGATTACATTTCCGCGCAATTTGGGTGCATAGATCCTGTGAAAGCAGTACCCAGAACAACCACCTCTGACCGTAATAACGGCCTTGATACGCCTGGGCATTAAGTCAAACAGAGCTTGGATGTCGTGTACAGGTACAGCTGCCCATGCAGCTTCAACACGATACTACAGCTCATCAAGAGTAGTGGCTGGCGTATTGTGACGAGCCAGTTGCTCGGCCACCATTTACCAGAGGTTTTCAATTGGTGAGAGATCTGGGAAATGTGCTGGCCAGAGCAGCAGTAGAATATTTTATCTGTCCAGAAAGGTCCGTACACGACCTGCAACATGTGGTCGTGCATTATCCTGCTGAAATGTAGGGCTTCGCAGGGATTGAATGAAGGGTAGAGCCACGGGTCGTAATACATCTGAAATGTAGCGTCCTCTGTTGAAAGTGCCGTCAATGCGAACAAGAGGTGACCGAGACGTGTAACCAATGGCACCCCATACCATCATACCAAGTGATACACCAGTATGGCGATGACGAATACACGCTTCCAATGTGCGTTCACCGAGATGTCACCAAACACGGATGCGACCATCATGATGATCTAAACACAACCTGGATTCATTCGATAAAATGACGTTTAGCCATTCGTGCGCCCAGGTTCGTCGTTAAGCCCTTTGGTGTTCCTTAGGTTAGTTAGGTTTAAGTAGTTCTAAGTTCTAGGGGACTGATGACTTCAGATGTTAAGTCCCATAGTACTCAGAGCCATTTGAACCATTTTTAGTTGCTTCACTACTCCGAGGATATTTACTTCAACGCTACCCTAAGGACATCACACACATCCATGCCCGAGGTAGAATTCGAACGTGCGACCGTTGCAGCAGCGAGGTTCGGGACTGAAGCGCCTAGAAGCGCTCGGCCTCCGCGGCCGGCCTTGCAGCGGTACTTTGTAACTTGGTTCACAGGCTCCACGTCGTCTCAGACTATGAAAGTTTGTCATCTGAGCTAGTCCACATCGAAGGAGGTTCCACCAAGGTCTACGGCATTATTACCTCACGCAGGGAGCATTTCCATCAGGACTGGCCGTATTAGGCGGAAATATTATCTGAAATGCGTTTCCGACCTCCACGCAAGACTAGGAACATTTTAAGATCCGTAAAGGATGATCTTGCCAGCGGCGTTGCCGCTGTGGTTAACACCGGTTCCCGTCAGATCGCTGAAGTTACGCGCAAGCACTTGGAAGGGTGACCGTCTGCGTCTGTTGCGTGCTGTTGGTAGGCGGGGTACACTCAGTCCTTATGAGGCAACTTGAGGAGTAACTTGACTGAGAAGCAGCGGATGCGCCACGAAAACTGACGGAAGAGGGGTGGGCTCAACACATGCCCCACCATATCCGCATCCAGTGACACCTATTACCTGACAGCGGCACGGTGGTTGGTCGGTGCCGCTGGACCTTTAGAGACTTGTTCGGGCGGTGTTTAGTTTTAGTTTAGTCTAAAGGATGATATTAGTTTGAGCAAGGCGGGTGACTACTGTATTGCTGGCAGTTGTGTCATGTCGAATATTGGTCGGACCATCAGGAGAAGGGAGGACATTTATATTGAGCGTAAGCGTCATACACGGTTACCACGGTCGAGCAAATCTCTTGCAGAACACTGCAGTCAGTCATCCCATGGAATATAACGACACGGATACAATAATATGCTTCTTTAGGTACTGGGATAATGTATTACACTACCGGCCATTAAAATTGCTACACCACGAACATGACGTGCTACAGACGCGAAATTTAACCGACAGGAAGAAGATGCTGTGATATGCAGATGATTAGCTTTTCAGAGCATTCACACAAGGTCGGCGCCGGTGGCGACACCTAAAACGTGCTGACATGAGGAAAGTTTCAAACCGATTTCTCATACACAAACAGTAGTTGGCCTGAATTGCCTGGTGAAACGTTGTTGTGATGCCTCGTGTAAGGAGGAGAAATGCGTACCATCACGTTTCCGATTTTGATAAAGGTCGGATTGTAGCCTATCGCGATTGCGGTTTATCGTATCGCGACATTGCTGCTCGCGTTGGTCGACATCCAATAACTGCTAGCAGAATGTGGAATCGGTGGGTTCAGGAGGGTAACATGTAACGCCGTGCTGGATCCCAACGGCCTCGTATCACTAGCAGTCGAGATGACAGGCATCTTATCCGCATTGCTGTAACGGATCGTGCAGCCACGTCTCGATCCCTGCGTCAACAGATGGGGACGTTTGCAAGACAAGAACTATGGTATCGATACCAACGCATAGTTTGAAAGGTTAGCACTACTGTACCACGAGACACTGACGACAGCGCCCTCTATGCATGTCAGTTTTTACCTTTCTACCTTCATTATTACGTGAAATACTGAATTTTCTAATACTAACGGACTTTTGGGTCACCCTGTACGTTCTTACCATCCGCCAACAAGAAATCTTCGTGAAATGATATCATGTGTTTCGGGTTTGAGTAGACATTTCTCAAGTTGACGTCCGAAGGCTTTTTGCTTCCGTGCCATGATGAACACAAGAGAGTAACCGTGGCTGTGATGATCGCATTTCGTACTGATGTTGATGACGAACGTCACTTTCGAACGGAATGAAAGTTTAGTCTTTTGATGCCCATCATTTTATGAAGGTCTATAAAAAGTTTAATAAATATCGGATTAGCGACTTATAGTGTAACACCTTTCATTTCCATCAGTGTAGCTTGGCCTATCGGGCACCAAGAATAGTTTTTTGTTGGCACGAATCACGAAGAGTTGTTTTCTGTTGGCACGAAGGAATAAGCAATCTCCGCTTCTTTGCTCAAGCGCTGAGGTGAATTTCGCTTCAAACTAAAGCAATCACACTTTTATCCCCTAAGATGAACGCATCACAGCCTTCTTCCGCCGTCGATCTCAGAGCCGTCTCCGTGAGGTGGTTATACGATAAATTAGTGCAATCTAAAAACCGTAAATTCAACTAAATACCTAGGTATTACAATTACGAACAACCGAAATTCGAAAGAACACATAGAAAATGTTGTTGGGACAACAACCAAAGACTGCGTTTTATTGGCAGGACACTTAGAAATTGTAACAGACATACTAAGGAGACTGCCTACACTACGCTTGTCCGTCCTCATTTAGAATACTGCTGCGCGGTGTGGGATCCTTACCAGATAGGACTGACGGAGTACATCGAAAATGTTCAAAGAAAGGCAGCACGTTTTGTATTATCCTAAAGCACGTGAGAATGTGTCACAGACATGATACAGAAATTTGGCTGGAAATCATTAAAAGAAAGGCATTTTCGGTTGCGATGGAATCTGGCCATTAAAATTGCTACACCACGAACATGACGTACTACAGACGCGAAATTTAACCGACAGGAAGCAGATGATATGATATGCAAATGATTAGCTTTTCAGAGCATTCACACACGGTTGGCGCCGGTGGCGACACCTACAACATGCTGACATGAGGAAAGTTTCCAACCGATTTCTCATACACAAACTTCAGTTGACCGGCGTTACCTGGTGAAACGTTGTTGTGATTCTTCGTGTCAGGAGGAGAAATGCATACCATTACGTTTCCGACTTTGATAAAGGTCGAATTGTAGCCTATCGCGATTGCGGTTTATCGTATCGCGAGATTGCTGCTTGCGTTGGTCGAGATCCACTAACAGTCGAGATGACAGGCATTTTATCCACATGGCTGTAAACGATCGTGCAGCCACATCTCGATACCTGTGTCACCAGATGTGGACGTTTGCAAGACAACAACCATCTGCTCGAACAACTCGTTGAGTACGCCATCGCAGGCGCTCCTGTCTGTGATGCAGCGTCAACGGTAACCGCAGCCATGGTCTCCGAGCTGATAGTCCATGCTGCTGCAAACGACGTTAACGATATTGGGGTTGTAATTTAGTGGATTACTCCTACTACCTTTCTTGAATATTGGTGTGACCTGTGCAACTATCCAGTCTTTGGGTACGGATCTTTCGTCGAGCGAACGGTTGTATATGATTGTTAAGTATGGAGCTAATGCATCAGCATACTCCGAAAGAAATCTAATTGGTATACAGTCTGCACCAGAAGAGTTGCTTTTATTAAGTGATTTAAGTTGCTTCCGGTCACAGGTTCGAATCCTGCCTCGGGCATGGATGTGTGTGATGTCCTTAGGTTAGTTAGGTTTAAGTAGTTCTAAGTTATAGGGGACTGATGACTTCAGATGTTAAGTCCCATAGTACTCAGAGCCATTTGAACCATTTTTAGTTGCTTCACTACTCCGAGGATATTTACTTCAACGTTACCCATGTTGACAGCTAGTCTCGATTCGAATTCTGGAATGTTTTCTTCGTCTTCTTTTGTGAAGGCATTTCGGAAGGCTGTGTAGTAACTCTGCTTTGGCAGCACTGTCTTCGATAGTGCCTCCATTGCTATCGCGCAGAGAAGACATTGATTGTTTCTTGCCGCTAACATACTTCACATACGACCAGAATCTCTATGGATTTTCTGCCAGATGTCGAGACAAAGTTTCGTTGTCGAAAGTGTTGTAGGCATCTCGCATTGAAGTCCGCGGTAAATTTCGAGCTTTAGTAAAAGATCGCCAATATTGGGTCTGGTACCGAGCACCGCGGAATTTGAATCCCCGCCAGACGTCATGGACGACGAAGACCCCTATAGGTCTCTGCACCATCGCACTGTAAGCTGTGGTGGCGCGCGCCTCCTGGCCCGCATTTAGTGCGAGGGCGCTACAGTGGAACACGTGGTTCCAGCGGTCAATAGCGGCGCCCCCGGTAGAGTATTTAAGCGCCTGCCTCTTGCTCAGCCAGCCCCTTTTAGTGCTCCCACACCCTTTCCCAAATCGCCCTCGCTGCCTGTTCCATCTTCCATCTTACCACGTATGCCAGCTACTCCCACAACCAGGCCCACATCTCCTTCATCCCCCTCACCACCCTTGTCTAACTCTCCCCTCCCATGGAATAACGACACTACAGTATCCTGTACCACAATATTCGCTCCCTCCCCACCCACAAACTCCTCTTCCTCCACGCCCTCCATCAGCACTACGTGGATGCCTTCATCCTAAATGGAACCTTCCTTCAACCCCGTATCTCCATATCCACAGCTCTTTACACCCTTCACAGCACCGATAATCCGTATCCCCTGGCGCGTGTTGGAGTTGCTATAGGCCACCTCAAGCACCTCCCTGTCCGGCCGCAACCTCTCCTTAACAATCCTAGCGAGCATCTCACCCTCAGCATCTTCTTCCCCACCATTACCTTCACCTGTGCCACCATTTATGTCCGCCCTCACACCCCCATCACTTACGATTTGCTGGGTCACATTGACCGCACCTTCTCCAGCTACATGATTGCCGCCGACCTCAATATCCACAGCATGATCCTGCCGACCTCCAGCGGTGGCATCAGCTTATCACCACCTTCCAGGGAGACCTGGTTCCCCTGCCCCAGAACACCCGAATCCAACACCACTCCCGATGTGGTCCTTGCCTCTGCCAACCTCCTTGGGCGCATCACTGCAGATGTTATTGACCTCATTGCCAGTGCCCATGATCCCATTCTCCTCACTATCTCTAGTGGTCGCCATCCCTGCCCCACTCCTCGCCCCGACATCCCTCCTAACCTCGTCCATGTTCACTGCCATGCCAACTGGGATGCATATCGGGACTTCATTCACACACATATTGAAGGCCATGACCTTACCCTTCAATCTCCTGATGACATCTCTCGCACTGCTGCCTTCCTGCACCTGACCTTGTCTGACGCCGTCGCCACCCATATTCCCACCAAAGCCATCCACCCTCGACCCCGCCCTGCCTCCACAGGCCGTCCTTCTCCTTCGAGAGTCCCACTGTCTCTACCGCTCTTTTCTCTGCACCTGTGACTGGGACACACTTACCCGCCACCGGCAATCACAGCGACATATCCGCAACCTACTTACTGCGAAGAAACGCCGTGTCTGGCGCCAGACACGTACACAACTCAACACCATGCTCCCAATAAACTCTTCCAAGTATTGGTCTACCCTCCACCGCCTTACTGGGAACCACCTCACCCCCCAGTACCCTATCCTCCTTGATGACCTACCCTTTCCTGATAACCTCAGTAAGACCAACCACTTTGCCTCTCAACTCTCTGATGCTTTTTCCATACCATATGATCCCCAATTTGATTATTCCCTCTTCCCTGACGTCATCGACCATACGCATATCTCTGCTCCTCCCCTTGCTTCTAGCTTCCAGTACTTGGGCCACACACCACCATTTGAACTTAACACTCCCATCACTACACAGGACATCAGCCACAGACTGTGGACTAAAAGCAACACTACTCCCGGCCACAACCACGTTACGTACCGCCATCTCAAACACTGCCCTCCCTCCTTCGTTCCTTTCAGTCCTTGCCACCCTCTACAACGTCGTCCTTGCCACCAGCTTCTAGCCCGACCTGTGGAAAACCTCCCATATCCTGATGTTCTCCAAACCCAACAAGCCTCCATCTGATGCCTCTTCCTATCATCCTGTATGTCTCACATCGGTGTTCAGCAAGTTTTTCAAATCCATTCTTATCCGGTGCATCCATCAGCACCTCCACTGAAACCACCTCCTCCTTCAACCCAACGTGGCTTTCGACCTTCCTTCTGTGCTGATGACCAACTCGTACACCTCACTCATCTCCTCTCCCTCCAGCTTAACTCCTGTCACTCCATCATTTTTGTGTCCCTCGACCTCGAAAAGGCCTACGACCGTGTTTGGCATCCTGGTCTCCTGTTTATACTCCAGATCTACGCCCTTCCTGTCAACTACATCCGTCTGAGGGCCTCCTTCCTCTCCCGCTGCCCCTCCTATGTTACCATCCATAGTGCCAATTCCCCAACCTCCTTTCCCCTCTTCCCCCTCTTCATTTTTCCTCTCCTTCCCCCCTTTTTGGTTTCCCATCATCTGTCCAAGTTCCCCCCACCTGCCCTCAGCTGTGGTATCCCATCCTCTGTTATGCCAGTCCCGCCTGCATATCTGCCCCTCCCCCCCCCCCCAAATTCTACAAGTCCCTCCAGATCCTTGAGCCTCATAAACTCTGCCTCACCTTCCGTATACGCCTCCCGTCCCCCACATGGATCTTCTATGACCTCATTCCTTTCCCCTATCTGCTCCTATTCCTCGAACATCTCTGCATACTCTACACCTCCCACCACCTTGATCCCCCTCATCCCCTTGTTGGTCCTCTCCTCTCCCGTCCCCACCCTGTGCCACGCCTTCACTGTTGTGTCCCCCCTACCCTCCATCTCTACACCCTTCATCTCCTTTTCCAAGTTGGCTTCCATGAACTTCCCCTCCTGGATGATGCCCTCTCTCCCTACATTTATTCCTCCTATCAACTCTGATCCTCACCCCCCTCCTTTCCTCTGTCCTTTCCCTCGGCTCCCTCTTCCCCCTTTCCATTCTGTTTTCTCCCTGCATACCCTCTCCCTACCTCCCTTCCCCTCCCCCCGGGTGCTTTTGTATTCCCCTCCTCTGCCTTTCCCCACTCCCTGTCATGTCTGCCCAGCACTCCCTCTCCCCCCCCCCCCGTCTTATGGGTTTTTGTCCTTCATCTGCTCCTTTCCCCTCTTCCCCCCTTCATTTTTCCTCTCTTTCCCTTCTTTTTATTTTCCCATCATCTGTCCAAGTTCCCCCCACCTGCCCTCGGCTGTGGTATGTCATATTTGCCAACTTTTTAGCGCAGTGTTCAAGTGAATGTTCAGTGTTGTTCGTCTTTCCAAAAATTTTGCGAACAGAAATTATGCTGTCGCTGTGTGAGAATTTTATGTCTCTTGCGAACAGACACCAGACTGTCGCCGTGTTTTTTAAATGTCTGTCTATTATTTTACCTGTCTGCTTCAAATGTATTTTATTAGCATAATCACCCCTTTGTTTCTTTGTTTTAAGTCCCGCGATGTTTTCCGCCATGTTACCACTTAAGTCTCCGATTTTATCGCCTGTTTTTATTGTTTATTATCTTCATCTTTTTACAAAAAAATCTTTAGGTTGAAGAGCGGCATACTAAGCTGCTGCCAGCCCGCCCCCTTCGGGGGGAATCGAAACTCAGAACATTTTGGCGACGAGGTAAATGGTGATGGTTGTTGGTATGGAGGTGAAGTTGATCTGTTTGCTGTATCAACAGCAGCAGCTCATGCAGTAGCAGCGTCAGCTCCAGTTAGACATCTTACAAAAGTCGCTGCAGTTCCTACTGGACAAAGTCGATGCCCGGGACGCGTTGCCACAACAGCTTCAGAGTCCTCGCGTGTCCGATGCTTTCCCACCTCCGCCGTCGTTTCTACCCTTTAATGACGCTAAAGAGGACTGGTAAACCTACTTACATCGGTGGAACAACATTTCATGGCTTTTCAAGTCACGGACGACTTCTTGCAACGGTCGTTGTTTTTGTCTTGGGCCTCTTCAGACATGTTCCTTCTTCTCCTCAAGCTGACACCGTTGTCCGATCCTGTGGCACTCTCTTTGCAGCAGATATGCCTTTTGCTGACAACTATTATTCCTAACGGTATAATGTGGGCGCCTCTCGGCCGGAGTTGCACCAGTACCATAAACAGCCTAGTGAATCGTATCGTTCCTGGGTCACAGACTTCCAGGGTCTCAGCCATTGATGCGATTTTACGTGCGCAAATCAGCAGTGTAAGGCTTCGTGAGCGGACTCCCTGATCCGGGATGTGGTGGTTCAGCTGGCTCCCGTCCTGAGGTCGGTACTGCAGCGTTGAAACTCAACAACCCCACCTTGGAAGAGATTATCCGCATCGCCCACTCCTTTGAAATTGCTCAAGCAGCTAAAGAGCATCTTATGGCGCCACCGCAGCTGGTGGCGATAGGGTCGTCATGGCGGGTTCCCTCCTCACTACGTCACCGTGGCCTGGCCGACAGAGGCCAGCGCCGTCGAGACTCCTCGTTGTACGACGTCTCTATGGCATCGGCACCTTCGGTCGCCCCTCGTCGCCGATCGCGCGGCCTACTTCCATCTTGCCCACAGTGCTTTACTGCCCATTCGTGGGCTGATTGTCCGCACCACTGGAAAACGTACACAGTGTGTAATGAGGAGGGCCACGTCCGATCGGTTTGTCGTAGTCGCTCGACTCGCTCTAGTCCTGCCCCTCATGGTCCTCAAGATACAGTCCATGCTCTGCAATTGACCGTCCCACAGAATGACCCGTCACTGCAGAAGCTTTTCCTCACGCTCCGCATTTTCACTGACGATGTCAGTGTTCAGGTCGACACTGGGGCCACCATCTCCCTGATTAATATGGCGACATATACCCGGGTGGGCTCTCCTGCGTTGCCATCTCCCTCTCGCCGTTTGGTCTCCTACAGAGACGGTTCCATTCCTCTTCGTGGGCAGTTCGTTGTCCAGGCGACGTACAAGTGTGTTCCCCAGCTCCTTACCCTCTTTGTCGTCGACCATCCGTCGGCTTCGAATACTTTTGGCCTGGATAAGTTTAAACTGTTTGGCATTTCAATTTCCGACTAAGTTAAGGCCGTTTCAAGACTTGGACGATCTGTGCTCGTCTTTTGTGTCGTTGTTTGCAACGGATCTCATATGTGCTTCCGGCTTTCGGGCGCACATCGCCTCTCTTTTTCCGGGCCAGGCCCCTTCTGGTGGTCTTACAGTCAATGGTCCAGCAGGAACGTGATCGGCTCCAACACGCTCCCAGATTGAAAAGGAGGCTCCAGGCCGCTGGCATGCTGAAGCCTGTAACTTACAGTGCATGGATGACACCACTGGTGGTTATATGGAAACCCAATGGGTCCCTTCGGCTTTGTGGGACTTCAGTGCTACACAGTGCTACAGTCAATGCTCAGTCCCTCGTTGACACTTACCCCATTCCCTGACAGGAAGACATTTTTGCTAAACTTTCCGGGGGAGAGTATTATTCAAAGATCGACCTGGCTAAGGCATACCACCAGTTGCCCTTGGATGTTGAATCTCAGAACATCGTGGTTATCAACACGCCTTTCGGACTGTATAAGTACAAGCGTCTTCCCTTTGGTGTCTCTTCGGCGCCGGCATTTTCCAGCGACTCCTGGAGCAGTTTACACAGCCTATCCCTGCCTGTGTTAATTATCTGGATGCCATCTTGGTCACTGGGCGTTGCAACCAGGAATATTTGGCAAAACCTTGGCGCCTTATTTCACGCTCTGCAGTCTGCTGGTTTACACTGTTGGCTGGACAAGTGTTGTTTTTTCAACCAGAAGTGGAATACTTAGTCCACTGGCTTAGCAAAGATGGCATTCTCCATTCAGGTCGTAATGTTGCGGCCACTAAGGCCCTTCCTCGTCCCAAGGACTTATCTTAACTCCAGAGGTTCTTGGGCAAGGTTACTTATTACTTAAAGTTCTTACCCCAGGCTACCTGCACTGCTCAACCCCTTAATCCCTTGCATCGGAAAGGGGTACCTTTTGAATGGACTCCTGCCTGTGACCAGGCTTTTCTCCATTTAAAGGCGATACTGAAGTCCACCCCTTGCCTTACTCTCTTTTCTCCGGACCGCCCCTTGGTTGTGGCGGCTGATGCATCGGAATACGGCATTGGAGCATCCTTGTGCACCTGGATGCCGATGGCACCGAACGGCCCATCGCTTATGCCTCTAAGACGTTGGCCCCAGCACAACGGAACTACTCCCAGATTGAAAAGGAGGCTCTGGCGATTGTGTTCGCTGTCCAAAAATTTCACACCTATCGCTTTGGGGAAACGTTCACCCTCCTCATGGACCATAAAACCTTGGTTACACTTTTTGGACCCCACTATCACATTCCAGACCAGACAGCTTAACGTCTCCATCGCTAGGCATTGTTTTTACATAACTATGCTTACACCATCCAGTATAAGCCCACGGCCCACCATGCTAACACGGACGCTTTGTCCCATCTCCCAGCAGGCCCTGATCCTGCCTTTGACCAACAGGAGGTCCTCTGCTTTCACATTGATTCCACCTGCTGGGATGCGCTGAACGGTCTGCCTCTTATGGCTACTCACATTGCTGCAACTACCCGCTGTGGCCCTGTTGTGTGGCAGGTTCTCAACTACATGGTCCACAGGTGGCCGTCCTATTACTTGTTGGACACAGTCCGATTTGAGCTCCTCTCGCCACCTGTCCTACAGGCTCTCCATGGTCGATGATGTACTTCTGTTGGCCATGGAGTCAGATGCCCATCGGGTGGTCACCCCCCTGGAATTGTGGCTTCGGGTGCTCGGTTTGTTACGCCATGCACTGGAGTATGTCCTGTATGAAAGTTTTGGCTCGCCGGCACGTGTATTGGCCATGGCGCCTGGTCCATGGGTGCACTGTCTGTGTGCATCACCAGGCAAGCCCCATCAGTCGTTTGCACCCTGGCCTGCGCCTCGCCATCCCTGGTATCGCATCCATATCAATTTTGTGGGCCAGTTTTTGGGGTCCATGTGGTTACCCATCATTGATGCCTACTCCAAACACCCATATGTTGTTCGCATAGTATCCACCACCACGGAGGCTACACTCATGGCCCTGGCCCAGGTTCTCGCCATTGAGGGCCTGCCACACACGTTGTTCTCTGATAATGGTCCCCAATTCACTGCATCCTCCTTACATGACTTCTGTCAGGCCAACGGTATCAAACATATCTGTAGCCCCCCTTCCCCCCTTCGTCCAATGCGTAGTGGAGAGGCTTGTCCGCACTTTTAAACACCAGTTGACTAAGGCACATCTCTAACCACGTTGGCCCTCACCCTGTTTTTGAGCACCTATTGCACTACTCCAATTGACAGATGCAGTCCAGCAGAGCTCCTTCATGGGGGACAGCCACAGACTCTGTTCAATTTGCTGATGCCGTCCTCCTCCCCCCCCCCCTCCCCACCTCTGGCCCTCGCAGTGGTATGCCCATGGCACAGCCATGTGGGCCCACGAGTACGGGCGTCACGGCCCATGGGCGGCCTGTGACGTCTGTACAGACGTCAAAAGGGTTGGATCGCCACCATCATAATTAGCTCCGCCTGCGTGCCGCCACGGGACTCGTGTCGGGGCCACTTTCCCTACCTCCTTCAGGTGCGGACGTGGCCCTCGAGTCACTCACTGTCTCTGCCCCCGGTTGCTGTTCCCCTTCGGGCCTGCCCTGGCTCTCTCCACCTCCAGGTGGATCAGCGGCTCCCTCCCCTGCTCTGGACTCTGGATTGCCTGTCATGGATACCTCTGGCGTCCCTTCCTCCCCGCCAATAGCGTTTGATGAGCCCAGCTCCTCTTCCCACTGCCGCCCACCTCGGCACTGTCAGGGGCGTTTCCGCCCCTATGTGCAAATGTCATGGGGAAGGGATCTGATATTGCGCGCCGCGGAATTTGAATCCCTACCAGAAGGTACGGATGTTGAAGACCCCTAGAGGTCTCTGCACCATCGCGCCATAAGCTGTGGCGGCGTGCGCCTCTGGCCTGCATTTAGTGTGAGGGTACCACAGTGAAACATGTGGTTCCAGCGGCCAATAGCGGCGCCCTCGATAGAGTATTTAAGCACCTGCCTCTCGCTCAGTCAGCAGGCGATCACTGTAGGCAAACCACCCCTTCCTTCCGTCTCCTCGACTTCTATATCACCATTTATGGTCATCCTATCACCCTCACCCCCACCATTAAATACCTTGGCATCACCCTTTCAGTCTACTCTCCTGGATCCCCCATCTCTGGACAATCCAAGTCAGGGCATGCTCCCGACTGTCTCCTCAAGCTCCTTTCTGGCCGCATCTAGGATCTGGACCCCTCCACCATCCTCCACACCTATAAATCCCTCATCCACCCTGTCCTCTGCTACCCCCATGCCACCTGGATCTCTGCCCCTCTTATCTTTTACAAATCCCTTCAAATCCTAGAGCGCCATGGGCTCCATCTTGCCAATCGCATCAACCTCCCCTCCCCTACATGGATCCTGTATGACCTCATTCCATTCCTACACCTCCTCCATTCCCTCGAACAGATATGGGTCCTCTTACACCTCCCGTAAACTTGATCACCCTCACCCACTCGTCTCTCCCATCCTCACACCTGCGTCCGCTGCTGCGCCGGTATTCCCACGTCCCACCTGCTCTCCATCTCTCCACTCTGCATATCCTCGCCCAAGGTGGCTTCTGCCAACTCCCCCTCCCTGATGATGCCCTCGTCCTCTCCATCTACCCCTCCTACCAACTTTAATCGTCCCCTTCCACCCCCTGTCTTTTCCAAAAGGCACCTTCTCTCCCTTCTCTCCCTCCTCCTTTCCTCCTTCCCTCCTCTCCCCTGGGCTTCCCCCACCCCTACCTTCTTTCCTCCCCCTCCCATCTCCTCTGCCACTGGCATCTACACCATCCTCTCTCACTCTTACCCCACCTTTTCCCTTTTGGCAGGTCCCCAGACTCGGGCATGTATAGTGAACATTCGCGCACTGGAGATCATCGCGTAGTGTTTGCATGTGTATCGTATTCGTGTTCCAGGGTTTAATCGTTTGTGCTCCATCGTTCGCATGTGTCATCTCTGTGCGTGTCCACGTTTTTGACCGTTTTTAATTTTGGACACTGCGCCCGTGAATGGCACTGTGTGTGTGTGTGGTTTTTTTTATGTCTACGTTTGTTTAACCACCATGTCTGTTTTTCGTTTATCTCCCTTTGTATCGTTTGTCATATCTGTGGCCAAAGAGCAGTGTAGTATGCCGCTACCGGCCTACCTGTATCAGGTGTGAAAATAACAATAAAGGGTAAAAAAAAAAGCTCAGCCAGCCAGTCTAATCTTGCGTAAGTCTATGGACATATCCCCACGCCTTATTTACTTTCATGTTCTGTGTACGAGTGCGCGTGGTTATTAGGTTTTCTTGTTACTCCGTTGTTTCGACCTTGCTGTTCGTTCCGCCTTTCGTTGGTCGCGTCCCTACTCTCCCGTCGTGTTGTTGTTCACGGGCCGCTCCGCGGGTCCCGCCACGCTTTCCGTCACTTCAACCCCGCGACCGTTCCCGTCGCCGTTACAACATGGATATTTTGCGTCTGTTTAAGTTTGGCATCTTTGTTTCGTTGTTTCTGCAACAGTGTTCTAACCCGTTTTGTGTACCAAGGAGGATCAGCTCCGTCGTTTGTTAATTTATTTGGTATAAATCTCTCAATTACTGCCTATACTATTTCTTTGAATTTAAGCCACATCTGGTCTACACTTATATTATTAATTGGAACGAGTGTAGACTGTCTCTTAGGAAGACGGCAAGTGAATGTTTATCTGATTTTTTGAATAGGTATATTTTCGCTTATATTTCGAGGATTTGGGGATTACAATATTCAATCTCGCTACGACAACCCTGTGTTCACTAATCCCTGAATCGGTTTTGATGCTCGTTATTAACTCAGAATTATTTGTTGCTAAGAGGTAAAGTGTGTTTTGACAACCGTTTAGTATTCGCGTGGGCTCATGAACTAACTGCTCG
Organism: Schistocerca gregaria; assembly: GCF_023897955.1. Lineage (NCBI taxonomy): Eukaryota > Metazoa > Arthropoda > Insecta > Orthoptera > Acrididae > Schistocerca > Schistocerca gregaria. The sequence goes on from NC_064931.1 coordinate 213,690,902, forward strand.
AAATAATCTTCAGAGCATGCGTTTAGCACAATTTCGGACGATATTTTATATGTACCTCCGGAATTAAACATGTATTTTCGCCAACATATCAGGGGTAAATTACAGTCACCACCAACTACTATCGTATGAGTCGGGTACGTGTCTGAAATCGAACTCAAGCTTTCTTTGAACCTTTCAGCTACTATATCATCTGAATTGGGAGGTTGGTAAAAGTCTCCAATTGTTATTTTATTCCGGTTGCCAACAATGATCTCTGCCCATACTAAATCACAGAAAGTATCTACTTCAATTTCGCGACAAGATAAACTATTTCTGACAGCAGCAAACACGCCACGTTCGGAACACGGTTAGGTTCTTCGCAAAAATTTTGGCTGAGCTTATATCCGGCTTTAGCCAGCTTTCAGTGCCTATAACGATTTGAGCATAAGTGCTTTCTATTAGCTCTTGGAGCTCTGACACTTTCCCAACACATACGACAGTTTACAACTCTTATATCACTGGTTGCTGTATCTACGTTATTCCTGTGTTCATCCTGTACCCTATGTGACTGAAGCCCTTCTTGTGTTTTCCCGAGACCCTATAACCTAAAACAAAACCGCCCAGTCCACGCCACACAGCCCCTGCTACCTGTGTAGCCGCCTCCTGCGTATAGTGGACCCCTGATCTATATAGCGGAACCCGAAACCCAATCACCATTAGTTGCCTTCTATCAGTCTTTCCATTTCAGTGTAAATAATTCACGTTAGTGTTTTGCAACCGTGCCTTCTTAAACTGATGGTTCAATAATATTCACCCCTGTCAGAATATGCCATCTACGCACCTTGGATTATAATATTCATTGTAGTCAGAGAGTTATTTCGTGAATCTCGTATTTCTTCCATACCAGGTGGAATAGTTTTTTCGTGGTTGGTTTCCCTATGACTAAAACATCAATGAGCTACCACTGGAATCAGTCAGCACATACAAATACCTGGATATAAAGGTTTGTGGGAATATGAAAGGGAATGATCACATGGGCTCAGTTGTAGGCAAAGAAAGTATATGAATTAGATTCATTGGTATGATACTGTGAAATTGGGATCAATTTAGATAGAAGATAGCTTAGAAAAGACTCGCCATACTCGTCCTAGAACACCACTCTAGTGCGTGCATCACATACCAATTAAGATTAAACAGAGATATTGAACTTATACAATGAATCGCGGCATGAATGGTCACAGGTCTGTTTCACTCACGATAGATTGACGGAAATAATGAAAAATCGGAATTGGCAGACGCTTGAATAAAGACGGCAACAGTCCTCCAAAGGCTTAATTACGAGTTAATAACTTCTTTATGAGCTCGAAATTTGCATCCACACATCCACCTCTCCACATCTCTTTCTCAATGAACAAGTAGCCTTGAAAACAAGTAATTTTTACACACTTCTTCACGTCTAGTAAAGAAGTATATACACTACTGCCCATTAAAATTGCTACACCAAGAAGATGACGTGCTACAGACGCGAAATTTAACCGACAGGAAGAAGATTCTGTTATATGCAAATGATTAGCTTTTCAGAGGATTCACACAAGGTTGGCACCGGTGGCGACACCTACAACGTGCTGACATGAGGAAAGTTTCCAACCGATTTCTCACACACAAACAGCAGTTGACCGGCGTTGCCTGCTGAAACGTTGTTGAGATGCATCGTGTAAGGAGGAGAAATGCGTACCATAACATTTCCGACTTTGATAAAGGTCGTGTAGCCTATCGCAATTGCGGTTTATCGTATAGCGACATTGCTGCTCGCGTTGATCGAGATCCAATGACTGTTAGCAGAATATGGAATCGGTGGGTTCAGGCGGGTAATACGGAACGCCCTGCTGGATCCCTACGGCCTCGTATCACTAGCAGTCGAGATGACAGGCATCTTATCCGCATGGCTGTAACGGATCGTGCAGCCACGTCTCGATCCCTGAGTCAACAGATGGGGACGTTTGTAGAAGACAACAACCATCTGCACGAACAGTTCGACGACATTTGCACCAGCATGGACCATCAGCTCAGAGACCATAGCTGCGGTTACCCTAGACGTAGCATCACAGACAGGAGCGCCTGCGATGGTGTACTCAACGAGGAACTCGGGTGCACCAATGGAAAAACGTCATTTTTTCGGATGAATCCAGGTTATGTTTACAGCACCATGATGATCGCATCCGTGTTTGGCGACATCGCGGTGAACGCACATTGGAAGCGTGTATTCGTCATCGCCATACTAGCGTATCACTCGGCTTGATGGTGTGGGGTGCCATTGGTTGTACGTCTCGGTCACCTCTTGTTCGCATTGACGGCACTTTGAACAGTGGACGTTACATTTCAGATGTGTTACGAGCCGTGGCTCTACCTTTCATTCGGTCCCTGCGAAGCCCTACATTTCAGCAGGATAATGCACGACCACATGTTGCAGGTCCTGTACAGGCCTTTCTGGACACATAAAATATTCGACTGCTCCTCTGGCCAGCACATTCTCCAGATCTCTCACCAATTGAAAACGTCTGGTAAATGGTGGCCGAGCAACTGGCTCGTCACAATACGCCAGTCACTACTCTTTATGAACTGTAGTATAGTGTTGAAGCTGCATGGGCAGCTGTACTTGTACACGCCATCCAAGCTCTGTTTGACTCAATGCCCAGGCGTATCAAGGCCGTTATTACGGTCAGAGGTGGTTGCTCTGTGTACAGATTTCTCAGGATCTATGCACCCAAATTGTGTGAAAATGTAATCACATGTCAGTTGTAGAATAATAATGAAAACCCGTTTATCATCTGCATTTATTCTTGGTATAGCAATTTTAATGGCCAGTAGTGTATGATATTTCGCATGAAATTTAGCTAACGTATTGAACTTTTCTTTAGCCTGGGTAGAGTTATCTGCCGCAAATCTTGAGAAAATTGATCTGACGTGTCAATCTCATTTCTGATCGCGCTACACAAGCGATAGAGCCAGAGTGAAATATCTACAATATTCTCCACATTTCATGAACGGTCTGAGATACCGAAATGTGATTTAGGCAGATGATAACACGCTATTGGACAGATTATGAGAGGAAACAAATGATTTGGTGTGTTGAATCAAAAAATGGTTCAAATGGCTCTTAGCTCAATGGGACTTAACATCTAAGGTTGTCAGTCCCCTAGAACTTAGAACTACTTAAACGTAACTAACCTAAGGACATCACACATCCATGCCCGAGGCAGGATTCGAACCTGCGACCGAAGCAGTCACGCGGTTCCGGACTGGAGCGCCTAGAACCGCTCGGCCACCGCGGTCGGCTGTGATGAAACACTCTATACCCTGCGGCAATCCAATGGAAATGTTTGCATTTTGCGAATGCATGCAGAGCGTTGTAAGTCCGCACAGGAGACGGTGGCCGATGCCCAGTGACCAGTTTTCGTCCAGTGCGCTGGGTGAGGACTTGCTTCTGACCTTACTTTTCCTTATTTCCTCACTTAATAAACCACTGTTGCAGAATTCTCTCGCAGTTGTGCCTGCACAACACGTTAACAGTGCTCCGCATTCCCCCTACTACGCCTGCCTGTAACCACCACTACTACGGCTCTCCCCACGCGTGCCATGCCGTCTGCGCAGCTACCCGCCGCGGCATTCTGCACCGACTTATACCTGTTATCATGGTTCAAATGGCTCTGAGCAATATGGGACTTAACATCTGAGGTAATCAGTTCCCTAGAACTTAGAACTACTTAAACCTAACTAACCTAAGGACAGCACACACATCCATGCCCGAGGCATGATTCGAACCTGCGATCGTTCGGTCGCGCGGTTCCAGACTGAAGCGCCTAGAAATGCTCGGCCACACCGTCCGGCCCTGTCACCATGTGTAGTGCTAACAGCAAAGAACGTAGGTGGAGTTGCGCTAAATGCCATATCGTTATTATGTAAAACTTCATTAGCTACTGTGTTATTCCACTAACTACAGACTTTTCTGATGAAAGAATGCAATTTTAAGGCCCATCAATACCTGGTGAGACGAGAAATGCTTTGAGTTTTGGAACAACATAAGTGATGACATTAAACATTTTTTGTACCGAGGATGTACTTTTTCGTAAGGTACTGACCTCACTTTTCTTCAGTTCCTTACTTAATAAACTTAATAAACCACTGTTTCAGAATTCTATCGCAACTGTGTCTGCACAACATGTTAGTGAAGTGAGAGAATGTAAACTCTGCTGTGGTTTGGCAAAAGCAAATTTTAGCACGGCATCAAGAGGAATGTGTACATTTTACTCAAAATTTGCCACTCCCAGGCGAAAACAAATCGCTGCGTTTTCGGCGGAATTCTGTGTAGATACTAACCAAAGCACAGGCGACAGTAGATCTTCTTGAATGGTCACCATACAAGTTTGGGCGTGGAGAGGCCCCACTTAATATTTACAAAAAATGTGAGCATAGGCTTCAGTTTAGAACGGCACTTCCCCTACAACGCCTGTACATAAACCCCACCATTACCGCTCTCCCAACACATGCCCTACCGTCGGCGCATTTACCGGCCACAGCATTCTGTGTGGACGTATACCTGTCATCATGGGTAGTGCCAAAATAAAGTACGGAGAAGGTGGTGTTACACTACACGGAGAAGGATATCAACATATCTTACTGTACTGAGTACTTCATGCAGTAGAGAAACAGTTCAGGGACGACGCTTAATTGTTTCAGCGTCGCAATGCAAACAGTCACAAAGCAGTATCTGCGAGGCAATGGTTTGTGGACATTAACATTCCTGAAATGGACTGACCTGCCCACAGATCCCACCTCAACCTAAGGAAACTCCTTTCGGTTGAGTCAGAACTTCGACTTCGCTCTTGACCACAGCATCCAACATCACTACCTTCGCTGGTTGCCATTCTTGAGGAAAAATGGGCTGCCAATCCTGCACAGACATTTAGACAACTCACTGAAAGTGTCCCCAGCATAGTTCAAGCTGTCATACAGACGAAGGTTGGACACACTCCATATTAATGTTACTGATAGGTGTCGGAATACTTTTGATCACATAGTGTATGACTGAAGGTGAGGTTGTTTAAATTGAACAAGAAGTCAAGTACTAAATACCTTGCGTTGTTGAAGATTTGATTTCGGGTCCGTGTTGAGTACATGTACAATATGCTGAAAAGAGTAGCGTGCTTGTCTGGAAAATTCATCGGAACCAACGGGTTACGAATTTAATTTTAGTACCAGCATACATTGCGAGTGGAGTTTCGTAAATGCTTTGTTCTGTTAGGAATGGAACTAAACAAACATCTATTATTTTAATAAAATCAGGAAATGTTTATAGATATTTCCAACTGTAATGTCATTTGGTGAAATTACTCTGTTATAAAACTATTGTTGGATGAATTTGAATGTAAAGTTTCGGCAGGCGGTCTGAGAAAAATCGTTAACAAACTTTGGTCTTATGTAAAGTTAGCAAACAGATCAAATGTATCGAAACGAAAAGTGACAGAAGGTCGAAATACTGAATTCTGTATTCGATTCGAGATTTGCATCACGGTTCATGGTCGGTTGACCGTTTTACTTTGTACTCGTACACATCATCGGTGGATATGTAGATGATCAGAGTTGCAAATCTCTGTCACAGATAGAGTGGCCACCAGTGCATTATTATTCTTCGAGTTTAGTGTTGTTCAGAGGCGTCGTAGGTTATATAAGGGTCATAAACAGCGTTACATATTGAGTGACAACTGAAGGACACGGGGATGCTGCTTACTAATATAGGACAGAGTAGTCAGGACTTGACACAGTTTGAAAGGGACCTCATTGTGGTTCTCCATTTGGCCGCCTGGTCGAATATTGAAATATCCAGATCTGTGGGGCATTCGGATGTGACAGCAGCCCAGTATTGGACGGCATGTGAGTGTGACGGCAGGCATACTCGTCATCAAGATTCCTGTCGACCGCGTGGAGAGAATCGCAATACTGTGTGCAAAACAAATCATAACCATTTCACATCTGTGCCCGCCATCCAGAAACAACTAAAAGACTCCCCGCAACATTCCGTGTCCCTCTGCACCATTGGTTGAAGACTGAGAGCAGTCAGACTAGGGAATTAACGTCCCATACTTAGGCTGCTGTTAACACAAAACAAACGGCTGCGTTTGGAGGGAGATGCTACTAGGAAACATGGATTGTTGGTGAATGGCGTCTCATTTTGTTCAAACATGAATCGTTATTCTGCACTACCCCTGATGACCACCGTCGGCAAGTATGGCGACAACGCGCGGAGAAGTCACATTCATCCAGCGTTTTTGAGAGACACAGCGGTGTTACTCCTATTAACGTGGTGTGGAGATCAATCGGCTGAGAGTTCACGTCCCGGCTGGTACTGATTGAAGGAACTCTAGCGGACATCCTGCGTCCTCAAATGTTTCCTGTCATGCCATTGCTCAACAGGATAATGCTGGTCTACTCTTGGCACGTGTCTCTGTTAACTGTCTGTGTGATGCCGAAGTTCTTCCATGGCCAGCAAAACCGCCAGATCTGTCACAAGGTAATAGGAGGGGCAGGGAGATGCAACATCATACTGATAAGTTGGCTAATACTGCCCAGTTCCTTGTAAATTTGGCTCGACTTTGCAATCACTTAAATCACATCACATACCTTCACAACTAATGAAATATCATTTTGTTTCCTCTTCCCGTTCTGGAAACGTGTTTTTCTGGCGGTGTATGTATTAACGGAATAAAAATATCTCGACAGAGGAGAATCAGCTGGGAACGATACGATACGTGTATACGTTTTGCGAATGAACTTTCTCACCTTTCAGCAGCAGTTTATCCTAGATCACTAGAGCAAACAAGCATTACAAATATTAACAAAAATGTGCAGGTAATTCCCGAGTTAAAAAACGGACATCGTTCAGATGGACTGTACGTAAGTATGGGCCTATGTCGCTGTTGTCTATCTGTCTTCCATGAGATCTAAAAGTTAAAGGATCTCATGCAGATGTTCGGGTTCCACGAGCTCCAGACCGCTTTTAATACAGATCCACCAGTTGCAAAGAGTCTAGAATACAAGCTTATCGAACATCGGGCCAGCTTTAGGACTGGATTCAGAAATACTTAACGAGGCGATTCAGTTGAATTTGAAAGTAATTACGGGAATCCCCAGCGGGAAAATTTTATGGCACTTTCCGTCCGCTTTACACGTAGGGTGACTGTTAAAATCAAACAACGTACAGCTAATTAAGAAAGAAATCTAAAACCTTGTTGGCCACTTTTCGCACAAACCAATATCCACGCAGATATCGCTACTTTTCAATATATTCCAATCAAGAAAATAATAGCTACTTTATACGTAAAATTATAACATTATAATGATTTTGTTGTGATTGGTATTCGCGTGGTAGCTGCCTCTCTGTAGGCTACTAAGGCTCGTTGTACGGGGAAGCACGTTAGCTAGACACATTGCTGGCTGCTACAGGAGATGCCAGCATAGCGGGATTTATTTTACACGTCATCAGTCTACATCTTCATCTACATCTACATCCATACTCCGCAAGCCACCTGACGGTGTGTGGCGGAGGGTACCCTGAGTACCTCTAACGGTTCTCCCTTCTATTCCAGTCTCGTATTGTTCGTGGAAAGGAGGATTGTCAGTATGCCACTGTGTGGGCTCTAATCTCTCTGAATTTATCCTCATTGTCTCTTCGCTTGATATACGTACGAGGGAGCAATATACTGCTTGACTCCTCAGTGAAGATATGTTCTCGAAACTTCAACAAAAGCCCGTAGCGAGCTACTGAGCGTCTCTGCTGCACAGTCTTCCACTGGAGTTTATCTATCATCTCCGTAACGCTTTCGTGATTACTAAATGACCCTGTTACAAATCGCGCTGCTCGCCGTTCGATCCTCTCTCTCTCTTCTATCAACCCTATCTGGTACGGATCCCACACTGCTAAGCAGTATTCAAGCAGTGGGAGAACAAGCGTACTGTAACCTACTTCCTTTTTTTCGGATTGCATTTCCTTAGGATTCTTCCAATGAATCTGTCTGGCATCTGCTTTACTGACGATCAACTTTATATGATCATTCCGTTTTAAATCACTCCTAATGCCTACTCCCAGATAAGTTATGGGATTAAGTGCTTCCAGTTGCTGACCTGCTATACTGTAGCTAAATGATAAGGGATCTATCCTTCTAGTATTCGCAGCACATTACACTTATCTCCATTGAGATTCAGTTGCCATTCCCTGCACCATGCGTCAATTCACTGCAGATCCTCCTGCATTTCAGTACAATTTTCCATTATTGCAACCTCTCGATACACCACAGCATCATCCACAAAAGCCTCAGAAAACTTCCGATGTTATCCACAAGGTCATTTATGTATGTTGTGAATAGCAACGGTCCTACGACACTCCCCTGCGGCACACCTGAAATCACTCTTACCTCGGAAGACTTCTCTCCAATGAGAATGACATGCTGCGTTCTGTTATCTAGGAACTCTTCAATCCAATCACACAATTGGTCTGATAGTCCACATACTCTTAATTTGTTCATTGAAAGACTGTAGGGAACTGTATCGAACGCCTTGCGGAAGTCAAGAAACACGGCATCTACATGGGAACCCGTGTCCATGGCCCTCTGAATCTCGTGGACGAAGAGCGCGAGCTGGGTTTCACACGATCGTCTTTTTCGAAACCCATGCTGATTCCTACAGAGTAGATTTCTAGTCTCCAGAAAAATCATTATACTCGAACATAATACGTGTTCCAAAACTTTACAACTGATCGACGTTAGAGATATAGGTCTATAGTTCCGCACATCTTTTCGACGTCCCTTCTTGAAAACGAGGATGACCTGTGTCCTTTGCAATCCTTTGGAAAGCTACGCTCTTCTAGAGACCTACAGTACACAACTGCAAGTTCCTTTCACGTACTCTGTGTAAAATCGAACTGGTATCCCATCAGGTCCAGCGGCCTTTCCTCTTTTGAGAGATTTTAATTGTTTCTCTTTACCTCTGTCGTCTATTTCGATATCTATCATGTGGAACAAGTAGTGCACAGTTTCATACCAAAGCTCAAACCACAATATGAGCCTCTATTCGCGGCTTAACACGTCTATCGTTCTATCGAGCTCATGTGAAGAGCAACATCGACCTGTTCGCTTAAGGAATAGCCACGCGCGCCTACGACGAGACCGACGGAGAATCAGCAGCCAGTGACAATGCAAGACGTCGCCCAGGAGCAACTCCGACGCCAGGGGGAAGGCAATCGTATTCACTTATTTGGACTTAGACTCTGTACCATAAACTTGGGCTATTTGTATAACGCTTGTATGGAAACAGAGGCTTAGTGTTACTGAAAGAATTCAGTGTTCGGACATAGACATTTGTAATTACTACATTATGCCGCTGTGGGTGACACATTCACGAGCAGAGAAAGGTGTCCTGATACCCAAGAACAATAGAACAACTTACTACAGAGAGAGTACACAATAACGTAACTAACAGAAAGGTTCAGAGTAAAGCAACGTAAAGACTGTCTTGAACTAATGGTTTGTCACAAATACGGTAACAAGTGTTGAATGTACTAACAGAGTACACTGTCAATCACTATAGAGGAACAGTGCCGTAGCAAAGTCTGTCTACGCAGCACAGGCGATTGCACGGGTGAGCTCTGCGCTCTTACGAGTCGAGACGCCGAGGTCGGCACTGGAATTCGCATTGGCTGGCGAGCTGCTGGGCGGTGTCCTATAACGGCCGCCTGGAGGAAGAATACCGGGAATTAGTCTGGCGTCGCGTGGCTTGCGAACACGAGCTGGCGCCTGCCGTGTCCGGTGGATGTGGCGCCCTCAATATTAAGCGGCTGCCTCAGGCAGGATGGACTGCAGTTGCGTTGCAAGCGCCTGAACAGGGCGGCAACCCGCAACACCATGTAGTGTGGCGTGTGGCTGGATCGCAAGGCACCAGCCCTACGTCACAGTTTTCTGTGATTGTGAAGTCTGGGCAGCCATCCGCACAGTGATCCTTCAGGACACGGAACGCACTGTTCGATCCACTCCTACAATTTTTCTCTAAGGATCATTAATATTCAGAATTACAAGTGTTTATACACATTGATCCTAGGAGTCTTGTTGTGTTCAGTTGGTGCCCACGTTATGTAACAGGGTGAGTTTTTTAATATTGTTAATAAAGTGTTCGTGGTTATTTGTCTATCTGGGAGTTCGTTCTTCAGTAGTGATCACTAGATAGGTCACATCAGGAATGTTGCTGATGCATTTGTTACTCGGGTGACGTTGAATGACTAGCTAAAGTCCCATGTCACTGAGCTCTACTGACTGACCGATTCTGCAGTTACATCTACTGGCAACACCGTACTCCCCGCCTCCTTTTGTACTGGCAAATCCGCCTCTAGTGAGAGCTAGTGGTCAATTCCGCATTACATAGGGATCAATACACTTGCACAGCTCTTATCAATGCAGGAAGATAAGTGTGTGTGTGTGTGTGTGTGTGTGTGTGTGTGTGTGTGTGTGTGTGTGTGTAGCATAGGTTGTTTCGGTAAATACGATGGGTAGTCATAAGGATTTAATTTCCTCCTCTTTATCAGGAAGTACAGTTGGTCGCGAGGAATGTCATAGCGAGTACTATCGCTTTTGAACGCCTGTCTACAACAGTCCATTGCACCAACTTGGCTGTTTGCACTTAACAATAACCCAAACCCGGAAATAGGGAATAAAATACCAAAATCCGTTAATAAACAACAGAAAATGCAATGGGAAATACTTAATTCCGTAACTGCTTCACTCAGTCAAGGGGAAAGCAACAACAGCTGTGATGGAACAATTGAAAATTACATCTACTCGAACAGCACAACTTATTAAACAACTAGCGCAAAACGTTGTACAAGAGCAAACTCTTCAGAAAGAAGTAAAGGAAACTGTAGAAAATTGAACAAGTATATCGAAATGACTCTTCACCTTACATCGCCCTTCGGGAATACGAAGCCAAGGCGTCTATAAAATTAATAACAACCAGGAAATCAGCCGGGACTGATGAAGTTTTTCCTGGCTTTATAAGACACCTGGAGAAAAAAATCAATAACATGGTTGACAAGCTTTTACTCGGATATACTAAGTTTAGGAGATGTTCCAAATTGCTTCAAAATTGGCAACACTTAAGCAGTCTTCAAAATCGGAAAAGTTCCTGATGATGTAGTCAACTACCGTCCAGTAGCACTGTAAAGCGAGTGCTATAAATTATTACAGCGCAGTGCCTACAACAGGGGTTTGGGTTGTTTGGGGAGGAGACCAGACAGCGAGGTCATCGCTCCCGGAATTTGCCTGGAGCGACTTAGGGAAATCACGGAAGACCTAAAGCAGGATGACGCGACGCGGAATTGAACCTACAACAGGACTGAAGCTGTTGAACCTACTGTTCCGCCCTTTCACGCCAGTTTCCGACGAAACAAAAGCTGCGGTCAGCATTTGCTAGCATCAACTTCGCACGACAGAGGGAGGATTTCAATAAAGGCCTTTAAAACCTGTGTCGCACTTGTGGACCTTACTGCAACGTGTGACACATTTTGACTTGATGACCTTACCGTAAACTTCAAACCATACATATCTAGCAGAAAATCTACAGATCTGATGAAAAACATGTTAATAAATTGATAATTCAAAGCCACATTTCGGTTCACCACTAGCAAGTCAAAATAAATAAAAAACGGATTTGCGCCATTCCTATGTAATATTTACAATGAGGTGCCAAAAGTTATCGGATACCTCCTAATATCGTGTCGGACCTTCTTTGAAGGGCCTAGCGCAGCAGCTCGACTTGACATGAACTCAACGAGTCGTTGAAAGTCACCTGCAGAAATATTGAGCCATGCTGCCTCTATAGCCGTCCACAATTGGGAAAGTATTATCGGTGCAGGATGTTGTGCCCGAACTGATATCTCGATTATTTCCCATAAATAATCGATGGGGTTTCTGTCGGGCGATCTGAGTGGCTAAATCATTCTCTCGAACAGTCGAGAAGATTCTTCAAACCAATCGCAAACAATTGTGGCCTGCTGACATGGTGCATTGTCTTTTTCCAAAGCTGTTTCACAGAGAAAGACTGCACTGTAGTTCCTTCTCTAGATTGTCTCACAGATGGTAGATATCGAAATAGACGACAGAGGTATAGAGAAACAATTAAAATCGCTCAAAAGAGGAAAGGCCGCTGGACCTGATGGGATACCAGTTCGATTTTACACTGAGTACGTGAAAGGAACTTGCCCCCCTTCTTGCAGCGGTGTACTGTCGGTCTCTAGAAGAGCGTAGCGTTCTAAAGGATTGGAAAGGGCACTGGTCATCCTTGTTTTCAAGAAGGGACGCCGAACAGATGTGCGGAACTATAGACCTATATCTCTAACGTCGTCAGTTGTAGAGTTTTGGAACACATATTATGTTCGAGTATAATGACTTATCTGGAGACTAGAAATGTACTCTGTAGGAATCAGCATGGGTTTCGAAAAAGACGATCGTGTGAAACCCAGCGCGCGCTCTTCGTCCACGAGACTCAGAGGGCCATAGGCACACGTTTCCAGGTAGATGCCGTGTTTCTAGACTTACGCAAGGCGTTCGACGCAGTTCCCCACAGTCGTTTAATGAACAAAGGAAGAGCATATGGACTATCAGACCAATTGTGTTATTCGACTGAAGGTTTCCTAGATAACAGAACGCAGCACATCATTCTCAATGGAGAGAAGTTTTCCGAAGTAAGAGTGATTTCAGGTGTGCCACAGGGGAGTGTCGTAGGACCGTTGCTATTCACAATGTACGGGGTGATCAAAAAGTCAGTCTAAATTTGAAAACTGAATAAATCACGGAATAATGTAGATAGAGAGGTACTAATTGACACACATGCTTGGAATGACATGGGGTTTTATTACAACCAAAAAAATACAAAAGTTCAAAAAATGTCCGACATATTGCGCTTCATCTGATGAGAATAGCAACAATTAGCATAACAAAGTAATACAAAGCAAAGAATATGTTCTTTACAGGAAATGCTCAATATGTCCACCATCATTCCTCAACAATAGCTGTAGTCGAGGAATAATGTTGTGAACAGCACTGTAAAGCATGTCCGGAGTTATGGCGAGGCACTGGCGTCGGATGTTGTCTTTCAGCATGCCTAGAGATGTCGGTCGATCACGATACACTTGCGACTTCAGGTAACCCCAAAGCTAATAATCCCACGGACTGAGGCCTTGGGACCTGGGAGGCCAAGCATGAAGAAAGTGGCTGCTGAGCACACGATCATCACCAAACGACGCGAGCAACAGATCTTTCACGCGTCTAGAAATATGGGGTGGAGCGCCATCTTGCATAAGCATCGTACGTTCCAGCAGGTGTTACTCAGCTATGATGGGGATGATGCAATTCTGTAACATATCGCCATACCTCTCACCCGTCACAGTAGCAGTTACAAAACCAGAATCACGCATTTCCTCGAAGAAAAAATGCCCGATAAGGGTAGATGTGGTAAATCCAACCCATACCGTGACTTTCTCGTCGTGCAATGGAGTTTCCACGACAGTTATGGGATTTTCGGTAGCCCAAATTTCGCAGTTGTGGGCGGTGACAGACCCTCGGAGCGTGAAATGAGCTTCGTCGGTGCACAACACGTTACTCATCAAATCGTCATCTTCCGCCATCTTTTGAAACGTCCCCACCGCAAATGCCCTCCACTTCACTAAATCGCCAGGTAACAGTTCATGATGCCGATGGATTTTGTGCGGACAGCATCGGAGGGTACGCCCCAGTGCCAACCAAACAGTAGTGTATGGAATGCCGGTGCGACCTATGACTGGACGAGCGCTGACTTCCCCGTGCATAGACGAACCAGCTACTGTCTCCATTTCTTCCTGAACTGTCTCAGCAGCATTACGCCTTGTTCTCCGTCGGCCACTACGGGGTCTATCGTCTAAGCAACCCGTGGCTTCGAACTTCGAAATCATTCTCGCCACAGTGGCGATAAGATCGTAACGCTGAACTAGCACATTCCCCATTCTGATAATACGGCTTCACTAAAAGTGCCTTTTCAGGTTACGTCAGCATGCTGCGACTGCTGGCGCATCTGATTCTGTCTCTCATTACAGCTCCTTTTATACACGATTGTCATGCGCAGTCACTGACGTTTTGCTGTCCAGCGCCATCTGTCGGAAATTTTGTGAATTTTTTTTTGGTTCTAATAAAACCCCATGTCATTCCAAGCATGTGTGTCAATTTGTATCTCTCTATCTACATTATTTCGTGGTTTATTACGTTTTCAAATTTATATTGACTTTTTGACCAACCGGTACATAAATAACCTTGTGGATAACATCGGAAGTTCACTGAGGCTTTTTGCGGAGAATGCTGTGGTATATCGAGAGGTTGTAACAATGGAAAATTGTATTGAAATGCAGGAGGATCTGCAACGAATTGACGCATGGTGCAGGGAATGGCAATTGAATCTCAATGTAGACAAGTGTAATGTGTTGCGAATACATAGGAAGAAAGATACTTTATCATTTAGCTACAATATAGCAGGTCAGCAACTGGAAGCACTTAATTCCATAAATTATCTGGGAGTAGGCATTAGGAGTGATTTAAAATGGAATGATTATATAAAGTTGATCGTCAGTAAAGCAGATGCTAGACTGAGATTCACTGAAAGAATCCTAAGGAAATGCAATCCCAAAACAAAGGAAGTGGGTTACAGTACACTTGTTCGCCCACTGCTTGAGTACTGCTCACCAGATAGGGTTGATAGAAGAGATAGAGAAGATCCAACGGAAGCAGCGCGCTTCGTTACAGGATCATTTAGTAATCGCGAAAGCGTTACGGAGATGATAGATGAACTCCAGTGGAAGACTCTGCAGGAGAGACGCTCAGTAGCTCGGTACGGGCTTTTGTTGAAGTTTCGAGAACATACCTACACCGAGGAGTCAAGCAGTGTGTTGCTCTCTCCTACGTATATCTCGCGAAGAGACCATGACGATAAAATCAGAAAGTTTAGAGCCCACACAGAGGCATACCGACAATCTTTCTTTCCACGAACAATACGAGACTGGAATAGAAGGGAGAACCGATGGAGGTACTCAAGGCGCGCTCCGCCATACACCGTCAGGTGGCTTGCGGAGTATTGATGTAGATGTAGACCTGTAAAAATTCCATCGTTATTCGACTGCAAATGGTTTCTAAGTAGCCGAACATAACAATTTCCAGTCAATGATCGCTCCAGTTGAATCAGAGGAACAGTCCATGCCATGTAAACAGAACCCACACTATTATTGAGCCACTACTAGCTTGCACAGTACCTTATTGACAACTTGAGTCCATGGCTTCGTGTGGTCTACGCCTCACTCGAAACCTACCATCAGATCTTACCAACTGATATCGGGACGCATCTCATCAGGTCGCTGTTTTCCAGTCGTTTACTCTCCAACTGATATGATGACTAGCCCCGAAGCGGCGTTGCAGGCGATGTCGTGTTATTAGGAAATGCACTTTAGTCCGTCGTCTGCTGCCATAACCCATTCGTGTCAAATTTCGTGGCACTGTTGGGTTGGGTTGTTTGAGGGGAAGAGACGAGACAGTGAGGTCATCGGTCTCGTCGGATTGGGAAAGGATGGGGAAGGAAGTCGTCCGTGCCCTTTCAAAGGAACTACCCCGGCATTTGCCTGGATCGATTTAGGGAAATCACGGAAAACCTAAATCAGGATGGCCGGACGCAGGACTGAACCGTCGTCGCACTGTCCTAACAGATACTTTTGTCCTATGTTCCACATTGATTTTTGCTGTTATTTGAGGCAGTGTTGCCTATCTGTTAGCATTGACAAATCTACACAAACGCCGCTGCCTACGGCCGTTAACTAAATGCCATCGGCCACTGCGTTTTCCGTGGTGAGGCAATGACCGAAATTTGGTAATATTGACACACTCTTGAATCCGTGGATTTCGGAATACTGACTCGTCTAACGATTTTCGAAATGGAATGTACCATGCGTCTATATTCCAACTACCATTCCGCGTTCAAAGCCTGTCAGTTTCCATTGTGCGGCCATAATCACAACGAAACTCTTCTCTCATGAATCACCTGAGTACAAATGACAACAGCTACATCAATGCACTGCCCATTTGTAACTTGCGTACGCGATACCACCACCACCTGGTAGTTTGATCATCACGCATATGGGATTGGTTCCCAAGTATGTGAGTGGCTCGGAGACTTCTTAAGTAATAGAACCCAGTACGTTGTCCTCGATGGTGAGTGTTCATCGGAGGTAAGGGTATCATCTGGAGTGCCCCAGGGAAGTGTGGTAGGTCCGCTGTTGTTTTCTATCTACATAAATGATCTTTTGGATAGGGTGAATAGCAATGTGCGGCTTTTTTGCTGATGATGCTGTGGTGTACGGGAAGGTGTCGTCGTTGAGTGACTGTAGGAGGATACAAGATGACTTGGACATGATTTGTGATTGATGTAAAGAATGGAAACTAACTCTAAATATAGATAAACGTAAATTAATGCAGATGAATAGGAAAAAGAATCCTGTAATGTTAGAATACTCCATTAGTAGTGTACCGCTTGACACAGTCACGTCGATTAAATATTTGGGCGTAACATTGCAGAGCGATATGAAGTGCGACAAGCATGTAATGGCAGTTGTGGGGAAGGTGGATAGTCGTCTTCGGTTCATTGGTAGAATTTGGGAAGATGTGGTTCATCTGTAAAGAGTCCGCTTACAAAACACTAACACGACCTATTCTTGAGTACTGCTCGAACGTTTGGGATCCCTATCAGGTCGAATAGAGGGAGGACATAGAAGCAATTCAGAGGCGGGCTGCTAGATTTCTTACTGGTAGGTTTGATCATCACGCGAGTGTTACGGAAATGCTTCAGGAACTCGGGTGGGAGTCTCTAGAGGAAAGGTGGCGTTATTTTCGTGAATCGCTACTGAGGAAATTTAGAGAACCAGCATTTGAGGCTGACTGCAGTACAATTTTACTGCCGCCAACTTATATTTCGCGAGAAGTCCACAAAGATAAGACAAGAGAGATTAGGGCTCGTACAGAGGCATATAGGCAATCATTTTTCTTTCGTTCTGTTTGGGAGTGGAACAGGGAGAGAAGATGCTAGTTGTGGTACGAGGCAACCTCCGCCACGCACCTTATGGTGGAGTGCGGAGTATGTATGTGGATGCAGATGTAGATATAGACCTGCATATGTGCATATCGTTATCCCATGTATTTTGTCACCTCAGCGTATACAGCAACATGCAGCCATTATAACTCAAAGTGAATCACTCGGGGAAGGAACGCAAATGTGAACAGACCACTTGTGTGTACTCTGCAACTATTACAAAAACTTGAGAATACTCCCTAACGCCTCTAAGAGTGAGATGTGTCTCTTTCATCCAAACAATTGTATAAACATGTAATCGTGGCATTCGATGAGAAACGAGTACGACGCGACTTCTGCCCTAAATCTCTCTGTGTTGTATTAGACAACTGATTTACACACTACTCGGCGACGCAAATTGATAACTCGGCCGAAGTAGCAACTAAATAGGTCACGTGACGAGATAAACTCAAGTTGCTGCCATTGTTACCTCGTAGTGGGTACATGGAAAGGAACTGCGAGAAATTGTCTTCGGGGAAAGTTTATACAATTCTGTACAGTAAATGGCATAACACCATTGATAAATGTAGAGTATGAACAGAAGTCTGTTGCTAAGGCAGAATATTCAAAATTTCGGGGTATGTGCATTGATGAGAAATTGAATTAGAAGGAACACATAGATGATCTGAAACGGTTAGGTTCAGCTACTTATGCCATTAAGGTTATTGCAAATTTTGGTGATAAACATATCAGTAAATTAGCCTACTATACCTATTTTCATTCACTGCTGTTACATTGCACCATATTTTGGGGCAATGCGTCACTAAGAGAGAAAGTATTCATTGCACAAAAGCGTGTAATCAGAATAACAGCTGGAGCCCATCCAAGATCATCTTGCAGACATTTATTTAAGGAACTCGGGTATTCACAGTTCCTTCGCACTTATGAAATCAGTTATTAGTAACCCCTCCCTAGTTCAAAAACAACAGCGAAGTGCATAGCTACAGTACTAGAAGAAGGGATGATATTCACTACTCTGGATTAAGTCTCACTTTGGCACAGCAAGGGGTGAATTGCTGCCACAAAAATCGTTAGTCATTTGCCAAATAGGATTAGAAGTCTGACAGATAGCGAACGAACATTTAAAAGCAAATTAAAAGAATTCCTGAATGACAACTCCTTCTACTCAACAGATGAATTTTTAGATATCAAGTAAAAACTGTAAAGAAAAGTATTATTATTTTGTGTAAAGAAAATTTATGTTAAAGTGACACGTTCTACACCATTACGAAATGTCGTATTCATGATCTAAGGAACAAGTATTACTGTATGTACTTATATGTCTGTAGCGAAAACTTGCTGTGAACGTCGTTAGTTTTCTGGCAATGAGAGAAAGAAAGTTGTGATAGTACCGACAGAGAAGTCGACGAATGTGCAAGCCAGGCAAAAGTTATGGAGGTAAATGGTGTACAAATTATAGAAGAAGGGACACGAGGGCGATTGGAGCAAAATTCAGCTACCTGCCCCAACGGTGAATTAGTCAGATTCATACAAAAAATATTTCATTGATGACATAGGTACAAGTCATTTTATGAACACACTAACGCAATGTCATCTTTGAAAAAACATTATAGATTTTATCGTTCAGAACTGGTTTTCCAGGGTAGCAAAGAAACGCTCAGCAAAAATGTTCCATCTATTATATTTGTTTTTGAAAGGTTCCAGAATGAACAAGTCATTTTGTGCTGATTTGCAAAAAGAAGCACCAGAGTTAAAGCAGCCAGTGGTTTACTTACGTGAAACGTGGAGTCGTACACACTACAGTACACTGTGTGGAGAGTATCGTAGCACAACAGGGCCAACCATTGCTGTGAATGCAGAGTTTCATTTCATGTTAACTTCTTCTCTATCACCAAAATAGGAAAACTTGGGACTGTTGTGTAGGAATGGAGAGAAAAATTTAAAAATATGTAATGGCATTCATTAAGGAGCAACAACTTTTTATTCTTCATTTCATTGAGAAAAGTGCGCAAGAAAATAATTCCAATCATACACTTAGATCTAGAAGCTATTAAACTGGTCGGGAATTTTGCAACGAATAGGATCCGTAGTCGTAATATGTCTAGCATCTCGCTCTCTAGCCCGAAAAAATAACGGTGTTTGCTTGTGTTATTAGTAAATGACCGGCGTGCCTTACCTAGCCTGATGCTAGCCTTTTCGAGGTAATGCTCTTCGGCGTGTTCATCGTCAATTTCGTTGCTCTTTTGTTCAAGCATATTTTCCGTTGGCGTCACACCACTGAGTGGGCTTTCCAATAAAGGAAAAAATTGAGATGATTATTAGGAATCAAAACAAGGATCTCGGCACTACTAGCCTAAAACGGTAACAACTAAACTGGGCGGTCGGTTTTCTGCTATGCCTGCGATATTAGCCTTTACTATTAGGAAATTATGTGACTTGAAAGGCCGTTTATAACATCAAAAATTCTTTAACGACTACTGGAGGAGAGATACTTTCACAGGAGAGGAAAATGAAGCATAATAAAATCCGTCGGCATAGATTCGAACCGAGATTCGGCATTATCGTGCGAAACTGAAATAGTAGACGACGAAGCAACAGACACAGTTGTGGAAAACAGCAACGTCACCGGGGAACTAGTTTTACGGATATTGCAAGCAAAGTATCGTGAGCAGCCAAGATGCGATATACTGTAATTATTTGTCACTTCAAACGCCGGAGGATGCAAACTAGTAGCACGTTTCAGGGCTGCGCCTGCGTGTACGCTGTTATTGCGCTCCTCCTGGCTTCTTGAGCGTAAACACGACGGTGCCGCCACTCCAGCCAGGTAAGCCAGGCAATTTGTTGGGACAACATGATAGGATCGAGGAAAAACCCTTCACGTTCCAGCAACTGCTATGGTCTATTCGACTATGGATATTGTGCTGTCGTGTGGTTTAAAAAGTGCATACATAAAAAACTAAGACGAGCAAATGAATTAAAACGTGAGGATAATAAGTGGTGCCTTAAAACCTACCTCAAAGCTAGGTTGTTCGTGTTCGGCAACAGTGCTCTAGCTGAGCAGAGACCAGAAAAGATACCTTTGTGGATGCGGGAAAAAACTCTGTGGCTCTGGCCGACCGCAAAGCCTCCCCATCCAATTGAGCATTAAGGAGCAACCACAACGCTGATTGTAATCCCAGAAACCAGTCTGGTAAAATATCACAGAACCAAATTTCAGTGAGCAAATAGTGCAGAATGGAAGAAGAGATAGACAAGTATCAAGCAATTACAAGGAATCACTTGAGTGCGAGGTCGTAACAGCCCAATGATGCTTACGGCATTGAACGCCCCACATATTGTCTACCATGCAATCTGTACCTACAGACAGGAAAATTGCGCAGGTCGCACCAGTGTTTAAGAAGGGTAGTAGAAGTAATCCATCGAACTACAGACCTATATCATTGACGTCGGTTTGCAGTAGGGTTTTGGAGCATATACTGTATTCAAACATTATGAATCACCTCGAAGGGAACGATCTATTGATACGTAATCAGCATGGTTTCAGAAAACATCGTTCTTGTGCAACGCAGTTACCTCTTTATTCGCACGTAGTAATGGCCGTTATCGACAGGGGATCTCAAGTTGATTCCGTATTTCCAGCTTTTGACACCATTCCTCACAAGTGACTTCTAATCAAGCTGCGGGCTTATGGGGTATCGTCTCAGTTGTGAGGCTGGATTCGTGATTTCCTGTCAGGAAGGTCGCCGTTCGTAGTAATAGACGGCAAATTATCGAGTAAAACTGAAGTGTATCAGGTGTTCCCGAGGGAAGCGTCCTGGGACCTCTGCTGTTCCTGATCTATATAAATGACCTGGGTGACAATCTGAGCAGTTCTCTTAGGTTGTTCGCAGATGATGCTGTAATTTACGGTCTAGTAAGGTCATCCGAAGACCAGTATCAGTTGCGAAGCGATTTAGAAAAGATTGCTGTATGGTGTGTCAGGTGGCAGTTGACGCTGAATAACGAAAAGTGTGAGGTGATCCACGTGAGTTCCAAAAGAAATCCGTTGGAATTCAATTACTCGATAAATAGTACTATTCTCAAGGCTGTCAATTCAACTAAGTACCTGGGTGTAAAAATTACGAACAACTCCAGTTGGAAAGACCACATAGATAATATTGTGGGGAAGGCGAGCCAAAGGTTGAGTTTCATTGGCAGGACAGTTAAAAGATGTAACATGTCCACTAAAGAGACAGCTTACACTACACTTGTTCGCCCTCTGTTAGAATATTGCTGCGCGGTGTGGGATCCTTACCAGGTGGGATTGACGGAGGACATCGGAAGGGTGCAAAAAAAGGGCAGCTCGTTTTGTATTATTACGTAATAGGGGAGAGAGTGTGGCAGATTTCAGTCACCAACTTTCTCTACCGAAAGCGAAAATATTTTGTTGAGCCCAACCTACATAGGTAGGAATGATCATCAAAATAAAATAAGAGAAATCAGAGCTCGAACAGAAAGGTTTAGGTGTTCGTTTTTCCCGCGTGCTGTGCGGGAGTGGAATGGTAGGGAGATAGTATGATTGTGGTTCGATGAACCCTCTGCCAAGCACTTAAATGTGAATTGCAGAGTAATGATGTAGATGTAGATATTGGCTGCTAATGGCCGAAAAGGGCTTGGCTGGAAATATCCGGTAGTGAGCACAATATTAGGCTACGGAGCGAAGTTGAACTACATAGTCGAAGAGAAACTCACAACAGTGTTACAACGCTAGTGCTGTTGGTACAAAGCGGAGCAATGGCAACGATAAACAAAACAAACGTTGCATTGTATATACATCAGTTGCCCATGTGCACATTTTATCACAAAGGAACCCAAGGAATTCCGCAGAGTGAGAAAGAAGTCGGAGATGCAAGAAGAGTCGGTGGAAAGTGTGGTACCATATACTCTCGACCGTGCGGACAGTGACGGCGATACGTGCTTAAGAAGTAGAAGTGATGCTGAGAGAGTTGTCGAGCCTTGTAGTTTATCTTCCTTCTCGGACAGGGAGCCACAAATCCCGTCTCCAGTGAAATTTAATCAAGGACAATCGTTTTCCAAGGACAGGGTACTAAACATAATTACGTACATGGAAAATGATCCGCACCGTAGTAAGAAAAGACAGTTATGAACAGGTTTCGAATAAGTCCGTAGCAGTATAACCGTGTATTGCGTATGAAAAGCTACGGATATTGAAGGAAGGACAAGGCACAGTTGGTACAGAAAATGATCTT
Source organism: Schistocerca gregaria (assembly GCF_023897955.1). Lineage (NCBI taxonomy): Eukaryota > Metazoa > Arthropoda > Insecta > Orthoptera > Acrididae > Schistocerca > Schistocerca gregaria. Next base: position 213,713,323 of record NC_064931.1, read on the forward strand.
TAGAGTTTCAATCTACAGGGTGTGCACGACAGTGACGTACTACGTTATTTAATCAAATTGGGCTCCACAAGTATTACAGTGATTTCAAGGAAAAATGTGTATGGTTGCATAACTTCAAACAGTGCTACAGAGTTGGCAGACCTGAGATAACGGGCAGGCCGGAGTGGCCGTGTGGTTCTAGGCGCTACAGTCTGCAACCAAGCGACCGATACGGTCGCAGGTTCGAATCCTGCCTCGGGCATGGATGTGTGTGATGTCCTTAGGTTAGTTAGGTTTAATTAGTTCTAAGTTCTAGGCGACTGATGACCTTAGAAGTTAAGTCCTATAGTGCTCAGAGCCATTTTTGAACCATGAACACCCCAAATTTTTCAACAAGATCACTAAAATAATTTATTCATGCAGATGATTTCGACAATTCTCTGTTGCCATACTCGGATCTACGCTTAAATCATTTTTTTTGTCGAGATAACGAAATTTCAAGTAAAGCATCAACTTGACAGTGCACAGAAAACTGCAAAATCCGCCCGAATATCTGTAGATGAGATAAACCAACTTATGCCGTCGTTCAATGAGGAATTTGATTCCAACTCCGACCAATCTGGATTTGAAGAGGAAATGCATTTGAAGCCAACCCTGGTAAACAGAGGTAATAAGAGAGCTGTATTAAAACCAAGTAACATCAATGCCTTAACTCATTTGTATACAATTATGAGGACTCTTAATCTGGATGGTAAATTTGCTGGAAAGTTACTTATTGTGGTGTGAAAAGTTGGAAGTGCTCTGCCCCTACGATTCTTTTTTCGTGAGCGTGATCTTGCAAGGGCAGTGGGGAACATTTCGTCATAACAAGTAAGTGTGGTGAAATGGGCGTAGGAGAATTAGAACTATGGTATGAGCACTGTTTTTGGCCAGCGGCTGATCAATATAACTTGCTTTTCCTTGATTTCGGATCTGCATACAAAAGTCATACTCATTTACAGCAAACTATCCATGAACACCAGCCGGCCAGAGTGGCCGAGCGGTTCTAGGCTCTTCAGTCTGGAACCGCTCTACCGCTACGGTCGCAGGTTTGTATCCTGCCTCGGACATGGATGTGTGTGATGTCCTTAGGTTACTTAGGTTTAAGTAGTTCTACGTTCTAGGGGACTGATGACGTCAGAAGTTAAGTCCTATAGTGCTCAGAGCCATTTTTGAACCATGAACACCCAAAATTTTTCAAGAAGACCACTTAAATAATTTATTCATGCAGATGATTTCGACGATTCTCTGTTGCCATACTCGGATCTATGTTTACATCATTACATAATCACCTCCTTCAGCACTGAAGTGGTGCTGTACAGTGTATGTCCATGTTGGTATCGTGAGCTATACTAGAAGTCGGCTTGTAATGACGTAATCATAGCTGAAGATGGCAACAGAGAATTGTCGAGTCCGGTCATCTATATGAATAAATGATTTTAGCGTTCAAAATTTTTTCATTGTTCACAATGCTATAGGTTGCCTCCACGCTGATGATGTCAGAAGTGCGCAAACTATTCCTCCTGAAATGTATGTAACATTGCAATTCTAATGGTTCGAATGGCTCTAAGCACTATGGGACTTAACTCCTCAGGTCATCAGTCCCCTAGAACTTAGAACTACTTAAACGTAACTAACCTAAGAGCATCACACACATCCATGCCCGAGGCAGGATTCGAACCTGCGATCGTAGTGGTCGCGCGGTTCCAGACTGAAGCGCCTAGAACCACTCGGCCACTCCGGCTGGCGCTCACTTTGGTGCGCCACTTTTTAGTCGGTGTTCATGTTACAAGCTCATAGTTTGTTTTGAACATTTCTTAATATCGACGATGTCCATTTTGTGAGGCATAATACATAAATCCCACAAAAGGTTGAGCTCTGCACCTCCCGGACACTCACTTTCTGTCGTCCTCCTGATACACATAGGGAGTCATCAGCAGCTAATATTTTTCCTCCTATAATTTTTAACACAACACTTTCAAATGAGCTTACTAAAGCTTGAACTTGCGACCTCGCTATCATAGGTTTCCTTGATAGATATCACAGATACGACGTAAGAACCTACGGGAATGAACCTTCGGGAACGCTGAACAGAATAAGAGAAATCTGTGTGCGATGCAATTCGGTCATGTATAGCTGAGGTGTTCCATTTTCTGATTACCACAGTTATTTTTTCTCTCTATTTGCAATCACGCAATAGACTGATCAAACCAGCATGTTTGTAGGCACTTTAAACTAGATGGAAATCATACAGCGACAAACACCACTCCTTTGTGATATATGTGGGTCTGTTCTTTCCGACATGTATAACGTTGCTCTGTAGCTCAAAACGTTTGATCGACAGACAGACATACATTCTTTACACTCATCAGAAAAAGTAGCAAATGCATGTACCAGAATCGATAGCAGGCCCTCTCGTATTTGTATTATATTTAAAGTCCGTTAAATAATGATAATGTAAGAAATGGAACGTAATAACTAATGGCGTCGGACAAATAGCACGAAGCAGCTTATAGCATCAAAGTAAACAGACATAAGTTTCAAAGGTTTTATCGATGACTTTTGGAAGAAAATTTTAAACATCACCAACATGGATCTGCCTTGAAATTTAGTATTTTCTTTCAACTGAAAAGGAGGAGGAGGAGATTACTGTTTAACGTCCCGTCGACAACGAGGTCATTAGAGACGGAGCGCAAGCTCGGATTAGGGAAGGATGGGGAAGGAAATCGGCCGTGCTCTTTCTAAGGAACCATCCCGGAATTTGCCTAAAGTGATCTAGGGAAATCACGGAAAACCTAAATCAGGATGGCCGGAAGCGGGATTGAACCGTCGTCCACCCGAATGCGAGTCCTGTGCGCTAACCACTGCGCCACCTCGCTCTGTTCTTTCAACTGGTCAGTGATGGAATGTAATTGGGTTACTCTGACAATTATTATCAATCCTCTGCTAAGTTGCAGTCCAGTAAATAAGGCGTTAGAGACACCGTGATTGACTGAAGACTCGGTGGATAGTACACATTCTTAAGCGGGTTTTCTCTGTCTATAAGCAGATGGAGTGACATCTCTATAGGCAGACTAAATTTATGTTGTGGATTCATACATACAATCCAGTGAATACGGTTATGGAATTACTCTACAACACCAAAAACAGTCTGACCGACAGACAGAGATTCTCGCCTCGCGTAGTTCATGAATAGTTCTAGTTGAAGACGAAAAACAAACATGTTGGACGACTCCTTCGAGTAACAAAGTGTATATCTGATCACTGCGACTGTGAAACTTAAAACGAGGGAACTGCCATCTGCCGGATTTGGAACTTAATTAGTATATTCATCGACAGTCATTCGGTAGGAAAGACAGAAAAAACACTATAAATGTCAAACCGTAACTGAACGTGAATTTTCGTAGATTAGAGATTAGATTAGTACTTGTTCCATAGATCATGAATACGACACTTCGTAATGATGTGGAACGTGTCAGGTTATAAAAGTTGTCTATACAAGATATTACATTAAACAAAATATTACATGACACTTAATTTTTTGTGGGGGTTGGGGAAATTACCCACTTACTATATCCAAAAATTCATCTAATGAGTAGAAGGGGTTGCCATTAAGAAATTCTTTTAATTTCCTTTTAAATACTTTTGATGCTATTAGGTAAGTGATCAAAGACTTTTGTGGCAACATAATTTACGCCCTTCTGAGCCAAAGTTAGATTTAACCTTGAGTACTGAAGATTATCCTTTCTCCTAGTATTGTAGCCATGTACACTGCTATTACTTTTGAATTCGCTCGGACTTTTAATGATAAATTTCATAAGTGAATATACATACTGTGAGGCTACAGTGAAGATCTCTAGCTCTTTAAATAAGTGTCTGCAGGATGATCTTGGATGAGCTCCAGCAATTATTCTGATTACACGCTTTTGTGCAATGAACTCTCTTTTACTCAACGATGAGTTACCCCAGAATATGATGCCATACGAAAGCAGAGAATGAAAAGAGGCATAGTAAGCTAATTTACTGATATGTATATCGCCAAAATTTGGAATGACCCTAATAGCATAAGTAGCTGAACTCAAACGTTTGAGCTGATCCTCTGTGTGATTTTTCCAGTTCAACCCCTCATCATTGCATACACCTAGATATTTTGAATATTCTACCTTAGCTACCAATTTATGATCGAAGTCTATATTTATTAATGGTGTCATTCCATTTACTGTGTGGAACTGTATATACTGTGTTTTGTCAAAGTTTTATGAGAGCCCATTTGCAGAGAACCACTTAATGATATTCTGAAAAACATCGTTTACAATTTCACCAGTCACATACCCCTGCAGATGCATACAAGCTTTCAAGATGGACGCAAATACGTCCGTACGGTCTATTTTAAATACGATGGGATTTGGGGGTGCGGGGGGGGGGGGGGGAGAAGTGGGTAAAGCAAAATTTTTAATCGTGATACAGGGTGTTTCAAAAATGACCGGTATATTTGAAACGGCAATAAAAACTAAACGAGCAGCGATAGAAATACACCGTTTGTTGCAATATGCTTGGGACAACAGTACATTTTCAGGCGGACAGACTTTCGAAATTACAGTTGTTACAATTTTCAACAACAGATGGCTCTGCAAGTGATGTGTTAGATATAGAAGACAACGCAGTCTGTGGGTGCGCCATTCTGTACGTCGTCTTTCTGCTGTAAGCGTGTGCTGTTCACAACGTGCAAGTGTGCTGTGGACAACATGGTTTATTCCTTAGAACAGAGGATTTTTCTGGTGTTGAATTCCACCGCCTAGAACACAGTGTTGATGCAACAAGACGAAGTTTTCAACGGAGGTTTAGTGTAACCAAAGGATCGAAAAGCGATACAATAAAGGATCTGTTTGAAATATTTCAACGGACTCCGAACGTGACGGATGAACGTGCTGGAAAGGTAGGGCGACCGCGTACGTCAACCACAGAGGGCAACGCGCAGCTAGTGCAGCAGGTGATCCAACAGCGGCCTCGGGTTTCCGTTCGCCGTGTTGCAGCTGCGGTCCACATGACGCCAACGTCCACGTATCGTCTCATGCGCCAGAGTTTACACCTCTAACCATACAAAATTCAAACGCGGCAACCCCTCAGCGCCGCTACCATTGCTGCACGAGAGACATTCGCTAACCATATAGTGCACAGGATTGATGACGGCGATATGCATGTGAGCAGCATTTGGTTTACTGACGAAGCTTATTTTTACCTGGACGGCTTCGTCAATAAACAGAACTGGCGCATATGGGGAACCGAAAAGCCCCATGTTGCACTCCCATCGTCCCTGCATCCTCCAAAAGTACTGGTCTGGGCCGCAATTTCTTCCAAAGGAATCATTGGCCCATTTTTTTCAGATCCGAAACGATTACTGCATCACGCTACCTGGACATTCTTCGTGAATTTGTGGCGGTACAAACTGCCTTAGACGACACTGCGAACACCTCGTGGTTTATGCAAGATGGTGCCCGGCCACCTCGCACGGCCGACGTCTTTAATTTCCTGAATGAATATTTCGATGATCGTGTGATTGCTTTGGGCTATCCGAAACATACAGGAGGCGGCGTGGATTGGCCTCCCTATTCGCCAGACATGAACCCCTGTGACTTCTTTCTGTGGGGACACTTGAAAGACCAGGTGTACCGCCAGAATCCAGAAACAATTGAACAGCTGAAGCAGTACATCTCATCTGCATGTGAAGCCATTCCGCCAGACACGTGGTCAAAGGTTTCGGGTAATTTCATTCAGAGACTACGCCATATTATTGTTACGCATGGTGGATATGTGGAAAATATCGTACTATAGAGTTTCCCAGACCACAGCGCCATCTTTTGTTGACAATTGTAACTACGGTAATTTCGAAAGTTTGTCTGCCTGAAAATGTACTGTTGACCCAAGCATATTGCAACAAACGGTGTATTTCTATCGCTGCTCGTTTAGTTTGTATTGCCGTTTCAAATATACCGGTCATTTTTGAAACACCCTGTAAGTGTGGTAGTATCTCACAGAGGTTTGACCGCTAAGTTGATCAGAGGCGCGTGCTCGTGCCTTCTCGAGGACGAGCGGACAGTGAAGTGGTCGGTAGGCTACCGGTGACAAGGTGGCCAGTTATATGAAGGCACTTCGGTTCAATACAAAGTGGGTTTGCAAGCCGTTGCTTGCTTTAATCATAAGTATCTGACTGAGTGGTGATAAATGTTATCTTCTCGATAACCTTCAAATCGTGAGCTACACAGCTAAATATTATACATGAATTAGTGAGTTTACTCATGACACTTTTATTTCCCAGGGAAGCGTCCTGGGACCTCTGCTGTTCCTGGTCTATATAAATGACGTGGGTGACAATCTGAGCAGTTCTCTTATGTTGCTCGCAGATAATGCTGTAATTTACCGTCTAGTAAGGTCATCCGAAGACCAGTATCAGTTGCAAAGCGATTTAGAAAAGATTGCTGTATGGTGAGGCTGGTAGCAGTTGACGCTAAATAACGAAAGGTGTGAGGTGATCCACATGAGTTCCAAAAGAAATCCGTTGGAATTCGATTACTCGATAAATAGTACAATTGTAAAGGCTGTCAATTCAACTAAGTACCTGGGTGTTAAAATTACGAATAACTTTAGTTGGAAAGACCACATAGATAATATTGTGGGGAAGGCGAGCCAAAGGTTGCGTTTCATTGGCAGGACACTTATAAGATACAACAAGTCCACTAAAGAGACAGCTTACACTACACTCGTTCGTCCTATGTTAGAATATTGCTGCACGGTGTGGGATCCTTATCGGGTGGGATTGACGGAGGACATCGAAAGGGTGCAAAAAAAAAAAAAAAAAAAAAAAAATGGCAGCTCGTTTTGTATTATCACGTAATAGGGGAGAGAGTGTGGCAGATATGATACGCGAGTTGGGATGGAAGTCATTAAAGCAAAGACGTTTTTCGTCGTGGCGAGATCTATTTACGAAATTTCAATCACCTACCTTCTCTTCCGAATGCGAAAATATTTTGTTGAGCCCAACCTACATAGCTAGGAATGATCATCAAAATAAAGTAAGAGAAATGAGAGCTCGAACAGAAAGGTTTGGGTGTTCGTTTTTCCCGCGCGCTGTTCGGGAGTGGAATGGTAGAGAGATAGTATGATTGTGGTTCGATGAACCCTCTTCATGTAGATGTGGTCACCTTCACAACTCAGATTTATAATGTAATTAATTAATTTAATAAGATTGAATCTTAAATTGCTATTGTACCAATGTACCACCACAATAAAGAAAGAGTGAAGAGCTTGGGGTATATGAATAAGAACAGTGACGTATTTAGGTTAACAAAATAATGACATGTTTTATTAATCCTTTTGTAACTACAATTATCTGGTAAGTCTTACACGAAAGAGACAAACGCAAATCGGAAAAGAAATGGTATGATTGGCACAGCATACAATGGGGTGGAAGCTGTAAAACTTGTCCTCTGATTTACTTCCTTTTACAAGGCAATATGACTTCGTTTACATAAATGTCGTGTGAGGCCCATTTCAAATGGAATCAACTACCACCAAGTATGCAGAAACTGAGGACAGCGAGCTGTGAATGTTATTTAATAACCCTACGCTAGTGCAGCAGTATTTTACCCTTTCACCTGCATACAGGCGACAGCAGAAAACGGCGCGCTGTGAGATGTAGCGGTGTGATGCGGCAGCTGTAACGTTCTGACACGTCCACGAAAATTTGCAAACTACGCACTCTAGTGTGATTATCAGAACGCGGGAAATTTCCGTATCAGAGCCCTCAAACCCTAGCAGATTTCGGAGTGAGGTGCACCCATTCGCTGGTCTGGCCAAATCAGTTTGACACACACAGGCACGATTGTGTGTGCTGTAATCGTCAAACGTCTGATGGCTGACTCAGGACGAGTAAGTTCGCCCTCGTAACACATGATATGTTCGAGATGATGTGCAGTTCCACTGTCAGCAGAGTTGAAAATTGCCACTGGCTCTTGGCCCACCACAAGATACGGACCACAAGACTCAGCCACTTGTGAAAGACCTGAAATTCTCCAGCAGTGAAGGCCCAGAAGATGGGAAAGAAACACGACCACTATCCACCAAGACTCGGTACAGGAGCCGAATCAGCAAAAACGAAACCACCCCTCACATTGCAGAAACCAATCTAACTATCCTCTGCTCATTGAATCTTCCCTCCTGACAGTTCTGTTGGCCTGATAGCCAATCCAGACAAAGCACTAGAATTCCCACACCTATGCTGGGGAAGCAAGGCTCCCGTCTGCATTTCTTGAAAGGAGATAATGAGCAACTCTGAATCTCCCTTGTCTGAAAGAAGAAGATTTTAGACTAGGAAGGCGTCGTTCTCACGTTAAGGATGGCCAAATTTTGGCAAAAAACATTTACCTAGATCTGGCCACAGTTCCTCACACCAGCTAGTCTGTCCGTATCATACCAGCTTCTAACATGACATTGCACCAAGTTTTATGACCTTCCCTCCAGTTGCACAAAAGCTCAGTTTATAGCAGTCTATCTTAAATGGCTTCCTGCACCAACTTTCTGCCAACTGGCTGCCTTCACGACGGGATGTCGCCTGGCCCAGATTTTGGGACCTAGCGCCCTTCTGTCCGACACTAAGTGGCAGGAGGAGCTGGCTTCAGCCAGGAGTCCCTCTGCAGGTACAAACCACTGAGCGCTGCTTCCTAGAGTGAATCACGCAGCCAGCTCGCTGCACTCAGTATTTATGGCCCCAAATTCATCTCTCTCACTGTTCTCCGTCGCCTCCACTACAGACCCTTGGGTAAAAGTTCTCTACAGGTTGCACATACAGTTACAACATTTCTGCCCACAATTCCCTCATGTGTAAAGTCATAAACCACACATAACAAATGTAATGCTGGGGAACACCGAGATCAGGACCTAAAATATGAACATTAATCTGACTGAAAATGTTGTTAAAGTGAGAGGGTGGTGTGCCACCCCTCGTTTTCTGCAGTACGATAGGTATCACTGTGTGGAGTGTGGAAATTTGTTTTGCATGTTTTTAAGGGAGCACTGCACTGTGTAGTATTTGTGTTATAGACTGTCTAATTATTTGCATACTGTCCTGATAGTTTACCTCCTGGCAATACTAAAATGCAAAGCAGTGGTGGCAGTTGTGAACTGTACTGAAGGTTAGATACAGTAGGCGGCCGCGGAAGCATAATGCTCCACTGGTCTAGTGCAGGCTTCACGAGTGGAACATATATATCTCTCTGTAGAAGTGTCCCAGTATTAATTTTTACAAATCCAGTGTAACCATATAGTGTTATGGGAGCTGATAGTTACGTCACACACTAAAAGTGCAGGTGATAAGTTCGTTTGAAACGAAATGTAGGGATACTGTGTGTTTCTAGATGTGGTGTGTCTTACTGGAAAAGAAGGACGTGGCTTTTTGCGGAGAAAATAGACAAAATTTCAACTAATCGCCTAAAAAATGTAAATAGTGTCATATATTGGTGTTCTCGCAGGGTATCAACTACGATATTAGTTGTTATACATTTAAAGTTCCTCATTTAAGTTTGTCTTCTCGTAAAGGTAGGTATTTTGTAATACTGGTAGGGAAAATCGATAAAATTTTAACCAATCGCCTGAAACTGTGAACACGATCATACGTTGGTGGGGACAGTTATTAAATCCATTTAAAGCCCACGTATATTACACGTGTTTATTAAAAATCTGTAAGTAGTATGTGTTGCCTTCAAAATTCGAGTTAGTCACGAAACCCTTATAACATGTATCTTGTGAAAAAGTGCAACAGAATTAGAAAATAGAAATAAAATGTGTATCTTTTTTAAAAAATCGCCTAGGGATGTGTCCCGTCAGCCGACTCCTTCTTTTAGTTAGGTTGTGCCGTAATTTTTTTTTTCAGAATTCGATTTAATACCTTTTCATCAGTTATACGATCTACCCACTCCTTCAGAAACATTGTTTACCATTACAGTTTAATAGTTTTTATTCTCTTCCTATCTCACCAGTTTATCATCCACGTTGCGACTCTCTCTCTCTCTCTCTCTCTCTCTCTCTCTCTAAGGCATGCAAGCACATGTAGTGGGAATGTAGTTGAACTGAGTTGTTTGTTGTTTGATAAGCTCCGGAATGTGTGTGTGTGTGTTTGTTTTCTTCTTTTTTTTAAATTTAAATTCTCATCAGTATGCACATACAATAACTTGTAAGATTCTGCCTTATTTACAAACTCCCGCTCATACTTCAACTTTATCATTGGTGTTGTGCTATTGGGGGCCCAGGATGGAATATTCTGCGTTTTTATTAATTAAGAGAGAGAATATTTGCAGGAATCAAGCGATAAGTCCTGTTAAACATATGCTTCACCATTATTTCTGTTACTCTATTAATATTTACATAGAGGATTGAATGAGAAGGAAATTGAGTACTGACCTTTTTGTAGTCCCATCAAGGCGTTGAGTCCCACCACCCAGATGTTTGCTTCCACTGCCGAGGAAGCTAGGAAGTCTAGGGACTCGAAGTTGTCACCGTACATAATGGAAAAGGCGCAGTCTTCAGTGAATGGGTCGTGTAAGGTCCTGTCAAGCTGAACATCAGTGGAGCGGCCGTGACGTATTTCTCGGATACTGTCTACGTCCACTGCAAATAAGAAACATAATGTCAACATGGGGAACTGCTCCAGGATGCTTGTATAACCATTTGAACAATTCAAACACGGAATCTGTACAAATAACAGTCTAGAGTCGAGCATCAGAGGATACTTTTAAGTTTAATCGGCAACAACGTCGCGTTAGAAATATTATTGGTGGTAAATGCTTGCCAAATTCGTCTACGCAGAAATGTGGTAAAAAATTGAGGAAATCTTCTTTCATTTCTTCAGGTATTTTCAATACACTAAAATTTATGAGTTACGTGTCTAGGTAGTACGAAGTAATGTATCGAGCTGCTGAATTATTTGTCAGTTGCCACAGTTGTTTATCTTTTTCTTGATTTTGGAAATAGCTTGTCCTAAACGAAACTGAGCTGCGGAAGAGGATTTTAAATATAAAGACGAGATTGTATTACGCAGGGAGATTAATCTGTGGTGTTATACCTCTGTCTTCCACAGTTGTGGCGTACGGACGCCTTTTGCGAATTTTTGGTAAGAGGTTTAACTGAGAACGAAAGTAATTTATACATGTGTTTTTATAGATATGGAACTGCACCTTTGGGTAACTACAATGAGGAAAAAGAGTTGACTGAAAAACAGGCAACTTATAAACCCATTTAAATGAAAAAGCGTAAGTTAGAGTGAGACAGTCTGAATTAGGAAAACGAGTGAGGCAAAGCCGTAGTCCTTCTCTTACTCTTGGTAATCCGAACTTAGTGAGCATGACTGAGCAATGCTCATCAGATGAAAAAGGGGTAAAAACTGTAGAAATAAGTGTATGATATTTGAGGTTAGTAGACGATATGTTCCTTCCAACAATGGATAAAAGTGTTGTGGGATATAGTGTCACTGAAGCTAAAGGAAATATATCGGACCTAAAATCAATACATAGAAAACAAATTTAATGGAATTAGGTAGAGGAGAAAGATAATGCTGAATTGATAATTAATCAAACATGTAAAGCGGCTTAAATACCGAGGAAGCATAATAAAATGCGACATGTAGTAGAGTATCAGTGGTGAAAGAGGCATGTTGAAAGAGTGTGTTTCTGCAGCAGTACTGACACAGGTTTGTGGAAGAGACTGATAAAGTGTCTGTAAGGACCGTCCTCTTCTAGGTGCCTGTTTACACATTGCTTTTAGTGCACAACATCGGCCCATGAGAATTCGCAGACTGCCTAAACACGCTAGTAGCGGAACAAGGAAGTTTTTGGGACAAATAATTGATTCAAAATGGCTGCCAGGTTCCCCCCCCCCCCCCCTATGATGTAACATCCACTTTCACCTCTGAAAATGGCAGGAAATTTTGGAGGGAAAATGTCGACTGGGCTACCTCCACCAAGCTAGCCTCCCCTTCCCCCCTTCCTCCTGTCTCCATCTCCCACACATCCTATGATGTCACCCTCATAACGGAGGAAAAGGTTAGTTGGGTTAACCTAACTCTTGTGTTATGGTAGGAAACGGTAATCCTGTGCTGAAGAGGAAGCCAAGGTATTTTACTTACTTATTTATAGCTCAACTGGACTACCTCCAGTAACCTAACTCAGAGATGTGTATGTTTGCTGCGACGTGCAGGGACCAATTCAGCCATTACACACTACATCCACCAAATGGCGCCGTTAGCCTCCTCCACACCCTCCCACACTGCTCTCCACACTTCCCCCACTCCTCCAGTTGTGCAGCAGCTTCAGTCTGTACTGAGCTCTTTGATTGGATTACATAAGTCTTTGCGAAGTGTTTAATGGAAGCGATGTTCTTCATGTCAGTCAAGGAGGAGTTTAATGGCTGTATCATCTGTAATCATGCAGCTAAGGACTGTGTCCATAGCTCCCTGCATGTGGGTTGGAAGGTGAAGATAATGGTGCAGCATAAGAAGAAGATGAATAGGGTGTAAGCACAGACAGCAAAAATTAGAACAATCACATATCTAAAGCCGCTCAGGATTAGCCAAGCAGTCTAAGGCACTGCAGTCATGGACTGTGCGGGTGGTCCCGATGGAGGTTCGAGTCCTCCCTCGGGCATGGGTGTGTGTGTTTGTCCTTAGGATAATGCAGGTTAAGTAATGTGTAAACTTAGGGACTGATGAGATTAGCAGTTAAGTCCCATAAGATTTCACACACATTTCAACATTTGAACATGTCTAAAACTTCATGTCAAATTTCAAACCCCACAACAGATAGTGAAAAAGAAAAACAGTAGATTGGAAGTCTAAAATACTCTCTTACAGTTTGAAACACTGTCCTTCAGATGGCTGTAATTTTCGATATCCTATAACTGCTTATCTGGAGATGCTCCAAAGCCACAATGGTGGGTGGGGGACAGCATCTCACCTGTCTGAACCATAAGAGGCTGGTCCTCTTGGACTTGTCTCTGAACAATCGAACAAAGAAGACATCACATGACGCTCTCACGTCACAGAATTTCCATAGGTGATCCTGCCTTGTTCGAAACAGTATGTAGAGACTCCTATGACGCCCCACAAAGGATATCTTGTGACACTCTGTCCTCATGGAACTTCCTGTTAGTGGATGGATCGTGATTGGCCCTTACTGAATTTATCCACCAAAATGCTGCTGCTGGGGTGGGAGCACTGTCCACCACTTTATACAGATGGACAGATTACGAGCAGTCCAGTGGAGAAATATTTTTGTACAGATAGAAGAAAAATGTACAGCAGTCATAGTGCACTGACAGTTAAATCCTGCAAAAGTGGTCAGCAGATCATGAAATACAGAAAGTATTGCCAAACACACTTAGACAGTTACACTATTCTGCTACTGTGGAGGAAAGCTTGAATTTTTCGGCGTGAAACCGATCTCTAACCATGCTATACCACCACAAACGGTTGTACCACCATGCTATATCGCTACATCGCTGTAGCACCACAGTTCATGTTCTGAACCGTAAACCCTGATCACTTCTGCATCCTACATGTAGCTATCGATCGCAGGCACTCCTACATACGTCGCCAAGGTATAAAGAACGCCAAAACAAAAGCACACGCGTCGTATATAGTCGTAGTGCTAGACGAGGTCAGTCAATAATCCAGTGCAGTCAACGGTCAGTAGGCAATGCCCCCTACACTCGCTGACTTGTTGCGTGTTCGAGGCTCCCTCCGTGGACAGTGGCCCCCCTCTGTACTGGTTATAACGGCTAGGCTGGTTCCTCCAGGACAAAAGCGTCCACTGACAGTACTGATTCTGGCCAGGCTTGCTTGCGACTGTGGTTCCTGCAAGAGTTGCGACCATCTCCAGATTCTGGAATTACAAGAATAAGTACTTTCTGAGCTCTGACGATCAAAAATGGTTTGTCAATCGCAAATTAATTTACCAATCTCGAAACCGTTATCAGCTGAAATAATAGATTTTACACACCAAAAATGATGATATTTGCGACACTCTTATGCTGAGATCATTGGGTAGTTTATGAAAATTTTCAGAATTTCATGTATTTTTACATAGTTTGATGGAATCTCGAACCATTTACGCGACTGTTCTCGATATCAACAGCATAGCCGTATGCTACCGATCGTTTGTGCAGTATAATTCTGAAAATGAAGAGTGGAAATTATATACCTGGAGAGCCAAAACGTTTGGGTGGGATATGCTGCAAACCTTTGAGTAACTAGATACATATTTTGTTTGTGAAGATTTTTATGTCAGAACTGGAAAATAGAGGAAACTGGTAGTTCTACTTATACTTTTTTTAACGAATATGATATAACAGTTTTAATATCATCCTTGTACTTTACAAAATCAACTAATTTTTAATACTCGAAATCACACGTGTTTCTCATGCGTAGAGAACCAGCAAATGTGTCTTCCACCGGTGTTTCACCATCTCGACGCAAACAACACATCAACCGAATAAAGACCGGAAATTTTTACAGCGCCTCACAGTCGTACAAGCCGCTTCTAGAACTCTCGGACCTACTGAACGACGATTCAGACTTGTAATGGTTCACCTCACCGACAATTAAGTGTGGAGTCACCCATCATACCACATCACAGTCGAATGAGGGGCTTCTGTTACCAGTCTGCAGACGTTAAACGTATTTTTCAGGAAGACTGCCGCCCCCCACCCCTCCCTCAGCAACAATAGCTAACTCCCTGACTAATCGCTACAGATGAAGAACTGGACGGTCAACAACGGTGTGCTTTCAAATGTTCTGGATGTTGCGGCACTGTCTGTGAATGGTCCTCGGATAAATAAAATCAGGCTCATGTCGGTAAAACATAAGGCTGGTGAAAGACATTTTTTGATGCGTCTCACTGCGATACCTCTATTCCTCCGTCATACCTATACCTGCTCGAAACTTTTAGTACTGAAATGTGGTCACATATGCATATTTCCATTCGTCAGGTTTAGTATCCAATGTCACACGAGTGTAATTTGGTGTTAAGGTTTTCCAGAACAGTTTCTGTGCATCCCTTCATCTAGTGTGTTAGACGGATCAAAGGTATTCTTTGACGCTTATCACTGCTGATACCTTCATACTCATACCCACTAGGAACTTTCATGGTCTGTCATTCAATGGATTTAGAATTGCACCTGAGATGTTCACAATACAGTTCTCGAAAAACGCTATATAACATAGTCTACACGAATTTGACAACGGCGTTCGCTCAAACATTCTCCCTACTCCCTAAACGCCCTTACAGATCATGCGCAAAGACTGCACAGTGAAGACATGAGGCACTGCCCGGTCCGAGACCTCGGGTGCAGATGACGTGGGTAGCCTAAACTGCTGGGTGAGAACGCATGCAGAGCACTATTATAATTCCACAAGAGAGACGTCTCCATTTTGCAAGATCTAAACACAAATATGCACTCAGCCTCACACGTACAGATGGTCGAGAGTTAACAGAAGTTGTCGCTGGTCTTGAACAATTTTTTAAACGAATATCGATGTCAATAATATATCAGATTCCAGACCATCCTTGTACTTTCCAAAGTCAGCTAAGGCTTTTAATACCCATAATATTGTGTGTTTCTCATACGTAGAGAATCATAAAATGTGTCTTCCACCGGTGCTTCACCATCTAGATGCAAACAACACATCATAATCGATGTTCTCTTAACCAAATAAAGATGGGAAATGTGTAGAATGGCAGTATACCTCACAGTCTAACAAGAGCTTTCTGGAACTCTCAGACCTACCAGATGAAGAGAGAGAGAGTGTCTTGTAACAACTTGCCTCACTAGAACACCAACAAAGATGTATGACGTCATTGATCACACCATCCCACAGTCAAACAAGAGGCTTCCCTTTCCAGTCTGCAGATATCATTCATAGATGGACAAAATACACTCCTGGAAATTGAAATAAGTACAACGTGAATTCATTGTCCCAGGAAAGGGAAACTTTATTGACACATTCCTGGGGTCAGATACATCACATGATCACACTGACAGAACCACAGGCACATAGACACAGGCAACAGAGCATGCACAATGTCGGCACTAGTACAGTGTATATCCACCTTTCGCAGCAATGCAGGCTGCTATTCTCCCATGGAGACGATCGTAGAGATGCTGGATGTAGTCCTGTGGAACGGCTTGCAGTGCCATTTCCACCTGGCGCCTCAGTTGGACCAGCGTTCGTGCTGGACGTGCAGACCGCGTGAGACGACGCTTCATCCAGTCCCAAACATGCTCAATGGGGGACAGATCCGGAGATCTTGCTGGCCAGGGTAGTTGACTTACACCTTCTAGAGCACTTTGAGTGGCACGGGATACATGCGGATACGATGGGTTCGATGACGGTTTGGATGTACCGTGTACTATTCAGTGTCCCCTCGACGATCACCAGAGGTGTACGGCCAGTGTAGGAGATCGCTCCCCACACCATGATGCCGGGTGTTGCCCTGTGTGCCTCGGTCGTATGCAGTCCTGATTGTGGCGCTCACCTGCACGGCGTCAAACACGCATACGACCATCATTGGCACCAAGGCAGAAGCGACTCTCATCGCTGAAGACGACACGTCTCCATTCGTCCCTCCATTCACGCCTGTCGCGACACCACTGGAGGCGGGCTGCACGATGTTGGGGCGTGAGCGGAAGACGGCCTAACGGTGTGCGGGACCGTAAACCAGCTTCATGGAGAGGGTTGCGAATGGCCCTCGCCGATACCCCAGGAGCAACAGTGTCCCTAATTTGCTGGGAAGTGGCGGTGCGGTCCCCTACGGCACTGCGTAGAATCCTACGGTCTTGGCGTGCATCCGTGCGTCGCTGCGGTCCGGTCCCAGGTCGACGGGCACGTGCACCTTCCGCCGACCACTGGCGACAACATCGATGTACTGTGGAGACCTCACGCCCCACGTGTTGAGCAATTCGGCGGTACGTCCACCCGGCCTCCCGCATGCCCACTATACGCCCTCGCTCAAAGTCCGTCAACTGCACATACGGTTCACGTCCACTCTGTCGCGGCATGCTACCAGTGTTAAAGACTGCGATGGAGCTCCGTATGCCACGGCAAACTGGCTGACACTGACGGCGGCGATGCCCAAATGCTGCCCAGCTAGCGCCATTCGACGACCAACACCGCGGTTCCTGGTGTGTCCGCTGTGCCATGCGTGTGATCATTGCTTGTACAGCCCTCTCGCAGTGTCCGGAGCAAGTATGGTGGGTCTGACACACCGGTGTCAATGTGTTCTTTTTTCCATATCCAGGAGTGTATTTAAGAACAGGGCACGCTTAGTGTATCACGGAAAGAATGGCTACCCTGGAAAAATAACGAGTTCCGTGCCTTTTTCCTATTAATGAAGAACTGAACGATCAACAATGGTGTGCTTTCAAGCATTCTGGACGTGCCAGAACAGTCTGGCAGTGGTCATCGACTACGTAAAATCAGGCTCATGTAGGAAACACATCAGGCAGTTCAAAGCTATAGAAATAATATACAGTCCATGACATGGTGTTATACATGGTTTCCACGATGCTTTAGTCAAGTGAAAACATGTGTTTGGTTAGTCGCTACGAATACGAGGTGGAATATATATTTGGGAATGGGTGATGGGATGTACAGGTATTAGCTATTATTCACAAACAGGCAAGTTTAGGTTTGTCAGAAAGCATTTGCCCTCAGTCCTCGGGAATGTGTTTGAATCCAGAATGCTTTTGGTTTGTGAGATATTCTAGAAGAAATTTTTACGTCTCCCTCTGTGCTGCAGGTGCTGAGAAAGCTTTGAGCTTTAAAAGGAGAAATCTGTGGAAATATCTGTACTATTGGAGGATGACTTGATAGTTTTAACGCTGCTGCTACGGTCGCAGGTTCGAATTCTGCCACGGGCATGGATGTGTGTGATGTCCTTAGGTTAGTTAGGTTTAAGTAGTTCTAAGTCTAGGGGACTGATGACGTCAGATGTTAAGTCCCATAGTGCTTAGAGCCATTTGAACCATTTGATAGTTTTGACAAAGGGGAGGTTAGAGTACTAAATCCTATGAACGACAGACCATAAACGTTTCCAGAGGGTATAGTTACGAAGGTACCAGCACTGGTAAGTGTCAAAGAATGGCTTTGACCTACCGGATGTGTTTCCTATATGAGCCTGATTTTACTTAGCCGAGTACCACTACCAGATTGCGCTGGCACGTCCAGAATGTTTGAAAGCACACCACTGTTGATCGTTCAGTTCTTCATTAATGGCAAAAAGTCACGGAGCTTATTATCGTTCCAGGGTAGCCAGTCTTTCCGAGATACACTAAACGTGTCCTGTTCTCAAATCTTTTGTCCATCTATGACTGATATCTGCAAACTGGAAAGGGAAGCTTCTTGTTTGACTGTGGGATGGTGTGATCAATGACGTCATACATCTTTGTTGGTGTTCTAGTGAGGCAAGTTGTTACAACACACTCTCTCTCTTCATCTGGTAGGTCTGAGAGTTCCAGAAACCTCTTGTTAGACTGTGAGGTATACTGCCATTCTACACATTTCCCATCTTTATTTGGTTGAGAGAACATCGATTATGATGAGTTGTTTGCATCTATATGGTGAAACATCGGTGGAAGATACATTTGTTGATTCTTTAGGTATGAGAAAGACACCAGATTATAGGCATCGAAAACCTTAGCTGACTTTGGAAAGTACAAGGATGGTCTAGAATCTGTTATATCATTGACATCGGTATTCGTTAAAAAATACGAGTGGAACTACCAGTTTCTTCTATTTTCGAGTTCCTGCATAAAAAACTTCGAAGATGCGATAAGTTTCTAGTTGCTGCGATTACATATGGCAAATGAGCTTCTGTTTTTGCGATTTGTTTGACTGCGTGGTATTCATAGATGTGCCTGTCGGAGGTACAAGCAGGATGCAGAGTTGATGATTTTGTACGGTGCAGGATGTGAATCATGTTTACTACAGCGATATAGCGATATGCCATGGTTGTACAATTGCTTGTGGTGATAAAGCTTCGTTGGAGATAGGTCTCACGCAGAAACATTCAAGCTTTCGTTGCACAATAATGTAACTTACTAAGTGCCTTTGATAGTAATTTGCATATTTCATGATTTATAGACCACTTTAACAGACAGTGCAACGTGACTGCTGGATTTTTTTGTCTGTACGAAAATAGTTTTCCGCTGAAATTCTCGATATTTTACCGTCATTAGAAAGTGGTGGACTGTGCTTCCACACCAACAGCAGAATTTTGGTGGGTAAATTCAGTAAGAGACAATCATGATTCACAGGAATTTCCATGACATCAGAGAGTCACGTGATGTATTCTTTGTTTGAAGCTTTAGAGAAAAGTGCAGGCACACCACCCTCCTCTCGTTCAGACAAGTAGGATGCTGTCCTCCACCCGACATTGTGGCTTTAAAGCATCTCCAGACCATCATTTGTAGGACATTGAAAATGCACCGAAAATTCTAGACTTTTTCTCATCTGTAGGACAGTGCTTCGAATTCTAGTATAAGTTTTAAGCATTCGATGTGTTGTGTGTCTGTATTTTTTCATGATCTATTGTCGGTTTTATAATATGTCATTAAGTTTGAAATATCTAATTGTACTGATTTTCTGTCTGTGCTTCCACTCTAATGTTCTCCTTTTTACAGTCCTCCATTATCTTCTCCTTCCAACCCATATGCAGGGAGCTATAGACACAGGTCTCTGCTACATGATTACAGGTGATATAGCTGTTAAACTTCTACTTGTGTGACACCAGCAATGTCTCTTACGTTGAAAACATCCCAAAGGCTTGTGTGCAAGAATTCAGCACAAACTGAAGCTTCTGCACAAGAGGAGGAGTGGGAGAAGTGGAGTGAGTAGTGGGGGAGAGGGTTGGTGGTGGGGAGAGGGTTGGTGGTGGGGAGGGGCGGAGGAGGAGGGGGAGGCCAACAGCGCCATCTTGTGGATGTAGTGCAACCTAACTCAATCGGTTCCTGCACGTCAAGGCGAACATACACATTCTGAGTTACCTTACTGGAGGTAGTCCAATTGAGCTATAAAAAAGTAAGTAAAATATCCTGCCTTTCTCCCCAGCAAAGAACTACCATTTTCTCCCATTTCCACGAGTTGTGTTAACCCAGTTTACCTTTTCCTGCCATTTACCCGCTGGAAACATTTATGGTATGTCGTTCATAGGATTTAGTACTCTAACCTCCCCTTTGTCAAAACTGTCAAATGCTTCAAATGGCTCTAAGCACTATGGGACTTAACATCTGACGTCATCAGTCCCCTAGAACTTAGAACTACTTAAACCTAACTAACCTAAGGACATCACACACATCCATGCCCGAGGCAGGATTCGAACCTGGACCGTAGCGGTCGCGCTGCTCCAGACTGTAGCGCCTAGAACCCTCGGCCACTTCGGCCGGACGGGGGAGAAGAGACTTCAGGTCCTGGACGATTTGCTGGATGGCACCACAAACAGCAGAATTAAGAAGGAAGCAATGGAGATGTAAAGGACCTGCTAACATAGCAGAAAGCTCATGTTGATGATGATGACGGCCGAGTTGTTGCTAGTAACTGGAGCCGAAACGTACGTGCGCTAAATAAGCGACCGACAGCGCCTAGTCCTTCAGGCGACGAAACGCGACTGTTGCGGTAGTGACTGAATTGTGAACAAAAAAAGTGCAGCTGATTTATAAGTCGGATCAACAGGTAACGTTGTCCTTTCTTTACTTTGTTTCTTTTTACGTAATATTATTGCGATACAAGTTATTTATACACGTCAGGTTTTATTCTTACGACGAGCTTGTCTTTCAGTTACATGGCACCTGTTCTCCGTGGTACGCGCTAATTTTGTCGTCATATTCCAGACTTATAAAATTTTCCAATTTCTCGGCGGCAGCATAGCTCAGTTGATCAGTAGAAGTTACCGCCTGCACATGAGACAGCGAACGAGATACCCCAAAGCAGCTGCTCAGAGCCGCAAAGCCCCGCATAGGTGATGCGATAAGTGTATCCATATCTTAGACCACAGATACATACAGAACGTACGCAGCCCCATTTCGCATGTGTTGAGGTTGGAAACCAAACCCAAACAGTAAGTCACGTGATTGGTGGAATAAAGCTGATTTACTGGCATTACGCAGTAACAGTTACATTCTTCTCGTTTATATGTGAAAGAAGCATCGATTTCAACAAATGAGCAACTTTTATTTTGGTATTTCACATGTAATAATAAAATTATTGTAATTTTTGCTAAATTACCAATAATTATCTTTTTGGCAGTCAACAAAGTGAAATTATAGCTACTAGTTTGAAACATTGTATTTAGAGCTCTTCTATCGTAATACTATGCCACCGGGCGCTCAGAGCTAAAGAGTTCCACATAAGCACATAGGTTGACTTTCCTGAAAGCAAGAAAAGTACAGTTTAACTAAAGTTCTTGCTTTGCTCTGGTTACGTTGTCTCATTTAAAGACTGACAGCAGAGGGCCACCGTCCATACTCAAATGCCTGGGGACACTTGAGCGATTGGTTAAAGCCTATCCCGTTAGAAATACATGGGTTGGTTTCTGTGTTGGATCCTTCGTGACCGATAAGGCATGCAAATAAATACATTAAGTAATTTCTAGCGGTGATCACGAGGAAAATTCAGCATGGAAGCCGCTTGGAAGGACGCAGCCCACTGTAGCTATGCTGCAACATCAAAGAGCGTGAGATCAACATGACAGTTCTCATATCACAAGCCAGCCTCCGCAGAAGGCTTTCAGAATCATACGGTCGGAAATTTTACCACCCTGTAAAGAAACTAGAAGAGATGGCAACGCCGTGACGATCATTCATTAGGCGAGATTGAAAACTCAGCTTACCAATGAGAAACACGACATGATGGAAAATCTAGTGCCCTGGGGGGGGGGGGGGGGGCTACGACGAACAGAATTTCTGAAGAGAGGCAGCCTCTGGGAGAGAGATGAGACATAGGGATTCGTCGATCATCGAGAGTAAGACCCAGAGGTGCCTTAGAAGAAGCTTTGCACAAAGCGTAAAATTTTGCGTTATGGAGGCATGTCAGCCTTTTGTTGACTACATCGAGTCGGATCCCTGCATTCATTTCAAGGTGTATATAGACTTTGTGGCACATCCATTTTCCATTCCATGTGTGATGGACTTCCTTACGGTCTGATGTTTCAGTCTTTCAGCATCTGACTGTATATACCTCATTTCATCTCAGCCTCCTAATACAAAAGTGACATCCCCTGAGAGCTAATCGCTGCAGAGAATAGATGCCAGGCGCGACGATAGTAACACCGACTCTCCTGGCGGGAGGCCTCTACATAGAGCGTTTAGACCGGTTTTCAACCAGAGGAAAAAGGCAGGAGTCGATCTGGCCTGAATCTCCGTTGGCGAGCTGCGGAACACTGGAGATGAAGACTGCTGAATTCCAACGAGCCGCCACACGTCAAGAGAGGAAATCGACACATTGCGCAGAAACCTCATCAGACGCCCACTATGTCCTATAAAACTCATTCAGTTAAGTGGTGAGACGAAATGTTTTATGTCCCCTCCCTCTTCCTACTTGCTCAATTACTAAGCCCTATCTCTACCTGACAAAAAAAGGGAAGCACCCAGTAGACAGGGTTACCACACGTCCGGAAATTCCCGGACATTCCCTACATTTTAACCGTTGTCCGGCGTCCGAGGGGAATTTTTGAAAAGTCTCTGATCTCCTACATTTTCAGAAACAAACAGTGATCGTTATAAATGAACTGGCAGCTGTGAAAATAGAAGCGAATAATTGGTTATTAGCCGCAACTGCAAGCCGCTATGGCAACACAACTACAGTGATGCAGCATATACATTCCATAGTAACAAAGAACAATGGGCGCGGCTACACAACATGTGAACTCTGGGGTAAAATGGACTTCGCTGTTGCGGTGTTTGCGTGCTGTGCAGATGTTGGTAACGGTGCGATGAATGACGGGAAATATAGACAACGAATCGTAACACAGATGTGAAAAGCCAATGACTTGATTTTCTCCCTCTTCGAATTGCTGTTTGGTTATCGAAGATTACGATTGTGGAAAGTCAACAGTTAATTCACAGTGGTTTTCTTACAAGCCGAAATGTCGAAACTAAAATGCAAATTCAGTGACGCATTGTCGTTAATGTATAAGTGTTTCAATGTAGGAAGAAGCGAATACGAAGCACAGTGCCTTATTTGTCCTCCAGGAACATATGTTTTTGTTGCAAGCAAAGGTTAGGTTATCAAATAGTTTTTTTAATGTTTCGTCTGACTTTGATGGGCATATTGCTATGGCGATTATTTAAAGAGTTTTAATATATAACTGCCAATTTTGGTATATTATCACTATATTAAAAAGGAAACGTTTCTCTTGTAGGTGCACAAGATTTGGAAGTACACCTGTCTTCCAAGAAACATAAACCATCTCAAAATTCTGCCGGTCCTTCAGATATGAAAGGTTTCTTTGCTCAGTCCATACAGACAGCACATCGTGTTAGCGCCACATAGGCAACGCTTAGATTTCACGTTGTTAATCACCACGCATCATACAAATAAATGGACTGCACGCCGAAACTAAACCGTAAACTATGCAGCAATTCTCAAACTGAGAAGAAAGTTTCGTGCGCAAGAACAAAGACCGAAATGATTATTAACAAAGTCCTTGCACTACATCATTCTGTTGACTTGGCGATACAACGTCTAGAAAAAATTTCTTTTTTTGGGGTTAGTACCTACAGCAACAGTCATGGTTCCCGGAACGTTTTCCCTATTTTAATACAATATTTTGACCTTAAATCTGGCGATATGCAGGCAGTGGTAATCGTCATTAAAACTACATCAAATGAAAGTGTAGAAACAATATCATCACACTTTAATAGGGGTAAGAATAGTGAAGAAATTTGTCGCATTTGGTGCTGACAATACGAACACAAATTTTGTTGGTATAAGTCGACCAGAGGGCAAAAATGTATTCACCAAACTAAAGTCCTATATTAATGAAAATTTAGCTGGAGTGGGTTGCCCAGCTCACATTTTTAATCATGCCATTCAGCATGGGTCGGATATTTTAAGTGTAGATTTAGAGTGTATTGTTTTCAAGCTGTACACTTACTTTTCCACACATACAGTAAGAACTGAGGAACTCAAGTATTATTTTGAGTTTGTAGAAATTAGTTACAAACAGCTTCTTTGTCACAGTAAAACCAGATGTTTATCTCTGTTCCTGCACTTGACAGAATAACTGAAATGTATGAGGCTTTAAAATCTTACTTTTTGTGTGTATCCAATGCTCCTAAAGTTCTACAGATTTTCTTTGACAACAGTTTGAGTAAGGCTTATTTATGTCACTTACATTCATTGATGTATGTGTTCCACCATGGGCTACAACAACTTGAAAGTGAAAAAACATCCATTGTTGAGATGATCGCAATTTTAGATAATGTGTGTTGTCTTCTTAAGAATAGATTAGAGAGTGATTCCATGTCACTAAAGACGAAAGAGGTCTTGATAAGTGCTAGGGTGGAGGGCCTTGATAAAGGAGCTGACAATTTTGAGCAGGGAGCTGTTTCGTTGTATGGCGAATGTCTGAGCTATTTAGATAAATTGTGTTTGTCCTTTTCAGAACTCAGTTGTTTTAGGTGGTTAAATTTAAATGATAAAGTATGCATGTATGATATACAAAAGTGTGTACAGTTCTTGAGTGATAAAGGACTGTAATAGATGATGTCAATGTGTTGTGATGAGATATGTAATGTGAACCAGTTTTTGCAGCATCATAGCTGTGAACTTGAGAAAGTGTCCTGTAACGATACGTGGGCCAGATATTTTAGTGGTAGAAAGCCTGAGGACTGCCATTCTGAAGTCTTTAAGCTAATTCAGTACTTTTTTGCAATTCCTGAACATAATCCTAATGTTGTAAAAGTATTTTCACTAAGAAGAGCACAGTGGACAGATGAAAGGAACAGATTATCTGTTGATTCGGCCAAATGTATTGTTTTTGTAAAGCATAATTTTAAAAACTTCAATTGTTTGGAATTTTTTGACTATATTTCAAACAAGCTAAAAGTTTTGCACAGGATTAGTTCTTCAGAGAAATATAACTGACTGCTTTTGATCATCATATTTAAAATTTTATGTGTCAGTCAGAACTAATATATATATATATATATATATATATATATATATATATATATATATATATATTAATGCATATTGTTGTGGGTATTATAAATAGCATTTAAATTTTAAATTTAGATAATTTTTATCATTGAACGATAATGTCCTACATTTTTGAAAAATGTCCTACATTTTTTACCAATGTCTCCTACATTTGCATTAGATAATCTGGTAACCCTATCAGGTATTAAACCCCATGGAGTAGAAATAAAGACTTTGAGGTTTGCCGATGACATTGCATTTCTGTCAGAGACAAAAATGGACTTCGAAGAGCAGTTGAACGCAATGGACAGTGTCTTGAGAGGAGTATATAAGATGAGCATCAACAAAAGCTAAACAAGGATAATGGAATGTGGTCTAAGTAAGTAGGATGATGCTGAGGGAATTAGATTTGGAAATGAGACGCTTAAAGTAGTAAAGGAGTTTTGCTATTTGGGGAGCAAAATAACTGATGATGGTCGAAGCAGAGAGGATATAAAAAGTAGACTGGCAATGGCAAATAAAGTGATTCTGAAGAAGAGAAATTTGGTAACATCAAGTATAGATTTAAGTGACAGGAAGTCGTTTCTGAAAGTATTTGTATGGAGTGTAGCCATCTATGGAAGTGAAACATGGACGATAAATAGTTTGGACAAGAAGAGAATGGAAGCTTTCGAAATGTAATACTACAAAAGAATGCTGAAGATTAGATGGGTAGATCACATAACTAATGAGGAGGCATTGAATAGAATTGGGGAGGAGTTTGTGGCACAACTTGACAAGAAGAAGGGACCAGTTGGTAGGACATGTTCTGAGGCATCAAGGATCACAAATTTAGCATTGGAGGGCACCGTGGAGGGTAAAACTCGTAGAGGGAGACCAAGAGATGAACACACTAAGCAGATTCAGAAGGATGTAGGTTGCAGTAAGTACTGGGAGATGAAGAAGCTTGCACAGGATAGAGTAGCCTGGAGAGCTGCATCAAACCAGTCGCAGAACTGAAGACCACAACAACAACAACAACAACAACCAGCAGACGCAGACGGATGTCAGTTTAACTTAATAAGTGTAGACCCCATCGGCAGGTGTGTGCCTGTTTACAGTTGCAATTCTCAGTGACTGATAGAACGGCCACTAGAGTTCATTGGTGCTGTTCGTGTTTAGCGTGCATAGAGACAGCTTCAGATGTTCAGAGATCTCTGTTAATGACATTAAGATGCCACATACTCAAATGCGACAGTGTTATCAGCAACTAATACAGTCTGAAAGGGGCTTCATTGTGGTATCTCCGTTTGGCCGACTGGTCGAATCGTACAGTATCCAGGTTTGTTGGGCATTTGAATGTGACGGTAGCCCGATGTGGGACTGCATGGTAACGAGACGCCAGGCATATAAATTCCCAAAGTTCCGATCGACCACGTCAGAACTGCACAAGGGAATATCGTCACGTAGTGCACCAAGCAAATCGTAAGTAATGGAAATCTTGCAATGTTCTGTGTCATCTCGCACCTGTGGCCAGGGACTAGCAACAACTAGACAACGGAATTACCATCCCGAGCCTAACATACCGTTAACACCACCAAACAAACAACTGCATTTGGAGTGTCGCCGTGACTGGAAAGTCATCAGGTATGACTTGAGGTCGCGGCCCCTGATGATTGAGGGAAACCTGACGGCACAGCGGTACGTTACGATTTCCTGCGTCTTCTCGTGTTACTTACCATGCGCTAGTTCAAAGGCTCTGAGGACTATGGGACTTAACATTTGAGGTCATCAGCCCCCTCGAACATAGAACTACTTAAACCTAACTAACCTAAGGACATCACACACATCCATGCCCGAGGCAGGATCCAAACCTGCGACTGTAGCAGTCTCGCTGTTCCGGACTGAAGCGCCTGGAACTGCTCGGCCACCACGGCCGGCCATGAGCTAGTATTGTGTTGCCATTTTCCAACGGGACAACGCTCTTCCACACATGGTACACGTCTCTTTCAACTGTCTTCGTGATGCTGAGGTCCTGACGTAGCCATAAAGTTCCACAGATCCGTTACCGAGAGAACATGTGTGGGTCCAGCTTGTATGTCAACTCAATCACAGATCTCGTATCAAGGTTATCTAAAATAAGTTATAACAGTTGTGGGCCAGATTGCCTCAGGAGAAGACAAAACGGCTTTATGACCACCTTCATAACCGAATCAGTGTAAGAATTGAGGCAAGAGGAAGTGAAATATCATACTATTAATTACAGTCATACTGCCAAGTCCTTTGTAATTTGACTCGATTTTTTAGCCACTCAATTAACGTGGCATGCCCTTTCCACCCACGGAGTTTCATTTCTTTTTCTCTTCCCCTTCTGATGCTTCACTTTTTTGTCAGGCAATGAATCTGTATTGTTTTTCTGTGAATATTAATATTTACAAATGCTAATGTTTTCACGTATTTATCAGTTTTTAATTAATTTACAACATTTTGGCTTCCAGCGTGGGGCCGTTTGCATATCAGACCCTCAATGAATTCTATTTCACCACATTTTGGTGCCCAATGTGAGTTAGTGTATTTCGTGTCTCTCGCCACTGCAGCTCCCGTAAATTATGATATAGCTCTGTAGTTACGATTATAATGTGTAGTTTGTTGCTGTATTAGTTTGATTCTAAAGTGTGGTTTGTTGCTGTGTTGGTTTTCTGTTTTATGTCTGCTTTTTCCTGTCTGCTGCCACCAGCGTTGAAATCAGTGTTGTGTTGTTTCTGTCACTTCATTATGTGGAGCATATCTGTTTGGTTTTCGTGGGTTCCACACAAATGAGGTCTGGGAATTGGATAGACATGGAAGACCACAAGCCAGTTGAACGATGTTCGAGGTTGAGTGGAGAAGCTTTAGGCACTCTCATGGACGGTGTACAGAGTCAGAACACATATTGCGATATTAAGAAACTCCAAGAAAAAATCAACGAACATAAAACCAGGCAATCCCGCTATCGTAGAAAAGTTTGCTACCATGGTGTAAAATACAGCCGACATAAAATAAAAGAATGAAAAACCGCGTAAGAAGACTCTCAGATGAGGCAGGAGAGCCAGATGCGAAATGGGGGCTAGAAAGAGAGCTAAAACTCTGCTAACATTAAAGGGACCTCAGAGACCTCCGCCATTGGGGTGATAAAGAAGTGTGTGGTAAAACTGGCCTAACAACTTTCAGGGCAATACTAGTGTTGTCAATGGATTGGCCCTAGATTTTATAATCGGCAAAGATTTACTCTTGGAAAGAGCCATAGCCCTCGAGTGCGCCACGAAAAACTGTGGCTACTTTGTTTAAAGATCAGAAAGATCACATGAATTGCAAAGGGCACTTACGGTGCATTTAATTTAGTACCATGAAAGGAAGCAATTTTTATAGATGGACGACGGGAGCTAAAAAGTAATTTATTAGATATAACAGGGGTCCCAGATGAAGTCAGTTTACCGTTTGTGGGTCGTGATGATCGTTCCACGCACCTTGCAGATGGAGAGGAATCTAACAGATATGGTGCGACTGTTTGTGCATTAGGGAGCATTGCTATATGATGTAGAGGGACAGCTGCCGTTAATGAGTATGCTCCCGTGACATCCCATGCCAATATAGCGGTCACGCGCCGAGATGAACACACTAGTACAGGCTGTTCCAGCCTGCGTACTCGCCATGGAGAAGCAAGGCAGATACGCTCACAGATGGGCAGTGATGGGCAAACAGCTGACCTACGGCAGTCTTGCAGACAGGCAATAGCGACGCGATCGTACTCCACTGGCCGAGCTCATGAGGCCACTGGTGGCCATGCAGGTCGTACGTATGCAGAACGCGTACAACTGGGTTGTCTGTTGGGTTGCCTACACTACTTTCACCTGCCTACGGACGAGCTGACAGGAGCTCGTATATGCGTTCCGGATGGAGCTTCGTTGGAACAGCTCCGCTTGGCATGAGGCTACAGACATACCACCAGTTGAAGAAACCGAAGACAAGCGCGTGTAAACGACTGGCAAGGTCGTAGATGAAGCACCCAAAGTAATACAGACTGTCATATGGAGTGCAGAATGTGACAGAAATTGCAATGTGGGAAAGGGACTGTTTGAAGAGCACCACTGAACTATAGAATACAGCCAGCCACCAGTAGTAGGAGACAATACTTCTCCTAGTTCAAAGACCGAATTCCTAAAGGTAGATGACTATAAAAGAAACACAAGCTTTTTCGTGCGAATGTTTATGTTTATGTATTTGGCCTGGGCACTGACTCGCCATGTAGCGTGAGGCTGAGAGGGTCCGCCCACATTAGTGAGCCTACGGCTTCCTGTTTTGAAGGGTTACAGCGTAGCTCATCCTAGTTCATATTAATTCTTTTACTTATGCGTAATTTTAATATGATGTGCCGATGTTTTGTAGTGTATTTTTGTGTGAAGAGTACAAGAGCACAGTTGGGTGATGTTCACGCGGTTGTGAGTGTCACTCAGGCACAAAAATCTTGGAACCTCCATGCTGCGATCTACGAGGACGAGCGTCATGTGGTTTTCGGAGAAGTAGTTTTCTTGTAAAATGGATAATAAGACATAGATTTAGGCACATTAAGATTAGTTTGCATGTTGAAAGTAAAGCGTAGGTTACAATAGCTTAAACACACGGAGTTATGTACAAACAATTTTTTTCTTATTTCCATTTCAGCCTATTCATGCTGTTAGCACATTTGACGTAATAATACTCAATGAAGGTATGGGAGGCTTGCACATATGAGAAATGTGCACCTTGCCTCTGATGTACATGGTGGTGAGGTACAACAGAAAGCACTGACTTTTCTTGCATATATTGCTATTGTGGAAATCAAATTCATTGAGGAGGAACTTTGAACACTATTGTTTACGCTATTATGTTATCGACCCCATTCTGTTTACCTGGACTATTTTAATATAATGAGGTATGTCGTGAATATTCGCCGATTTGAGTGACCAATTTTTGGGTTGGCACCCACTTGATGTCTTTATATTTCTTTGATAAATATTGTTCCTGTTTGATGTATATTCTTTACAAAAAAATTCCACATGTCTTAATTGTATGTCTTGTGTTTATTTGTCCTGTTTGGCATTTTACTTGATGATCCAGTGCAATGTGATTTATGTACTTGATTTGTCATTTACATGTTGATGATCCATGAGGTTTTTTGTGTGTGCCAAATCAGGGTTAGTATGGATGCAAGGCATTATTTGCGTTAATTGTTGAGTGGGCTCGAACCCGTCTGAGTGCAACAGAAAATAAGCTAG
Organism: Schistocerca gregaria; assembly: GCF_023897955.1. Taxonomy (NCBI): domain Eukaryota; kingdom Metazoa; phylum Arthropoda; class Insecta; order Orthoptera; family Acrididae; genus Schistocerca; species Schistocerca gregaria. The sequence continues at coordinate 213,743,851 of NC_064931.1, forward strand.
CGAGAGAATATTATTTTATAAACAGGAATTGTCTGTAATGGACCTAGTTATCATAGATGAGCCACATTAAAATAACTGTCAATCTTCTATACCAATAACTTAAATTTCTTGTTAAGGAGCAATGTGATACTTCGTCATTATGAGCTCAGGGCGAAAGGGACGCACTTAAGTCACACATGGACATAGGGAGACATAGCCAGACAAGTACAGTTTAAGTGAAGTCCTTGCTTCGGTGTGAAAGCATTGTCTCATTTAGACACTGACTGACAGCAGAGAGCAACAGCCGATACTCGAATGGTTGGTAACACGCGAGCGAATGCTTACAGGCATTCCCGCTACAAAAATATGCGTTACACGTTGGATTGCTGTCTTCTTGATAAATCAGGAATGCTGATAAACACATGAAGTAATTCGTAGTGGTATTCACGAGAAAATTCAACATGGTAGCCACTAAGAAACCCAGAGACAATTGTGCGAATTACTGCAACATTAAACACTATGAGAACAACACAGGCATTCCCACGTCAAAAGCCACCTGCTGCGAGATGACTTTTCTGCTCACAAGGTTGGAAATTTTGTCACTCTGTGCAAAGGATGGGAAGGATGGTTGTACAACGCTCATTTACTGAATGAAATAGTGAAATGAGCACACCAATGACAAAGACGATATGCCAGAAAATTCAGTGCCCTGGAGGACTGAGTCGGAGCCAATGACAAATCGCCCTGCAGGAAGAGAGAAGAGAGAGATCAGAGAGGCAGGGAGTGCAAGGTCAGACGGCAACTGCCACAACATTCAAAAATGAAGTCTCACAAGGGGAGGCCTCAGACACGGCCAACCAATTCGGCTCATATTTGGCAGGTCGCTTGTGTAAGACATAAAACGAAGGAATCTAAGATATTTTGGGTCAACGCCCCTGCTTTTTTGAGAAAATCACCCCAAATATTATGACGAGCAATCGACTCAAAATTGGCGGATCGATAGATAATTGTAAATAGAGCATTTTTCATCATCAGGTATGGGGTCCGAAAACGCGTACTTTTCCAGAAAACGAGGCAAGAAACTTTTCCAACCTACGCTTCTGTTCCCACATGGTAAACGCTTTTCGCCGGCAGCACCGATAGCGCTACGGCCAAGGTAACTGGCTGGGAATTGGAGAACCTGGGTCCGAATCTCGAAGAAATCTATGGGATGTTCCTTTTTTCGTTTGTATTTTTCCATATCTCAATTGATATGGATAGGAGGGATAATAAGGTAAGTAAATCAATAAGGAATGATAATAATAAGGTAGACAAATAACCCTCCTATCCCTATCAATTGAGATACGGAAAAACACAATCGAAAAGAATAACATCCGCTAGGTTTCTTCGAGATTCGAACCCAGCTTTTCCGATTCCGAGACAGTTACTTTTCTTTCTTTTTCTTTTTTTTTCATTTTGTTCGTTGTTGATCGTTGGGTTTGGTCGTTGCGGAAGTCACATGACATCCGTTCAAGTTCGTTTGTTGATCCTTCCACTCAGTTTTTTTTTTTTTTATTACAGAGGCCAACCAGCTCTCTGACCGAACACATTGAGCTAGCGTGCCGGCTTTACTTTGGCCGTTGCGCTATCGGCGCTGTCGGCGAGAAGCGTTCACCATGTGGCTATAGAAGTGGCAGTTGTAAAAGTTTCTTTCCTCTATTTCTGGAAAAAGTTTACGTTTGCGGACCCCATATTGATGAAAAATGCTCTATTTACAAATATCTATCGATCCTTCCAATTTTGAGTCGATTGACCGTCGTAACATTCAGGGGCGATTTTCTCAAAATCGCGGGGTTGTTGAGCCAAAATATCTTAGAGTCCTTCGTTTTAGGTTGTACACAAGCGACCTGCCAAATTTGAGCCGAATCGGTTGGCCGTGACTGAGGCCTTCCCCTTGTCAGTAAAGAACCTGTAGGTAGAAAAGTAATCATGTGGACGATATTTTTAATATTTAGCTACGACAAAATGTTGCACTATATTTTTATTTTGATGAACAAACTTACTTCGGCTGTATATAGATAATCTCGAAAATTTAAGTACAATGATGCTAAAATCTGGAGTGATATACTTCCCAGAAAGAGGCTATAAATGTATTACAGGTATTTACAAACATCATGCAACATATTCAAGTGACTTTCACCTCTATTTCTGTACATAAAAGTCTCACAACATGTTAGTATCTCGAGTATGGAACAATACTTACCTCAGAAGTGAACAAGTGAAAAATTTAAGTAGACGCCCAGGTACACTGGCCACAAATAGCTACGATACAACAGTTAAAATAGAAGTTTTCTCTATCACAGATGTGTTTATTGGAAAATAATCATACTGGAGTAAGTAGCTTATTCCAAACTTTTGCCAAAGGTACAAGAAGTACATTATTATCTAAAATATGTTGACATTTGCCAGAGCATATTCTTCCTTTAGCTCAAAACTGGTGACTCGAGTTCAGGCCTGCTAAACGGCTACATGTTGTTTGCTTACTGTCCACCTGGTGCACTCCAGTCTAGTAAGACACAGAAGAATTCGCTCTGACTTGTGCTTCTCAACCTCCCACGTTTTCCAAAAAGTCAAATGGCGACTTCATGCTATCTGCATAATTCAAAAGAATCTTAACAGCAAACATACACCAGATGTGATCAGACTCCCCGACAACTGATCAACGACCAAAACAGAATGTCAGCTGTTCCAAAGCTGCCCCCTAGGGCACATACGCTACTGGGTGCCCCTCAGGTCTCCCGCGAACAGGCGCAGCTAGTATAGGCTACCCGCTAGGCGCTCTTACTCCTGCGTACCCATCAGCTCTATCGCGAGAAGGCGCAGCTGGTATAGACTACCCGCCAGGCGCTCTATTTCACGCGTTGTGGATATAAGCGAACCATCTGACCAACCATACCTACGTGTGCGTGGCTAGTGCAGAACTCTCGCACAGGCTGTTTGCCCAGCCACACCTTCCCACCTGACCCAGCGGGCGCCCTGCTGTCTGCTGTCGGGCACGCCACTGGAACAGCCTACCAGTGGATTATCTTCGTGAGACGCCTGACATAAACCTTTTGGAGGAAGCGCAGCAAACAAGGAGGGGCAGGTGAAGAGGCAGCTTTCTGCCATGCCTGCTCTCTAATGGTGCAGTGTCAACTGCTGCGCTGTGTATCCAACTCTACGGGACTTGTGACAGTGGCAGGTTCTGTCTCCTGCTTGGCGAAACGGATTCGTCCTCAATTAGTTGACGCGATGTAGGAAGAATTGACAGAACTAGCGCGAAAAGAACCTCTACCATACAACAAGAGCCATGCTGACTGAATGAAATAAACACTCAGAAACTAAATATGACAATGGATAGTTAAACAATTAATTGACTGTTAGGGAAACCGAAGCTGTTTCACTTTTAGCACCTCTTTATTTCTTTCGAATACTGGCCACAGAGAATTATATTAAGAGAAATGCTAATTAATAGCGCAAAGTGTGCTTAAATGGTCTCATTCCCTTCCCCCCTCCTCCCCCAAATCGGACATTCTGGTCTCATGGTTCCGCATTCTCTTGAACTTTTGTGGGAAAAATTGTTAATAGTTTCTTAGGTTTCTACCACTCTGTACCAGAGAGCGCACGTCGCTCGCTTTACTTGTAACTTCTCAGTTCACAGTTACATGTTTTGAAAATGGAAAAAGTGTTTACGTGTGCTACGTTTTCCGTTATTTCTCCCAGATATTGGGAGATAAACCTTTCAACCTATATGTGATCATCAATAGTAAGGTTTATGGTTAATGTTTATAATGAAACCTGTTCTGTTTTGATGTCTGGATAAAAACTGAATGGGTTGATAAAATGTAGACTATACTCGCGGAAACTGGACCTCTTTCAGTACCTTAAACCGGACCCCTTACTTTTTGTTGTTTATAGTCTGTCTGTATTAGTACACCCCTTACTCCCTTTGAATCTTCTAGGAGGTTCCAAGAGGATAATGGGGAACTTTGATCAAAGAAAGTGGAGTCTGTCTGAAATGACTAAAGTTATTTATGCAATCCAGAATTAGAAAATGAGTTGGAAAAACACCATGAAACAGATTAATATCCCAGAAACAACACCTATGTGGTTTTGCAGTGGACACATAGTGCGTAGTGGGGCATTCACTCTGTTGTAGAAATAATTCATAGGCCAAGATCGCTTAAATACTGTTTACTGGATAACCGGTTTCAACACACTAAACGGCCATCATCAGATCTGAATGTAGATTAACATTTATAAACCATTCGGATATTACGATACATTGTCGCAAACACTGTTTATATCAGCTGGTCTGCCTCATGTATCGTAATACCCGAATGGTTTATAGATGTTAATCTACATTCAGATCCGATGATGGCACTCTTAGTGTGTTGAAACCAGTTATCCAGTAAACAGCATTTAAGCGATCTTGGCTTATGAATTATTTCTATCTATGAGGTTGATATCATGAAGTAAGATACACCCGAGGAAGCAGCAGAAACAAAGAGAGGCATGCTAAAATTTTGGGTAAAGGTTTTGAAGGAAAGCTGCTTTAAAACAGTCTTTTTCCTGCGAGCTTCTTTATTTGGGCACAATCGCAGAGACTTGTGAAGAATGTCTGCATAGTTGGCAGAGAGAAATAACACTGAACGCCCTTTAAAGGAAGTCTTTTCTTGTAAATGTGGGTTCGGTTTTGGAAACTTTCCTGTACTGCCTCAAAATTTTAGCTTCATATTGGACTTCCCTGTCATTTGCAGTCTTCCACAACAAAAGATCCAGACGTATCAGGTTTAATTATGGTCACATACTCACCATTTCTTGGATAAAACCGTCACCATCAAAAGCGGAAGAGATTATGCCTACAGTAGGCAGATTAGATGAATGCCTGGGAGACCTAAGGTGGGAAACAAGAAACAGTTCTTCCCCTCGCTCGTCTCAGTCCAACAGCTGCCTATGGTGTGTGGTATTGGAATTATTGTGTTGAGTTGGATATTTACTAAGCTGTCCAATTTTCTTTCATTAGTGCATTATCTTTTCTAGTTACGTATATCTTTGGCATTCTGTCTTCTGTTTCTTGATTACGAAGGGATGTGTTGGCTGCTTGCATATTTCACAGAAAGTTTACCTTCTTTATAGGCCTCTTAGTATTTAAAGCGTCAGAGACAAAGGTTAAATTTCTTGTGAAATAGCATGCAAACATCTAATCGGTATCGTAGGCAAGAAGCAGGTGAGAAAACCCTACTACACTGACGGGAAAAGAATCGCAACACCAAAAAATAATTAAGTTAGGGTAATGAAATTTCGGAAACACAGTAATCTAGGTAACATACAGGATGATCAATAAGTCAGTATAAATTTGAAAACTGAATAAATCACGGAATGATGTAGATAGAGAGGTAAAAATTCACACACGTGCTTGGAATGACATGGGGTTTTATTAGAACAAAAAAAATACAAAAGTTAAAAAAATGTCCGACAGATGGCCCTTCATCTGAGCAGAATAGCAATAATTAGCATAACAAAGTAAGACAAAGCAAAAATGATGTTCTATACAGGAAATGCTCATATGTACACCATCATTCCTCAACAAGAGCTGTAGTCGAGGAATAATGTTGTGAACAGCACTGTAAAGATTGTCCGGAGTTATGATGAGGCATTGGCGTCGGATGTTATCTTTCAGCATCCCTAGAGATGTCAGTCGATCACGATACGCCTGCGACTTCAGGTAACCCCAAAGACAATAATCGCACGGACTGAGGTCGGGGGACCCGGGAGGCCAAGCATGACGAAAGTGGCAGCTGAGCACACGGTCATCACCAATCGACGTGCGCAAGAGATTTTTCACGCACCATCTGTCGGAAATCTTGTGATTTTTTTTTCCTTCTATTAAAACCCCATGTCATTCCAAGCATGTGTGTCACTTTTTACCTCTGTATCTACATTATTCCGTGGTTAATTAAGTTTTCAAATTTATACTGACTTTTTGATCACACGGCATTTAAGTGATTAACATTGTAAGATCACAAATTAGTGTATGTGTGAGATAAGCCATTGCAGATGCGAAATGATGGTACATTAGTAACCGGTGTAGCTGCCAAAGTATTGAATGCAAACATGCATACGCACATGCATTGTGCTGTAGAGGTGTGGATATCAGTTTGTGGGATGGAGTTTGATGCCTGTTGCACTTGGTGGGTCAATACAGGGACGGTTAATGCTGTTAGTGGATGATGTTGCAGTTGTGGTCCGATGACATCCCACATGTGCTCGACTGGAGACAGATCTGGTGATCCAGCAGGCCAATGTAGCTTGTCGAAACTCTGTAGAGCATATTGAGCTACAACAGCAGTATGTGGGAGAGCGTTATCGTGTTGGAAAACACCCCCTGGAATTCTGTCATCAGTGGCAGCACAACAGGTCCAGTCACTAGAGTGACGTGCAGATGTGCAGTCAGGGTGCGTGGGTTCCTGGTGTCACACGAAGTCGCACCGTAGACCATAACTCCAGTGTGTCAAGCACGCAGACAGGTTTGTTACAGGCCCTAAACTGGCCTCCTCCTAACCAACACACGGCCATCACTGGCAGCGAGGGAGAACCAAATTTCATAAAAAGCACGGCTAACCCCACCCTGCCCTCCAATGAGCTGTTACTGGACAGCACTGAAGTCTCAAATAGCGGCAGTGTGGGGTCGGTGGAAGGCACGCTACAGGGTGTCTGGCTCGGATCTGTCCTTGAAGTAACAGTTTATCGTGCCAACTGCTGCCCAAAGTGCTGCTGCGTATGCTAGAATCGTGCGCTCAACACGATGGCCTTCCCTGTCGGTAGAGCCACGTGACCGTTCGAAACTCGGTCTTCATGTGACAGCACATTCTCGTGACCACCCGTACCTGCAGTCATGAACATTGGCTACATTCTCGTCAAGTCTTTCTGCAATATCGCAGAAGGAACATCCAGCGTCTCATAGCACTATTACACGATCCCGTTCAAACTCAGTGTGGTGTTGAAAAAGGCGTCTTTGTCGCCTTAAAGGCATTCTTGACTAACATCAAATCACCACGTCCAGTCTCAAAGGCTGCTACCATCACGACCGTTATACATCTACATCTACTTCCATACTCCGCAAGCCACCTGACGGTGTGTGGGCGGAGGGTACTTTGAGTACCTCTGTCGGTTCTACCTTCTATTCCAGTCTCATATTGCTCGTAGAATGAAGAACTGTCGGTATGCCTCTGTGTGAGCTCTAATCTCTCTGATTTTATCCTCATGGTCTCTAAGCGAGATATACGTAGGAAGGGAGCAATATACTGCTTGACTCCTCGGTGAAGGAATGTTCTCGAAACTTCAACAAATGTCCGTACCGAGCTACTGAGCGTCTTTCCTGCAGAGTCTTCCACTGGAGTTTATCATCTCCGTAACGCTTTCGCGATTACTAAATTATCGTGTAACGAAGTGCGCTGCTCTCCGTTGGATCTTCTCTATCTCTTCTATCAACCCTATCTGGTACGGATCCCACACTGCTGAGCAGTATTCAAGCAGTGGGCATCAAGTATACTGTGTCCTACTTCGTTTGTTTTCGGATTGCATTTCCTTAGGATTCTTTCAATGAATCGTAGTCTAGCATCTACTTTACCGACGATCAACTTTATATGATCATTCCATTTTAAATCACTCCTAATGCCTACTCCCACTGCTTCCAGTTGCTGACCTGCTATTTTGTAGCTAAATGACAAGGGATCTTTCTTTCTATATATTCGCAGCACATTACACTAGTCTACATTGAGACTCAATTGCCATTCCCTGCACCATGCGTCAATTCGCTGCAGATCCTCCTGCATTTCAGTACAATTTTCCATTGTTACAACCTCTCGATATACCACAGCATCATCCGCAAAAAGCCTCAGTGAACTTCCGATGTCATCGACAAGGTCATTTATGTATATTGTGAATAGCAACGGTCCTACGACACTCCCCTGCGGCACACCTGAAATCACTCTTACTTCGGAAGACTTCTCTCCATTGAGAATGACATGCTGCGTTCTGTTATCTAGAAACTCTTCAATCTATCACACAATTGGTGTGATAGTCCATGTGCTCTTACTTTGTTCATTAAATGACTGTGGGGAACTGTATCGAACGCCTTGCGGAAGTCAAGAAACACGGCATCTACCTGGGAACCCGTGTCTATGGCTCTCTGAGTCTCATGGATGAATAGTGCGATCGTGTTTTTCGAAACCCATACTAATTCAAACAGAGTAGATTTCTAGTCTCCAGAAAAGTCATTATACTCGAACATAATACGTGTTCCAAAATTCTACAACTGATCGACGTTAGAGATATAGGTCTATAGTTCTGCACATGTGTTCGACGTCCCTCCTTGGAATCCGGGATGACCTGTTCTCTTTGCCAGTCCTTCGGAACGCTACGCTCTTCTAAAGACCTACGGTACACCGCTGCAAGAAGGGGGCAAGTTCCTTCGCGTACTCTGTGTAAAATCGAACTGGTATCCCATCAGGTTCAGCGGCCTTTCCTCTTTTGAGCGATTTTAATTGTTTCTCTATTCCTCTGTCGTCTATTTCGATATCTACCATTTTGTCGTCCGTGCGACAATCTAGAGAAGGGACTACAGTGCAGTCTTCCTCTGTGAAACAGCTTTGGAAAAAGACATTTAGCATTTCGGCCTTTAGTCTGTCATCCTCTGTTTCAGTACCATTTTGGTCACAGAGTGTCTGGACATTTCGTTTTGATCCACCTACCGCTTTGACATAAGACCAAATTTTTTAGGATTTTCTGCCAAGTCAGTACATAGAACTTCACTTTCGAATTCATTGAACGCCTCTCGCATAGCCCTCCTCACACTACATTTCGCTTCGCGTAATTTTTGTTTGTCTGCAAGGCTTTGGCTTTGTTTATGATTGCTGTGAAGTTGCCTTTGCTTCCGCAGCAGTTTTCTAACTCGGTTGTTGTACCACGGTGGCTCTTTTCCATCTCTTACGATCTTGCTTGGCACATACTCATCTAACGCATATTGTACCATGGTTTTGAACTTTGTCCACTGATCCTCAACACTATTTGTACTCGAGACAACACTTTTGTGTTGAGCCGTCAGGTACTCTGAAATCTGCTTTTTGTCACTTTTGCTAAACAAAAGCGTGTATTTAAAGCGAACCTAATTTGCATCCTCATAGTGGCGATAATAGCGACTGGTGCGAAGCTGGAATAGACATCATCTTTCAGATGTGGAAACATGGGTAGCAACTTTCGGATATGTCGCCCATTTTATGCTGTTGTTGCGATTTTTTTCTGTCAGTGTACTGACTGCGTTTTAACTAAATAATACGAAACGTGTGCCTTGACAAAAAGTTGCATTTTAGCACTTGCATGCCAAGAGACACAATACTTATGCAGTAATTATTGATAACATAAAATGAATTATTTGGCCGCTGTTCTTCCTGAAGTAACAGTTTGCTGAAAAGGTATGGCAACTTAAGACTTGTTTGTTAACAAGTGAATCACACTATGTTGATACAATAGGATTAAGAATAATGTTGCTACAGCGACACGTACTATTGTGCGCTAGATTGCGTCATTTTTCAGATACACATTTCTTTCGCACACAGGCTTCTCAGCAACTGCCGTCGATAATTAGGGCTACAGATTTTTTTTCCGCTGAGTTTACGTCCCGTCTTTATTACGTACAACTCGCGCAGTTATAGAATACTTAATTACTAGAAAAGGGAGCCATACTCGCAATACTGCATACTTCACATCAAAGATAGGATAATTAGCACCGTTTTATTTTAGCATTACTCTTGCAGACATAGGATAACAGTCATACAGACAAACATGCATACCATGCAAGTGAAGAGGTAATGTGGTAGAAGGATAACGCATTACAAATGGTTACATTTTGCGGAAACAACTGCAAGGTGCAATATATAGATCAATTTCACAGTCCCGTAAAATACATGTTCGACTTGCTATACATTATAACATTCCAAGCAATCGTCAGGTTACTTCTTTCTCCTTTGTATTTTTCTGTTCATGCAGCACATACGATAACAGCTGATGGTGAAGGTGTTGATGTTAGTTGGATTTAATACAGACACTGAAAAGGTGTTATTACGTACATAGTTAGAAAGCGATACAGAGTGTGTATATCACTGCAAAATCATAATGTTTGTTGAACTGTGCGATGCATTGGCTTGAATAATAATGTTATACAATGAAATGAACGCCCTTAGCTGCTTACAGGCATTGGCATATGCCAACGGGGATCGGTGAAAATGTGTGCCCCGACTGGGGCTCGAACCCGGGATCTCCTGCTTACATTGTAGACGCTCTATCCATCTGAGCCACCGAGGACACAGAGGATAGCGCGACTGCAGGGATTTATCTCTGGCACGCCTCACGTGAAACCCACATTCTCAACGTATTGACCCGCACTACATTCGTAGTGTCCCCGCCCATTATACTCATTACTCGCGGCGCGTTGCCGATTCCCGTAAGAGTTTGGGCACTGTTTGTGCATTCGCACAGAAGAAGAGGAGGAAGAAGAAGAAGATGGTCAAGTGGCCGGTGAGCCGCAACTATACATATACTAATATGGTATCTGTTACCATCTTAGTATATACATATAATAATGTTTACTCGATATTGCTTTTTCAAGGTCTGGAGTATCCATTTCGAAAAGAAGTTGTAAATTGCTCCCAGTAATGTTCTGATTTTTTCCAAAGAAAATCGGAAGCTGTGCCGTTAACATTCTCATAAGCGTTTTATGGTATATGTGTCGACTTATGTCGAAATTTAAATATGTGTTGATGATTAGTGGCGATGTGGCACAAAGACAAGGAAAGGTACTAATGCAACAAAATATAATGGTAGCAATAGGGGGTATACAGCTTAATTAACAGATATAGAAAGAAATGAATGGAACTAAAGTTCCGATATTTAGATATTAAATAGCGGTCTTCGTTTTCACAATTCGGAGACAACAGATGGAATGAGTTTATTCACAGTCAAAATGTAAATAAACGAGGTGTTTATTTCTCATTCAAAGGCCGCCATTCGAATAAGCATCAAACGGTGCCGTAGAGTGTCATAGGGCACATCACCATTATCAATTTCAAAGTTACTGCAACGCTTATCCTAATCAAAGAAAACGTTTGTCGAATAGTTATTGACGACGTCAACAGCACAGAAGACAATTATGAAGAAATCATTAGAATGAAGAATGGAAACTTAAAAAAATGTCATGTGACTTGGGCCTCCCGTCGCGTAGACCGTTCGCCGGGTGCAAGTCTTTCGAGTTGACGCCACTTCGGCGACTTGCGCGTCGATTGGGATGAAATGATGATGGTGAGGACAACACAACACCCAGTCCCTGAGCGAAGAAAATCTCTGACCCAGCCAGGAATCTAACCCGGGCCCTTAGGACTGTCATTATGTCGCGCTGACCACTCGGCTACCGGGTGCGGTCCGAATGGATAATGAAAGAACGGAAAGTGAAAGAAGCAGTTTAAGAGAGAAGTAATCAAACATAAGTGGTTAACAAAATGGCGAGGAAAGTTTGTTGTGGAATTGGAAATGCACGTGTGGATCGTTCAGTGGTGTGTAGCGCGTGAGTTAATGAGAAACGTGTGTCGTGTGACCATATGAAAACAAATTTCATGCTTTGTGTGAAAATAATAAGAGATCGTGTTAGCAAATTTTACGTGCTGTACAACGTCCGTTGTCATGCAGAAGGGAAGATACAAGTAATGGTGAAGTTGGTGGATATCGTACTCCAGCGGAACTCGCGCATGAAAGTCGCACTGAATATATCCTAAAAGGCAGAGAATGGACGCGCGGTACGGTAAGGCATACCAAAAGCGGCATCGCGGTCGGCTGCACGTGAACATGCCAAACAAGCAGGATCATAGCAGACACTGAGACACTGAGCAGGCTGCAACTTAACCTGATCCCGCTTTGTCCTTGTATCCCCAAAATTCCTCTGCGACGCAGTTCACCATGCCCATGACGTCACAGAATGCAAGGACTCCGCAGGCTGTTCGGAAGAACATACAAACCTTCAGTCAGATACTCTGGACTGGACACACACAAGCAAAAATAAATGGCTAACCTTAAAAATCCTCAAGTCATTCCTCTCAAGGAACCATCTTCAAATACTCCGAAGCAGAACTGGCTGTCTTGTCAACTCGTCCAGCCGTTGGTTACAGGTAGCCAAATAATACAACAGTTATACTATGCAGGGTGATTTTGCTAAATTATGGAATGGCAGGGGGGAGGGGGGACTACAAGAAACCATCCCTGGGAGGATAGGGGGCAAACAGGGTCATACGGACGTACGATCTTAAATGCATTACAAGGGATGAACACCTTCTTGACGGTGGAGATAAAAGATCTTCTGCCAGTGACCCAGGTATCATCACCATGTATGTGGCGCGGCAGCGTTGGTTAGGCCAGACGAACGCGTGGGACTTTCTCCACAACTGCCACTATCCGTATCACTTACAACGCGTGCATATCCTATTACCAACAGGCTTGACTCTTTAGCCACGGTTTTGTTGCTGGTTCGTCGCACATGCCAACGCGGTGCTGGGATTTCTGTCATCCAGTCAATTCACGAATGGAGCTACATTTACGTGGGGCGGTTTCACCAACCTTCACAATATCCACTTCTGGGCTACGGAGATTCCCCAAGGCATGGTGGCAGCGAGCTGGCAGTATCGGTTCAGCCACAGTGCGTGCGCAGGGAATATTAGCGATCGTTTCGTGGGACCAGTCATCCATCCACAACGCCTCACCATAGAGGCATATCTACACTACCCGCGGGTGAGCTGTGCCTTTCGTGGTACGAAGGATAATGTGGCCGCTGCATGATGGTGCTTCAGTTCATTTGCCTCTTGTGTATGGAGCTGAAACACTGGTACAGACAGAACATTCCCACAGGCTTGGTGTGTTCTCATGTGTGCTTTCAATCACTAAAACCTACATTGTCAAAGATCTTGTATTTCCACCTTAAAGTGAGTGTACCTCCGTTGGAACGCATTGTTTTGCTTCTTATCCTCTCAGGATTGGCTTCCTGCAGTTAGACCCCATGTAGAAAAAAACATACTGTTAAGAGGCACGTAAATATAAGAAAAGGAATGAAAAGTTTGCACCAATTTTGAAGTGTAATTCAGTTTCAGAGACACAACTGGAGATGATTATGTTTGAAGTAACAGTAAAAATTCCGATAACAAGACGAAGACTTATATCCAGAAACTTAGAACCCCGGTACAGAATTTTAAAGAGAGATCAGAGATTCATGTACAGAAAACGAAGAGCAGGCGGTCGTTAAAGTAGTACAAAACTCTTGTCGTACAATGAGACTTGTACTGGGTGGTTATAATTAAAATACAACTTCTCACGCAGGTCCGGTGTGGCCTTTAATTATCGTACGGCAGCTAAACTTGGTATATATGCTAATATGTTAGTGCAGAACCGATGTACGCTGAGAAAAAATTAGTTCCAATTTTCATCAACAACTCTTGCACTCTACAGCATCTCATCAACGTCTCCGGTGCACATATTGAACTAACTGTGTCAGCGTCGGTTAATAATAAAATCAATATTGTACCTTTCTCACTAGTTTCACCTTTTCTGCCCACGTCCCGTTCATTACATAGTGAAATATTTCTGTACTTCTTTCTTGCAGTCACAGGGCCACATTTGCACCTAGTGGCCAACATTGGAACTAATTTTTGTCAGCATAATTTTATTCATCATTAACGCGTTTGAAAGTCTACCAAATTTCGTTACTATACGATAATACCGACCACACTGGGCCTCTGTGAGTAACTGCACATTAATTATAACCACTCGGTACGATATTTTCTGTTAGAACGATTGCCGTAAATTCGAACAGAGCAAAATTATAGCCGCTTACAAGTTCGTGCAGTGCTGCCTGCTTAGAAGTCTCTTTTAGTCGTAGAATTGCGAATAATGTCTACGCTTGGTACATCACTCTGCTACTGCGTGTTACATGGGGCAAAAGGCAAAACTATGTTCATATATTCATTCATGAGATCTAATCCACTGATACACGAATGTTCCCAAAAGAAACCGCAACCTACACTATCATGAGTGATTTCAAACAGAACTGGAAGGGAAGACAGTCTGTACCAGTGCACTACTCAGTCCCGAGCCACCCCGATAAAATGGTTTCGAAGAAAAACAGGGTAAAATATAGCAACTTGTTGCAAAGACCACGTCACTATTTCAATTTTACCGTGTTTGCAACAGATGCTGTGCCTTTCTGACGTTAGAAGCACAGATTATCGAAACACGAATTAACGTGATTCAGTTTGAAACTAAATATGCCGTGATTTAAAATTGTATGAGTCACAAATGACACTGGTGGAAATTAAAAAAAATAAAATAAGAAGTCTGCATACTCAGACGGGCCACTGAACCCTCAGTGACATGGTGCTGGAAATTGTGATGTTTGCTTACAGCGGAATAATCGCATTTGTCATGTCAAAACCTGGACTGTTTTTTTGCCACTAGCAGTTGACGTCCGTTAAAATGTACATGCTAAATTCAAACTGCCGAAATGATCTGGAAGTTACTGAAAAACAGTTGCGCAATATGATATTTTTCGCATGGTTTCCGCGCTTGAAATTGTGAGGTGCACATATCTGAATTCTCGCGCTACACGATGCGACGTTCTCTTGTCACCCCAGCTGTTGACTAGCGAGACAAGCACTGAATCGCTTATCGTAATATAATTAAACATCCGCAGAGAAATGCAAGTCATATTTTATTCATAAAAGTACCTTTCAAATACGTATGAATAATACACAAATAAATAAAATTTTTCCAAAACATCAACATTAATATTATTTTTTGTAACTATTAGAAAAATGCGAAATACTGCTGCAATTTTCCAAATTCATATTTTTATGCCGCACGAACATACAACTAAGGATGAAATTTCACATTTTTGAGACAGACAGACGTTGTTGTTAGATAGAACTTGGCCAGAGTTAGAAATGAATCCGGCCAGATTTCGGTATATTCTGAGGAGTGCCACGAATATCTAGTCAAATTATGAGGCCGAGGAGGGGAAAACTGATAGTGTGCTAATCAAATAGTTATTTTGGTGGACTTGAAACTGCAATGCTCTCTCCATAACACTTTCCTTTAAATACCCTTCCTCTGACGGAGAAAAGTCTTTAACGATCAGTACGTTCGCCGTACCAAGTTTAATTTGAAGCACCTTTACTCTCTTGCCAGTGTGGGTTAGGAATGTGGGAATCAACGATTCAGAACTTTTATGATCTGTCCAAGAATCGAGAGTTGTTCCCAGAAAACGGAAGAGGAGCGTGGAAGGTGTAATCTTTTCATTTCCCATTTTTCCAGACTTCGATAAGTCTGTACATAACATTAAATTTTCGCACATGATTCAAAATTTCCGATTGATTCTTGAAGACAAACATATTGCACAGATAATAATGAAACGTCTAGATTGATTACAAGCATTATTGTTTATGACTCTGTGAGTGCAGTCGTAGAGCACGAACGCCTATGTATATTTTTCCCCTCTGAGTGAAGAAGTCCCTTTAGTTGGCGTTTACTTTTCAAAACTAGACTGAAATGTATTGTTTATTCATTTATTTCCCTATTGTATGACACATTGTAGCAGCACATACACAAATATAAATACAATAATAAACAAGAATACAAATGTACAAACAAATAAGAGAACATAAAGGACATAAGCATCACATAACAAATACACAGAATTAAGATATTCAGAATGCAGAACTAGTTGTTAAGTATACATCGTTGTCCAGATGTTGTATTCATTTACTAGTAGGAAGTTTTTCAAAGTCCTCGGCTAATCTATCACATTTTGTTATAGGCCACAATCTTATAGTACGGTCTAGAATCTTCTCAGGAGCTCCAACTTCTGTTGTCCACAAGTCCCAATCTATAAAGAACGGCCTTGAATCTTGTGTGGCCGCTTCGGATACGATTTTGAGTCTAATCAAATCTTTTCTTGGGAAGTTGAACCCCTGCAGTGCTTTTGAGGGATCGATTATGCGATAACGATTACTAACTGAGTTCTCACATTCCTTTTTCGACGTATCTGTGAGATTAAAGGTGTTCTGTTCTCACACTTGCCTTCAGAGATTTCTAGATTGTATCTGATAAATTCATTAGTATATCTTGAATAGGTAAACTTTTTGCGCGATCTATCACCAGTATCCTTCTTCCTTTCTTTAATACCTGCTTCTGTCGTCTTTGTTTCGATATAGCTATGTTACTGATTGTGGAGAGCTTCACCATCGCAGCGAACCTGTTTGTGCCGATAATTATACGCACGGTTTTCTGGAGCTTCACGAATGCCTTGTTGGTATTAGTGACTTCCTTTTCAGACCGTAGTACTGTACTATCAGTGGCGAACACTACTGAGGATGCTGCCGTAGACAGTGTAGAAGTATCTGCATCCCAAAGCCTACCAGCCTATTTTCTAACAATATTATTCCGTATTCTTACCTTCTAACCCTAACCAACATTTTAAAGATTTTCTTTCAATTTTGGTCACTTCTGACCAATATTTTCAAGATATTCCTTATAGTTTAAGGTCCTATCCAGCGTAATGACCGAATATTTAGTGCGGAAGTTGTGTTGCACTCTGTGTTGATTAAATATCACCTTCAGCTGTTTATTGGTGACCTTATTGCTGATACAAAAAGTGCAAACTTCAGTCTTAGGTCAGATTCGTACACAATATTAATCCTCTGTGCAATTTGTTAACAGTATAAGGATCATCATTCAGGGTCCTTGGCCTATGGCCAGGTCAACCGTAAATCCATATTTTTCCGAAACCTAGACCACCTCCAAGCTGGTACATCCCCGGCAATGTTCTCCAAGGAAAGGACGACAACACGTCTCCAAAAACGACGACCGTGCTGAATCAACGATTTCTGCCATTCTATATCAGCAGCAGCAAAAAATAAAATCTGTATTGTTAGTACGAGGTTCACTAAAAGTAGCAATATTTGGCTCTGAATTGTAATAAAATTAAAGGTCTGTTCAGTTTGAACCACTTCATTTTCCGTCCGGATTTTAGGTAGAAGGTTTACTACTTTTCATGACGCATTTTTTGTGAGTTCTCGCAAGCTATTAATCCAATTATGAGAAGCTATAAATTCTTTTGCGTCTATACTGTTAGCACTACGTAACGTCTGATCGCGCAAGAGGGTATCGCTGAAATTAAATGTCTCTTGTCAGCCTTTAGAAAAAAGTTCAGAAAGACGTGCGTTTAACGTCATCGTTATATACAAATTTTGAACAACATTCACGTGTTGACGTTTCTTAGCACTTTTGTTTACCCAAAACACCATCGCTGTCACTTCGTCTATGAAGCTAATTTTAATTCCTGGCCTTTCTTTCGGAAGTAGCTGATAATTAAACGTGGCACTACCAACTGAAAATTCATCTTCGTTATAACGTTCTTCAGTTCTTTCCGCGTCCACAGCCTGCAATATTAAATGTTTCAGTCGATTCTAACCATATATCAGCAGCAGTGGACAGTGGTAGTCAAACAGATGACACGCAGAGAACGCGTGAAATGGCGTCACCTGACGGGCACAATACACACTACGGGCCATTAAAATTGCTACATCAAGAAGATATGCAGATGATAAACGGGTATTTATTGGACAAATTTATTATACTAGAACTGACATGTGATTACATTTTCACGCAATTTGGGTGCATAGATCCTGAGAAATCAGTAAGCAGGACAAAGAACCTCTGGCCATAATAACGGCCTTGATACGCCTGGGCATTGAGTCAAACAGAGTTTTGATGGAGTGTACAGGTACAGCTGCCATGCAGCTTCAACACGATACCACAGTTCATCAAGAGTAGTGACTGGCGTATTGTGACGAACCAGTTGCTCGGCCACCATTGACCAGAGGTTTTCAATTGCTGAGAGATCTGGAGAATGTGCTGGCCAGGGCAGCAGTTGAAAATTTTCTGTATCTATAAAGGCCCCTACAGGACCTGCAACATGCGGTCGTGCATTATCCTGCTGAAATGTAGGGTTTCGCTGGGATCGAATGAAGGGTAGAGCCACGGGTCGTAACACATCTGAAATGTAGCGTCCACTGTTGAGAGTGCCGTCAATGCGAACAAAAGGTGACCGAGACGTGTAACCAATGGCACCCCATACCATCACGCCGGGTGATACGCCAGTCTGGCGATGACGAACACACGCTTCCAATGTGCGCTCACCGCGATGACGCCAAACACGGATGAGACCACCATGAAGCTGTAAACAGAACCTGGATTCATCCGAGAAAATGACGTTTTCCCATTCATGCACCCAGGTTCGTACACAATCGTAGGCGCTCCTGTCTGTGATGCAGCATCAAGGGTAACCGCAGCCATGGTCTTCGAGCTGATAGTCCATGCTGCTGCAAACGTCGTCGAATTGTTCGTGCAGATGGTTGTTGTCTTGCAAACGTCCCCTTCTGTTGACTCAGGGATCGAGACGTGGTTGCGTGATCCGTTATCCGTTACAGCCTTGCTGATAAGATGCCTGTCATCTCGACTGCTAGTGACACGAGGCCGTTGAGATCCAACACGGCGTTTTGTAATTCCCTCCTGAACCCGCTGATTCCATATTCTGCTAACAGTCATTGGATCTCGACCAACGCGAGCAGCAGTGTCGCGATACGATAAACCGCAATCGCGATAGGCTACAATCCGACCTTTATCAAAGTCGGAAACGTGATGGCACGCATTTCTCTTTGTTACACGAGGCATCACAACAACGTTTCACCAGGCAACGCCGGTCAACTGCTGTTTGTGTATGAGAAATCGCTTGGAAACGCCTCGTGTCATCGCGTTGTTGGTGTCGCCACCGGCGCCAACCTTGTGTGAATACTCTGAAAAGCTAATCATTTGCATATCATAGCATCTTCTTCCTGTCGGTTAAATTTCGCATCTGTAGCTCGTCATCTTCGTGTTGTAGCAATTGTAATGACCAGTAGTGTATTATCTGCATCTGCCTGAGGCCAAACCGAAAGGCACTCGCCGGAACCCATGCACAGTGGGGCAGTAGTATCGGTTAACTTCTACCACGGTGAGAGTATTTTCTCAGTTTGCTGCCACGAAGTATACTGTACTGGTTGCAGACGTTGCTAATTTGGTTTTACCACTTGAAGCTATGTGTGCAATCCTTACAAGCGCCTCTTGGGCATCTAACCATCTAGTAGTTTTCCCATCCGCTTAGGGCTCGCCTTGTTGCACAGCCTAATAGCTGTCAGAAACCAGGCTGCCTGTGCGATCAGAACACGCTGTTGCCCATCGCATTAGGCCGTGGTCAGAGTACAGACAGAACACAGCGACCTAGTTGCTCAAAGGCGTGTGTAGCGAGTCAGTTAGCTGCGCTGGACTTTCGATAATGACAAACTACTTACTCCAAGCGAGTGGTTGTATCATATAGGAATCTTTGAAAAGAACTGTGGTCGTGTGAACACTGTACATTCTGATATATTTGTAAGTTTGATGAATAATGTGTAGCTTTATACAAGCTGATCTTTCCTAACTGCAGGTGTGCATCGTAAATCATCTAGTCAATACATACGAAGGGAAAATAGATAGAAATTCAAGAATTTTATTGATGATTGTTCTCCTCTCTCCTTCTGAATTATTGCCTCCAACCTCATGCAAGCATTCTTTATATACAGGGTGTTTCACTAACTGTGTTTGCCTCTGTTACGAAATAATAGGCGACGGAAATATTCATTACGGTAGGTCACCATAAGAAACGTTACACAGTCTGCGGAGCTATGAACATAGTTTAATGTGTTATTATCCAAAGAGCTACAACAAAAAGATACAATTTTTAAGTGGAACAATAGTAGTTTCTATCATGCGCCGGAATCAGTAACACCAGCTGTGTATACGTCAATTTAAATTATATTCCTATCACTTTTAGTTTGGGAGCTACAACCCTTCAAAGTTTCAGGGGCAGATACCACACGCTGTATATAATACATGACTGTGTGGCAGGTGATGGATGTTCTGGCCGTGGGAAGTTTACTTAAATGAGATGTTCAGATGTGTGTCCATTTCCTGAATGTTCAATGCAATGCGCCTTCTAAAGCATCTGCGGACGAGGTGTAACATCGCCTGTGTCACGGAGCAACATGCGTCCTCGATTCGCCGTTTTAGATCATCTGGGGATGTGGGCTGTGACATAAACACGATCCTTAAGATATTCCCACAAAAAGAAATCTAATGGTGTAAAATCGGGCTACCTTGCGGGACATGAATGAGGACCATGGCACCCCAACCACATTCCTGCAAACCTGTTGTTTAGTTTACCCATAACAGAACGCCCATGATGGGCTCGGTGACCATCGTGCTGCATCCACATATGGACTCTCGTGTGTAGAGTCAAGGAGACCACCCAAACTGTCGACTATACACGCGCTATAGAAATCAGCTGTCAGTGTACCTGAGTAGTAGTGTGGACCGATGATTTCGTCTCCAAGGATTCTACCCCCATACATTAAGATACCACCTATGTTGACGGTCGACAGGTCTTACCCACCGAGGATTATCTGCGGCCCAGTAGTGCACGTTATGGCGATTCACTACACCATAATTTGTGAACGTGGACTCATCAGAGAACATAACACCTTGTAAAGACTCCAGCGTGAAATTACGCATGGCCCATTCACAGAATGTAACTCTCGCACGGAAATCGTTCCCATGCAGCTCCTGGGTCAGTGACAGGCGGTACGGGTGAAACCTGTGGCCGTGTACTATACGCCGCACAGATGTGAGACTGACACCAGCGACTGCAGCAACGGCTCGTAAGCTGACATGAGGATCGTGGTGTACTGCAGCTAAAACAAACATCTCCGTCTCCTCACTTCTTGCAGTTCTTTGTCTGTTACTGCGGTGCATTACCAAGCTGCCTGTTTCCCAAAGTCGTTGTTCGGCACGTAGAAACGTAATGGCTGCCGGAGCTCTTCGCCTAGGATATCTCACGGCGTACGCCATGGCTGCTTCAGTGGTATCGTGTCGGCACTCGCCGAACATCAGCAACATATCAACGTACTCGTTGTTAATGTATGCCATCTTCATCCGATGTCAGTAACTGTGGTATATTGAGCCCCGTTTGTTTGTGTGGCTGGAACTGTCGGGTATACGGCCGTTTGCGGCGACAGTCGGCAGTCTAACAGCGCATCGAGGAAACTTCTTGCTCCGTGAAACCGGCGACGTTACAACTCGGCCGCACCACATTTAGAAGGCGCATTGCGCTATGCGCAGCGTGTGTGGTATCTGCTCCTGAAACTTTGAAGGGTTGTAGCTCCCAAACTAAAAGTGATACGAATGGAATTTAAATTGATGTATACACAGCCGGTGTTACTGATTCCAGCGCATGATAGAAACTACTATTGTTCCATTTGAAAAATTGTATCTTTTTGCTGAAACTCTTTGGATAATAACACAATAAACTATGTACATTGCACCGCAGACAGTGTAACGTTTCTTATGGTGACCTACCGCAATAAATATTCCCGTCGCCTATTACTTAGTGACTAATAGAGGCAAACACATTTAGTGAAACGCCCTGTATATATTATGCCTTACACCACAATATTCATGTGGGGTATATATCGTACAAGTATGTATTCATGGATACAGATGATTCAAAAGTCATGTCCCATAGGACAAATGAGGTGAACTAGAACTCCACCGACAAACTTTCACAGATTCATTCCCTTGTTCAGTAGATGAGATGTATTTCACAGTAGCAAAGATGAAGAAATGGTCATAGCTCGTAAGGTATCGATCTTAGAGACCATGTCTATCGGATGTTTTCTTCTTGTTTTGGGCAATACTACCATATCTCAGTTTATGGAAAGCAAAGAGCCTCCAGTAGAAGAGATTTGCTTCACTCAATCGAAGATAAAGAAGTTCTTGAAGTATGCATTTTAGAGCAAATTTTTACGTCTCTTTTGCTTCGAATGATCGTTCCTATCATATCACTGAATACTGACCATTCCTCCTGGGACTTCCTGTATACATAAAAATAGTACCTACTTGATTCAGACTTGCGCCTATTTCCTTCCACATAGCCATCTTCACTAGATTTTTTGACTCCATATTGGGTGCGGTTCCACGCACCAAATCAACGAATGTTTCGGTTTATTTCGAAATTTCTCACACTTGCTGGCCGCGTTCTTTGTAGAAAATTAGAACTTGGCAACTAATCGCGGCGAGCAACAGGGTTTTCGTGGGACGCTCAGGCGCTGTCACATTGGGGCCCTGCCACAGCGTGCAACACAAGCTGCAGTTGCTGCCCATGCGGACTGGCCGCATTTGACCGGGAGTTAACGAAACGTAATCTTGGCCCTTACGTCAGACAGCTTTTACATGTCCACTTGTGTCGATGTTAATGCGAAGTGCAAACGTCAGGGCATCACTACACCCAATTATCGTTCAGGCAGACTTTTTCGAGAGTGTAACAGTAGAGAAGAAGCTTAAAGATGGTTCGATGAACCCTCTGCGAGGCAATCCACTGTGAACTGCACAGTAATCATGTAGCTGTAGATGTAGCAACAGCTGAACCCACTCGTCAGATTCCTTTGTGAAACATAAGGATGGAGGTATAGACTGGACGTCCCACCCACAGGCAATAGGGGTGGGAATTGAATAATTCCAGGTCTGTCAGCAGAAGACTGCAGTCAGATCAATACATAGTAAATATTTCCGTGCAGTGTTCGTTCAGGTCAATGTACTTGATCGATCTTTTCTCCTTTGAATCTATTTAACGACTGAAGTCCCATTTTGAAGATATGCACGTATGGCTATCACAACCTTTGTAATGGGTTCAAAACGTTTTCTTCGGCAAATTAATATCTTTCATGAACGACATCATCTTAAAATGACATTTACATCAATATTTAATTTATTAAACCCCAGATATGTTCGTGATAAATCCAGTATCAACCTTCAAATCAGAATGAAGATAAGTCCAAGAAAACAGCTATTTATACATAAGAGGTGAGGCTGAAGACACAGCTCAAGTCCAAATCAACTGCCATAAACGTGTAGAATTAACACCTGTGAGTTTAGAGTCTGACTCAGAAGTAGCTGGTTCGAATACTGGAGTGTAAGAAATTTTCCCCACCAGTGTTTGGCCGGTAAGGGGAGGAGAGACGCCTGCCGCCGCCTGCCAAGGTGTCGCCTCACCCTCTCTGTGAACAACGTCCGTCGCTGAAATTCCGTCAGAAATGTGTTGTTATTGATCTCCCATGTTCCTCAAGACATTACTGTTCTCAAGCTGCGTAGATGTCGATTCAGAGAAGTTGGCTTTATTTTCAATCTCGTAATAAATAGCTGTTATTCAAAGTCTGTGTGTCACTTCAGTTAAGTCTCACTCTTCAGTAAGATTTGTAACCCACAAAACATATCTGGGAAGCGATGGAGATTTGTATATTTTCCGAACTCCAGCTAACAATCTTTATGAAATGGCACAGCATGTATTTAGGTATGTCAACAAACTGCTCAGCATGACATTGTGAGGATGTTTTCTTCAGTTCCTCAACGAATGCAACAATGTATTCGTGCCTGTGATAGTCACACCTCACACTGATGGTGATTATAAGTACTACTTATTTAACGCATGAGATACGCTAGATGCTGCATCGTCTTCTGACGAAGGCTTCGCGTAGGTAAAATTTTTCATAATTTTAATCATCGCAGCACATCTGTTCATTAAATGCAGTTCAGCTTCTTCACTTTTTAAATTACAATTTGTGCTCTGTAGTAACAAGAAATTACTGCTGAGAATCCAGATTTATTTGAACTATGCTATCCTAGAACTATGATTAAATGAGCGCGAGGGCGACTGAAGAGATACTGTAAATGTGGAGTTAGTAAATGGTGTACATCTATACGGACTTTCAGTGTAAAAAAAGAAGTCCTCTCGAGTGGTATAGCTACTACAGCCTTTAGAGGCAATGGAAACAAAGACTTTGGCACAGGGTAGAATTTGATTTGTTAAGGATACGTTTCAACCCTTATCATCACCCTCTCACATCCGATGCTATGTTACATTAATATGAAGTTCCTCTTTATCGCTTCACACTGACGGAACTGTCCTTACCACAGCCACATGTTAATGCAGTCTCACACTCTCTTCAATTGCCAGTGGTAGGGATAGCGTCATTGATTACATTGACGAGAATATCATTACGTTTCCTTAATAAATGTAAGTCACAGATGGTAACTGTAACTAATGATTTTACCCTTCGTCACACTAATTAACACACAACTGTAAGCAAATGATGTGGATTCGACAAGTCAGTAGTGAGCAGGTAGTTTTAGGTAGTCGAAGCTGTTGTGTCGCGAACTGCAAAGGATCGATGTCCCTAAATCAAGTGTTTAATGCATTTTCTGCAAAGTTTTAAAGAATAGAAAAGTGTGTGCAAAGTTAGCCACGTACACCTTGACTACCAAAAAGAACAATGATGCTTGGACACATGCCGATACTTGACTGAAACGCAAACCGCGAACAATTTTTTCCTGAAAAAGATCATCACCGGTGACGAGACTTGGTATTACCAGTACCAACCTACCACAAGACGACAAAGTGAAGAAATTCACGTAAAGGGTCAACGCTTTGACGACATACTCAACATGCAAGGCAATTGACTGGCGAGTTGAACAACATCCGACACATTGACTTTTCTGATAGCATGGTCATTCTGTGGGCTGTACTGAAATGGAGAGGAGACCATATAGAACACGTGAATCGTTAAAACCACCGTCTTAACTTTTCTCTATTTTTTATTAATAGTGTCTCGAAACTTCCTTGACGTACGTGTGTGTTGAGTCGTACTGCTGTCGAGAAGTTCCAGAATAAAGTTTCAGTTTGAATTTAGATGAACGTTGATTACATAAATGCAACTCATTTATGCACGAAGCAGTATTTTGCTGCCTGGTATCTCCTTACAGAACCTTCCTATAACTGCCTATAGTGCTTAATCTCTAAAAGGATTATATTTCGTAAAACAAAAATAAATTTACGCAAAAGTTGAGTGCAACATTGTCATAGTAGTCTGCACAAAACTGTCGCACGAAAACAAGCAGGTCTGCAATTCGCTTGCACAAATTATACATACCAGAAACCTACTTGTTTGATATTGAGACGATATTTTATGGTGTGTGTGGATACCGGACTGCTTGAGGAAGTTTCCATTATACCACGTCAGATATTTCATTTGTATTGCTGACATTGTTTCAACCAAAATTAGATTGTGATGTGTTTTCTAACGATTTCTTATCGCAGTCCGCAAGCTCGGCTGCAGCGAAAAAGCTAAGAGCTGCCGTTTCCAACAACTAAAAAAGGACGCAAGAGGCTTATGGCTCAGTGGAGAAGGAAAAGAAAAAATAATAATGCTGAAGTAAAAGATTATTTCTCCTAAGGCCGTGGGTTCGATCCCTGGTCATTATTAAAAACCTTATCTGTAAATTATCACTACTTTCATCTTTGTGAATGTTGGTTAATGTGTAAAATACCATGTTGCACGGTGGTTAGGAGTTAACGTTATGCTGCAGGTCCCCCAAAAGCTGACTGGGAGAGTTAATTCAAAGGTCGGAGGAAGCAACTGCACGCCACTTCCAATCGAAACATGGCTAGTAAAGCACTGTGGTCCGGAGTGATGACAGATTTCCTTCAGGCGTCTGCAGGTTGTCGTGTACCACGGAGAGGTGGCCGAGCTTGGGGCGAAAGTCTCTGGTACGAGTTGTTATGCGATGGAGACTGCTTGCCGTTTGTGTACCAAATTGTAATATTTTACTAACAAATAATTACAGTTCCAGGCAACGACCGCATACGAGAACCGAGGAATAAAGCGCTTAATATTTTCGTATTTTACGACGAGTTCTAATTACAGTGACTCTGTTATATTGCAAAACAATCGCTAGCGTTGGGCTAATTCGGTAACCTGGAAAATGGCGAAAATGCCACAGAAGCTTAAGAAAATGTTGGAATTAAAATTGGCACGCCAGAGTAATTCAGCGGTAGCACCTGGTTTGTATCGTATTACTGGATTTTGTTTTTCGCTTTCAAGTACAGGTTGCTCAAAAGGTCAGTATAAATTTGAAAACTTAATAAACCACGGAATTATGCAGATAGAGAGGTAAAAATTGACACACGGCCTTGGAATGACATGGGGTTTTATTAGCAGAAAAAAAGTACACAAAATGTCCGACAGATGGTGCGTGAAAGATCTCTTGCGCGCGTCGTTTGGTGATGACCGTGTGCTCAGCTGCCACTTTCGTCATGCTTGGCGTTCCAGGTCCCCAGACATCAGTCCGTGCGATTATTGGCTTTGGGGTTACCTGAAGTCGCAAGTGTATCGTGATCGACCGACACCTCTAGGGATGCTGAAAGACAACATCCGACGCCAATGCCTCACCATAACTCCGGACGTGCTTTACAGTGCTGTTCACAACATTATTCCTCGACTATAGCAATTTTTGAGGAATGATGGTGGACATATTGAGCATTTCCTGTCAAGAACATCATCTTTGCTTTGTCTTACTTTGTTAAGCTAATTATTGCTATTCTGATCAGATGAAGAGCCACCTGTCGGACATTTCTTGAACTTTTGTATTTTTTTGGTTCTAATAAAACCCCATGTCATTCCAAGCATGTGTGTCAATTTGTACCTCCCTATCTACATTATTCCGTGATTTATTCAGTTTTCAAATTTATATTGACTTTTTGATCGCCCGGTATTTAGTGAGCGTTGAGCGCATAGGTCTGAAAGATATCACATCACCTCTGATTTGACATGCAAATATATATCGATGGCAGTAGTGGAGGGAATAGTTTATATGTGAGCATGTGTTATCTACACAGCGCGAATCGGGTGCCTGCCTCTAATAAATTTTACTAAACAGATTACCTTTCTTATTATGAGATGATCATACCACAAGACAGGTGCCAACGAGTTACCCACTGCACTTTTACTGATGAGCCAAAATACTGTGATCATCTGAATAACTGCATGTTTTTCTACTTTTGGAACGCAGTACGGCAGCGATGGTTCTTGGCACGGATTAGCAAGTCCTTGGTGGTTTCTGCAGAAACATTTCACCAGATGTCCACATACAGCTCACGCAAATTCCGTAAGTTACGGGCCTGTTGTTAGCATGGAGCTAGCGCCGGTGTGTCCCATCCATTTGATCTGGCATCTTTGGTGGCCAAGACATCAATGTAACTTCACTATTCTGCTCCCCAAATCACTGTAGCACAATTATAGTCTAGTAGCATTAACAGTTATTCTGCTGGATTATGCCATCGTCTTCGGGTAAGACGGCAATTGTGAGGGTGATCGGTAATAATGTTCACTAAGTCCATAGCTGCCATGGTGCCTACCATAAAACGATCTGTGCCCTTGGCATGGTGCATGTTTTGAGCAGTCCTGCATCTGGATGATAAACGCGTATTCCGACACGACACGCGTATTCCGATCCGACCAGGCGACGTTTCCGTCGATCAGTGGTTCAATCTGAATAATCCCGTGCCCATTCCAATGGTAACTGACGATGTCATTTTGTCAACATGGGAATATGTAGGAGACGTTTGCTGCAGATCTGCATATTCAACAACGTGCGCTGAATGGTATGCTCCGAAACACATTGTAACGTATAACGTGGCAATGTGTAACGTACACTACTGGCCATTAAAATTACTACACCAAGAAGAAATACAGATGATAAACGGGTATTCATTGGACTAATATATTATACAAGAACTGACATGTGATTACATTTTCACGCAGTTTGGGTGCATGCACCCTGAGAAACCAGCACCCTCAACAACCACCTCTGGCCGTCAAACAGAGCTTGGATGGCGTGTACAGATACACCTGCCCTTGCAGCTACAACACGATACCACAGTACATCAAGAGTAGTGACTGGCGTATTGTGAAGAGCCAGTTGCTCGGCCACCATTGACAACACGTTTTCAATTGCTGAGAGAGCTGGAGAATGTGCTGGCCACGACAGTAGTCGAACATTTTCTGTATCCAGAAAGGCCCGTACAGGACCTGCAACATGCGGTCGTGCATTATCCTGCTGACATGTAAGGTCTCGCAGGGATCGAATGAAGGGTAGAGCCACGGGTCGTAACACATCTGTGATGGAACGTCCACTGTTAAAAGTGCCGTCAATGCGAACAATAGGTGACCGAGACGTGTAACCAATGGCACCCCATGCCATCACGCCGGGTGATACGCCAGTATGGCGATGACGAGTACACGCTTCCAATGTGCATTCAACGCGATGTCGTCAAACACGGATGCGACCATCATGATGCTGTAAACAAAACTTGGATTCATCCGAAAAAATGACGTTTTGCCATTCGTGCACCCTGGTTCCTCGTTGAGTACACCGTCGCAGGCGCTCCTGTCTGTGATGCAGTGTCAAGCGTAACCGCAGCCACGGTCTCCGAGCTGATAGTCCACGCTGCTGCAAACGTCGTCGAACTATTCGTACAGATGGTTGTTGTCTTGCAAACGTCCCTATCTGTTGACTCAGGGATCGAGACGTGGCTGTAAGATCCGTTACAGCCATGCGGATAAGATGCCTGTCATCTCGACTGCTAGTGATACGAGGCCGTTGGGATCCAGCACGGCGTTCCATATTACCCTCCTGAACCCACCGATTCCATATTCTGCTAACAGTCATTGGATCACGACCAACGCGAGCGGCAATGTCGCGATATGATAAACCGCATTCGCGATAGGCTGCTATCCGACCTTTATCAAAGTCGGAAACGTGATGGTACGCATTTCTCCTTCTTACACGAGGCATCACAACAGCGTTTCACCGGGAAACGGTGGTCAACTGCTGTTTGAGCATGAGAAATCGGTTGTAATCTTTCCTCATGTCGGCACGTTGTAGGTGTCGCCACCGGCACCAACCATGTGTAAATGCTCTGAAAAGCTAATCATTTGCATATCATAGCATCTTCTTCCTGTTGGTTAAATTTCGCGTCTGTAGCACGTCATCTTCGTGGTGTAGCAATTTTAATGGCCAGTAGTGTAATTTGGTACCACTCTGTCCAATGGGCAAGTAAGATTAACTTCAATAATACTGTTATTTATAAAGGGCTAACGAAACGATGTTTTCCGCTGACACAGGGCATCCCATAAAGTACGCGATGAGAGAATTTGGTTCCCACTGACTCAAACTAAATGTTTCGAAAGGGAAACTACAAATAACTTCCGCAACACCAGAGAAATTGCGTCTGACGACTCTTAGGACAGAACCGTATTTATAAAAACATAAACGCTTTTATTAAAATGTTGTTTTAAGGCATTGAGGGGAGGGGGTCATGAAAACCCTACACCTCACACGCACACTCCCATGTCCACCACTGAACGGAACACAAAACTTGAAAACGAAAGGAATGCACAATGACGTACCGTGTGTTACAGTGTTTCTACCAACTGGAAAATCTGTATATTTGGGTGACAGCGTGCAGATAGCCGAGCGAGGCTCGTTTCACCATCAATTAATTCAGCACAGAAAATCCAATAACGCTGTGAAAAAAAAAAATTAAAGCTACCTGCTGTGCCCTACACGCATCATTTCCGGACATTTTATTTATGGGCACACTGTTGCACAAACAATAATTGCGTGACATTGCGAATTCCATCGAAGTATAATAAACGGATTAACTTACGAAAATAAAGCTCACATATAAAGTATTAAAAAAAGGAATACGTTTCCCAGCAATCGTTTTTGTTTCACGAATGAGAACGATTTGTTGTCTAGAACGAGAGAGATCCCTTCACCCGCCTCCACAGCCGAAGCCACAAACGCCCCGCAGAGAGCTGGCGCTATACTTGGAGGCTTGGCTAGAATTTTTTTGTCCATGTACCATTGGTCTTTTTTTTCCAAATCTTAAGCTGATTATGAAAGAAATGGCTCTGTGCGCTATGGGACTTAACTTCTGTGGTCATCAGTCCCCTTGAACTTAGAACTACTTAAACCTAACGAACCTAAAGACATCACACACAGCCATGCCCGAGGCAGGATTCGAACCTGCTACAGTAGCGGTCGCGCGGTTCCAGACTGAAACGCATAGAACCGCTCGGCCAGTTTATGAAAGAAAGCAAATTAAACAGTTAATTTTATTAACATCCACTATGCTAATTGAAGTGTTACAGCCTTTTCTTAACGTGTGATACAGCAGTTCACATTTATAAACGGTCAAAACGAACTCCGCCGACAAAATACAGAGACTATTCACGGATATTTTCTAAGTAGTTCGGTGTCAGGTAGCCGTGGTCTCCGGCGGCTCGTTAGAGTAACAACGTAATTATAGTTTACAGCGCTTATGACTCCAATTACCTTTGCTTGTGAGAAAATACCTTCGTAACAGTGAAAAAGCCTGTAATATGATGTCACCAAAACGTACAACACAAAATAGAGAGTAAAGCAACAAACTTCAGATGCAGAAGAATGTTTAATGCAACCCCTCAGCATAACGTCGTTGTGCCGTCCTTCAATTTCATTCAGTGAAACATTACACGAGGTGTGTATCGGACAACTCTTCCTCAGAAAAGCTATCCCTACTGCTGTGTAAAACCGTTAACGTGCAAGTAACGCTGCCAGAACAACTAACACTGCCGGAGACAGAACAAAACAGTAATAAATGCAAGCTTCAGGGTGAAGAGTGTTTCGCCATTAGTATTTTCAGCAGCATGTACTGTAATTCGAAACAACGGAAGCATGATCTTGTAAATATATTTTACAGTGAGGCGCTACAACAACAGATATAGGACCCATAAATCAACACCACCACCTATGGAGCCATTTTCAACGCTAAGGAAGAAATAGAAACTCATTACAAGAACGCGACTGGTACCAAACATATCTAAGTATCCCCACAATTGATTTCACGTGGTCTGGTTGCTGCTCATCGTCACTACCAGATATTTCTGAAACCTTTCCACAAATGTTGTAATTCGAATTCTGAAACTTCCTGGCAAACTGAAATCGTGTGTCATACCAGTTCTCGAAACTAGGACCTTTGCCTTTCACAGACAACTGCTCCACAGACTGAACCATCCAAGCACCGCTCACAGCCCGCCCTCACAACTTTTTTTCTGTCAGTACCTCATTTCCTAGTTTCCAGATATAACAGCAGTTCTCCTACACACCTTACGGGACTAGCACTCTTAGAAGTGAAACTGTTGCGGAGACATGGCTTAGCTACAGTCTGGGGCGTTGTACGAGTATATATAACGAATTTTAACAACGCAGCGCTGTGATCTGAAATTTCCTGCCAGATTAGAACTGTACCGGAACGAGAATCCAACCTGGTGCCTTTACCTTTCGCCAAAGACGTTCCACCAATTGAGCTAACTTCTTTTCTGTTTTTTTTTTTTCCATCCGCCCCTTAGAGCCCATCTATCTCTCGGCAAAATCACCTTCATCGGTGTTGGTTTCCGCCACGATTCTATGTTTTTCATTGTTATTCCATATAGGTTGCTGAAAAGTACATACGTTATCCTAACCGATGGGTTTCCATCAGTGTCAGCGGAAGTCCTAGTCTACGTTGTTTGAAGTTGTGAATCTCCTCTTAAAGTGAAATAAAATAGCGCTTAAATGTTTTAATAACTTGGATTCTTGAATATCGGTAACACTCGAATTGCTGCTTCAGTCTCTAGTCACTCTCACAGACCAAGAGCACACTGCAACGGAAGCATTGTAACACCGAATGTTAAAGTCGCTAACTGTCTTCTGTAGATTACATAAAAGAGGGAGAGGGGGCGAGGGATTGTGTAGTTCAGTCGTAGGTTAATGTATCGGCGTTATAATGCCGATGAAGCAGGTCTGTACATCGTTCGCAGCCACTTCTTTCAATACCTATGTTCAATTTCAAGATGAGCCCTGAGGTCTTAAAGATCGGAATTTTCTGTCTGTAGGGAATAGTACACGAAGTGCCCAGACAGCCATGCTTGCAGTAAAGTTTGACTGGGAGGAAAAATCTCCAGTCCGATTCTAACAAATGTAATGCGATTGTGCAAGGCACTGACCTGGTGACGAGAGCCAGTTTTTTTCTCATCCAACTCCAAATAACTTTTCGTTCCCGACGCAAGAAGAGATGTGCGATAGTATCGGTAATTTGACAATGGCTACAGAGCGAGCTGTGTGCAAGGTCGACTCAATTTAACTTCTCACTCATAAACACGGTGTTAGTGACCGCTTCATACCACGTTGCTTGTATGAAGGCAGATATCAGTAGATGGAATATGTTGTTCCTCAGCCTGGTAAAACTGAGCTGTAACAACTTAGTTGCTTGGGAGTGTGGAGTAAGAGGGATAAACAAAGCATTGCAAATGAATGGCGAGGAGCTTTGAAGTATTTCCTCGCCCAGTGGGTTCAGGGCTTTGAGTAGATGACAAAATATTCTGGTACAACATCAGCAGCTCGCCTGGAGGCAGCATTGGAACGACTTCCTTGTGGAAGGATGCACAGAAATGTTTAGTTATGCTGTCGTTCGCATTACTGTTGATTTTGCGCGATCTTCTGAGAACAATCGCCCTAAAGTGCATTCCTAATCTTTTAAGTCCAACTCTCCCTAACTTTCTGGATGTGGCAAGACTTTGAAAGATACTTCGACCATTGTACTGCCAGACTTACCAAGATGTTGAGGTCAGGGCTTGCTGTGAGTTCGCGTTAGGCATGGGCAGCGCTGTTGCTATACGCTGCAGTCGCGTAAGACTGTACTGGTTCTTGAAGAACACTTTTTGGAGGCGATAGTAGTACCTCATGGTTTGCCTACGTGAGATGGCTTTTACGTTTTGCACTTTAATGCGCCAGTTGAACCTTATCATATCGCTTGGGCTGGCAGTAATTACATCTCCAGATGGTTCCCAGACGTCAGCCAGACGTGGCAACTATCGGTGTTGTAGTTAGTGCGAATGCCGACCTATTAGTAAGACTGCACATTTTGTATGTACGCCTGTACTGCTATTAATTATCTAGAATCTGTTGGGCGAGCTGTGTGTTTCTGTCATCGTGGTATATCAAGGTGACATCACGTATTTAGGCTCGGACAACTTTTTTGAGGCCCTATAGGAAACCTCCCAGTTCCCTACAGAAATATACAACCATGCTGTCTCTATAGCCGTTCATAATTGCGAAAGTATTGCCGGCGCAGGATTTTGTGCAAGAAATGATCTCTCGATTATGTCCCATGAAAGTTCAATGGGATTAATGTCGAGCGATTGTCTGGCCAAACAATTCGCTCGAATTATCCACAATGTTCTTCAAACCAGTCGCGAACAACTGTGGTCCGTGACATGGCACATTGT
Organism: Schistocerca gregaria; assembly: GCF_023897955.1. Lineage (NCBI taxonomy): Eukaryota > Metazoa > Arthropoda > Insecta > Orthoptera > Acrididae > Schistocerca > Schistocerca gregaria. The sequence goes on from NC_064931.1 coordinate 213,777,276, forward strand.
CATCCATTAAAATTCCATCATTGTTTAATAACATGACGTCTACGAATGGCTGCAAGTGGTCTCCATGTAGCCGAACATACAGAGGGCGCAGTCGATTCCATGTAAAGGCAGCCTACACCATAATGGAGCCACCACCAGCTTGCACAGTGCCTTGTTGACAACTTGGCTCCATGGTTTCGGCAGGTCTGCGCCATACTCGAACGCTGCCATCAGCTCTTACCAAATGAAATCGGTACTCATCTGACCAGGCCACAGTTTTCCAGTCATCTGGATTCCACTCGATATATGGTCACGAGACCAGGACAGGTGCTGCAGGCGATGTCATTCTGTTAGCACTGGCGTCGATCGTCTGCTGCCATAGCCCAATAAGGCCAGATTTCGCTGCCCTGTTCTAACGGATACGTCGGATGTCCCATATTAGTTCCTGCGGTTAATTCACGCAGTGTTGCGTGTCTGTTAGCACTGACGAATCTGTAAAAAATGTGATTAAATTTGGAGCTCTCGGCACATTACTGACGCAGTGGACTCGGAATATTGAGTTCCCTAACGATTTCCGAAATGGAATATTCCATGCGTCTATCCCTAACAAATATTCTGCATTTAAAGTCAGTTAATTCCCGTCGTCCGGCCATAATCACTTATGAAACCTTTTCACATGAATCGCCAGAGCACAAATGAGAGCTCCTTCAATATGCTGCCCTTTTATATGTTGTGTACGCGGAACTATTGCCATCAGTATACGTGCATATCACTATCCCATGACTTCTGTCAACTCGTTGTAGAATGGTGCCCAATAGTATGTGGTGGAGATGTCGTATCATGGGTTCTATGGCGGCCACGAACAAACTAACGGGTAAACAGCAACCCTTTCGAAGTTCTCTTTGAAAAAAGATTGGATTCGCGAGAGTTTCAGCTATTTCTAATCTCAAGAAATCGAGGCTGATACATGAGGCGATGTCAGTCAAGGAAGAGTTGAAACTGAGAACAACCATTATGTGATATGGGCAAACATAATCTATTCCGTGATATGTTCTTTCTGCGTCTAGAAATGCGATGGCAGCTGTGTTCGATTGCCAGGACATTTACATGAAATATCTATGACGTGCTAGACTGTTCATCTCTGTTCGGTCGTCAATGCCGCTGTCTTGGTGCGATTCCGGACACGATAAAATACGCCTCACTCTGTTATTAAGAGCGCGCTTCAGCAATTTGAAGTCGCAATTTAACTAAGTAATCGGGCGCAGAACTTTCATGGTCAAAGCTTTCGTCGTTTTGGGAATCAGTCCTATGATATCCTGAAGCAGTTCGTTAGTGATTTCTGCGAAGAAGTCGCTGATGAGGAGCCAGCAGCGTACATAGAGCTCTACCTGTAGTACCTCCCCGCCTAGAGATTTGCGCCATTGTGCCGGTTTTCAAGTTGATAGCAATTCATCTGTGTATGGTTCTATTTTGTTCGTCGGTGAATTTTGTGACCTGATGAGATGCTCCTAGCCATGGGTCGATGTGTGTAAGGTCCATGATTCCTTTAGAATACAAAGCGATGTTGTGCTCCGTAATGAAAGCTTTCATAACAGCCTGTATATTGTGTTGCGTGCCCATGTCATCGCGTACACTGGTGATTAAATGAAAGCAACCCCCGCTGTCACTCTTAATCACGTGGTGAATGGATGAGTGGGAGTACACGTACGGTCAGCATAGTTCCAGGCACGAACTTCAAACCCTGCGGAAATTTGACGCAATATACCTGTGATCCTTGTTTTAATCCGTCTGATTGCAGTTATATATTGGATAGAACGCATGAGTTCAGAATGTTCTATCTTCCGCGCCAGTCGTCTCATACAATCTGTCTTGATTAGCTGCACCGGTTTCGAAGCAGTTTCTCAGTTTCGCGTTAGGGTGTCTGGTGCACCAAAGGACGCCTGACTGAAATTTTGGTCGCGCATCCGAGACCGATGACCCAGTTTGCTCGACTAGCGCTTCGAAGTCTGCGTGTGCTAGGAGGCTCCAGTCGAGGTGGCAGAGCACTCGGCAGCTATACACTTCCTCAGGCATGTGTCGTTCCAGTAGGTGGATAGCATGATGATGTGAATAACTGACAGGCAACATCTCACAGTCCACGATACTTGCAGGATCTCTCTTTGTGCATAGAAGCTGTCAAGCGACCTGGCTGAAGTCGCTAAGAGATACTCGTGTGTATACGCAAAGGTAATCGGTATCAATCAGTGTCAAACACCTTCGAGGGCCATTTCCGCTGCTAATGTACGAAGTGAAAACGAATAATTATAGAATGAGGTTTGATCGGCTTTAGATATCACACAATTAAATTCTCCAACCAGTATTACCGGTGCACGCACAGTTGTTAAAAGCTGAGTCATATGGCCGTTGAAGAAGTCTCGCCGCTCCACTATGCAATTCGTTTCCGAGGAAGATTAAATATTTATCAATGACAGATAGTGCAACCGAGTGGCTCTGTCACTCCCGGGGGAGGGAAGGATCTGCAGGGTACATGCGAATCCTTGCTTGAACATCTTGATAGTGCCTGCTTCGGGTCCAATATTGGTAGCTGCGTAGAAGACGGTCGCGGCTGCCAGACTGTATTAGCTTCTTGCAGAAAGGTGAAATCTACTTCAGCAAAATACTAATATTGATGGCAACTTCACATACTGGTATCAGACGTTACCCGGTTGGGATTTAACCCTTTCAGGGGAAGTGGTTCCGTTTGAAACCGCCTAAAATTTTCTCATTTTGTGGCAAAAGGGCAGTGGCTACATTTGGGGACACCATTCAGCAGCCTAGTTGGTGCTGCCCTCTAGCGGCTGTCACTGGAACCGCTTCAAAATCTGTAAATATTAGCAAATAGTGAGGCGAGTTGGATAGCCATTTCTGGAAGATGTGCGCGAACGTCTTTGTTCTCAAATTGTGACTGTATTCTTCTGTATTAGGTAACTTTTAAGTATGTATTAAATGCAGAATACTATTCTGTTTACATTAATACTATATGTACTGCAATAATAACCAAAATAATGCATTTATTTCTGTGAATGTTGTGGTGGTTCCATTTGAAACCATGGCTCCTGTAACGGCAGCATTAGTAGGTGTGACGATTTTTTTACAGTTTCGCGTGATGTATTCTCACAGACTAAAGGATGAGGAAATTCTGGAGTGTCTTTTCGCAGATATTCCTTCAGATCCCGACTTACAGATTGACACTAGCAGTGACAGTGAAAGTGATGTGCTAGCTGAAGACAGTGATCTGGATTTGCAAATGAAAACACCTGTTCATCTCAAATTAGTGTGAGTGAGTAGCATTTTGACAATGACAGTGATTATATTTTTAGCACTAATGACGTTTTGCCGCTCTCTTCTATTGAGAATTTTTCATGGAGAAGGGACGTCAGTGCAATGAACTTTGCCACCAATTTTTCATAGGAAGCTGGTGTACGAGGAAAACTTAAAAATGACAGTGAAAATATGCAACCAGTATATTTTTTTGTGTCTGTTTTGTGACATTATGTTAGGACACATAGTTTTCCGGTTCAACCTGTAGGCAACACAGAAAGGTGGCAATTTCAGGCCTCTTTCTAAAGCAGAACTAAAAGTATTTTTGGCTATAAACATTAGATCTCAGAAAATCCTCACCTTCCAGTTCCACCAATTCAAGTCGCTCAAGAAACTTGGGAGCGCTACAGATGCGATTTGTCTTGTGCTGATCTGTCAGTTGCATTGAGACCCATCTTGCACACAGTTTCCGATATAACAGCGTTTGTGTGAAAGTCTCGTATAAGATTTCTGGAGAGTTGGCGAAACATCGCAGCAATCGGCGGTCTTCACGAAGGGAATCAAGAAACCTTGTTATTATCGTGATTGCTGGTCATCCCATAAGGAACTTCGAGATGAGTACATTTCCTCATTAATGTCGGTAAAAAGGTTCAGCTCGATTTTGACACATATTCACATCAATGACAACGCTATTATGCCTTCAAGGGAGAGCAGAAATTATGACAAATTATATAAAATCCATCCACTAATCAATCAGAAACTGATAAACTTCAAAGAATTCTATGCACCACCTAAGGAGCAAGCTATAGTTGAAGGCATGGTGAAGTTCAGAGGACGACTCGCATTCAAACAATGTATGCCCCAAAAGCCAATCAAGAGGGTATACAAAATCTGGATCAGACCTGATAAGCTTGGATATATTTGTGATTTTCATATATATACTAGAAAAGTTGAAGGTGTAGTGGAAAATCCTTAGGAGAGAGAATTGTGAGAGATATATGTAAAGGCTCGGAAGGAAAGGGATATCACATATATTTTGACAATTTTTTTACCAGTGTTTCACTTCTACAGAAGCTAAAAGATAACGGACTTTTTGCCTGTGAAACAATTATATTACACAGAAAAGGACTTCCTACGCTTAAAAGAGACAGAGAGTTGCAAAGAGGAGAGTTTGACTGGTCAGTTCGTTCTGATGGCATTGCCTGCATCAAATGGAAAGACAAAGGTGTAGTCATGTTGCTGTCTACAATTGATTCGCCTGTATGTGTGGAAGAAGTCAGCCGTAAAGAAAAGGATGGAAAAATCACAAAGGTACCTTGCCCAAAAATAGTGAAATCATATAATGCAAGTATGGGATGTGTCGAGAAGGCACATATGATGAACAGTTTTTATGCAATACACAGGAAATCACGGTCGTGGTGGCTAGGATTATGTTGGTGTATAGTTGATATTTCTATTGGAAATGCATTTATTCTGTTTCGATTATGTAATCCAACAGAGAAGCAAGTGTTAAAGGATTTTCGAAGACGTGTTACCACAGGCCTGCTAGGCATTAATGTTTTCAAAGATAGTCCTGGCCATCACAATACACCGTCAGAACCATCTGCAAAAAAATTGAAAACTGTTGTTCCCTATGAAAAACGTATATCGGAAGCAAAACATCTGCCAAAACATGGAACCTCAAGGCGATGTGTGCACTGCAGCACGAAGAAAGAACACCACAGAAGCAGATGGACATGTCGTCACTGCCAGGTAGCCTTATGCTTATCTGCAGAAAGGAATTGCTTTTTACTGTATCATCAAAAGTGATGACATTTAGCGGGCAGTGGCTCCATTTGAAACCACCCTGCATGTGTTCAGTTTATGCATATTTCATTTAAATTTTACATTTCCCTGTCTCACTGTATGAAAATTAATACAATAAAAACAAGGAAAAATTAAATTTTTTTTTGCCCCTGAAAGGGTTAAGGTGGCAAAATTGTTTGATTGCTTGTGGAGATTGTTAGCCCTCAGTATCTTCAGCACAAAACTTTTTTTGGCTAACGTTCGCGACTGACTGACTTACGTCGGTTCGGCGCTCTGCTGTTAAGGCACGTTACCGTGTGCCAGTTCCATCCGAGTCGGAGATACTGTAACCCATTCTCATCATATGTACCTTGTCCAACAGCGGCCAAGTTTTGTGTGAATGGTACGGACGGAACCAAATACGATAGCTCTGTCGACTGTAGCTATACAGGTATTAAAAAGAAAGAGTCTACTTCGTCTATCGAAGAAGCGTTAATTTTCACGGCTGAACCAAACGGCCCACTCCACCTATCAAAAGCCTGGATAAACACCTGTTGCAGCGCTGACGTGCAGGAGAGAAACACTGAGGTTCTGGAAGGTACCGACGGGGATGTGGAGCCATGCCGACTCCAGCGCCGTGGTCATCTGCGCTAGGTATCTAGCTTGTGCATCCATGGTGCGAACAGCCTGATCGAGGTGGTCCCACACACTCCTACTGGGTCGAAATCCGGGGAGTTGGTGGCCAGCAGAGTACGGTAAACTCATCCTGGTGTTCCTCGAACCACGCCCGTAGACTGCGAGGTGTGTGACTCATTGCACTGACCAGCTAGTAGATGCCATCGTGCTGATGAAAACTACATTTAAGGGCGGACACGAGTGACACGGATAGTTGCATACTTGTGTTGACCCATTGTGCTTTCAAAATGGCAAGAACACCCAGGGAAAGCCACAAAATCATTCCCCAGACAATAACGCTCTCTCCTGGATCCATTCGACGATTGCTTCAGTGTCGTACGCACCAATGTCCATCTGTCATTGGCCATGAGCCGTGCTCGGATAACCTAACGGTAAAAAAAAAAAAAAAAAAAAGGATGTCAGCTCGCGATAAGCTGGAAATCCGGGTTCGAGTACCAGTCTGGCACAAATTTTCACTGTCGTCATTCCATTATACAGCTGACGGTTGTCCATACTCGCAAATGCGAAAACGTTTCGTGTGTATAGATACAGTCGGACACTAAAATCTACATACACCCCCATTTTATAGCATGTTGCGTACAGCCTGGATGCACAGAGACGTGTAACTCTGTGCCTGCGTCCACATCCACAATAACATAAACCAAGGTCTTCAGACCGGCATCGTTCAGTGCAAACGTGATAGATGCAACAGTGTTTGTTTACAGCGGTACAGAAGATAACATACCCTTCGCGTCTTTCGTTAGTTGCAAGAGAGACGTTGCATTGACCACAGTGCAAGGGGTGTAGTTTGTTGATGTAACAGACGTGTATTGCAATACATTATTCGATCGCGTAACGTGGATTCAAAAAGAACGGAAATACCAGTGGAGGTGAGGAAAAATATTATTGAGCTCAGTAAAAAGGGCTTTCCACTGCGGAAAATTGGGGAAATTGTTAGAAGGAGCCATGCAAGTGTCCAAACCGTAATACGAAATTACAGGGATCGAAGAAAGGTAGAAAACAAAACTAGATGTGGACGACCACCAAAATTATCTAACAGGGAGCGCCGACCCATCATTAGAGAAGTGAATGCTGATCTCAGAATTACAGCTACGAAGTTGACATTAGATGTTGTAAATACTAGTGGAAATAATCATCCCATAACAGTACGAAGACTGCTGCACAATCATGGATTTGAAAGTGGAACAGCAAGGAAGAAATCGTTCATAAGCAGGGTAAATGAACAAAGCACGTATAATTTGCAACTCTGCACCGAAATAAATATTATACATTTTGTATTACAGTACTTTTCACGGATGAGAGTAAGTTTAACATTTTTCAGTGTTATTGACAGCAAAGGGTGTGGCGAAAAAGGAATGAAAGTTGGAAGAAGAGGAATATTGTCCCATCAGTGAAACATGATGGTGGAAATATTCTTGTGTGGAGTTGCAAGTCTGGAGCTGGAGTTGGGAATTTAGTATTTATTGAAGGTATTACGGATAAATGGAAGTATCTTACAATCTTAAATTTGAATATGAAGCAATCTGCGGAGAAACTGGGACTACGAGCAGACTGGGTTTTTCAGCAAGACAATGACCTCAAGCATACGGCCATTGTCTTAAAAGAGTTGCATTCGCCTCCCCAGTCAGCAGACATTAACTCAATTGAACATCTTTGATGAAAACTAAAGCGTAGGATAAAAAAACACATCAAAAGCAAAGATGATTTAAAAGGTGCCACAGTGAAAGAGTGGAATAACTTTACACCTTATTACACAAAAAATTGGTGGAATCTATATCTCGACGTTTGGAAGCTGTGATCGAAGCGGAAGGTGGCAATACAAAGTACTAAATTGGGCCTGAAACTGAAGAACCTCACAGTTTATGTTTACTTTTGTACCTGACCGCTGTTTCATTTGTATGATCAAGATGTCAGTATGTGAAATTATTATTAATTACACAGTACATATGTTGTTTTTCAGTTCCTAACATGTCTGTTTATGTCACAGAAAGTGAATACATAATATTTTCTTGATTGATTTTGACTTCAAGTGTTATCTTTAGGGTGTGTGTAGACTTTAGTGTCCGACAGTAGTTCATCTATAGGTTACAATGAGTGAATATGCGAGTGTCAAAATATGACTTACATGGCCATATTTTGTACTGCATTAGTTTAAAAGCTTAAATTACACTGCCACGAGACTGTCGACCTTAGTATTTGATATAAATTTCAGTTTTATACCTCTGGCCGTTCCTGAGGGGAATGGGTCTTAACAGACCGACAACAAATGGGAAAAATTCATGTGATGTAATAACAGTTTAAAAATCTCGAATTTTTCCTTTGTTTTTATTGCAAAACCTTGCTTCTTGTCAAATTTCATTATTCTGTGTCAGCGAGAAGTATCCTATAGGCTCAGATTTTTTTTCTTTTTACAGCGCCAAAGGACAGTAGGCCTTAGTACTTGACTTAAATTCCAACGTTATACCTCTATCCGTTCCTGACGAAAAGGATTCTGGTCAGTCGGATAGACAGACAAACGAGCAAAAACATAATTCTGTTAGCGTTCCGTTTTTACCGATCTAAATAACCTAAAAATCAACTGCCCCTTCGGTTCCACTATAACAACAAATCTCTCAAATTTTAGACCAGCTATGCAAGTAATCTGGCAAGATTTAAGTACGGTTACATGAATGAAAGGCTCTGCATCAGCTATGGTCGGTCTTTCGGATTTCTCCGCGTGTATATACAGAGTGAGTCACCTATCGTAACCGCTGGATATATTTCGTAAACCACATCAAATACTGACGAATCGATTCCACAGACAGAATGTGAGGAGAGGGGCTAGTGTAATTGGTTAATACAAACCATAAAAAATGCTCGGAAGTATGTTTTTTAACACAAACCTACGTTTTTTTCAAATGGAACCTCGTTAGTTTTGTTAGCACATCTGAACACATAAACAAATACGTAATCAGTGCCGTTTGTTGCATTGTAAAATGTTAATTACATCCGGAAATATTGTAACGTAAAGTTGACGCTTGAGTACCACTCCTCCGCTGTTCGATCGTGTGTATCGGAGAGCACCGAATTACGTATGGATCCAAAGGGAACGGTGATGGACCTTAGGTACAGAAGAGACTGGATCAGCACATTACGTCCACATACTAACACCTTTTTATTGGTCTTTTTCACTGATGCACATGTACATTACCATGAGGGGTACCATGAAGTGGAATGATCATATAAAATTAATTGTTGGTAAGGCGGGTACCAGGTTGAGATTCATTGGGAGAGTCCTTAGAAAATGTAGGCCATCAACAAAGGAGATGTTTAACAAACTCAAGTGGCAGACTCTGCAAGAGAGGTGCTCTGCATCGCGGTGTAGCTTGCTCGCCAGGTTTCGAGAAGGTGCGTTTCTGGATGAGGTATCGAATATATTGCTTCCCCCTACTTATACCTCCCGAGGCGATCACGAATGTAAAATTAGAGAGATTAGAGCGTGCGCGGAGGCTTTCAGACAGTCGTTCTTCCCGCGAACCATACGCGACTGGAACAGGAAAGGGAGGTAATGACAGTGGCACGTAAAGTGCCCTCCGCCACACACCGTTGTGTGGCTTACGGAGTATAAATGTAGATGTAGATGAAGATTTCGATGTCTGAAGAGGTCATAAACAATTTCAAATGAAATGATCGTATTGCATTGTTGGCCGGGAGGTCCCATTCCGGTTCAGCCACCAAGTTCAATTCTTCCTGCAGTGGACACGAAGTAGCCAAACAACTGAAATATCCTTAATGCGAATTACACGAAAGAAACTGGCTTACTTGGAGAAGCAGAATGAATTATTTTGAACTGAGACAGACAGGTTAGGGGCCATAAACTTTCTCTGCCTGAAATAAACCTGTGTTTAAATTGAGAGACTTTTATCATTTTAGAACAATCGTTAAGTTTAATTCAATATAGTCTAGGATATAGAGCATTGGATGATTTAGCCGCATGCTTCAGGTCAAAAGCAACCCCCGTTTCTACTGTAATGAACTCTTTTCTTAATCGTCCGATGGCCGCAAATTTAAGTGACCATTATAATCCTTGAAATAGATAAAATGGGGGGGGGGGGGGAGGTGTACCAATACGACGCCCGCTGTTACGTCAGATTATTTCTTGTTACAGACAATTTTTTCTTGTTTAAAGTAGAATTATTTATCGTCCTTTCAGTAGAGACTTCCAGAACTAGTTTGTTGTTATATTCGGTTTAACAATATCATTATAGTGACAGAAAAACACGAAGAACGACGAGCTTTCTAGCAGCGACTGAGTAGTGCTGCTGTATGGCGGTACCAGGCAGCCACCTCGGTGAGATGATATGGGACAAATCGGGTAAGAATGAAGTGGCGAAAAACGTTTATAGATCTGTCGGTGTCGAAATCCTGGGCAGCAGTAGTGACTGATCGAGAAAAGAACGCATAGCCACACAACCCTGGACAGTATTACTTTCAAGATTTTTCTAAGAGCGACTTAATTTTTCATTATACTTTGGGATAAAAAGCAGCTAGTTCCAGTACCATCTAAGTTACAGCAAATGAAAATGGGGAATCGACTGAATGACAAGAATCTGGACGGAAATGGTCAAAATACCGAAGGATGAAGGCTAGTTAACTCTTCTGCAAATGGAATATCAGGAGCACTGTAGTACTAATTTTGTTAAATGGAACGAAGGGATATCGAAGCCGCAACACTAGACAATATACCTGGTAACCATATGGATCGAAAGGGATCTGAGCGTATGGCTCAAACAACAGCTGTAGTAGCTCTGGAAGGAGTCTGAGGAGGATACAACGAGGAGGAAAGCTCATCGGAGATTCTAAGTTGGGATAGAAATGATGAAGAGTCGGAATGGTATATTGATTGCAAATAGATTAATTACTGTTATAATCTGTTCAGTTAGACTATACAGTTGCGTAGCTCTATTTCATTGGTCTGTAGAGAATTAGTAACTGTAGGGACTGTAGCGATTCAAATAATTATTTTAAGGAAAATATTCTAAGGTGCGTTTTGAGGACACTGCACTTAAATTCGAAAACTAAATAATATATTTGAACGTAAGTGTTAAATGAGTAGTACACCGACATCATCTTTACGTAGGAACCTAAATGGGCCTGCAAAGACTCTAAAGCTGCCAGTCCACGCAGGGTCATTTGGCAGTGGTTCAGTGTAGCTATAAACATAAACGTAGATAAGTGCGTGATCATCAGTCTTGTGAAATTAAGAGTTTGCTGACTATCATTTCAATGTGATAAGGTCAGAGGTATCTCTTTCATGTGTTTAATATTGTTGTTTAATATGAAACGTTGTTTTATATTATACATTGAATGTAGCATTGAAACAAAATGTGGAATGTAGAGAATATAATTACTTGTCTTTTAATCGTAAGACGAGGGTTCAGTGATACAACGTGTAAAAAAAATCACCTAGCCCTCACCACATCGGTGAACATTACTGAATATGGAGAAAGAGATGAGAGAAATAATCAGTCATCTAGAGATATTTTCATTCTTTCGTACATTAAGAAAACACGTTATCGGTTGGCTGAATTTTTTGAGGCAAGAAACAGTTAAAAGGTATCCTTATAACTAAATATTGTATTTTTTACACCATCAAATAACTTGATAGTTACTTAATTTTAGAAGACGCTTACTAGAGAGGAGTATATTCGTATTCGGTTATTAGCATGTTAAAATTCTACGCTAATTTTCTGCAGTTAAACAGATAAATCCTGGATATTAAAACATTTATTTCAATAAGGATGCAGTTAGTACGCTATCACAGTAATTGTGGAATATTTACTCACGGTAGTAGTATACTTACATCGTGCTTTGACGATTTTCTTGTTTGTTGGTTCCCAGGTAATGTATGTAAGGTCTTCAGAGAGAGTGAAGTATCGGTGGTACTGCCTTCCGTTTGGCCGCAGTTTGATCAGGGTAGTGCCGTTCATCATATACCGCAGGCAGTCGGAAGCTGCAACACAATACGACAAGCGTCTTACTTTCTGATGCTTGCTACACACACTCAAGTTTAAACTTAGTGACGATGCTTTGTCTGTGCCTGCAGGAACCTATGTAAATAATGCCAAGATCTTTGATAGCCGTTCTACTACTGAGATGAGTATGGATGAAATAGATAAATGTTGTAGAATAAAAACGTAACACAATCCGAAAAGAAACAATAAAACCCGTTTGTAAAACATGTGACAACACTTTAAAAAATCAGCAGATCAAGATAAAAAATAATACACCAAGAAAACTGATTTGTTAGTCATGCAGTTAGTTACATGTGCTATAGATCATTTGAAAGATTCTTTTATCGAAATGATGTGGGACGAGTCAGTATACAGGATATGTAAAGTTAACGTTAATGAACACATTTTTATTTCTACTCCTGCAACTGCACTTGAAAACCAGTTCTTTCGGGATTTTCACTGGACTAAGAAAAACCGATGATCGAGTCGATCTGTACCACAGTTCCTCCCGTTTGTTTCCTTCGCGAAGGAAATAGAACACAAAGAAGCTAATACGGAAAAGAAGTACCGTTCATCATGCACAATCCAGTACATTCTCGATAACGTATGTACATGTAGAATCTCATCCCATTGAGTCCACGGAGAGTCGCCTCTGGAATGAGGTAACCCGTCTTTTTCATAATACGAATGTGTAAATCATTAGCGTATGGAAATAAGTACGGTTTGTTGACATCTTCATTTATTCATCACATACAGATGAAATCGTGCATACTGCACTTGTAGCGCAACTAAGACACTTTATGAAGTGTATGAGTTTTCCATTTTCGATTGTCATCAGGTTAAAAACCGAATTCTATCTACTTATAACATCACAGCCTTTATGTATTGTAGCGCTCTATTACTTATTTATTAATTTACTTAACCTGGGAATATTAAAAATGAAAAGACTATCCAATTGCCTTAAAACCATTGATGGTGCAGAATTAACTTTCTGGGGAGGGCAACCACAGCTCAGACACATTATGAATATCAATAACACACTAAGGCCGGCCCGCGTGGCCGAGCGGTTCTAGGCGCTACAGTCTGGAACCGCGCGACCGCTACGGTCGCAGGTTCGAATCCTGCCTCGGTCATGGATGTGTGTGATGTCCTTAGGTTAGTTAGGTTTAAGTAGTTCTAAGTTCTAGGGGCTGATGACCTCAGATGTTAAGTCCCATAGTGCTCAGAGCCATTTGAACCAATTTGGAGACCACAAACGCTCAGTTATATAAAACTCTGGTCACTGAGGTGACCAGCAGAAATGCGACAGTTCATCTTCGTTCTCACAAAAAAACGTCCTGGACTATGCGAGTTGTCTTTGAGCACAATATCACCATCCGGAAACAAACATAGTACTATGAGGTGGGCCTCATTAACCAAATTGTCCACACAAACCTCGGCAGTAATGGGACGTTGCAGTGTAACATGGGGCTCATGCCTTACCACGATATGGATGCAAACACCACAGAACACCCCGCCATGTTTTACGGTTGGGAAGTAAAATCGGCCAGAATTTGGAAACAGTGAGAAGCAGGACTCTCCCAACCAGATGTCATTTTTCCATTGCGCAATACTGCAGGTGTTATTGTTTCGGCCGAACGATTCTAGGCGGTACAGTCTGGAACCGTTCGACCGCTAAGGCCCAAGTTCGAATCCTGCCTCGGGCATGGGTGTGTGTGATGTCCTTAGGTTAGTTAGGTATAAGTAGTTCTAAGTTCTAGGGTACTGATGACCTCAGAAATTAAGTCCCAAAGTGCTCGGAGCCGTTCGAACCATTTTTATTGTTTCGGCATTTGTTTCCTGTTACGTCAGTGATGACCTTGTGCTGCAATTCCCTGCTTATTGAGCATTGGTTGCACTGATGCTGACAGGGTTAACGAGTGCGACATTCAATTCCGCGGTGAACTTTGGAGCTACTGTCCTCTTACTTTTCGTCACAATCCTCTTCAATGACCGCCTGTTTCGATCATTCAACACACAATTTCGTCTGCGTTTTGATTTAGCGGATGACGTACTTCCGCTTTCTCTGTATACGGTGTAAATATTCCAAACGGTCGCTACTGGAACACCGAATTTTTCAATTACCTCGGTGACGGAATCACCTACCATACGAGCACCAACAAGTTACCCACGCTCGAATTCACTTGGCTCGGACGTACTGCACTCACACCTACACAGAACACTATATAACCACGATTGGCACTTTCAACGTCTTGAGGACATCGCAGAGGTGCCGTTCGTGGTAAACTGCGCAATGCGTGGGCTCGGCCACCATCTGCATTTACACTACTGGCCATAAAAACTGCTACACTAAGAAGAATTGCCGATGATAAATGGGTATTCATTGGACAAATATATTATTCTAAAACTGGCATGTGATTACATTTTCACGCAATTTGGGTGCATAGATCCTGAGAAATCAATATCCAGAACAACCACCTCTGGCCGTAATAACGGCCTTGATACGCCTGGGCATTGAGTCAAACAGAGCTTGATCGGCGTGTACAGGTACAGCTGCCCATGCAGCTTCAACACGATACCACAGTTCATCAAGAGTAGTGGCTGGCGTATTGTGACGAGCCAGTTGCGCGGCCACCATTGACCAGACGTTTTCAATTGGTGAGACATCTGGAGAATGTGCTCGCCACGGCAGCAGTCGAACATTTTCTGTATCCAGAAAGGCCCGTACAGGACCCGCAACATAATGTCGTGCATTATCCTGCTGAAATGTAGGTTTTTCACGTCAATCCGCTCGATGCAATTAGAAACGAGACTCGTCGGACCAGGCAACATGTTTCCAGTCATCAAAAATCCATTGTCGGTATCGACGGGCCCAGGCGAGCCGTAAAGCTTTGTGACGTGCAGTCATCAAGTGTGCACGAGTGGGTCTTCGGCTTCGAAAGCCCATGCCAATGAAGTTTCGTTGCATGGTTCGCACGCTAACACTCGTTGATAGCCCAGCATTGAAATCTGCAGCAATTTGCGGAAGGATTGCACTTCTGTCACGTTGAACGATTCGCAGTCGTCATTAGTCCCGTTCTTGCAGGATCTTTTTCCAGCCTCAGCGATGTCAGAGATGTGATTTTTTACTGGACTCCTGATATTTACGGTACACTCGCGAAATAATCGTACGGGAAAATGCCCACCTTATCGCTACCTGGGAGATGTTGCGTCCCATCGCTCGTGCGCCGACTATAACACCACGTGCAAACTTTCTTAAATCTTGATAACTTGACATTGTAGCAGCGGTAACCGATCTAACAACTGCGCCAGACACTTGCGGTTTTATATAGGCGTTGCCGAACGCAGCACTGTATCCTGCCTGTTTACATATCTCTGTATTTGAATACGCATGCCTCTACCAGTTTCTTTGGCGCTTCAGTGTGCATTACGATTTGTAGCCACTGTCAGTAGTTAAGAGTACCGCCAACTCATTGCTATTGTATCCCCACAATTATTAACTAAAGTGACTGTGAAACCAGCAACATGATGGTTTGTTGACTGAGGAGACACAGCCCTGTTAAACAAAATAAGTAAAACTAAAGACGTTACACGTTATTCATTTATTTATGTATGTTGCATTAAAGATGATTTGCGAGCTTAAAAACTCATTTGAGATTCGAAGAATAAAGGCTACACTTTGTGGTGGCGAACATCATCAATTAATACAAGAACAGTTACGTACGAAATGAAGCATTTAGCAATTGTTAGAACTAAGAAAAAGGGAAGTCCAACACTTTACCCTTCATAGTAGAGGGACTGGATATAGACCGGACTTTTTGAAAACTCATAACAAACAGGCAAGTATATTTGACGAATTAAGGTCAACTGAATGTCGATATTCGGATTTTAGCTTTCATCTCCTATAAGTATTGGAAACAAAACCTAGAAACACAATTACAGAAGGTGGACGGATTTTATTCTCTCTCTGTGACAGATAAAACCATTATGGATTTCATTAAGAAACGAAAAAACGTGCTTGATTCCTTCCATCTGTATTGCTATACTCCTCGCAAGACGTGTGCCACATAGAACTGAAGTATTCAAATTTCTTCGGAAAGTCTGTCCTTACAGTTTCGTCCGCCTCGCATCCTATCCTGGCTGAAACCAGACGTAAACAGTAATGAAATCCTAAACTCTGATTGGAATGTATACCGCAGAGATAGGCTGGACAGTGAAGGGGGAGGCGTGTTTATAGCGATAAGAAGTGCAATAGTATCGAAGGAAATTGACGGAGATTCGAATTGTGAAATGATTTGGGTGAAGGTCACGGTTAAAGCAGGCTCAGACATGGTAATTGGATGTCTCTATAGGCCCCCGGGCTCAGCAGCTGTTGTGGCTCAGCACCTGAAGAATAATTTGGAAAATATTTCGAGTAGATTTCCCCACCATGTTATAGTTCTGGGTGGAGATTTTAATTTGCCGGATATAGACTGGGAGACTCAAACGTTCATAACGGGTGGCAGGGACAAAGAATCCAGTGAAATATTTTTAAGTGCTTTATCTGAAAACTACCTTGAGCAGTTAAACAGAAAACCGACTCGTGGCGATAATATATTAGACCTTCTGGTGACAAACAGACCCGAACTATTTGAATCAGTTAATGCAGAACAGGGAATCAGCGATCATAAAGCGGTTACTGCGTCGATGATTTCAGCCGTAAATAGAAATATTAAAAAAGGTAGGAAGATTTTTCTGTTTAGCAAAAGTGACAAAAAGCAGATTACAGAGTACCTGACGGCTCAACACAAAAGTTTTGTCTCAAGTGCAGATAGTGTTGAGGATCAGTGGACAAAGTTCAAAACCATGGTACAATATGCGTTAGATGAGTATGTGCCAAGCAAGATCGTAAGAGATGGAAAAGAGCCACCGTGGTACAACAACCGAGTTAGAAAACTGCTGCGGAAGCAAAGGGAACTTCACAGCAAACATAAACATAGCCAAAGCCTTGCAGACAAACAAAAATTACGCGAAGCGAAATGTAGTGTGAGGAGGGCTATGCGAGAGGCTTTCAATGAATTCGAAAGTAACGTTCTATGTACTGACTTGGCAGAAAATCGTAAGAAATTTTGGTCCTATGTCAAAGCGGTAGGTGGATCAAAACAAAATGTCCAGACACTCTGTGACCAAAATGGTACTGAAACAGAGGATGACAGACTAAAGGCCGAATTACTAAATGTCTTCTTCCAAAGCTGTTTCACAGAGGAAGACTGCACTGTGCTTCCTTCTCTAGATTGTCGCACAGTTGACAAAATGGTAGATATCGAAGTAGACGACAGAGGGATAGAGAAACAATTAAAATCGCTCAAAAGAGGAAAGGCCGCTGGTCCTGATGGGATACCAATTCGATTTTACACAGAGTACGCGAAGGAACTTGCCCCCCTTCTTGCAGCGGTGTACCGTAGGTCTCTAGAAGAGCGAAGCGTTCCAAAGGATTGGAAAAGGGCACAGGTCATCCCCGTTCTCAAGAAGGGACGTCGAACAGATGTGCAGAACTATAGACCTATATCTCTAACGTCGATCAGTTGTAGAATTTTGGAACACGTATTATGTTCGAGTATAATGTCTTTTCTGGAGACTAGAAATCTACTCTGTAGGAATCAGCATGGGTTTCGAAAAAGACGATCGTGTGAAACCCAGCTCGCGCTATTCGTCCACGAGACTCAGAGGGCCTTAGACACGGGTTCACAGGTAGATGCCGTGTTTCTTGACTTCCGCAAGGCGTTTGACACAGTTCCCCATAGTCGTTTAATGAACAAAGTAAGAGCATACGGACTATCAGATCAATTGTGTGATTGGATTGAGGAGTTCCTAGATAACAGAACGCAGCACGTCATTCTCAATGGAGAGAAGTCTTCCGAAGTAAGAGTGATTTCAGGTGTGCCGCAGGGGAGTGTCATAGGACCGTTGCTATTCACAATATACATAAATGACCTGGTGGATGACATCGGAAGTTCACTGAGGCTTTTTGCAGATGATGCTGTGGTGTATCGAGAGGTTGCAACAATGGAAAATTGTACTGAAATGCAGGAGGATCTGCAGCGAATTGACGCATGGTGCACGGAATGGCAATTGAATCTCAATGTAGCGAAGTGTAATGTGATGCGAATACATAGAAAGATAGGTCCCTTATCATTTAGCTACAAAATAGCAGGTCAGCAACTGGAAGCAGTTAATTCCATAAATTATCTGGGAGTACGCATTAGGAGTGATTTAAAATGGAATGATCATATAAAGTTGATCGTCGGTAAAGCAGATGCCAGACTGAGATTCATTGGAAGAATCCTAAGGAAATGCAATCCGACAACAAAGGAAGTAGGTTACAGTACGCTTGTTCGCCCAATGCTTGAATACTGCTCAGCAGTGTGGGATCCGCACCAGGTAGGGTTGATAGAAGAGATAGAGAAGATCCAACGGAGAGCAGCGCGCTTCGTTACAGGATCATTTAGTAATTGCGAAAGCGTTACGGAGATGATAGATAAACTCCAGTGGAAGACTCT
Organism: Schistocerca gregaria; assembly: GCF_023897955.1. Lineage (NCBI taxonomy): Eukaryota > Metazoa > Arthropoda > Insecta > Orthoptera > Acrididae > Schistocerca > Schistocerca gregaria. Next base: position 213,795,568 of record NC_064931.1, read on the forward strand.
GCAGGAGAGACGCTCAGAAGCTCGGTACGGGCTTTTGTTGAAGTTTCGAGAACATACCTTCACCGAAGAGTCAAGCAGTATATTGCTCCCTCCTACGTATATCTCGCGAAGAGACCATGAGGATAAAATCAGAGAGATTAGAGCCCACACAGAAGCATACCGACAATCCTTCTTTCCACGTACAATACGAGACTGGAATAGAAGGGAGAACCGATAGAGGTACTCAGGGTACCCTCCGCCACACACCGTCAGGTGGCTTGCGGAGTACGGATGTAGATGTAGATATTAGAACAGCATTAACTCCCCCGCGCAGTGACAAAAGACGGACTTTTGTTGTGGGGTTAGCACGACAGCTCTATACACGACACAATTTGTTCGGTGGAAGGGGGTGGGGGCTAGCTTCGGCTATGGGGTGGACCTACCGGCCTGACATTTCTACAAGGAATGTTCGTTGGGCAGTCGTCTGGTCGAAACGCCTACATAAGTACAATTTGTCGGTCGGTTGGTGCGTGTGTAGGGTCCGTAAAGGTGTGGGTCAAAATAAACCGCTTCCCCTGTAATAGATTCTCCTCGGCGCAACCGTTGCTTGTCTTACAGACCCATAATTCACGTGACATCTTTGACCAACACGATAGCCAGAACGTGCGCTAAAACCTAAACACTTTTAAGAGAAATTTCAAGTTCTAACTCTGCTCACGCGTGTCGAATTAAGTTACTTCATGGTACGCGAATAGGTACGAATGTCAATGTCCATCACAAAATTTGATTATACACCGATACTGTGTCAGTCTCTTATCGCAGAAACCTTTCAATATCAAAAGGAAACTGGTCTCCCTCCGAAACATAACATTATCGCTACTTCCGCATTACGACAGCTCAAAACTTCGTTTTGTTGTACTTCGTGCTTTGTTTTCCCAAAATACATGTAAGGAATAGATACAATTTGCGCTTTTTGCCATTTTTATGGTTCCATGCATCAATCGGTAAAAACGACAACCTAATAGGATAAACTTGATGTCCGACTGTCCGTCTGTTACAAGCTTTTTGCCTCCGAAACTGACAAGGATACATAGTTGAAATTTATGTAAAAACTCAGGTCTACAGTTCCTTGGTGATGTAAAAAATGTAAGCTTCGAAGTCAACGCAGTCAAAAGATACGGCTATTTATGTCACACATTTTGATACTCCCAAACTCACTCGTCAAAACCTTGTAGGTTACTTCTCGTTGACCTACAATCATGGAATTTGGCAAGAAGCAAAGTTTCACAGTGCAAGTAAAGAAAAAAAAATCCGAAAGCTGTTAATTTCTAATTGCACTACAAAAGAAAATATTTTTAGGTGTTTGTTGTCCATCTGTCTGTCTGTCCGTCAGTTAAAATCCCTTTTTCTCAGGAACGGGTAGAGGTATCAAGCTACAATTTATGTCAAACGCGAGTGTCTACGGTCCTTTATCGGTTTTAAAAATTCAAGCTTCTACGCCAGTGCAGTCAAAAGATTTCCAAAGAATCACCCGACATTTCTGGTGTCTTTTGTTTTTGTCAGCAGTACAGATTTACTGCGAAATATTTCCCGGAACGAGAGCGACGATGTAATTGGACTACGGGAAAATACTTTTCCCGGGACGCTGCTACTGGGAACTTTCAATAGCAATTTAGAATGAAACATTTTTTACGAGAATTGGAAATCTCTATTTCTGCTCCTGTATGTCAAATATTGTTGCTTCATGGTACACAAATAGGTACGAATATCAATATCCATCACAAAATCAAATTACACGCCGTTACTGAATCAGTGTCTCATTGAAGGGATCTTTCAATATGAAAAGGAAACTGGTCTCCTGCGAAACACAACATCATCGCTACTCCCTCATTACATTGGCTCAGACTTGGTTTCGTTGCACTTCACGCTTCGTTTTCGTAAAATACATGTAAGGAATAGATCCAATGTTCTTTTTTAGGGTACATATTTTGATACTCACAAACCCGCTCATTGAAACGTATACTATCTGTTTTATAATTAAGTTGGTACGGAACGTCCAGAGCGTGTGTGCTACTCGGAATTTTACGGTTTTTTTTCTTTCGGCCTGAAATCCCCGCGTTTTTTGGCTATCAGTGCCCATTTGCGACGAAATATTTCCCGAAACGAGAGCCAGGATACAATTGGACTCCGTGAAAGTACTTCTCCCGCCGACACTGCCACTCGGCGCTTTTCAAAACCAATTTACAATCAAATTGTTAGGGACAGCGACTGAGCTGATATACGACACAGCTCGAGCCTGAGCGCCAATGAGCTGTCACAGCGGCGGAAGGAGTTTGGCAGCGCGACACATTTCAACGTTGTAACCGCGCTCAATACTGAAAAAGCGAGAACGCCTTTGCAAAGCTGTCAGCAATAAACGAAAATTTATTACCCTTTATTTGCATTTCTGTAGTTGTTATAGCCTTCAGTCTCCATGACAGATTTCATTCAACCCTCTACGCTAGCGCAAGTCTCGTTTCTGCATAGACAGCAGACAGTGCTGCCACTTGAACCTGCTTATTGTTTAAAGAGTAGTCATAAGCAAAATACTCTTGGGCCTTACATGGACACGTGTTGATATTATGTATGCTGGCTTTTAAATTGCAGTCCTCGGCAGACGTTTGTTCCGTAATTTTTCTGATGTTTCGTCAGCACGAGTGGCTGGCACTGCCAAAGAATCACCCTCCATTTCTGGTATCTGTCTTTCGGAAAGTAGTGCCCATTTGCAGCGAAATACTTCCTGGAACGAGAGCGGGGATATAATTTCACTCAGTGGAAGTACTTTTGCCGAGACGCTGCGACTCAGACCTTTCAATAGCAACTTGCAATGAAACAGATTTCACAAGAACCACCGATTTAAGCGGACGCACAGCTCCACTCTCTCAGAAGACAGTGCCTCTTTGCTTCGTTAATTTGGGGAAGGGGATCAAACAGCGAGGTCATCGGTCCCTTAGCATTGGCGAAGGATAGGGAATGAAGTCGCCCGCCCCCTTTCAAAGGAACAATCCCGGCATTTCCCTGAAGCGATTTAGGGAAATCACGGAAAATCTAAATCAGGATGGCCGTCGTCCTGCCGAATGCGAGTCCAGTTTGCTAACGACTGAGCTACCTCTCTCGGTGAAACAGTGTCTCCAGAGCCTCACAATGTCGCAGTATCACAGTAAGCATGTCTGAACAGATAGTAAAATGACTTACTGTCACCGCCACCAGTGTTAGACCCGACACACAACTAGTTTAGTCAGTCACCGTTCACTGGGATAAGAAACTAGACCAGTGTTCATATTTGTCACAGGAAGCTTAAGTATTATGGCTCAAATGGCTCTGAGCACTATGGGACTTAACATCTGAGGTCATCAGTCCCCTAGAACGTAGAACTACTCAAATGTAACTAACCTAAGGACATCACACATATCCATGCCCGTCGCAGGATTCGAGCCTGCGACCGTAGCAGTCGCGCGGTTCAGGACTGAAGCGCCTAGAACCGCCCGGTCACCGAGACCGGCACTCAAGTATTATAACACGTTTATTTTTAGTTGTTGTTAAATGTATCATGACGTGTGTTGCCTAAAATTTCTGTTCATATCTAGTTTACTCTGACGAATCAGATTAACTGTTGCATGCTTGGCAGGCCAACTCACTAGAGCAACTAGTTTCTGTAGTAAGGGCTTCCTGCCTCCTTTATGTTTGACGCCAATTTTATTTGGTGAATACAACACTTGGAGTTTCGCTTGCATTATGATTACCGAACGAACCCACATTTTAACCAAAGAGTTGGTTTAACGGCAAGGGTGTCCCGCTTTAACTTCCACTCTCCGTAACGTCCTTACATGAAGTTCCTGAGTATGCGATCTTATCATTAATTTGTTCATCAAGACGCTATGTATCACGTTTGTCAGTAGATTTTCGTCACACCCTGTGTATTTTTCTTTATGTGGAATGCGAACTCCGTATTCCGTAATAGGTCTCAGGTGCGTGCTTTTGCTTATATTCCATGAATTCAACTATTTAGCTGATTTTATTTATAGACTTTGTGTATAATTTTGATAGTGCTGTATCAATGTCAGTCATAAGTTATCTTTTTTAAAAGTCCTGATTCTACTGCTATTTTCTATTTTTATTTTTTTCAATTATTTTGGTGTGGTATTCCTACACTGTGTGTCACAATTTCTCAATATTTTCTTAAAGTCCAACAATCTCTTTTAAGGTCATCCGTATTTCATTTATGATACTAGATCCAATTAAGTACTCAGTAAGATATTGTGACAATGTGATAGATGCCTACTTTAACAGAAAGACATTTACGGAATGTAGCCAAGTATCATGGGAAGGAGCCATCAATCACTAGATGAAGCAATATCGTAAGCTTCATGTTAAGAAAGACATGTTTTTGCTGCATACATTGATTGCGAAATTGACATACGATTGCGATATTCAACTGTTTGAAGTAGTAAGTGTGTCACTTACAGAACAAGCACTTGTAGGCCAATTCGTAATATTTTATTTGTAAAGCCCCTATCAAGACAAAAGATGAAGCCCAACAGTCTGAAAAAGATTTTTTTAAGTAAAGTATAGTTACTGCACTATTAAGAAACTAGAGTCTGCAGCTAAAAATTAAGCTCTAGAAGAGAAAAATCTTAATGTAAAGAGTTTCTTGGCCCGAGAACATCCAGGGAGATCAGACGTAATGTCCACAGATTTGTTCGTCGAATGGTAGCAAGAAGGCACGAATATCCAGTTACCTGCCTCGAAGAAAGTTCTGGAGACTGTACAGTAACGAGAAAGTGATGAATGAAGGAACTTTTCTCATCTCCGGAATGTGCTCCTTGTTACCCCGACGGGAGACTGTAAACTGTCTTCCATTAGCAGTTCTTTCTTACCACCTCAATGTTCGTGTTTTCAAATTACGACTGAGGTTATTTACTCACCTTGTTTACACCGTATACTACAGCAAGAAACTGAAGGGAGGATTACAAACACTTCCGTCGTTGTTCCTGAGGAGAAGTTTCTGAGAAGTTTAAATCGAATTAAATGACAAGGTTATAGCTTATACACAACAGCGGTAATACCGTATACCATTGCCCATTAAAACTCCAAGACGGCACGCAACAGGCGTAAAATGGACGTGATGCAAATTATAAACTTTTCAACGAAACCACACGAAGTGGGAAGGAGTCACGCCATCTAGATTCCATATACAAGAAAAGATTACGCAGCGGTTTTCTCATTCAGAAATCGGATATGAATGTTCGTGCTTTGTGAGAAGATCGTATCATGCCTCATGTGAAAAAGGAAAAACATCTCCCCGCACGAGTCGAAATTCACGACCTATGGAAAAAGCAGTTTACTGTTCCATGATACTGCTGTTCGCGATGGACTTTAATACGACAACTGTCATGTAAATATGGAATCGATGGGCTTAGGAGGGCAATTCTCAGCGACATGCAAGTCCCACACAACTAGCGAGCGAGAGAACGATCTTATTGCTCTCTCGGCCAGATTCGTACAGCCGCGTCCTGTACTTGGAATAGGACATGCGCTTGTTTACAAGAAGTGAAGTATCCACAAAGACAGTGTTATGTCGTCTGGAGTACCAAGAACTGTCAGCACGGCGATCACTGCTGTGATTCCTTTGACGCGGCAGCAGAGAGAGAGCCGCCGACAGTGGTACACACAACACTGGACACTTAAGTGGAACCGAGTCATCGCCGAAAGCAGGTTACCTAAAAGGGTTTCATGAGAACTACGATCTCCTTCTTCGAAGGAATCCAATTTAAGTTTCTCAAGCATCTTTGTTAAACTTCCTTAAGGGCTGCACCTTCCTGTTACGAACCCTATCAGCACGTCTCTGTATTCGTCTGTTGACATGCCTTCTTCATAAGAACACCAAACGCTCGAACAAAACTCTAAATACAGTTCTTTGACGTCTATTTTTTTCTAAAATTATGTTCTTGGGGGCGCAGCACATCCTTGAGTTCACTGAATTATTCACATAAAAGTCAGCAGTTTAATGTTTTTTCTCCTCTTGGATAACTTTATGTCGACATTCCTGGTATCTCTCATCCACATCTACACAAATACTCTGCAAGGCTCTGTACGCTGCGTGGTGGACTATACATCGTACCAATATTGGACATTATCATTTCTATTCCATTCGCGTCCTGAGAGTGGGAAAAATTACTTCTGTATGCCTCTGCAGGCACCCTATTCTCTCCTTTCTTCTCCCTGTGATCCCTGCGCGAGCTACACATTTTTGCCAGAATGACACATTCATCTTTGAATACAGGTTCTTTAACGTCATCTTTCTTCCCATTAAGTTCCCCGATCAGAGCTGTTACACGTGCGCATAGTTTCCACTCATCTGTTAAGATCCTAGCAGCTCGTCTCTGGTTTGTTTCGAAATGTGTTTTCATGCGTACCTGACAATGCCTACAAATATTGGAACAACATTGTAGAATTGGTGTCACTAGCGTCTCGTGTGCGAAGCCCTCCACTATCCTTCTCTAATACTGATTTTAGAGTGTAGTCCCATTTCGTATCGCTTTATAGTATTAGCCTTAAATTCTTAATCGATGTCCAATGATCAAGATGTTCACTACTAATTTTGTAATTGCATACCTTCTCTTGAATTCATACATAATCCTGCATTTGTCTATGTTTACAGACAGATGCTACTCATTACACCAAGTGGATATTTTGACCAAGACATTCCGCACCTCTCTGCTGTTATCCAACAACTATACTTTACTCAGGCAATAGCATTTTTGGGGGTCAGCGATAAATGCCATAACGTTGCTGATCATCTCTCATAAATGTGTTATGTATACTGTAAGTAGGCTGTTTAGGTTCTTATATTGTTAACGCCGCAGCGACGTAGCGCTGTGTATGAAAATCACTGGCTGTGCTGTGTGCAGTCTGTGGCTGGTTGGCATTGTTGAAATACCCGCCATTGTAGCGTTGGGCAGTTGGCTGTTAACAGCGAGTAGCGTTGTGCAGTTGGAGGTGAGCCGGCAGCAGTGTTGGATGTAGAGAGAGAGATGGCGGAATTTTGAGAGCCGATGATCTGGACGTGTGTCGATCAGTGACAGTACATTTGTAAGACTGGATGTCATGAACTGCTATATATATATTATGACTTTTGAACACTATTAAGGTAAATACATTGTTTGTTCTCTATCAAAATCTTTCATTTGCTAAGTATGCCTATCAGTAGTTTGAATCTTTTATTTAGCTGGCAGTAGTGGAGCTCGCTGTATTGTAGTAGTTCGAGTAACGAAGATTGTTGTGAGGTAAGTGATTTGTGAAAGGTATAGGTTAATGTTAGTCAGGGCCATTCTTTTATAGGGATTATTAAAAGTCAGATTGCGTTGCGCTAAAAAGTATTGTGTGTCAGTTTAGTGTTGATCAGAATAGGTAAAGAGAGAAACGTCTGAGTACGTTCAGTTTTGCTCAGCTGTTTGAAAATCAGCACAATAACTCAATAATTTTTCTAAGGGGACGTTTCAATACTGAGAACATTAGGGGTCCTTTGAGGCCTCCTTTCTGCACACTTAACGTTACTTTCGTTCCTAGTAGTCAAAACTTCAGCTAACGAATCACACACTTGCAGCGATTTTCATACGATCGTATCTCTGTCGCTCTGTGAAATATTACATCCGGATTGCGTCAAATTTGATTTTCAATGTTTTGTTACATTTCAAGCATCGTGACTGAACAGCTATGTAACAGAAGTGACTGTCACAGCGGCCCGACATGCATTTTCGAACCGCGTGCGACTGTATTGCACATCTTACCCACACCTTGTAGGTATGTAAAGGCCGCTCTGGACTTGGATAGCTGTCTGCCCACTGAGGATAATTGTTTTTATTCATATAACTTGAAACACGAAAATGGCCTAATCTGACGCCTCGCAGCTCGTCCTTAAATTGTTAATTCAGCTCTAGATCACTGTAGGGTGTTACTCCTAGGTACTCTACGTGCAACGAAACCTTTTACTTAAACTTCATTGTTTATTAGTAATTGCTGCCTGCCGTGTATCCAGTCGCGTCTGATAACTTTCATGACCTTGTTGCAACACTGAGATACTATATACGTATATCAATAGTCTAGCAAAGCAATACTTTAACACTACCTTTTATTACCTTAATGAAACTGCTTTTGATTCAAGAATTAATAAGATGATTTTAATTTTGAAAAGGTTTACCACGTTCTAAATCCTGCCCAGACTATGTCAAATGCTATCATGTTTTCCCGAAGCGTCTAGTGCGTGTTTTCAAGACCCTTTTCACTAACGCTTCTCTACTAACTTTGGTTATATTTTAGATAACTTTGTGTTATCCACTGCCGGACGGAGTGGCCGTGCGGTTCCAGGCGCTACAGTCTGGAACCGCGTGACCGCTACGGTCGCAGGTTCGAATCCTACCTCGGGCATGGATGTGTGTGATGTCGTTAGGTTTAATTAGTTCTAAGTTCTAGGCGACTGATGACCTCAGAAGTTAAGTCGCATAGTGCTCAGAGCCATTTGAACCATGTATTATCCACTTAACAACAGTACCAGCATTCACAGCTGAGGCGGGAACAAATACAACAATAACTTAGGAAAATTCTACTGTAAAAAGCTATTTAATTTCAAAAGACGGCAGTCCTGAAGGAACAAATACAAAATGTTCTCGACTACAAGTCAATGGCTGATCCTGCCATGAGTTTACATGGTTACGTTAGTGAAAACGGAGATGAGATTCAAGCAAGCGAAATTTCAACAATTTTTCCCATCATAATTACCGAATCTTTTCATAATGAAACGTAAGCAAGAGTGAATTAATAACCCTTTCGAGTTACTGTTCTAAAAACTAATTAATTACGAAAACATTAACATTGGGACCAACTTTTTTAAGGGGGATACCTAATAACTGTTCTACCAGTGGTGGCTTTTTCAGATACATTACTGAGTTAATGGAACAGCACTTCGCAAAAGAAAGTCAACACATGTCACGTTTACTTTGAGCCGTGGCAGCGGCTATCGATTGCAGACAAATCTGCGCGCTGGGCCAGCGGCAACCAGGAGCCTCTCTGACCCAGTGAAACTTCTGCAACGCTAGCTAGAGGTAGACACAGAGGGAATGGAAGTGTCAGTAGAGGAGAAAGGAAGTAGCCGCCAAAGTGAGAGGAAGTTGGCAACACGGTGGAGCGCGGAACCAAATTAGCTGGGAGTATGCCCGGCTTGCGGCAAAGTGTCCAAGTTACCCCTCGCTGACGCCACGCCTGTGGACCGAGGAGGACACGGGGCTGTGGATGCGACGGGCTGCCTCCCGTCTTATCCATTACAAGAGTGTGGACAAAAGCGAGGAGTGCAGGTTACCACACTGCGGTGTGGTAGCTAGTGGACAGTGGTAAATTTCACTAGTGAGAATCCGATGTCCGACGAGTCAGCGGCTGTCTGGAGTCTCTTATTGGTTAGGGTATTTTCTTTGGAGAAACGACGAGTAGTGATGGAAGAATCGAATGAAAATAGTTGATTCAGTTGGTTGTAAAACAGTCGACGCCGGATCTTTATGTATAGATTGCATTATTCGTTCATTCTTTGGTGTGAAACCACTGTTTCGGAGCAACAGAATGAAAGCAGTCGACAAAATCAGGTGGTGTTTTGTGTAGTGATTGAACTACTCAATCTTCCTTTTCAAGTGAAACTAGTCTTCAGATTTTCTGTCAGTTGAAGCCATTGAACTGTTTAGTGGTTCAGTTATTCTTCTGAGAAAAAGCTGTCTGTAGTATTTTCATATGTGAAGTAAAGCGGATTACATGTACACCCACCCGTAAGATGCACTTGAAGACGTATATATGTGCGCACCAAAGTTAAAATAAGCAATACAGACATTCATTTAATTACGTACTGAAAGACCAGTTCTTCTCACCGTTTAAAACTGACAGACTGATGAGCATTAAATTGTTTTAGCAGCAATCAACGCGTAACTAATAAAACAGACTCGTTGGGAGTACAAAGCTAAGAAGCAAGCGTAGACTATCTCTTACGGGTACATGAAGAAGAAAGGGACATTGCCAAGTATTTGCTGCTGTCTGTATTCGATTCTTAAAATAATTTCAAAACTATTTTTTAATATTGCGCCTGTGTACGTCCCGCTGCTGCCGGTGCGAGGGCCAGGGCGGCAGACAGCGGGAGGAGGTAGCTGGTCTCCGCTAGCGCAGTTCCCAGTAGAACTGCGCTCCCTACGGTCACCGCGCGCCACCTCCTCGCGCCGACTGTAATCCTGGCCCTGGCTGCAGTAGGACGACGACGACGACGACGACGACGAACGGCGGCGACGCCACGCACGCACCCCGACGGTAAAACCGTCGAACGTTGAGCGTGCCGAATTTCTGACGTCATAGCATGGAATAGGACGTTGGGAAGTCTTTCCTAACGTGCAGAGAAGTATCTAGCAAGTCAGATATTCTTTGTATGATCGGTCGTAATAAAATGACATGAAACGTCAGACTCGTGCTAACAGAATTACTGTAACTGTTATGATTCAATTTCAATACGCAATATAGCTACAATTAAAGCTTTTAGGACATGGGAACAAACTAGATATCATCTTTCTGTTCTCGCTGTCACGGTAGCGCAATGAATAGCCTCACAGTTTCATCACGTAGATGTAGGGATGGTAGTAATTTGCGTCCCCCTACCCCTAAACATTCTTCTAACATTCGCTTTTTTATGGTTTCTGGTACTTTCTTATTAGTTTAACACCTTGCACTACTTGTAGTAAGACAGTTTGCCCTTTCTTTAAGTTTTGAAATTCACATGTAGAGATTCTGCTACTGAGTAGGAACAGTGATCAAATAAGAATGACCTTAGCGTTATACTAAAAAGTGAGAATGACGAAAAACGTTTATCTTGCTGAAGAACTACTGTAAACTTGTATCGCACTTTTACTTCTTTATTGAATTTCGATTCCTCTCGAAGGGGACGGGCTGCCAGCAGCTTAGTATGCCGCTTTTCAACCTACACATTTTGTTTTAAAAAGATGAAGAGAATAAATAATAAAAAACAGGCGATAAAATCGGAGACTTAAATAGTAACATGGCGAAAAAATCGTGGAACCTAAAACATAGAACAGAGAGATGATGATGCTAATAAAATACACATGAAGCAGATAAAATAATAGATAGACAGTTAAAAAACAAGGCAACAGTCTGGTTTCTGTTCGCAAAGGACATAAAATTCACCCCCAACGACAGCATGGTTTCTGTTCGCAACACTAGAAACACGAACAACACTGAACAGTCACTGGAACACTGCACTAAAAAGTTAGCAAATGTGACATACTACAGCCGAGAGTAGGCAGGGGGAAACTGGACAGATGATGGGAAAATAAAAAAAGGGGGGGGGGAAGGAGAGGAAAAGCAAAAGGGCAGTGGGGAGGGGGGGAAGGAGCCGATGGAGGATGAGGACCCATAAAAGGGGTGGGGGTGCTGGGCAGACGCGACAGGGAGTGGGGAAGGCAGAGGAGGGGAATACAAAAGGACTCCAGGGGGGGAGAGGTAGGGGGTGGTTTGGCAGGGAGAAAACAGGATGGAAGGGGGAGTGGGAGGAGCCCAGGGAAAGGATGGAGGGAAGGGGGGGTGAAGATCAGAGTTGATAGGAGGGATAGATGGAGGGAGAGAGGGTATCATCCGAGAGGGGGAGTTGATGGAAGACACCTTGGGAAAGGAGATGAAGGGTGTAGAGATTAGAGTGCTCCAACGCTCGATGTTTGACCGGTCACGGTTCGCCTGTTGATGGGGGGACCGAGCCGCTCGTGCGCGGCCCCATATGACTCGGCTCGGTCACGTACTCGCCCCATGTCTGTTGTCCGGATTCCGGACACGCGGATAACAGAGCACGACCGGTCACCGCTGACGTATCACCTCACCTCGCCCCAGCTCGCTGCACAGTACTGTGCAAATCTAATGCCTCTCTCGCTCTCTCTCTCTCTCTCTCTCTCTCTCTCTCTCTCTCTCTCTCTCACACACACACACACACACACACACACACACACACACACACAATGTATTTATCTCTCTCTCTCTCTTTTAATATAAAAGTAGCGTTTCCAAGAACGGGTACATAACACAGCTAAATTCATACAGCACTTTCTTTTATAATATTTACTGCCGTCTTCTTAACGTCCGGAAATTTTGTTGTAAATAAAACATTGTTCAGAAGAGACCAATCTGTGTTAATGTAATGTGTTGAACATGTCCAATATGCTAATCAGTCCACATATCAACTGTTTTATTAATAACTTCCGCAATAACAGAAGGCTTTATGTTGTTCGTATTGCATCAGCTCGTTCTTTGACATGCCTGCTTATAGTAGAGGGATGTGGCATGACATCTGCCACGTTAACTTCTCCACAATGCGCACCTAGATGTATTAATTTTTGGCCTAGTTCCCTGAAACCTTCAATGGAAACAGCATTAAAAGGTCTCATATCTTTAGCACACATTGCAACACACTTTGCTGTAATACTGTTTTTTATTACTGCCAGTATCCCTGAAGGAGCTGTATCTTTGTGAGGTTTCTTGCAACTGTGTTTCTTTAAATGAGTGGTTCCCGATTGGAAACACAATAATGTAGAGCAGTTTATGCACAATACGTACCCAGTAGACGCACTGTTTTCGTCTACAGCCAACAAAAACGTACACCGTACTTAGCTTTTTAGACATTCCCGTTTCTTCAATGTGTAAACATTGGTTTCAATCTTCCGTCTTAATGCACTGGCTTCCTCACGCTGCATGATTACAGAGAGAGACACACCACAAATGAGAAGCCCGTACTGGTTTCAGTCTCACACTGATAATGACACGTGTAATGTGTCTGAGGTTAGTTCCTACGTATTCGGTCATGGCTTCTGTGCTCGGTCACTAGAACTAGTGCAGGCAGCCTAGTTTAACACCTTGCACTACTTGTAGTAAGACAGTTTGCCCTTTCTTTAAGTTTTGTAATTCACATGTAGAGATTCTGCTACTGAGTAGGAACAGTGATCAAATAAGAATGACCTTAGCGTTATACTAAAAAGTGAGAATGACGAAAAACGTTTATCTTGCTGAAGAACTACTGTAAACTTGTATCGCACTTTTACTTCTTTATTGAATTTCGATTCCCCAACTCGTATTTTGTGCTCACTTACTCGGTCATGCAGGACTCTAGTAGAGATAGGGGGTAGGGAGGACACAACAGTGAAGGCGTGGCAGGGGGCGGGGATGGGAGAGGAGAGGAGTGTTTCGCACTATTTGTAACAGAACTTGTATAAACTAATGTCCTCTTTGAGCTAAATGGTATAGTCCTTTTTGCCTTATAACATTTTCACGGGTGTTGAAGTTTTTATTTAGGTATGCTACAGACAAAACAATCTGACTAGTATATGGACAAGGGAAGAAAGTACGTTTTAATAGAGCTGGTATAGGAATTTTACACCCGTCCATTTCGTAAACAGCGTGATTTGCGAGTCAGATACAGCCGATAACTGCCACTGGATCGCGTTACGATCGCTTACACAACGTTGGGGCCACCTACTGTAAGCAAGAGCTGCATCGTTTCTGAGCGTTCAGCAGCACGTAGAACTCGGCACGCTCAACGTTGACGTTCGACAGCACGGTATTTGTACCGACGGCTTAAGGGCGGAAAAGTATGTAAGTGAAATTACTCAAACCCCCTAAACTGAGTGAAAACATTCTCATAATTGACATAACGACCAGATACCTATTACATCAGTTTTTTCTCACATTTAAGTTAAGTGTCATAGGCATCTACACCCTCCCCTCTCTCTCCTCCCCAACCTTTCCCGCTTTTGGCAGGTTCCCGGACTCGTACACGTGCAGTGAACTTTCGAGCGCCGGAGATCGTCGTCAGTGTTTGTGTGCACCATCGTGTTAGTGATTCAGTGTTTCGTCGTTTGTGCTCCTTCGTTCACGAGTGTCATTTTTGTCGTCTCTTTTAGTGTCCGAGTCCTGAACGTTTTTATTTTGGACGCTACACCTGTGAACTACTTCATGCATTTTAATTTGTGTTTCTACTGTTGTCTATCCACCGTGTTGTTTCGTTTTTCGATGTCTCCACTTATACTGAGCGTATTATCTGTGGCCGAAGAGCGGCGTAGTATTGCCGCTGCCGGCCTACCTTGTATAAGGTGTTAGAATAACAATAAACGAAAAAAACTCACATTAAGTGGAATCTCTCGGCCTCCCTTCTCTCCCCTGACTCCTTTCTGCTCTCTCCACCCCTCCCTTTCCCACTCCTTCTCTAGTCCCCCCAACCCCCCTTTTCTATGTCTCCTCCCTCCATCAGCTACCCCTTTTTTTCTTTTCCTCTCCTCCCCCCTTTTCCCCCTCATAGGTCCGGGTCCCCCCCCCCCCTCCCCAACTGCCACCGTGTCACCTGTATAGTGCTGTTATAAGTGAGCGTTCAGTGTTGTGCGTCCCCTGTCAGTGTTGCAAAGAGCCGCCATACTGTAGCTAGTTGTGTTTTTATCTCGTGCGAACAGAAACCAGACTGTCGCCGTATTTTTTAATTATGCCTGTCTATTTCATGTGTGTCTTCATTCGCATCGTCAGCGGAGTGTTTTTATGTTTTAAATTCCACAACTTTCCGCCATTTTATAGTTTATACACCGTTTTATCGCCTGTTTGCCTTGTTTTTTTTTCTATTCTCATTATGTTTTTTAACTTCTCTGTAGGCTGCAGAGCAGCATATTACGCTGCTGCCTGCCCCCCCACCCCCCTATGGGGGGGAATTGAAATACAATAAAGGAAAAAAAAACCAGTGGAGCCATTTCAACCTGGAGACTGATGTAGCCTCAATCAACTGAACGGAAAAACAACCGACTATCCAATCGATTGTTGAAAACAGTCTGTTGTCCCATCACTAGTAATGGGATTTGTTAGATGGCGTTGTAAATAATGGCAGTTGCTGTTTAAGAGCACAAGAGCATGTGAACGCCCTAACTTCCGACACTTTGCTAATTTAAATCTACCACACTACTGCTTCTCTAGACTCTGTGAAACTTGGCAACAGGGTTGCGAGCGCACCTCCAGTTGTGCCCGTTTTAGGAGTTTTTGCACATGAGCCACTCGCATGACATAATTGCTTTAGTGGCCAAATATATACGGATTTGATAAACAACGAGCACAGTTCACGACGTGCATAGCTTTCCCTTGCCACTCAGCTAGAACTTTCCATCAGTGCCACAAGCTGGTAGCACTACAGCAGACTTTTATCCCCATTCGCTCTGCATAAATCCTGCTACATGATAGCACAATCCTCAGATATGCTAATTCACTCACTTTATACTGTGGTAAAATTAGATCGGACGCTAGTATATGTTAAAGTTGTACTGACAGTAGACCTATAATGTGAGTTTGTGAATGAATTACAGTATATTAGGTTAAGAATTTTATTATAGAGTAATCCACTGGAGGCGCTGAGAATCGTAAGGGCCTCAAGCACATCACCTTCGATTGTGAGACTGTAGCATTTATTCATGCTTCTGAAATTGTTAATCTTACAGTGCGTCAGGTTTATCCGTGCTGAAGGCCCGCATATGTGAAATGTCACGAAAAACTGTCTCATAGGTTTCTCTGATGTTCACTTAAATGTGGGATTACAGCGGTGTGCGTTACACCCTTATGCATCTCGATGCCTCATTTGCATTCTAGTCAAGTGACCATATTGGTGGACATTGCTACTTGAGTTTATTCATTTCCACAAACGGCACCTTGTGTTTGGCGTTGGTTGTTTCAAAATGGTTCAAATGGCTCTGAGCACTATGGGACTTAACATCTGAGGTCATCAGTCCCCTAGAACGTAGAACTACTTAAACCTAACTAACCTAAGGATATCACACACATCCATGCCCGAGGCAGGATTCGAACCTGCGACCGTAGTGGTCGCGCGAATGCTGACTGAAGCGCCTAGAACCGCTCTTCCACAACAGCCGGCACTAGCTTGAGCTCGGACTATTAGTACAATGGTTACATGCACGTTGAATGTCTTAATGAATAAAACATTGTCCTTGTCTTGTTCCAGACCTCACGCCAGCCGGCGTGAGCTAAATCGCGTGCCTTTCGGCCTCCTCTAGTAATACGGTTTTGGCTCTCCTGCCAACCACAACATGGAGAGTCGAGAAAGCTTACACATTACTTCGTTATTGCCCTGAACTGTACTTAATTATGTACAAAAGAACGAAATTCCACAAAAATTATTATTATTATTATTATTATTATTGGCAGTGGCTGTAGTTGTATAAATTTGTTGATAAGCATAACTGTTACACAACAGATGCTATTAATTTCAAACTCTCAGATTTATCTGAATCTAACAATTTGTGGACACCCAGAATATATACTCAGGAGCCGCCATTGGTTTTAGTGCGTACCGAATCTGTCTAAAGCATCGTGTTTAAGGCTGTTTTGTTGGAGTAAGGCGCCAAACGATGACAGTGAGACATGTTAGACGGTGTTGTTATTCAATCCAGTTAAGCGATCGTGTTTGGTGTTCCTGTGACTCTGAATTGCTTCGTAACACACACGTGCACATAGTTTGATTCGTGGTCACAGTCTAGCACCGGAGGTTGCACCGTACAGTCAACTCATCAGGCGGAGCGAAACCGCTATCAACTGGCGTGGCCTACAACAGAGATAGCAAGCATAACACAAACTGCGGTCCAGCTCAGCAATCACGTGAAACACGTGTTGTGTAGCTTCATATCACTGCGCTAACCATAATATAAACTGGGTTCCACGGGGTAACAGGTAGTTTCTGTACCATCTAGCTCAGCAACGACATCGCAGCTCACTTGCCGAGAAGCGATGACGAGTCCGACGGAAAATCGCAGCCCAGAGACAACGCAAGTGACATCATCACGCCGGCGGCTGGTGGCCGAGCGGTTCTGGCGCTACAGTCTGGAACCGCGCGACCGCTACGGTCGCAGGTTCGAATCCTGCCTCGGGCAAGGATGTGTGTGTTGTCCTTAGGTTAGTTAGGTTTAAGTAGTTCTAAGTTCTAGGGGACTTATGACCTCAGCAGTTGAGTCCCATAGTGCTCACAGCCATTTTTTTGACATCATCACCGAGTAGTGCCCATGGAGTGACGAATACTCTCATACTAGCTGATTGGGATTTAGTCTGTGAACGGAACACTGGCTTAGGTTCAAAATGGTTCAGATGCCTCTGAGCACCATGGGACTTAACATTTGAGGTCATCAGTCCCCTAGAACGTAGAACTACTTAAACCTAACTAAGGTAAGGACATCACACACATCCATGCCCGATGCAGGATTCGAACCTGCGACCGTAGTGGTCGCACGAATGCTGACTGAAGCGCCTAGAACCGCTCTTCCACAACATCCGGCACTGGCTTGAGCTCGGACTATTAGTACAATGGTTACATGCACGTTGAATGTCTTAATGAATAAAACATTGTCCTGGACATAGAAATTTTAGCTGCGATACTTGATGTGTATACGTGTCTGGTACTGTTTCTTCGGAGAAGCGTCCCTGTTCACAGAGACATATCAGACAAATCGTAACTGTTGTGAACATACGGTAGCGACAGTAACCACGTCGATTGGCGACGAATTTACACCAGCTGAGACAATGGACTTATTTCAGTTACAAATGTCTGTGAAGAGATGTCAAAGACTTAATGGTTTAAAACGCCACAATATGTAGTCAATTTTGCGTAGTAAATTTTAAATACGTTTCAAAATTTTATGCCCAGTCTCTAACAAAAGTAAACTACACTACCGGCCATTAAAATTGCTACACTAAGAAGAAATACAGATGATAAACAGGTATTGATTGGACAAATATATTATACTAGAACTGACATCTGATTACATTTTCACTAAATTTGGGTTCATAGATCCTGAGAAATCAGTACCCAGAACAACCACCTCTGGCTGTAATAACGGCCGTGATACGCCTGGGCATTGAGTCAAACAGACCTTGGATGGCGTGTACAGGTACAGCTGCCCATGCAGCTTCAACACGATACCACGGTTCATCAGGAGTAGTGACTGGCGTATTCTGACGAGCTAGTTGCTCTGCCACCATTGACCAGACGTTATCAATTGGTGAGATATCTGGAGAATGTGCTCGTCAGGGCAGCAGTCGAACATTTTCTGTATCTAGAAAGGCCCGTACAGGACCTGCAACATGCAGTCGCGCATTATCCTACTGAAATGTAGTGTTTCGCAGGGATCGAATGAAGGGTAGAGCCACGGGTCGTAACACATCTGTGATGGAACGTCCACTGTTAAAAGTGCCGTCAATGCGAACAATAGGTGACCGAGACGTGTAACCAATGGCACCCCATACCATCACGCCGGGTGATACGCCAGTATGGAGATGACGAATACACGCTTCCAATGTGCGCTCATCGCGATGTCGCCAAACACGGATGTGACCATCATGATGCTGTAAACAGAACCTGGATTTATCCGAAAAAATGACGTTTTGCCAATCTTGCACGCAGGTTCGTCGTCGAGTACACCATCGCAGGCGCTCCTGTCTGTGATGCAGCGTCAAGGGTAACCGCAGCCATGGTCTCCGAGCTGATAGTACATGCTGTTGCAAACTGTTCGTGCAGATGGTTGTTGTCTTGCAAACGTCCGCTTCTGTTGACTCAGGTATCGGGACGTGGCTGCACGATCCGTTACAGCCATGCGTGTAAGATGCCTGTCATCTCGACTGCTAGTGATACGAGGCCGTTGGGATGCAGCACGGCGTTCCGTATTACCCTCCTGAACCCACCGATTCCGTATTCTGCTAATAGTCATTGGATCTCGACCAATGCGAGCAGCAATGTCGTGATACGATAAATCGCAATCGCGATAAGCTACAATCCGACCTTTATCAAAGACGGAGGCATCACAACAACGTTTCACCAGGCAACGCCGGTCAAGTGCTGTTTGTGTATGAGAAATCGGTTGGAAACTTTCCTCATGTCAGCACGTTGCAGGTGTCGCTACCGGCGCCAATCATGTGTGAATGCTCTGAGAAGCTAATCATTTGAATATCACAGCATCTTCTTCCTGTCGGTTAAATTTCGTGTCTGTAGCACGTCATCTTCGTGGTAGGAATTTAGTGTATCTTATTCAGTTTTTCCAGGAAGGAAAAGTACGAGAGCAGTAATCTGCGTGGAGTTTATTTTCAGATTTGGCAACAAAATTGTATTGTGATGCAAGTAAAGTAACCGCTACCGTCTTAGGTACTCGCAGGAAAGGCTATGAAGAAGCTGGCCTCCGGCAGTCCATCTGTTTTAGCGTAAAAAAGAAAAATTGTCGAATTACATCACCCAGATGTTGTAACATTTTACGAGATATGTAAAATAATGCAAAGAGCCGTTTTGCTATATAATGCTGAAGCAGAAATTTATAGCTCGGTACAACAATTGTTTTCGGAAAAGGATCCGAGCATATTAGGCCGTACACATGAAGAAGAAAAACTGTCAGGATGCTTCGAAAGTAAAATACTCGTAGCAGCCATATTCCACGGGTTTTACAGAGTGTACAAGAAACTGTATCAAAATTTCAAAGAATTGATCGCTATGCTCCAGGGTCTAACCACGGACTATAAATTTAACTGTCAGAATCCTGAGCGAATCTGTCGTATGTGGCTACGGCCGCAAGTGAAATGCCGATCCTATGTGCTACTGACGCCAGTTTGAGAAACGACCTTATTAGGTTACACAACTCAACAGCAGAATAGTTTTTTGGTGTAAGTCAGGCATTTTAGTAGTTAAAACAAACAGAAAGGAAAGTTTTCGAAACAGAATTTCACATCAAAGCTAAAGCAACCTGACGGGAAAAATTAATAAGTCTCTCCCTGTGTATGAATCATATAATTATGCGAGCCCTTTATGAAGCAGACATTGGTACGTATGGAGATTTGAGTCGGTCCTGAAAGCGTGGCCGGAAAGCCGAAATGGGGTATCGGCGAGGAACATTCGCAACCGTCTCCATGAAGCTGGGCTACGGTCCCGCACACCGTTAGGCCGTCTTCCGCTCACGCCCCAACATCGTGCAGCCCGCCTCCAGTGGTGTCGCGACAGGCGTGAATGGAGGGACGAATGGAGACGTGTCGTCTTCAGCGATGAGAGTCGCTTCTGCCTTGGTGCCAATGATGGTCGTATGCGTGTTTGGCGCCGTGCAGGTGAGCGCCACAATCAGGACTGCATACGACCGAGGCACACAGGGCCAACACCCGGCATCATGGTGTGGGGAGCGATCTCCTACACTGGCCGTACACCTCTGGTGATCGTCGAGGGGACACTGAATAGCGCACGGAACATCCAAACCGTCATCGAACCCATCGTTCTACCATTCCTAGACCGGCAAGGGAACTTGCTGTTCCAACAGGACAATGCACGTCCTCAAGTATCCCGTTGCCATCCAACGTGCTCTAGAAGGTGTGAGTCAACTACCCTGGCCAGCAAGATCTCCGGATCTGTCCCCCATTGAGCATGTTTGGGACTGGATGAAGCGTCGTCTCACGCGGTCTGCACGTCCAGCACGAACGCTGGTCCAACTGAGGCGCCAGGTGGAAATGGCATGGCAAGCCGTTCCACAGGACTACATCCAGCATCTCTACGATCGTCTCCATGGGAGAATAGCAGTCTGCATTGCTGCGAAAGGTGGATATACACTGCACTAGTGCCGCCATTGTGCATGGTCTGTTGCCTGTGTCTATGTGCCTGTGGTTCTGTCAGTGTGATCATGTGATGTATCTGACCCCAGGAATGTGTCAATAAAGTTTCCCCTTCCTGGGACAATGAATTCACGGTGTTCTTATTTCAATTTCCAGGAGTGTAGTACCGTATTCGCAAATACTGAAACTCCTTTCCAAAAACTAATGCAAACACAGACCTTTACTCTCAAGGCATATTACATTGGATCTGCCTTTGCTTACACACTTCAATTGGGCTCACAATCACCCACCATGGCAAACGAAAGGCGATCGTGTAACAAGGCACCTGGCCAACGAACAAGGGTGAGTGAAGTGGCAAGCATGTGCTCCCCGCATCCAAATCGGCTGCACTGAAATCTGTCGGATTTTCGCAGAACTAATTGCGCAGAGCAATATGAGCGAGCATAAACGTCAGACGCAGACCTCTATTGCCGATACGCTGCAGGGTGTCGAGTACTGTTCGGTAAACTACCTGACAGCTGATTCGTGCTGCAGGAGTGTAACGGCCAGATTACAACCTACTAATCAGCCACTGCAGCAAACAGCCGGCGGTGGCTGTTCCAGCCTGTTAATAATTAATTTCGTGCTTTATTCATCGTCGATGGCTCTCCTTCGTGATGGAATTTACAGAAGATACAAGTGTTAATGAATCAATGTTCATACACGAGAATAAAATGCAGAAAACTTCCTAGCTTTTATTATTTCAAACCTGATGGAAGCATTTGGGTGAAACAAGGACGGTAATTATTTAAATACCTAATGAACGAAATTAATTACCCAGTGTGTTTCAAAAAGATTAAACGGAATTTTATAAGACTATATATACACTAATAGTAAACATTTAGACCGTCGTGTCTGTCTGTTTGAGCAAGATAGCCATAGGTTAAATGAACTGTGAATGTGTTTCAATATATATATATATATATATATATATATATATATATGAAATATATAAAATGACAACAGGTAATGATTTTTTAAAAACGAAATGACGGACTATATTTACGTCTTACACAGAAAATAAGATGGCAGAATTAAAGTTAAAAACCGCTGATCTACAGAATTGAAGATTTTAAAAATTTTGTAGCTGATTTCATATTACATTTAAAATAAAATCGCTCGTGATAATGTGAATGATGATGTGTATTGCTGATGCTGGCGATGTATTTAAATGGGCATGATTACGGCGAATGTGGAATGACAAGTATGGCAATGGGGTCTTGTGGAACTGCACTAAGCAGCCGAAACTCAGCAAGGTCAGTAAGTGTGAGGGAGGAAGGCGTGATGTGGACCGTAGCGACTAGGGTTGGGATGTCGAGACGGATTTCATAGTTGGGGAGTGCGAGTTGGTTGAAATTCCGGTGGCAGAGGATCCATAAGGTATGAAGGTGCATTGAAGGTGGAATCAGGATGTAGTGGCCCAACAGGATAACTGGATTGAAGATTAAAAATCGAAAAAAAGATATAATTTAGAGTTTTATCTCAAACAGTTGTACAGTTGTGTCAGTCTGTTTGAACATGTTAATCTCCAGAACTACTATACGACTTTACATAGGGTTTTCACTCATAAGTTTCGAGTGACTTGGGGCTACATAGATGCTTTATTTTATTAAAATCTGAACAACAAAAAATATGCTGTAATTTAAAGTATTATCAACAATGGTCTACCTGTTCCCGTGAGATCACCGAAGTTAAGCGCTGTTGGGCGTGGCCGGCACTTGGATGGGTGACAATCCAGCCGTCATGCGCTGTCGCCATTTTTCGGGGTGCACTCAGACTCGTGAAGCCAATTCAGGACCTGCTCGACCGAATAGTAGCGGCTTCGGTCAAGAATACCATCATAAAGACCGGGAGAGCAGTGTGCTGACCCCACGCCCTCCTATCCGCATCCGCCACGGAGGATGACACGGCGGTCGGATGGTCCCGGTAGGCCACTCCTGGCCTGAAGACGGAGTGCTATCTACAATAGTCTAATCAACTTAGTACTTCAGATGTTTAATCATGACAGCATAGGATAGCAAAGAACCAATAGTGAAACTGTTATTTTCTTAGTACACCAAAGAACAAATAAATGGCGCTGTTATTATTTGTAACTCGGTGACCTATGTATTTTCGGAAGTTTGCCTCATTGACAGAAAAAAGCGCCGCAAGCTTATCTTTACGAGTACAAACCAACAGCGAATTTATTTGGATAGGATATACGAATTTAATGATTTCGCTTTTTGTATTAAAAACTTAATGACTCTTATTTTGCTTCTTTCGAAAGGTTTTATTTCTATAATTTGCTAGAAAAAAATAATTTATTGAGTTTCCTTAATGATTTGGGTGATCACTCTTTACGTTTTGATATCGTTTGGTTTATGAATGGAACTATACAGAGTACTGTCGACTCTTTCTAGTACACCAGAATTTCTAAAAAGACTGAATATTATGCAATCTCCAGAATTCATGAAGATCGTAAGGCTAGGCTTGCTTGCAGCTAAAGAACATGAGGCGTTATCTCGCTCTCTGAAAACTACTCCTGAAAGCGAGGCGTGAATTAAATGTGATTTAGAGAAAAAATGGCCGAGGTTCTCAACGTGTTCTACAGCTGCTTCACGGTCTCTCCCTTGTTAGTAAAGCGAACAAGCTTTTCGTTCATGTCCACAGTCATACCACTACATAAATTGTATACAAAAACGCTTTATGAGTCAAAAATAAAATACGAGGTCTCAGGCACAGCTGTAAATACGAAAGGCGTTCAATTAGTAATGTAACGCATTCGTTTCTCGGCCAATTTCGATTGAAACAATGCGGAATTTTTTGCTTCAGCCCCTATAGTTTCATGACGTTAAGATGGGTAGCGGCGCCATAACTAGCTTTAAAGCCGCGTCTGTAACGGAAGTGCATGTCATTAAAATTGCTACACCACGAAGATGACGTTCTACAGAAGCGAAATTTAACCGACAGGAAGAAGATGCTGTGATATGCAAATAATTAGCTTTTCAGAGCATTCACACAAGGTTGGCGCAGGTGACGACACTTACAACGTGTTGTTGTGATGCCTCGTGTAAGGAGGAGAATTGCGTACTATCACATTTCCGACTTTGATAAAGGTCGGATTGTAGCCTACTGCGATTGCGGTTTATCGTATCGCGACATTGCTACTCGCGTTGGTCGAGATTCAGCGACTGTTAGTAGAATATGGAATCGGTGGGTTCAGGAGGAAACGCCGTGTTGGATCCCAACGGCCTCGTATCACTAGCAGTCTAGATGACAGGCATCTTATCCGCATGGCTGTAACGGATCGTGCAGCCACATCATGATCCCTGAGTCAACAGATGGGGACGTTTGCAAGACAACAATCATCTGCACGAACAGTTCGACGACGTTTTCAGCAGCTGGGACTATCAGCTCGGAGACCATGGCTGCGGTTACCCTTGACGCTGCATCACAGACAGGAGTGCCTGCGATGGTGTACTCGACGAGTAACCTGAGTGCACGAATGGCGAAACGTCAATTTTTCGGATGAATCCAGGTTATGTTTACAGCATCATGATGATCGCATCCGTGTTTGGCGACATAGCGGTGAACGCACATTGGAAGCGTGTATTCGTCATCGCTATACTGGCATATCACCCGGCGTGATGGTCTGGGGTGCCATGTGTTACACGTCTCGGTCACCTGTTGTTCGCATTGACGGCACTTTGAACAGTGGACGTTACATTTCAGATGTGTTACGACCCGTGGGTCTATCCTTCATTCGATCCCTGCGAAACCCTACATTTTAGCAGGATAATGCACGACCGCATGTTTCAGGCCCTGTACGGGCCTTTCTGGATACAGAAATGTTCGACTGCTGCCCCGGCCAGCACATTCTCCAGATCTTTCACCAATTGAAAACGCCTGGTCAATGGTGGCCGAGCAACTGGCTCGTCACAATACGAGAGTCACTACTCTCGATGAACTGTGGTATCGTGTTGAAACTGCATGGGCAGCTGTACCTGTACACGCCATCCAAGCTCTGTTTGACTCAATGCCCAGGCGTATCGAGGCTGTTATTACGGTCAGAGGTGGTTGTTCTGGGTACTGATTTCTCAGGATCCATGCACCCAATTGTGTGAAAATGTAATCACCTGTCAGTGCTAGTATAATATATTTGTCCAATGAATACCTGTTTATCATTTGCATTTCTTCTTGGTGTAGCAATTTTAATGGTCAGTAGTGCATTTTGTCGGAAAGCCATAGCATCACCGATGTTCATACGCGCATAAAGAAAGCCTACGAAGACCTGAAACTGTGAAGGGGTTATTCTATCTGATGTTCTCCCTTATGGCGCACCAATCAACTCGGAAGTGTATTGTGCTATCCTCATGAAAGCGAAGAAACGATCTCAGCGTGTTGGTCACCACGAATTTCTTTTTCTTTATGACAGCACATAGCCTCACACAAGTCTGCGCACCCAACAGGAGCTCATAGATCTTCATTGGAGTGCTATTCCTTAACGACCCTACAGCCCGGGTCTCGAGCCTTCCGACTTCCATTGGTTTGCCGCAATGAAGACTGCACTCCGCGCGAAGCACACGTGGATGATGCGGAGTCTATTCATGCAACTATACGTCGACTCCGAACTGGACCAGTAGAGTGGAATCACGTGCGCATACAGCGCACACTAGTAAGATTGCGTAAGGCCGTCGCATTGAACTGAGATCATTTTGAAAAGAAGGCTTCGTTGCCAAAAGAGTGATAAAAATATGGTGTATTAGAATCCTGAATAAAACGAACCTGCTTTCAGAAATAAAATGTATCGCATTACATATTGAACGGCCTTCGTAAATACCCAGGCAACAACGGGTTTCTCAGCTAGTCTACTGTATAAATAAAGCTGGAAACTTGGAGTAAAATGGTTCAAATGACTCTGAGCACTATGGGACTTAACTTCTGAGGTCATCAGTCCCCTAGAACTTAAACCTAACTAACCTAAGGTCTTCACACACATCCATGCCCGAGGCAGGATTCGAACCTGCGACCGTAGCGGCCGCGCTGTTCCAGACTGTAGCGGCTAGAACCGCTCGGCCACACCGGTCGACAAACGTGGAGTACATTATGAATGAAGCACAAGGCTACCAAGATTTTATTTTTAAATGAACTATTCCGCTTTACAAAAGTATATCTTTATCAAGCATGCACATACAAAGTTTGGATGTTTTACGATCACTTCTAGAATAAAAGTTTACATTTACCTTCCACAAAATGTATAATGAGCGTTCAACGGAACTCATAACACACATCTAAAACGCGGGCGGGCAACCAGTGTCCCATGGGTCATTTGGCCCGCGATTGTTTTCAGTCCGACACGCATAAGAAATTTTTGAGGTAAAATGCGTGGCGCTGGCTATGTACTCCGCCCGGGAAATATAATAACACTCCAGTTGTTGAAATCGATGGTAATGTATAATGAATTAACGGCAATCAGTTGTTTTAATAGGTATTTTCTTCTGATGGAATTTCAAGATACCTGACACCCTATCATCAGATGTTTACATTTATTTTTGTCGTGAAAATTGATTCTATACTAACGGTTGTAACGGGACATTCTCCTCAAGTATTACTTTTCCTCAACAGTAGTTTTCGATAGCAATATTATTTATCAATTTTTGGCCAGGTTGCGCAGTCCGGAACCGTGCGACTGCTACGGTCGCAGGTTCGAATCCTGCCTCGGGCATGAATGTGTGTGATGTCCTTAGGTTAGTTAGGTTTAAGTTGTTCTAAGTTCTAGGGGAGTGATGACCACAACAGTTGAGTCCCATAGTGCTCAGAGCCATTTGAACCATTTTTTTGGCCAGGTTAATATCATCTCAGTTGCTTTACTGAAAATTTCCATATAATTTTATACACAGTATACTATATACCAAGCTAAAATTCATTATCAGAAATTACTTTATAAAATATTTTAGTTTTGATGTTATAATCGATAAGTACTACTTCTGAAAGTATAGTTAAAATTATTTTATTTAGAAACATTTGGAATTACGAAATTATTAGCACACTTAAAATTTCTCTTATTAATAACGCAATCCTTTATTGTTTACTATGCTTATTTCTGGATTCATTTATGAAATAATAATCGAAATTAATCATGTAATGAAAACTAGTAGGAATTCATTTGTTAAGAAAAATTGTAAGCAATCTGGAATATGGTTATTTCTGCAGTCGTAAGCTTGCCTCTGATGTGATGGGACGTATTTTTGTATAATAGGCGAGAACAATGAAATTTCAGCTTTGTTAGTGTGAAAAATCAAAATACTGTATGATATACTAAAATGCGAGAAAATCAGTGGAAAATATATTTACGTATAAAATTCTGCAACAACAATTTTCCAATTTATTTAGTTCAAACCAACCGTGGAGGACCTAAAAGTTAGATTTTCAGCGTCAAGAATCAGACCGCTAGACAAGAAGAATTGGAGTCATCTCAATATGACAAGCTAAGTAAACTTGAAACTTTATTGTAATCTTTGCTCCTCTCAAATCTTCGTAAAAGACTTCTCTTGTTAATTACTCGGGCTGGGCATTGTTTAATGTGGACAATAGATGGAAGAAGGAAAGAGGGGGGAGATTACATGATGTATTTAATTTTGCTACGGAAATTCTTAAGGCGGCTATTGTAAAACATTGAAAGTAAAGAAACAGTGTTCACGATGCGTAAATAAATCTAACCATTTGAATATGGGGTCAACATAAAATGAGTGTACTCTCAGAAACGCGTGCTCTGAGCCATAATTTGTTGGCGCTGCTTGTTGGGAGACGGGTGCCATTCATATCGATGAGTTACCCCGTAGGTATTGCCACGGACGCTATTGTTTGGAATATGCGGAAGGAACGTTGCTGTCGAGTTACCTGACAAGGCGGCCTGCAGCCTAAGTAGGTATGTGAATCAAGCCCGCGGGTCAACAAAGGTTGTCCATGCCTGGTGTAGACGATAGTCTATTTCGTCCCATACTTTTGCTAGTGTGTATGGAGACACTATATTCACTGCTGTTGCTATGCTACGTAGTAGTTTCCCCAAAGTTAATTGCAATTTTCATCCTTCTCGATCCATATGGGGGGTGGGGGGTGTTGTCAGCAGTACAACATTCCGCTTTTCAGCCCAGAGCTTTAAAAATTATATAAAAAACGAGGGAAACAAATATTACTGAAATACTAAAAAGATACAACTCTTTGTAACTATAAAAAGACTTAATTTCGTTAGGGTTATTATGTGAGACTGATGTCTTTTTTTATTATATTAAATGCAAAAGACTAACAGTTAAAAATAACAAATTACATACATCCAAAAACTCATCGCAGAAAGGTGACATGCTTTTACGAAACAGCGCTGCATTTTCACTTAACAGCTGATGGATTTGCAGTGGGATGAAAGAATTTGGGAGGATAGAATGTGTTTTACAGTGCTGAGGGTTGTGTGTAGAAAAGTATGGGTTTCTTTAATGTAGGAAAACGGTGCAGATGAAGATAGGCGTTCGGATGGATAATGGGAAGACAAGTTAAGGAGGAGTCTGGTGGGTGGGCCAAAGTTATTGGACGGAGAGGCATGTTGACGGAGGCTTTGACGAACGCCCGCACAAGAAAATCACATACCATGAGATCATGCTAACCTGGAGGTCAATACGTGGTGCAATTCGAGATCATTACCCCCTCTTACGGCCGATCCATCGGTGGGGGCAGCTCACTGTCAAAATCACGCCTCAGAGGCGTAACTGAACTGTTCCTGTTGAAACGGAGAACCCTAAACACCAGCTGTTATGATCTTATCGCCGCCACGCCTCGGCGCACACTGGGTAATGAACGAGTGACCGATAGCGCTACCTAAGGCGCTGCAGTCATGGACTGTGCGGCTGGTCCCGGCGGAGGTTCGAGTCCTCCCTCGGGCATGGGTGTGTGTGTGTGTGTGTTGGTCCTTAGGATAATTTAGGTTACTTAGTGTGTAAGCTTAGGGACTGATGACCTTAGCAGTTAAGTTCCACAAGATTTCACACACATTTGAGCATTTGATTGCGCTAAATGCATCAGGGAGACCGCTGTCGGCAAAAACGTCAAATGGCAGTTAGCAGGTGGTGGCAATGTAGACGTTTAGTTTCCATGCGTATCTTAAAATAATCCCCAAATATTTTCCACATTTCTACCTTTTTTCATGTAGAATGTTACTGGCGAAGATTTGCACTCCCAATGACAGCCGGCCTGCTGCCACTCCGTCTTCCCCACTCACACCACTATTCCGAGCAGGTGTGGGAGTGAGGCAGTTACATGCTGAACGCTACACTGAGGAAGACACACTTTTGCAATACAGTACAATAAACAGGGTTCTCTCAATACTCTTTATTTTCAGCTTTTTATTTTTCTCCGAAGCAGTACCATAATAACTTAATTAAGTAAGCACATTAGGTAGTGATAATATGGTGAGTAGAACTAAAACAAGCTTTACATACTGGGGTTTAACATTAAGTTGTGTTGTTTATTAATTTATGCATATTTCGATTTTAGAATGTTAGTGATACAAGCAAGTTCTAAGCGCTTCAGTCTGGGACCACGCGACCGCTACGGTCACAGGTTCGAATCCTGCCTTGGGCATGGATGCATGTGATGTCCTTAGGTTAGTTAGGTTTAAGTAGTCCTAGGTTCTAGGGGACTGATGACCTCAGATGTTAAGTCCCATAGTGCTCAGAGGCATTTGAACCATTTGATACAGGCAAACATATGAAGGACATAAGCGCCTCTCCTGACTGGTGGCAAACCTCTTCGATAGCAGCTTCAACATTGTTATACAAATAAAAACCAGCAGCTGATCGAGATCTGTCAGATCAGTACAGTCCACTGACAATTTACAATTAAATTGTTTAGTTTCTTTTTTGTGCACTGATCCTTTTCAAGAACTCTACTTCCTACAGTACTGCGCCACAAATTAGCTGTTTTTAAACGTTCAGCTGCATTGTCATAACGAAATGCTTTGGTCATATCTATTTGCACATCCTTTCACCAACAGGCCGTCACTGATCGTTCGCTAACTTTAAGCACACCGCATAAGTAAAGTTAAACACTTTTCTTTAATAGCTGGTTGTTCACCCTTCTATGCATTTTTTTCAGTGTTCTTTCTTTTCGACATTCTTAAGAACCATAACAGAGAGATAGCCACAGTAATAACCAGAATGAAATCAGACTTATAGCCACAGTAACAACTAAAATGACAACCTGAGTGATGGGACAATATTAAAGAGAGTAAACGTGACTAAATTGCTGATAGCAAACTGTTGTGGCGTAAAGTCAGCGCCAGCACGCCAGCCGGGAACGACAGTGAAGAGACGGCTGTGAGGTCAGTCAATGGCACACTGACAAGACCTCCCTCCAGGACGACAACGCGACAGCAGCGGCCCCTAGGTGAGGGGGGCATAAGGGCCTCGCCTGACTGGTGGCGAACCTCTTCGATAGCAGCTTCAACATTAGCCACTTCGTTAGCAGACGCATCGAAGCCCCTATCATTAGCAATCTCTCCTTTCAAATTATAAAGGTGCCAGGGGTAAAATACAGGGAGCGAAAGAGTATTTACAATTTGTACAGAAACCAGATAGCAGTTATAACAGCCGAGGGACATGAAAGGGAAGCAGTGATTGGGAAGAGAGTGAGACAGGGTTGTAGCCTCTCTCCGATGCCATTCAATCTGTATATTGAGCAGGCAGTAAAGGAAACAAAAGAAAAATTCGGAGTAGGAATTAAAATCCAGGGAGAAGAAATAAAAGCTTTGAGGTTCGCCGATGACATTGTAATTCTGTCGGAGACAGCAAAGGACTTGGAAGGGCAGTTAAATGGAATTGACAGTGTCTTGAAAGGAGAATATAAGATAAACTTCAACGAAAGCAAAACGAGGACAATGGAATGTAGTCGAATTAAGTCGGGTGATGCCGAGGGAATTAGATTAGGAAATGAGACAAAGTAGTAAAGGTGTTTTGCTATTCGGGGAGCAAAATAAGTGTTGATGGTCGAAGTAGAGAGGATATAATATGTAGACTGACAATGGCACGTAAAGCGTTTCTGAAGAAGAGAAATTTGTAAACATCGAATATAGGTTGAAGTGTCAGGAAGTTGTTTCTGAAAGTATTTGTATGGAGTGCAGCCACGTATGGAAGTGAAACAAGGATGATAAATAGTTTGGACAAGAAGACAATAGAAGCTTTCGAAATGTGGTGCTACAGAAGGATGCTGAAGGTTAGATGGGTAGATCACATAACTAATGAGGAGGTATTGAATAGAATTGGGGAGAAGAGGAGTTTGTGGTACAACTTGACAAGAAGAAGGGACCGGATGGTAGGACATGTTCTGAGGCATCAAGGGATCACAAATGTAGCATTGGAGGGCAGCGTGGAGGGTAAAAAGCGTAGAGGGAGACCAAGAGATGAATACACTAAACAGATTCAGAAGGCT
This sequence comes from Schistocerca gregaria, assembly GCF_023897955.1. Lineage (NCBI taxonomy): Eukaryota > Metazoa > Arthropoda > Insecta > Orthoptera > Acrididae > Schistocerca > Schistocerca gregaria. The sequence goes on from NC_064931.1 coordinate 213,826,765, forward strand.
GTAGGTTGCAGTAAGTACTGGGAGATGAAGAAGCTTGCACAGGATAGAGTAGCATGGAGAGCTGCATCAAACCAGTCTCAAGACTGAAGACCACAACAACAACAATATGTAGCACAGACTTGCGTTTGTCTATTCTGAAGAAAACTGATTATTTTGTACGTCGCCCTTTGCTTGCGGCCCATCTATCAAAATTAAGTATTTGTCTTGTTATAAAAGCTCATTAATACGAGTTGTTTGTTTGTTTGTTTAGCGAACCGATCATGCAGCATTCATAGACACAACACAAATGGTGCCTGTTGGACAGCGAGAGCCTGTGCTTTGAGGGGACAGTGAAAGGGACTCTGCCCCTTTCGACCTTTCGACTGCTGATAAACAAGCCGGTCGTATGCTGCGGTCTGGCCGTGACGGCACCGTGCGGGTAGGCGTGGAGAGGGGAGCGCTTTGCAGGACAGGAATAGCTCGCGAGCCACGCTTTGCAACGCCTGGACTATGCAGAAGCTAACCACAAACCCCTATACTACAACAAACCCTACAAAATTATTAAAAAATTTGTTCGTTTTCCTTTAATCCTCATTTGATGTGTATTCCTTTCTCCCAAAATGTATCGTAATCGCTAACTGTTCCAGTAAATCCAATTTCCTACCATCATCCTTTATGTGCTAAGTTGTGATGTCTTCTCCAGTTACCAATAAAGGCTAACTAGTTTCTGCGATATGTATGGCTTCGGTGATTTTTCGAAGTTGTTAATCCAAAAATCGTCCCTGGAAAGGCCTACCAGCTTGAGCGATGTAGTTCACATTACAACTATTGCACTGAAGTCTGTAGGTACCAGATTTATCATATTTATCAGTCTCCTATTTTAAATTATTCCTGAATTTACGTTGTCACCTATTGTTGGTGTGAAATTCCGTTAAAGCTACATTGAAAGCCAACAATCCCTTTCTTTTTTCATTGTACCACGTTTTAGGAAGACATGTTCAGTAAGGAAATGACAAAAAATTTGTAATATTTTATGCATATTTTTATCACTTTCAGAAAATTCCTGTAGTGTAATTCTGACGATGAAGGCTTCCTCCTTCGAAACGCACCATTTCTAGAGCTTTTGAAATGTGAAAAATCGTTGAGCCCGCATTTTAACACGGATTCAAATAACAAAACCGAAGTTTATCTGGTGTTACACAAAAACGTGTCACAGGTATTTCACAGGTCTATTTAAATTACTTACAAGGGAACCTCCCCATCGCATCACCCTAAGATTTAGTTATAAGTTGACACAGTGGATAGGCCTTGAAAAGCTGAACACAGATCAATTGAGAAAAAAGGAAGTTGTGTGGAACTATGAAAAAAATAAGCAAGATATACAATCTGAGTAGCCCATGCCCAAGATGGGCAACATCAAGGAGAATCTGTGCACAGGAGCGCCGTGGTCACGTGGTTAGAGTGAGCACCTGCGGAACGAGAGGTCCCTGGTTCGAGTCTCCCCTCGAGTGAAAAGTTTACTTTTTTTCATTTTCGCAAAGTTATGATCTGTCCGTTCGTTCATTGACGTCTCTGTTCACTGTAATAAGTTTAGTGTCTGTGTTTTGCGACCGCACCTCAAAACCGTGCGATTAGTAAACGAAAGGACGTGCCTCTCCAATGGGAACCGAAAACATTTGATCGCAAGATCATACGTCAACCGATTCCTCCACAGGTAAACACGTCTGATATATTCTATACGACACTGGTGACGGCATGTGCGTCACATGACAGGAATATGTTGTCGACCCACCTAACCTGTACACTTATAGAATGGGTAAAAAGATTCTCCTACCTTGCCCGATTTAGGTTTTCTTGTGAATGTAATAATCACTCCCAAAAAAGTGATGGAAACATAAGAGTTTGTCACATAAACTGCAACAAATGAATGCAACAGTTGCACAGTCGCACAGTTTTCCCTGTGCTCTGTCAAAATATATGTTTTCAACGTTTTCAAATTTTTCCGTGTGTAGACCGTCAAATCCTGCATATGTCCAAGAAAATCTGAACATATCCTGGAATTTTGGAGAGAGAAGTTGATTATGTGTGAGTGCCTGAACTTTGAGAATTGTCTGAAAATAAAAAATTTAACTTTACACTCGATGGAAGACTTGAACGAGGGCCGTCTCGTTCCGCAGGTGCTTACGCTAAGCACGGGACCACGACGCTCCTGAACTCACACTCTCCTTGATGTTGCCTATCTTGCGCATCGGCTACTCAGATCGTATATTTTGCTTATTTTTTTTATAGTTCCACACAACATCTTCCTGTTTTATAGATTGATCTGTGTTCAGTTTTTCAAGGTCTATCCACTGTGCCAACTTATAACTAAATCTGACGTGGGGGGGGGGGGGGGGTTGCGATGGGTAGGTTCCCTTGTTAGGAGACAGTCAAAGACGCCCTGTTACAGTCTCTGTAGACGATATCACTGTTTACCGTTAAGTAAACTTAAACAAATAAGAGAATGGGTTACAAAATTATTTAGATACGATTCTTGAATGGTCTAACAAGCGACAATTGACCCTGATCATTAAAATGTCCTCTATATGTGTACAAAGAGAGTTCTACAGAAATTCCATTACATTGTAAATTATACAAACTGAGAGGTTATCGATACATCTAAATATCTGCAGATGACTAATGGACACAGGTTAAACTGGAACGATAATATAAAAAGGATTGTAGGGAACGCGAAACAAAGGCTGCATTTTATTGGCAGAACGCTTAGAAGTGTAACAAATCAGCTACAGAAACTGCATACTCTACGATTGTCTGTCCTCGTCAACACTCTTGCTCCACGGTATGGGACCCTTATCAGATAGGAGTCCCGGAAGACAGGGAAAACATTCAAAGGGAACTGAGTTTGTGTTACGATGAAATGGGGCAGAAATGGGCTCAGATATGATAAGCGCGTCGTGATAGCCATCACTGAAATAGAAGCGTTTCGCATCGCAGCGAAATTTTTTTCAGGAAACCTCAATCTATAATTTTCTCCTTCGAATGTCAAAATATATTTTGTCTCTCGCTTACATATGGAAGAACAACATTCATGATACAAGAAGAGAAAATAGAGTTCATACAGAAACGTTTAAGTGTTAATTTTTCCTGCGTGCTGTTGGAGAGAGGCACTCTTGAGACATACTAAATGTGTCAGGCACTGTTTTCAATATCAACTGAGTGATTACGTGCAAAGTGTACAAAATAAGCTCCAAATCAGTAGAGAGATGGCTATTCAGTAAACCAGCGTTATTGAATCACTGTAAAATGCGTATAATTGTATTGGGAAAAAAATACACTACTGGTAATTTAAATTGCTACACCATGAAGATGCTGTGTTATGCAAATGATTAGCTTTCCGTAGCATTCACACAAGATTGACGCCGGTGGCGACACCTACAACGTGCTGACATGACGAAAGTTTCCAACTGATTTCTCATACACAAACAGCAGTTGACCGGCGTTGCCTGGTGAAACGTTGTTGCGATGCCTCGTATAAGGAGGAGAAATGCGTACTATCACGTTTCCGACTTTGATAAAGGTCGGATTGTAGCCTATCGCTATTGAGGTTTATCGTATCGCGACATTGGTGCTCGCGTTGGTCGAGATCCAATGACTGTTAGCGGAATATGGAATCGGTGGGTTCAGGGGGATAATACGGAACGCCGTGATGGATCCCAACGGCCTCGTATCACCAGCAGTCGACATGACAGGCATTTTATCCGCATGGCTGTAATGGATCGTGTAGCCACGTCTCGATCGCTGAGTCAACAGATGGGGACGTTTACAAGACAACAAACATCTGCACGAACAGTTCGGCCACGTTTGCAGCAGCATGGACTATCAGTTCGGAGACCATGGCTGCGGTTTCCCTTGACGCTGCATCATAGATAGGAGCGCCTGCGATGGTGTACTCAACGACGAACCTGGGTGCACGAATGGAAGAACTTCACTTTTTCGGATAAATCTAGGTGCTGTGTACAGCAACATGATGGTCGCATCCGTGTTTGGCGACACCGCGGTGAAAGCACATTGGAAGCGTGTATTCGTCATCGCCATACTGGCATACGACCCGGCGCGGCGTGATGGTATGGGGTGCCATTGGTTACACGTCTCGGTCACCTCTTGTTCGCATTGACGGCACTATGAACAGTGGACGCTACATTTCAGATGTGTTACGACCCGTAGCTCTACCCTTCATTCGATCCCTGCGAAACCCTACATTTCAGCAGGATAATGCACGACCGCATGTTGCAGATCCTGTACGGGCCTTTCTGGATACAGAAAATGTGTGACTGCTGCCTTGGCCAGCACATTCTCCAGATCTCTCACCAACCGAAAACGTCTAGTCAATGGTGGCCGAGCAACTGGCTCGTCACAATACGCTAGTCACTACTCTTGATGAACTGTGGTATCGTGCTGAAGCTGCATGGGCAGCTGTACCTGTACACGCCATCCAAGCTCTGTTTGATTCAATGCCCAAGCGTATCAGGGCCGTTATTACTGTCAGAGGTGGTTTCCTGATTTCTCAGGATCTATGCACTGTAATTGCTGAAAATGTAATCACATGTCAGTTCTAGTATAATATATTTGTCCAGTGAATAACCGTTTATCATCTACATTTCTTCTTGGTGTAGGAATTTTAATGGGCAGTAGTGTAATTTTCACATGGGACAGAGAGATGGTGGAATAGTGTTACATTCGCTGCTGAGAGCCAGTTCAACGTCTTTCCGACAAACGGAGCAACTGTTGTGTGGAAAGCCAACTGACGAGTTTCAGGGTAAGTAATTGCAATTTGTCCTGAAACACGGTCATTGAACTGTTTCATGATCTGTTGTGGGTGAGATATCTTTCAATGACAGCACGTTAAACAAAGAGTTAATGAAATGTACTGGCAGATCAAATGTGTGTACTGGACCAGGATTCGAACCTAGGACTTATGCCTTGCACAGGGAAGTGCTCAACCTACTGAGCTATCCAAGCTCTACTCGTGAAATAATCACACAGGCTATGGCTAACCCATTTCTCGGCAGTATCCTACTTTCCAGGAGTTATAATCGTACAAGATGTGCAGGAGAGCCGGCCACGGTGGCCGTGCCTTTCTAGGCGCTTCAGTCTGGCACCACGAGACTGCTACGGTCGCAGGTTCCAATCCTGCCTCGGGCATGGATGTCTGTGATGACCTTAGGTTAGTTCCGTTTAAGTAGTTTTAAGTTCTAGGGCACTGATGACCTCAGATGTTAAGTCCCATAGTGCTCAGAGCCATTTCTTTTTTGGGCGGGAAAATTCTGTGACGTTTGGAAGGAAGGCAATGAGGTACTGGCGGAAGTAAGCCTCAGTGAGACGGTCGTGAGTCGTTCGTCAATAGCTTAGTCGGAAGAGCACTTGCCTGCGAAATGTATAGGTTCCAGGTTCGAAACCCAGTCCTGCGCACTGTCTTGATCCACCAGGCAGTAACACAATAACGTTAACAGAAGATCTGATAAAGAAGATACAACAAGAATCCGAAATAGTTAGACTTGAGTAAATAGTAAAAATAGTTAGTAATATCGCGATATGTTGAAAGCCGCTGCAAAGAGGTAAAGACATCCTACGAAGTATTAAGTTTCAGTATCGCCATAGCGCGGAAGTTTTGTAAAAAATACATCTGGAAAGGCCGCGGGCAGAATCACGGTTTGGGGGATCTTAGTGCTCGGTTTTCACTTGAGCTGGGGATATGGGGTAAAAAGATTTTAGTTTAACCCGAACCAGCGGCCATCTGTGTAGCCGTTCCAACATCGGCCGGCCGCGGTGGTCTAGCGGTTCTAGGCGCGCAGTCCGGAACCGCGTGAGTGCTACGGTCGCAGGTTCGAATCCTGAGTCGGGCATGGATGTGTTTGGTGTCCTTAGGTTAGTTAGGTTTAATTAGTTCTAAGTTCTAGGCGACTGATGACCTCAGATGTTAAGTCGCATAGTGCTCAGAGCCATTTGAAACATTTTTTCCAACATCGGTCTTACTGTAGCTACGTCATAATATTTTGAGCAAAGTTTGAACGACGAACCGGAGCTGGCGCCCAGGCAGTTTGTGCGAATAGATTAATTCCTTTGGCAAAAATATTTAATTTGGTTGAAATTAATGTTGGACTAATGGCACGAATTGTGTGTGCCTCCTTCTAATTTTACGTGCAAGAACAAACATCCGCCTTAGAATTTTACTTGCAAAAACGGACAACTTTAAATAACCGAACGGGTGTAGTGGTTCAAATTTGGTCCACCAGCGTATTGGACCATAGCCTAAGAAAAATTGTAACCGGTTGGAAAAAATCTTGCCCGTTTGGATTTTACATTCCAAATTTCGTTTTTGTGGGAGGTTTTTCAAGCACGCCACTTCTATACTTCAAACGTATACGAATCGATGCAAACTTTGCACGAAGGTAGATAAATGTTTAAAGTCAAAACAATGTTCTTTATCCAGTAATCTATAGCTGTTGCCGAGATAAGATGGTTTAAAGTCGAGTTAAATGTAGAGCGTAAAATTAGTTCTTCGTGAAATGAATACGCGGAAACGATTTAAAGTGAATGAAATAAATAGAAAAATGCATTATTACGATAAAATTGTAAATTCGCTTTCAAAAATCAAGCTTCATTCGGATTTTGCGTGCAAAAACATGTTTTTGTAAGTTCTTTTTGGGCGCATCACTTCTGCGTTCGAGACTTGTGCCAATCGGTTCAAATTTTTTAAGAATGTAGACCCTCATCGGTCGTCGGGAGTCAACTAAATTCGACGTCGTTTTCCAAGCTATGGTGATGTAATTCAAAATTACGGTAGAGGAACCCGAATGCAAAATACGAATATGTCCTGTGCAGAGTTTTGGATGTGAAATAAGCAATCTAGTTTTTTGACTTATCTTGTAGTTTCAGATACATTTAAATCAAAACATCTTGACATATTCGCGCTTTTTTCACAAGTTAACACTACTTTCCCAACTATCTTAGACCACCACCTGTTACATGTGTGGTGAGAGGTGTAAGAACAAAAACCCACAAATTTATGTAGTTCTAGAGCATGGGATGCATCAACAATAGCAAATATCCGACAGTAGTGCCGGTGGCGCTGCATCTATAATAGGACGTGTATCAGACTGGGGATGCATGCTTCCTCAACTTCAGTGACACGTTGTGTCATACCGCATGACATGACAAATACCATGTTGAATGACACTATGATATATGTCATGTCATAGCGCTTGACATAATGTATCAGGTTACTTGACGCCACACGACTCATTATGTTACATGACATAGGTACTAATATTAACAAGTAAAAATGCGCGAATATGTCAAAATGTTTTGCCTTAAACGTCTTTGAAGCTGGTAAACAAGTGGAAAAGCTAGTTTCCTCCTTTTACAATCCTAACTCTGCCCAGGATGTATTCGCGTTTTTTGTGCCACGATAGGAGCATTATTCATTCTTGTTATTCCTATATTCAAGAGGTTACGTTGTGGCCGAATATTGCAGACACTATAATGTTAAACTGTGATATACAGAGGGGTCCAAAAATGTATCCACTGTTTAAAAGTCCATAACTTGTAAACTAATTGACGGATTTGTCTCATTTTTGGTGAAAGTGTGGATTAACGTCCAACTTAATGATATCACTGTAGGTGTTCGAAATGGTCACCATTAACATCCACACACAAAAGATGTCGCCGAACTGCAGCACGAACTACTGACTGCAACGTGTTCAGTTGGATATTTTTGCACATGAATGTACAATGAATTCTCGAAGTTAATCCAATGTGCGTGGCTTTTGTCGATAAAGGATGTACTTCAGTGTTCCCCACAGGTAAAAGCCCAGAGAAATGGCTCTGAGCACTATGGGACTTAACATCTTAGGTCATCAGTCCTCTAGAACTTAGAACTACTTAAACCTAACTAACCTAAGGACATCACATAACACCCAGCCATCACGAGGCAGAGAAAATCCCTGACCTCGCCGGGAATCGAACCCGGGAACCCGGGAAGCCCAGAGAAGTTAGGTCTGGGGAACGTGGTGGATACTCCACAGCACCTCTACGGCCTACCCATCTTCCTGGTAGATTTTCGCCGAGATACGCCCTAATACGATTTTGGTAGTGGCCTGGGGCACCATCTTGTTGAAAGTAAACTCTTCCGTCTCCATACAAGCCTCGGATGGCAGCTAAAATGGATGTCTGAAGCTTCTGAAGGTACACCTCACCGGGTCGTGCGGTAGCGTTCTCGCTTCCCACGCCCGGGTTCCCGGGTTCGATTCCCGGCGGCGTCAGGGATTTTCTCTGCTTCGTGATCGCTGGGTGTTGTTTGATGTCCTTAGGGTAGTTAGGTTTAAGTAGTTCTAAGTGTTAGGGGACTGATGACCATAGATGTTAAGTCCCATAGTGCTCAGAGCCATTTTTTTACATCTCACCGGTAACTGTGCCGTGAGAGAAGAATGGCCCAATCAAGCGCCGGTAGGACAACCCACACCGCACATTTACTCCTGGAAAACTTGAGCGATTAACTCCAGTTTCACGTGCACACTGTCTTGCAGGCTTCTGTGGCGAGCGAGTGAATTATTCTAACACACACCGAGCGAGGTGGCGCAGTGGTTAGCACATTGGACTCGCATTCGGGAGGACGACGGTTCAATCCCGTCTCTGGCCATCCTGATTTAGGTTTTCCGTGATTTCCCTAAATCGCTTCAGGCAAATGCCGGGATGGCCGATTTCCTTCCCCATCCTTCCCTCACCCGAGCTTGCGCTCCGTCTCTAATGACCTCGTTGTCGACGGGACGTTAAACACTAGTCTCCTCGTCCTCCTCCTATTCTAACACACGACGGGTGTTAGCTGGACTTGTTACTGTTACAGGTCGTTCAGATCGTTGTTTGTGTACATATTTAACACAGCCTTCGGCTTCAAATTTGTCTTGAATGCGGGAATCGTTAAATGTGTCGGTCGCTCTGTTAGATACTCAATTCGCCATTGCCGTTGAACCTCATTAATGTTTTAGTACTTAAGATACCACTTCAAAACCGACTTCCTTTCATCGAATGTAAGCCTTGCGTCAGTTATGTTTACTCGAATAACTAGGTGCAACTAAGAACAAAACACTGACTATCTGGCGACTGTCATCTGACAAAACAAAACAATGCAACACAACGCTTGTGTGGCGATTTCCGGAACTACAAACTATTACACTACTAAAGATGAGACAACTCCGTCAACTACTTTGCCAGTTATGGACTTTTAAACAGTGGATACATTTTTTTGGACCCTCTGTATATTATTTTAAGAAATATTGTTTTATTATTTGACACTAAAATAATATGCGATAGGTTAGCGGTACAATTATTGAAATTTAAGATACGTTCTCCAAGAGAGCAGTGACCGAATGTTAACGATAGTCTCTGTAGCTCGAAAGTGGTGTCGTGGTCAGACTACGAAGCCCTTACGTGATAATTTTTGAGTAATCGTGTAAATCTGGATGTAGACAGTCGTTCCTCTCAGCAGAAAAGGTGGGTGCAAATACTTGTCGTACACCGTGTGTCCCTAACCCCTCCACAGGTGTAGGCGCAGGTGTTACGATTATGAACGGTCAATGGCACGTGGAGTTCGGTGAGGCTGGCACGGCGATTATGACGTTCAGAAGGCGGCGCGGGGAAGCCGTCGCGCGCGCATTCCACCACAAGTCTCACGAAGCCCCACTGAGCCACGACACGAATATTGATCTGTGCACCGGGATTGCAAAGCCGACGCAGAAAAAACTGGGTCAGCTCGCACTTACGTCTCGCGACACGCGCACGCGGCCGCTATCCCCTCTGTGTCCACGACACTTCCTCTCTGGGAAACCAGAATCTGAGGGGTTTTGGGCTGTATCTAGCGCTGAACTTCATCACGTCTCGAATGACTCGAGCAACTGTCGTCACAGGTCTAGAAATCTGTGGTTCGTCTGAAGCTTTCTACCGTCCCGCGATCTATCGATAGCTGTTGGTACTAGATCCACGAAGAGCCTTACTGTAATTTAGTGTCGAGATCGTTATCACGATCTGGTCAAATTCTTGAGTGTTCTGTCGCCCCGCGATCTGGCTACGTATGTTTGTACTCTGTCCGCGACGATTTCACAGTAATAATTGATTCTTGCGAGGGCGGTTACAGTTAAGTCTAATGTTATTTAATTGAAAGGAGAAACAGACTCCAGCCGCAATCATGCATCTAAATAATTCGAATGTGAAAGTTGAAAATTTGTGTCGAACTGTGACTCGAAACCGGATCTCCCGCTGAACGCCAGTGGTTGCCTTAACCGCCTCGGCCACCCGGACACATTTCCCGTCCGACCCAAATTCTCAACTTGTCACAAGAGCGTCCAGAGTCCATTCACCTAATTGTTCGCAGGGAGTCCTATATTCCCGCAATGGGCACGGAGCCTCCTGTGCATCCACACTGATGTTAAAAAGGGAGTCATGCCCATATCCCGTCACGCATGTCCGCCATAACAGACACCACACACAAAACACACACACATGCACACGCACACGCACACACACGTACACACACACACGCACACGCACACACACTATACATACAGGGTGAATCAACTAAAACTTGGACCGAAAAAATTGCCGAAATGGAAAGCGCTAATGATATACGGGTATCACCGAATGTATTAGTAGTTAGGGGCTCGTATTGTTACCCACTCGAATGATTGTAGTAAAACTTAGAAAGTGTATTTTTTGTGCGAACATACCCTTTTTTAAGTGGAACAATACGTATTGACATCAACAAACTAAAAGTAGGGCAAATAACAATGTCAGTGGTGTTTATTGCAAGATCCTAGTGTCTACAAGATACTGTACACTACTGGCCATTAAAATTGCTACACCAAGAAGAAATGCAGATGGGAAACGGGTATTCATTGGACAAATATATTATACTAGAACTGACATGTGATTACATTTTCACGCAATTTCAGTGCATAGATCCTGAGAAATCAGTACCCAGGACAACCACCTCTGGCCGTAATAACGGCCTTGATACGCCTGGGCATTGAGTCAAACAGAGCTTGGAAGGCGTGTACAGCAACAGCTGCCCATGCAGGTTCAACACGATACCACAGTTCATCAAGAGTAGTGACTGGCGTATTGTGACGAGCCAGTTGCTCCATATTCTGCTGGCAGTCATTGCATCTCGACCAACGCGAACAGCAATGTCGCCATACGATAAACCACAATCGCGACAGGCTACAATCCGATCTTTATCAAAGTCGGAAACGTGATGGTATGCGTATCTCCTCCTTTTACGAGACATCACAACAACGTTTCACCAGGCAACGTCAGTCAACTGCTGTTTGTGTATGACAAATCGGTTGGAAACTTTCCTCATGTCAGCACGTTGTAGGTGTCGCCATCGGCGCCAACCTTGTGTAAATGGTCTTAAAAGCTAATCATTTGCATATCACAGCATCTTCTTCCTGTTGCTTAAATTTCGCGTCTGTAGCACGTCATCTTCGTGGTGTAGCAATTTTAATGGCCAGTAGTGTATTTATCATCTGCACAGCCAAACGTGTAGTACACATCATGTCATGCTGACATTTGTCGCATAGAACCAATTGCGTACTTCCTAAAACATTGAAATAAATTTACTTACTGTTTACACTGGTTATATACCTAACGCTAGATATATCCTCAAGCCGCCACCTAAAACACTGAAATAAATTTACTTACTGTACACAATGGTTATATATCTACCGCTAGATATATACATACTCCACAAGCCGCCGCCATGCGGTGCACGGCGGAGAACATCGCGTACCACTACTAGTCATTATCTTTCCTGTTCGACTCTCAAACAGGGCGACAGGGCGAAGGAAAAACGACCGTCGATAAGCCTCCATTCAATCCCTAATTTATGTCGTCTTATCATCGTGGTCCTAACGCGAAACGTACGTTGGCGGCAGTAGAATCGATCTGCAGTGTGCCTCAAACGCTGGTTCTCTAAATTTCCGCGATAACACCTCAATATAGGAACGTCGTCTTCCTTTCAGGGATTCCCATTTCAGCTCACGAAGCATCTCCGTAATATTTGATTGCTGCTCGAATCTACCGGTAACAAATCTAGCAGCCAACCTCTCAACTACTTCGAAGTCTCCCTTTAATCCGACTTGCTGGGGATCCCAAACACTCGAGCAGTACTCACACTCAACGCCACGCAGGATCTAAAAAATGGTCCAAATGGCTCTGAGCACTGTGGGACTCAGTCCCCTAGAACTTAGAACCATTTAAACCTAACTAACCTAAGCACATCACACACGTCCATGCCCGAGGCAGGATTCGAACCTGCGACCGTAGCGATCGCGCGGTTCCAGACTGTAGCGCCTAGAACCGCTCGGCCACTCTAAACGACCTCAGTACTTTATACATGAGCTACACTTTCCCAACATTCTTCCAATAAAACGAAGTCAAGTATTCCCTTACCAATCTGACATACTCATTCCATTTCGTATCGCTTTGCAACATTATGCTTAGATATTTAATCAATATGAGTTTGTCAAGTAGCACACTGCTAATGGAGTTTTAGAACGATACTGGATTGCTTTTCCTACTCATCAGCATCAGTTTATATTTTTCAACATTTAGAGCAAGCTGTCTTTCATTACACCAACTAGAAAATCCATCTAAATTATCTTCTATCCTCCTACAGTCACTCAACGACACCTTCCCGTACTCCACAGCGTTATCAGCAAACAGCTGTAAATTGAGTTTCAACTTGTCCGTTAGATCGTTTATGTCTACAGGGTAGTCATAAACAGTCTGAAAGGCTTGTAAGGGTGTTGCAGGGTAAGCTGTGCTGGTAAATAATGGTAAAGAGAAAAATATGATATGATCCCCCGTTTCGGATTTAATTAGCATTGAAGATACCCAATCAGGCCGTGACACTAATTGTATCTGGCGGGTTGCTTGAATTTCCGCGCGCAATGGCCCGATTGTCTAAATTCAATGCTAATTAACTCAGAAACGGCGCAACGTATCGAATTATTTCAAAAAATTATTTCTGAGCACAACCTTCACTGTAAGGTTCTTACAAGCTCTTCAGACCGTTTCTGACGACCCTGTCTAGAGAATAGGAGCGGTCCGATCACACTTACCTGGGGCCCTCCTGACGATAAACTTGTCTCTTATGATCACTCGCCGTCGACGCCAACGTGCTGGGTTCTATTTCTTAGGAAGTCTTCGGCCACTCACATTTCTGATTCCTTTTACTACCTACTTGAATACCGTATAAATAAGTTCCCAGGCAACATTAATTTAACAGCTGGTACAGAAATAAAAATCTAAAGCCACTCGAGATATTCTTCCTGTGCTTCACAATGAGGTTGGCTTAAGGAGCAAAACTGTGTATTGTTGAAAGGTGGGAAATTTTGAAGTTACTGAAGACGGTGACTCAGCCATTGGTTTTACATTAGTTTCATTCACAGAAATACCGCGCCACAATGAGTACAGCGCCAGTTCCATATGTTGCAGTATTTTACTGTATACTTAATACAGGCTGGGTAGCTTAAGGACTGACTGTATAAAGCAAGATTAGTTTCATTCACAGAAATACAGCGCCACAATGCGCACAGCGTCAGTTCCATATGTTGCAGCATTTTACTGTATACTTAAGACAGGCTGGGTAGTTTAAGGACTCACTGTATAAAGCAGTTTATCTTAAATTATCTCAAAACGTGAACGTGGAAACATGTATTCCATATACCTTAACCATATACTTTATTGTCACGAAATGAAATCAAGTCAGTGTCTATTGCAGGCGTCGGTACTCACCTAAGTTACTGTAGGTACCCTTCAGAAGCACGGATTTCATTTTGAGCAAACAGTCGAAAAGAAGTAAATAATAAAGAAGTTGTGGTTGTTGAAACACACACACACACACACACACACACACACACACACACACACACACACACACACACACACACACACATAAATGAAGCGAATATGGGACTAAGCTACTCCCACACTGCTGAAGTACGAAATAGTTTTTTGTCTGTGGGGCAATATTAACAAAGGTAATGGCGATGTAAATAATAAATGTAGACTATTATTTCTCTCACAAAACTTCTTGGAGACAACTAGCTGTTAATATGAACAAGATTTGAGGCATTTAGTAGACATTTGCAGGGTAAGAAGAGGAAATAGAATTTGTAAGAAAGCAACACTCGACGGCGATATGAATTAATAAAATCTTCTAGGGCTCCCAGCTGCGTTAGGTAGTTACACTGAAGCGCCAAGGAAATTGGTTTAGGTATTTGTATTAGAATTCAGAGATATGTAAACAGGCAGAATACGGCGCTGCGGTTTGCAACGCGTATGCCGGAAACAAGTGTCTGGCGCAATTGTCAGATGGGTTAAAAAATGAATCAAATGTCTCTAAGCACTATGGGACTTAACATCTGAGGTCATCAGTCCCCTAGACTTAGAACTACTTAAACCTAACTAACCTAAGGACATCACACACATCCTTGCCCTAGGTAGAATTTGAACCTGCGACTGTAGCAGCCCCGTGGTTCCAGACTGAAGCGGCTGGAACCGCTCTTTTTCTTGTTCGTTGTTGATCGTTGGGTTTGGTTGTTGCGGACGTCACATCACATCTTTTTTTAAAGTTCGTTTGTTGATCCTTTTTATTACAGAGGCCAACCAGCTCTCTGACCGAACACGTTGTTAGATCGGTTACTGCTGTTAAAATAGCAAGACGTCAAGATTTAAGTGAGTTTGAACGTAGCGATGTAGTGGGGATTTTCCCGTACGACCATTTAACGAGTGAACCGTGAATATCAGGAATCCAGTAAAACATCAAATCTCCGATATCGCTGCGGCCGAAAAAAAGAAAAAAAAAAACTACAAGCTCGAGACGAACGACGGCTGAAGAGAATCGTTCAATTTGACAGAAGTGCAACGCTTCCGCAAATTGCTGCAGATTTCAATGCTGGGCCATCAACAAGTGTCTGCGTGCAAACCATGCAACGAAACTTCATCGATATTGGCTTTAGGAGCCAAAGGACCACTTGTACACCCTGGATTCGCCTGGGCCCGCCAACACCGACATTGGGCTGCTGATAACTGGAAACATGCTCCCTGGTTGGACGAGTCTCGTTTCAAATTGAATAGAGTGGATGGACGTGTACGGGTATGGAGACAACCTCATGAATCCATGGATCCTGCCTGTCGGCAGAGGACTGTTAAAGCTGGAGAAGGCTCTTTAATAGTATACAGTTGGAGTGATATGGGGCCCCTGATACGTCTAGATACGACTCTGTCAAGTGACACGTAAGTATGCACCCTGTCTGATCAACTGCACCTATTTATGTCCGACGGACTTGGGCAATTCCAGCAGGACAATGCGACACCTCACACGTCCACAATTGCTACAGTGTGGCTCTAGAAAGACTCTTCTGAGTTTAAACACATCAGCTGGCCACCAAACACCCCAGGCATGAACATTATTGAGCATATGTGGGATACCTTGCAAAGTGGTGTTCAGAGGACATTTCCACGCTCTCGTAATCTTACGGATTCATGGTGTCAGTTCCCTCCAGCACTACGTAAGACATTAGTAGAGTCCATTCCACGTCGTGTTGCGGCACTTCTGAGTGCTCGCGGGGGCCCTACACGATATTAGGCAGGTGTACCAATTTATTTGGATGTTCAGTGTAAAATCTCACGAGCATTCGACCGAACGTTCCTCGGGCATTGTCAAATGGTAAATGACTGGTGTATCGCCGTGGTTCGCCGTTATATAGCTGAGCTGTGGCCTGTGAAGTCACTGGCTCTCTCTTCCTCGTCAGTTACGGCTACGTCATCCTCCAGCGTCCATCGCGCCTCTTTCAGCCTCCTAACCGCTGGGTCCGAGGCTGTGGTAATCTACCAGGCGAGTTGGAGCAGTGGTTGGCACAATGGACTCGCATTCGGCAGGATTACGGTTCAGACCCTCGTCCGGCCATTCAGACATAGGTTTTCCGTGATCTTCCTAAATCACTATAGGCAAATGCTGGGATGGTTCCTTTGAAATGGCAGTTGGCCGTCAGCGACGCAGCGGCTGCGACGTGTGCTTAGCGTCCCGCCGGTCTAGTGGCGTACGCGAGTTTGTATATGTCCCGCGAGCGTGAGTCGCTTGCTACAGGTTCACTGAAGTAACGTGGCGAACTCCTGTAGGAAGAGCACTATGAAGATTAAGTTTGAAGCCGAATATCCACGAAGTAGTGCTGCAGGGAACTGACACCATCACTCTTATAGGGCTCCCCACAAATCCGTGAGTACGAGGGCGTGTAGATCTCTTCTGAACAGTACTTTGCAAGGCATCCCAGATATGCTCAATAATGTTTATGTCTGGGGTGTTTGGTGGCCAGCCGATGTGTTTAAACGCAGAAATGTTCCAGGAGCCACTCCTTAGCGATTCTAGATGTATGGGGTGTCCCTTTGTCCTGCTGCAATTGCGCAAGTTCGTCGGAATTCACAATGGACATGAATGGACGCAGGTGATCAGACAGACGCTTACGTACGTGTTACCTCTCAGAAAAATGCAGAGAAATTCACTTCCGGTCGGCTGATAAGGCCGCTCGCTGGCTGCGCGGCGGCCGGAAGTTGTTCGATAAGGCGTGCTGGCTTACACTGCCCCGCAGCACTGAGCGTCATTCGCTCTGCGAACGTCGAGGAGTGCGGACGCTTAGCCCTGGGTCTCGATGGGCGTTGGCTTGCTACGTTCACTTGTGTTAACATGCCACACCAATGCCTCTGCGACGTGCATGGCGTCGTCGCTAGATCTAGATGTATCATGGGTCGCATATAGCTCCAACTTCACAGGCATGCAGGGTCCATGAATTCATGAAGTTATCTCCACACCCGTGCGCGTCCATCCGCTTGATACAATTTGAAAAAAGACTCGTCCGACCAGGCAACATGTTTCCAGTCATCAATAGTCGAGTGTCGGTGTTGACGGGCCCTGCCGTAGCGTAAATCTTTGTGTTGTGCAGTCATCAAGGGTACACGCGTTCACCTTCTGCTGCGAAGCCCATATCGATGATGGTTATTTGAATGGTTCGCACGCTAACACTTGTTGATGGCCCAGCATTGAAATCTAAAGCAATCTGGGGAACGGTTGCACTTCTCAACGATTCTCTTCAGTCGTCATTAGTGCCATTCCTTTAGTTCCAGCCACAGCAATGTCAGAGATTTGATGTTTCACCGGATTTCTGATATTCACGGCACACTCGTGCTATGATCGTACGGGAAAACCCCACTTCCCCGTTACCTCGGAGATGCTGTGCCCACTACACGTGCTCTGACTATAACACCATACTCAAACTCAGTTAAATCTTGATAAGGTGCCATTGTAGCAGCAATAACCGATCTAACAACTGCGCCAGACTCTTGTCGTCTTATATAGACGTTGTCGACCGCAGCGCCGCATTCCGCCTTCTATTTGAATACGCGTGCCTTTCTTTGGCGCTTCAGTGTATGTGGCACGTTACACGCTACAGTTTGGAGCCCATTTCCGAAAAAGGGCAGTAAATTTTAGACATTAAGAATCGAGATGTAGATGTTGATAACGTTAGTTTTATTTAAAAAAGACTGAAGTGTTTTCACATAAAAAAAATTCGAGGGTATTACTTCTCAGCACGGCGTATTATACAGGGTGTCACGAAAAGGTACGGCCAAACTTTCAGGAAACATTACTCACACACAAATAAAGAAAAGATGTTATGTGGACATGTGTACGGAAACGCTTAATTTCCATGTTAGAGCTCATTTTAGTTTCGTCAGTATGTACTGAACTTCCTCGATTCACCGCCAGTTGGCCCAATTGAAGGAAGGTAATGTTGACTTCGGCACTTGTGTTGACATGCGACTCATTGCTCTACAGTACTAGCAACAAGCACATCAGTACGTAGTATCAACAGGTTAGTGTTCATCACGAAGGTGGTTTTGCAGTCAGTGCAATGTTCACAAATGCGGAGTTGGCAGATGCCCATTTGATGTATGGATTAGCATGGGGCAATAGCCGTGGCGCGGTACGTTTGTATCAAGACAGATTTCCAGAACGAAGGTTTCCCGACAGGAAGACGTTCGATGCAATTGATCGGCGTCTTAGGAAGCACGGAACATTCCAGCCTATGACTCGCGACTGTGGTAGACCTAGAACGACGAGGACATCTGTAGTGAACGAGGCAATTCTTCGTGCAGTTGACGATAACCCTAATGTCAGCGTCAGGGAAGTTGTTGCTGTACAAGGTAACGTTGACCACTTCACTGTATGGAGAGTGCTACGGGAGAACCAGTTGTTTCCGTACCACATACAGCGTGTGCAGGCACTGTCAGCAGCTGATTGGCCTCCACGGGTACACTTCTGCAAATGGTTCATCCAACAATGTGTCAATCCTCATTTCAGTGCAAATGTTCTCTTTACAGATGAGGCTTCATTCCAACGTGATCAAATTGTAAATTTTCACAATCAACATGTGTGGGCTGACGAGAATTTGCACGCATCTGTGCAATCACGTCATCGACACAAATGTTCTGTGAACGTTTGGGCATGCATTGTTGGTGATGTCTTGATTGGGCCACATGTTCTTCCACCTACACTCAGTGGAGTACGTTATCATGATTTCATACTGGATACTCTACCTGTGATGCTAGAACATGCCCCTTTACATGTACGACACAACATGCGGTTAATGCACGATGGAGCTCCTGCACATTTCAGTCGAAGTGTTCGTACGCTTCTCAACAACAGATTCGGTTACCGATGGATTCGTAGAGGCGGACCAATTCCATGGCCTCCTTGCTCTCCTGACCTCAACTCTCTTGACTTTCATTTATGAGGGCATTTGAAAGCTCTTGTCTACGCATCCCCGGTACCAAATGTAGAGACTCTTCGTGCTCGTATTGTGGACGGCTGTGATACAATACGCCATTCTCCAGGGCTGCATCAGCGCATCAGGGTTTCCATGCGACGGAGGGCGGATGCATGTATCCTCGCTAACGGAGGACATTTTGAACATTTCCTGTAACAAAGTGTTTGAAGTCACGCTGGTACGTTCTGCTGCTGTGTGTTTCCATTCCATGATTAATGTGATTAGAAGAGAAGTAATAAAATGAGCACTAACATGGAACGTAAGCGTTTCCGGACACATGTCTACATAACATATTTCTTTCTTTGTGTGTGAGGAATGTTTCCTGAAAGTTTGGCCGTACCTTTTTGTAACACCCTGTGTACACATCTGTCGTTTTTACTAAGAAATTTTTCACTAGAGTAGAAGGAACTGGGAGCAAATAAATTCTTTAGGTTCCTCTTAAACAGAAATTTATTAATAGTTGAACTTTTTTTTTTGGCTACTGGCATGTTATTGGTAATGTGTGTTCGTGAATAAAACACTCCTTTCTGGACCAAATTAAATGATTTTAAATGATTATTCTCAGTTCTAATACTGATTCCAGGAGCTAGGCTGTTGGTTTGAAAAAACGTTATATTATTTTTGACAAATTTCATTCAAGAATAAATATTGTGCAAAAGTTTCTTGAACAAACGTCTGCAGGAGTTCTTGATTTCACACCATACGTAATTCGTATTACATTATGTTTTACTCGAATAACTTTACTTTGGCTTGAAGAACTGTCACAAAAAATGATCCGTGTGACAACGTAGAATGAAAGTAAATGAAATATTCTAGATTTTTTATTGCTACACCGATTATGTCTGACAACAACCGCATTGCAAATAACAATTTGATCAGGCATTTCAGCAGTTCTGTGGTATGCTCTTTCCAGTTGGATTTATCATCAAGCTGTAGCCGCCAGAATTTAACGCAGTCAACCTCTTCTGTCTGCTAGTTACAATTTTTAGGCTTATACTGGGGGATACCTCTTACAGGTTCGAAACTGAATAGCTTAATGCAAAGAAATGGCTGGGAATAATTTTTTAATGTTTAAGAAACTCTCATTAATCTTATTTCCTAATTATTTTAACATTTGTACTATCTGCAAAACAAACGAGCATGACGTCTGACAAAATTATTGATGAAAGACCATTGATATACACAACAAAAAGTAATGCTCTAAAATGCAACCTCGTGTTCCTATATGGATGATACCTGATAGCTTAAGAAGGGCATTTTCCTATTGATATCCTTTGTTCTCAAACAGACAATTACGATCTGAAACAGCTTGCAGCATTTCTTGTTATATTGTAACATTTTAATTTAGCTAAGAGGATTTCGTGACACAATCAAACGCATTTGAGTGATCAAGTAATATAACAGTATCCTGTAATTTGTTATCTAATGAAATAAGTTGCTATGTTTATAAACAGCTTTCTCAGTATCCGAACCCTTTAGAAATACGAATTTTGACTTCGAGAAATTATTACTTGTAGTCAGTTAGTTACGAAGCCGACTGTATATTCCCTTTCCTAATAATTACGAGAATGTTCTCAAAAGTGAAAGTTGAAACAAATTTGGCAGTGTTCCTTTGATGAACTACTGGTTACACAAATAACTTAATACGTTACTAAACTGAGAAGAACACTCTTTAATTAACTGTATTAAGGGTCAAATCCATTTTAATGAACTTATTTGTAATGGTTGCTCTATGGTATCCCGTGGCAGCATCTGCTGGAACTGACTACTTCACCTTTTCAGTAACTGTTATGAAACGCTTATCAAAATTTTGCACAAACCTACTACCAATGTATAATTTACTCTTAATGCTATTTGCTCCTCATCATCTATGGTTCTTCCAGACTAGTCCTTCACTATATCCCATAGAGTTTTTATTTTCTTACCTGATGTAACTATCTTTTTGTCGTAATGTATTTTCTTCAATGTACATATTATTATTTTAAGTATTTTGCAGTATGTCTTGTAATGAACTACGGAACCAACATCAGAGCGGTTGCTGAAGCAGGGATAGAGTTTCCCTTTTTGTCTTACAAGATACCTTCTTTTCTTGCGTAATCCATGCCTTCTTTGTAGATTTTGGTCTAATCTGTATTAGTTTTCGGGAAACAGATTTCAAATAAGGTAAGAACTTTATTATCGAAAGTGTTGTGTTGTTCATTCCTGCATGAGCATTGTATACATCATTCTAGGCCTTATAAAAGTTTACTAAAAACAGCAATTCTTCGCCTACCGACTACGCTCTTTAACTCAGATTTAGAACATTTTGTACCCTGACTAGAATTAACAAATGGCTGAAATGGCTCTGGGCACTATGGGACTCAACTTCTGAGGTCATTAGTCCCCCAGAACGTAGAACTACTTAAACCTATCTAACCTAAGGACATCACACACATCCACGCCCGAGGCAGGATTCGAACCTGCGACCGTAGCGGTCTCGCGGTTCCAGACTGCAGCGCCTAGAACCGCACGGCCACTTCGGCCGGCCTAGAATTAACAGATTGAAAATGAACTGAATGCCATGGTGTGAGACGTCCCTGATTTCCCGTTGGTTTCTGCTCAGATTTTACATCACGTACTTTCTCTGTGCCTCACGTGCCCACAGCGCCATCAGTGGCAATCAGTCCCGCGACGGGCAGTGATCATTATGTGTTGCCTGAGGCTTTCCCGACCGAGTAGTTGTGGATATGGTGTTCGGGCGAGACGTCCCATGTCGTGGTGAAATTTCAAAAATTTTTCTTCGGTGCAGCTGACAGACATCTTCAGGTGCGGCGAACAAACTGCTGAAGCTGTTACCGAAGCCTCCGTTTATGCTAGCCTAAGAAGAAACCGCGCAGGTGCGAACGCGCCTACTTCGGTGACCAGAACTGCAAATAGCTAGAGAGTCAGCTACGCCACCTATCGGTCAATGAACTAACAACTTCGACGCACACGCGAAGGCTGTCAGTCATACTACGTGCCGCTGTCGGCCGCCTCAGCGACATTAGTCGAGAGCACCTGTCCGTTATACGAGTCCGATAAGGTGTACGCCCACCCTCGCCGTTGTCATCCGAATATCAGTGTCGCCCTCACAGCGTCATCCCTTGTACGACCTATAGTTCCCGTTCGTGGTCGCTGTGATTTTAACATGTTAAACATGGGCACACGCCAGCGCGGACACGTATATCGACAGGCCGCTCCCGACACAGGACGCTGGCACGGCTGACGACAGCACACAAGACCGATAGCCTCTGTGCGTGCGTCGAATCTGTTGGTTCATCTCCGACAGGTGGTGTAGCTCTCTCTCGCTGCCGATCAGTATATCTGCGCTATTGGTCAGAGCCTCAGCGGTGACACGAACACTGAATTCTTCTCTGTTTAACTTTTAATGTACAGTCAGTATAAATTTGAAAACCGAATAAATCACGGAATACTGTAGATAGAGAAGTACAAATTGACACACGTGGTTGGAATGACATGGAGTTTTATTAGAACAAAAAAAAAAAAAATACAAAAGTTTTAAAAATGTCCGGCAGATGGCACTTCCTCTGATCAGAATAGCAATAATTAGCATAACACAGTAAGACAAAGCAAAGATGATGTTCTTTACAGGATATGCTCAATATGTCCACCATAGTTCCTGAACAATAGCTGTAGTCGAGGAATAATGTTGTAAACAGCACTGTAAAGCATGTCCGGAGTTATGCTGAGGCATTGGCGATGGGTGTTGACTTTCAGCATCCCTAGAGATGTCGGTCGATCGCGATACACTTGCGACTTCAGGTAACCCCAAAGCCAATAATCGCAGGGACTGAGGTCTGTGGACCTGGGAGGCCAAGCATGACGAAAGTGGCGGCTGAACTACTGACCACATGATCATCACCAAAGACGCACGCAAGAGATCTTTCACTCGTCTAGCAATATGGGGTGGTTCGAATAAAACCCCATGTCATTCCTAGCATGTGTGTCAACTTTTACCTCTGTATCTACATTATTCCGTGGTTTATTAAGTTTTCAAATTTATACCGACTTTTTGAGTACCCGGTAGTTTTCACCCTTAGGCGTTTACTACTATATTCACGATTACGGAAGGTGAGTAAAAATTCACTTTATTATTGTGTCATCACTGGGAGAAAATGAGTTGAGGTTCCTACTTCTTTTGGCTAGTAGGTCTAATTGGCTTCTGTAGCGACATTGGGGTGCATGTACGTTTTCAAGGCCCCTGATTGAAGGATTCGCTCAATCCCACGCTTTCCTGTATACAGAGGCAGCAGTCTTCTTCAAACGACCCGAGACTTTCTCCTCGTGTGCCGCTTCATGCAGGTATTTAGCTGGGAAATTGTATGGCCCGTGAAATATCCTTCGCAACGCCTAGTTCTAACGTGTCTGCAGTCTGTGAAGATGTGTCGTCGGCAGCGTAATCCATGCTGCAGAGCCATATTCCTTCACTGGGCGTATAAATGTACTGTAAATTGTGAATCATGTCTCCGATTGTAAGTTTGAGTGTTCGTCAAGTAATGGGTAGAGTGTACCCAATCTCTGCACAACCTTCAGCTGGGCAACTCTCTTGCCCTTTCCGTCCAAATACTGGCCGTGATTCGAACCGACCTACCACAGGGTCGAGCGCCACCGCACAGTCATGCGGTAGCGATCTTGGCTACAGAGGCGGGTAAGATGCCTATGAAACAGAGCGCTCATGGACAAACTTTACGTCTCACCATAGAGACGTAGCGTTTCGAGTCGGTGTACGTTGGCGACATAACTTCTGTTTTGCACATATTAATGTTGACTCCATAGATATTTCTACTCTAAAGTCTAATTCCGATGATTGTGTCGACAGTGTCTTTCGAGTTAAATTTATGTCAACATTGAACATCGTTTATTTTATCCAGGTTTATAATTAGACAACGTAGAGAATTCTTGAATTGCGTTCATTTTCTGAACTAAGATCAAAATCGATCTCCAGTTATCAAAGTTCATACATTGCAATACACGTCTATACAATACTGTAGCAGGTTAGTGTCTAAGTAAACTGGCAAATATTTCGGCTGTTGTACAAATATCGTGATCAGTGACCTCCAGTTTCATATGTTGGTTGGTTCATTCGGAGGAGGGGAACAAACAGCGAAGTCATCGGTCCCACCTGCTTAGGGAAGGAAAGGGAAGGAAGTCGGCCGTGACCTTCCAAAGGAACCATCCCCTCATTTGCCAGAAGCGATTTAGGGAAAACAGGAAAAATCTAAATCAGAAAGGGGATGCGGGTTTGAACCGTCGTTCTCCAGAATGTGTGTTCAGTGTGCTAAACAGTGTGCCACTCTTCACCGTCTGATAAGAAAACTCCGTAGTGTTACCACAAGAGCATATCGGCCAGCAGCTACGGCGACATCTCCGCACGTGCATTTCTTGCTGGTGAAAGTTGGTCGTATCCACAAATAAACTTCTCAGTTCGCGTTTCTCGTGCGGACAATGCCCTAGTTTCGAACTGTATCGTCATACAGATCGAGGAAATTTTTATGAGCTGTGCGATGCATACAGGATCCCGATGCCACGTTTACTCACATAAGAAACCGAACAGGGATCTACCTGCCAACACATACACGTTTTACTGTTTGTTCGTCATTCTGTGTTGCCAAGCTTTCATAATTTCAAAGATGAATCACCTCAGTTAACACTTTTAGGAAATTTCCATAAACTTTCACTGTAATGAAATCCATTTTTAAAACCTCAAACATCGAGAAAAAAGAAATGGTACTTTTGCTCCGTATTCAAGGCGCTTCACACCCACTGTATAGGAATTCTTTTTTATTATACACTGTAAGTCCGATCTCATGCGAATAAAATGTCTTTCAGGTAAACCTGAGAGGGTGAATGGAATGGTGAATCTTATATTGTCTGTAAAACGGTGTAAAAATGTGGAAAATGATATCAGCTTCAGAATTTCAAGTGAGAACTCGGAAATAGTAAAACCGAAATGAACTCTCAAAAAGTAACATTTTTTCTGTATACTCTGTTCGTAGCACATTTTTACACTACTGGCCATTAAAATTGCTACACCAAGAAGAAATGCAGATGATAAACGGGTATTCATTGGACAAATATATTATACTAGAACTGACATGTGATTACATTTTTACGCAATTTCAGTGCATAGATCCTGAGAAATCAGTACCCAGGACAACCACCTCTGGCCGTAATAACGGCCTTGATATGCCTGGGAATTGAGTCAAAGAGAGCTTGTATGGCGTGTACAGGTACAGCTGCCCATGCAGCTTCAACATGATACCACAGTTCATCAAGAGTAGTTACTGGTGTATTGTGAAAAGCCAGTTGCTCGGCTACCATTGACCAGACGTTTTAAATTGGTGAGAGATCTGGAGAATGTGCTGGCCAGGGCACCAGTCGAACATTTTCTGTATGCAGAAAGGCCCCTACAGGCTCTGCAACACGCGGTCGTGCATTATTCTGCTGGAATGTAGGGTTTTGCAGGGATCGAATGAAGGGTAGAGCCACGGGTCGCAACACATCTGACATGCAACGTCCACCGTTCAAAGTGCTGTAAATGCGAACAAGAGATGACCGAGACGTGTAACCATTGGCACAGCACCATCACGCCGGGTGATACGCCAGTATGTAGATGTCGAATACACTCTTCCAATGTGCGTTCACCACGATGTCGCCAAACACGGATGCGACCATCATGATGCTGTAAACAGAACCTGGATCCTTAAAAATTACGTTTTACCATTCGTGCACCTAGGTCCGTCGTTGAGTACTCCATCGCAGGTGCTCCTGTCTGTAATGCAGCGTCAAGGGTAACCGCAGCCATGGTCTCCGAGCTGATAGTCCATGCTGCTGCAAACGTCGACGCAATGTTCGTGCAGATGGTTGTTGTCTGGCAAACGTCCCCATCTGTTGACTCAGGGATCGAGACGTGGATTCACGATCCTTTACAGCCATGCGGATAAGATGCCTGTCATCTCGCCTGCTAGTCATACGAGGCCGTTGGGATCCAGTACGGCGTTCAGTATTACCCTCCTGAACCCACAGATTCCATATTCTGCTAACAGTCGTGGGATCTCGACCAACGGGAGCAGCGATGTCGCGATACGATAAACTGCAATCGCGATAGGCTACAATCCGACCCTGTATCAAAGTCGGAAACGTGATGGTACGCATTTCTCCTGCTTATACGAGGCATCACAACAACGTTTCACCAGGCAACGCCAGTCAACTGCTGTTTGTGTATGAGAAATCGGTTGGGAACATTCCTCATATCAGCACGTTGTAGGTGTCACCAGCGGCGCACAACCTTGTGTGAATGATCTATAAAGCTAATCATTTGCATATCACAGCACCTTCTTCCAGTCGGTTAAATTTCGCGTCTGTAGCAAGTCATCTTCGTGGTGTAGCAATTTTAATGGCCATTAGTGTACAATGTAGTAAACATTGCAGTAAGTATTCTTCCGTGTTTGTTGTTACCTCATTGGACTCTCTTTCCCTTGGAACGTACAGTATATCGAGACGTGTCGACTGCCGTCGCGCACAGAATGTTTGTGCTGCAGCCGCTGCACTGCCATATCGCTTTAGTCTCATTTCACATTTGTCTGTCAGCCGTCTAAAAGGCACCGTTCACACGGCACGCTGCCATGGCTGCTGCACATTTATCCAGCACCTGTTGTGTACGTCACGGAAAGGTAGCTCCCTTTGTTTTATTCTTTCCCTGTCTCTCAGCCGAATCCCAGTGAAATGGTAATTGTAGCATTAGTTTTAATTTATTGTCGTTTAAAACGAAGGAGTAAAGTTGGATTAAAACGGAACTGATGCGGGATCTTCCTAGTTACAGAGCTCCGTAAAAATCCTGACAAATTCTTCTACTATCTCTGAATGAGGATATTAATATTTTCAACAAATAATGTAAGGGATATACACTGTGTGATCAAAAGTATCCAAACAAGTTACTGAAAAGGACTTACAAGTTCGTGGTACCCTCCACCGGCAATGCTGGAATTCAATACTCTGTTGGCCTACCCTTAGCCTTGATGACAGCTTCCACTCTCGAAGGCATACGTTCAATCAGGCTCTGGAAGGTTTCTTGGGGAATGGTAGCCCATTCTTCACGGAGGGCTGCACTGAGGAGAGGTATCGATGTCGGTCGGTGAGGCCTGGCATGAAGTCAACGTTCCAAAACATCCCAAAGGCGTTCGGTAGGATTCAGGTCAGGACTCTGTGCAGGCCAGTCCAATACAGGGATGTAATTGTTATGTAACCACTCCGCTATAGGCCGTACATCATGAACAGGTGCTCGATCGTGTTGAAACATGCAATCGCCATCCCCGAATTGATCTTCAACAGTTAGAAGCAATAAGGTGCTTAAACCATCGACGCAGGCCTGTGCTGTGATAGTGCCACGCAAAACAACAAGGGCTGTAAGCCCCCTCCATGACAAACACGACCACACCATAACACAACCGCCTCCGAATTTTACTGTTGCTACTACACACGCTGGCAGATGACGTTCACCGGAAATTCGCCATATCCACACCCTGCCATCGGATCGCCACATTGTGTACCGTGATTCGTCACTCCACACAACGTTCCTCCACTCTTCAATTGCCCAATGTTTACGCTCCATACACCAAGGGAATCGTCGTTTGGTATTTACTGGTGTGATGTGTGGCTTGTGAGCAGCCACTCGACCATGAAGTCCAAGTTTTCTCACCTCCCGTCTAACTGTCATATTACTTGCAGTGGATTCTAATGCAGTTTTGAAGTCCTGTGTGATGGTCTGGATAGATGGCTGCCTATTACACATTACGACCCTCTTCAACTGTCGGCGGTCTCGTCAGTCAACAGACGAGGTCAGCCTGTACGCTTTTGTGCTGTACGTGTCCCCTCAAGTCTCCGCTTCACTATCACATCGAAACACTGGACCTAGCGATGTTTAGGAGCGTAGAAATCTCGCTTACAGACGTAGGACACAAGTGATACCCAATCACCTGACCACGTTCGAAGCCCGTGAATTCTGCGGATCGCCCCATTCTGCTCTATCACAATGTCTAATGACAACTGATTTCGCTGATATGGAGTACCTGGCATTAGGTGGCAGCAAAATGCATGTAATGTGAGAAACGTATGGTTCTGGGGGTATCCGGACACTTTTGGTCACATAGTGTAACGATGGATTACATTTTGACATCAATTGGGTCTGTATCCTGACAGTTTTCTAAAATGTAATTTTTGGAATGTTTGATTTTACTTCATTCAGTGTATACACATTTTTGAAAATGGTTCAATAAAACATAATTATTTAAGTCACTGGACGACATGCTTACCGCATTCAGATTTTTATCTGTCTCTCCTTTTTCGAAATGATCAGTTAATTTCTTGAATACATCACTCAATGCATTGTTTGTTTTACTGCTGCGTAATATTCTACAGTTTGGTCTCGCAAAAATGGTGGTTCTCCCGTTGCAGAAATTAATAGCTCAATGTGTATTTCCCAAGCCATATTCAGGCCTACGAGAGGAAGTTACGAAATCAGAAAGTAAGGCTGATATCATTAGAGCGAACGAACACGTTACTGCTTCGAAGACTGCCATTCTGTGACATGCCTCAAAGATGTGAAGGCGGCAATCTGTGTTACTAAGTGACGGTCCCAGAACGAGCGACGTGGTTACTAATCTAACGTCTTCCAGTGGAAAAAAAACAACATTGTTTCATAATTTCACGTAATTATTGACCGAATTAAAAAATTTAAAATGTTGTTATAGTTTGCTCATTAAGAAGTATAATTTTCTGTTCAAAGCTTAACACAGGAAGAGAAATATTGGTCCACCCGAATAGCTGTGCGGTCTAACACACTGCTTTACTGACGGGAAGGCGTGCCGGTCCCCGGCACGAATCCGCCCAGCGTATCAGTGTCGAGGTCCGGTGTGCCGACCAGTCTGTTAATGGTTTTTTAGGCGGTTTTCCATCTGCCTCATCAATAGCGGGCTGGTTCCCCGTATTCCGCCTCAGCTACACTGTGTCGGCGATAGCTGCGCAAACACTTTCTCCACTTACGCGTACACCATAATCACTAAAAATACTCTACCACGACACAAACACTGGGGCTAGACTCGTCCTGTAGCCTGTTATGGGGTTGTGTACCAGTGAGGGTTACGGCTGGGACGAAGCCTCTCCGCTGTTTCAAGGCCAGCAGTTCCACACAATACAAGACAAATATTACTGTTAGAAAACCGAGCGACGTAGTGCACTGGTTAGAGCACTGGACTCGCCTTCGGGAGACGACGGTTGAAACCCGCGTGCCGCCATCCTCATGTAAGTTTTTCGTGATTTCCCCAAATCGCTTGAGGCAAATGCCGGGCCGGTTCCTTTGAATCGGCACGGCCGGTTTCTTTCCTCATCCTTTCCTAATCCGATGGAACCGATGACCTCGCTGTTTGGTTCCCTACCCCCAAATCAACGAACCAAGCAAATGTTAGAAACTGTGTGTCTTCAAGCAGCATAGCTAATGGCGTGAAAAGAATCGGACATTATTCATCTGGTAATTCAGAATTAGGTCCGCCTCCTTTGCCGCGTGGTCAGCGCTGGGGACCCTTGTTCGATTCCCTGTACTACTGTACTAAGAAGTCTTCCTTGGTGGGAGGACTGGTACGTGGTGAGGCCAACTGAGGAGCTTTTCGGCCTATTAGTAGCTATTCCAAGGTCAAGAAACCCGGCAAGCATCGGGAGAGCGGTGCGCTGACCACATGCCCCTCCATACCGCCCCCTTTGACCCCACTGGCAGAGGGCGATACGTTGGTTGGCCGGTCCCGATTGACCCATCTAGGGCCAGAACGCGCAACTTCACTGACTGTTTTACAGTGACAGCACTTAGCAATTTAACACAAATTTTTCACATAATTTCAAACAGTTACAAAAATTTTCCTCGCTGACACCCTCACAAAATGATGAAAGGAAAAATGTTTATCGATTACTACGTTTTTGGTGTTCTCGCAGTAAAACTTCAGCATCAGACATGACGTTTTAATTGTTTAATTCTTAACTACAGACTCAATTCGCAACAGAGTTTGCACACGGTATCTACTCGGTTGGTGCATAAGTTATCAGCGTTTTTCCATAAGTTTAATAAATACAGCAGCAGTCTGCCAACGCTTGGGTACCTTTTCGATTCAGTAAGAGTAGAAATCACGTGGTTTTGATGCGAAGAACTCGACGAGCCATGTTCGAAGCGTATTTTGATACGGCAAGGAACTTCCTTGAAGGTTGTTCGATAGAGAGCGGGAAAGGGGAATATCTGCGGGAGCAAGATTAGGCGATTGAGATGGATGTGGTATGACTTCCCAACCCAAATCCTGTGTAGGGCGATTTGTCAGTCTAACAGAATGCGGGCGGGCGTTATTGTGGAGTACTATCACTTCATCCAGTCTTCCTGGTGGCTGTTCTTGGACTGCGCCTTCAAGACGTCTCAATGGTCAGCAGTGGTTACGCCTCAGGGAACAACTCCTAGTAGACTTTACTGTCACTGTTCCGCCAGACGCAAATCATTATCTTTTGTGGATACGTGCTGGTGTTTGTAGGGCGAGTTGGTTCAAATGGCTCTGAGCACTATGGGACTTACTTCTGCTGTCACCACCCCCACAGAACTTAGAACTACTTAAACCTCACTAACCTAAGGACATAACACACATCCATGCCCGAGGCAGGATTCGAACCTGCGACCGTAGCGTTCGCATGGTTCCAGACTGAAGCGCCTAAACCGCTCATCCACTCTGGCCGGCTGTAGGCCGAGTTACTGGTTTGTTTGAGTCCTACCATTTCTTTCTTTTACTTCTGTCACCAATAACGATACAGAATAGGACTGTTAGTTTTTCTCGAGCCAATTTTTGACAACGAAGCAGAGACACACATATGGCCGCCCACCAATTTTTGTGATTTTGGCTTAGAGCATCCGGTACGCATTCACCAGACTTTTGAAACTTACTCATTGCATGCAAATGTTGCACGATAGTGGAATGACCACAATTCACAAAGTTAGCCAGCTATAGAGTACAGTGACCTGTATCATTGTGACTTATTCAGTTTAAACGATCTTCATCGAAACCCCAAAGCTTTCCTGAACATGGAGAGTCACTAATGTCAAAACGATCCTCCTTAAAACGAGATAATAATCTTCTTACCGAGCTCTGCCCAGTGGGGTTATGCCCATACAAGTCTCAAAAGTTTCTGGCTGCCTCCGCTGCTTCCACCCCTCTATTGAAGTCAAAAGAATATGTCGGAAATCTTAGGATTTCTCCAACTGGCACTCCACAGCTGCACCCACTGCCTCCGAATGACAATAAGTGAACACCAATAGCAACAGTGAACAACAATCGGTAAATAAACCATAGCAACCGGAATACCAACATGCAAAACAAAAACGCTATGAGCCGGCCGGAGTGGCCGAGCAGTTCGAGGCGCTTCAGTCTGGAACCGCGCGGCCGCTACGGACGCAGGTTCGAATCCTGCCTCTGGCATGGATGTGTGTGATGTCCTTAGGTTAGTTAGGTTTAAGTAGTTCTAAGTTCTAGGGGACTGATGACCTCAGAAGTTAAGTCCCATAGTGCTCAGAGCCATTTTAGCCATTTTTTGATGTTGCAACCAAACTGATTAAACGTTTTGTAAAGAGATATACAACCAGAATCAAACATAAGATTAATTATTTGGTGAGAAACAATGACTTTTATATATTTGACGTATTTCTGTCATATTCCCATTTGAAGTCGTGATTATTTAAAACTCTAATTATGGTCATACATATTGTTTCTATAATTATTCTGAAAGATAAATTAATGTCTATCGGTATTTCTCCATGAAACATTAATAAGAACTAATTTTTCGGCTATATCGCTTATACGGAATGTATACTCTTATCTTTGCACTAAAATAGTTATATCTCTGCTCCTGTCAACATTCAGTGGATGTAAAGTTTCGGCGCGAGAGAGCTGTACTCGGAAATCTGCAGTTCTCAGTTTTATCAGCGAGATGGAAGGACTGTGCTGTGCGGTACACTGAGGTGACAAAAGTCCTGGGATACTTCCGAGTATGCTATCGGACCTCCTTTCGTCCTGCAAAGTGCAGCAGATAGACGTGGCATGGATTCGACAATTGTTTGAAAGTCCCTTGCAGAAATATTGAACCATGCAGCTTCTATAACCGCCGGCCGCTGTGGCTGAGCGGTTCTAGGCGCTTCAGTCCGCAACCGCGCTGCTGCTACGGTCGCAGCTTCGAATCCTCCCTCGGGCATGGATGTGTGTGGTGTCCTTGGGTTAGTTAGGTTTAAGTAGTTCTAAGTCTACCGGACTGATGACCTCAGCAGTTAAGTCCCATAGTGATTAGAGCCATTTGGACCTGTATAACCGTCCATTATTGCGAAAGTGCTGCCGGTGCAGGATTTTGTGCATATACTAACCTCTCGATTATGTCCTATAAATGTTCGATGGGATTCTTGTCGGGCAATCTGGGTGGCCAAATAATTCGCTCGAACTGTGCAGAATGTTCTTCAAACAAAGTGGCAAACACTTGCGACCCGATGCCCTCTTTGGGTAAATGAAGTCCAGGAAAGGCTACAAATAGTCTCCAAGTAGCCGAATATAACCACTTCCAGTCGGTCGGTTCAGTTGCACCACAGGACTCAGTGCATTCCGTGTAACTACTGCCCACATCATTATGAAGCCACCACTATCTTGGTTGGTTGATGGTTGGTTGGTTGATCGGGACAAGGGACGAAACAGCGAGGTCATCGGCCACTAGGATTAGGGCAGGATGGAGAAGAAAGACGGCCGTACCCTTTCAAAGGGACCATCACAGGATATGCCTGAAGCGGTTTAGGGAAATCTCGGAAAACCTACATTAGGATGGCTGGACGCGAGTTTGAACTGTCGTCCTCCCGAATGCGAGTCCAGCATGCTAACTAATACATCACCTGGCTCCCACTAGGGGGACCAATGACCTTGTAGTTTGGTCCCTTCCCCCCCTCTTTTAAACCAACCAACCAACCACCCAACCTGGGTCCTTGGCATCGTGGAGTCTACACCTCACTCGAACCCTACTATCCGCTTTATCGTCTGATATTGGGACTCATCTGACCAGGCCATGGTTTTCCATTCGTCTAGGGTCCAACTGATATGGCCAGATGCCCGGGAGAAGCGCTACAGACGATGCCGTGCTGTTAGTATAGGCAATCACGTCTGTCGTCCGCTATCGTAGCCCAATAACGCCAAATTTCGTCGCACTGTCGTAACGTATATGTTCCTCGTAGGTCGTACACTGATTTATGCGGTTATTTCAAGCAGTGCTGCTTGTCTGTTAGCAATGGTAAGTCTCATGTAAACCCTGCTGCTCTCGGTCGTTGAGTGAAGGCCGTAGGCCTCTGTTGTCGATCTTGAGAGATAATTCCTGAAATGTGGTATTCTCGGCACACTCTTGACACTCTTGTGGATCCCGGAATATTGAATTCCCTAACTATTTCTGGAATGGAATGTCCTCCAATTACCACTCCGCGTTCAAACTATGTTACTTTCCGTCGTTTGGCAACAATCACTTCGGAAACCTTTTCACGTGAATCGTCTGAGTAGAAATGACAGCTCCGCCAAATCACTGCGTCTTTCTTTCTACCTTGTATACGCGATACTTCGGCTATCAGTAAACGTGCATATCGCTGTGCCATGACTTTTGTCACCTCAGTGAAAGTGCATTATGGAAATAAGCAGATATGAAATAAAGGTATTTTATGAAAATATGCAATCTTGCTACGATGTATTTGTTACTTAATGTATTGAGGTACACTGAAGAGCCAATGTCTCCTGAAGAGGCCAGTTTAGTATTGTGTAGGGTCCCAGTGAGCATGCAGTCTAAGGAAGTACAGTCATGGACTGTGCGGCTGGTCCCAGCGGATGTTCGAGTCCTCCTTCAGGCATGGGTGTGTGTGTGTGTGTTTGTCCCTAGGATAATTTACGTTAAGTAGTGTGTAAACGTAGGGACTGATGACCTTCGCAGTTAAGTTCCATAACATTTCACACACTTTTGAACACCTTTTTGAGCATGCAGAAGTGCCGCAACACGACTAATGTCTCAAATAGTCCTAATGTCTGAAATAGTACTACAGGGAATTGTCAACATGAATCCTGTAGGGCTGTACATACTTCCGTAGGAATATGAAGGGGTGGAGATATCTTCTGAATAGCAAGTTGAAAGGCATACCACATATACTCAATAACATTCATGTCTGGGGATGTTAGGAGCTAGTGGAAGTGTTTTAAATAAGAATAATGTTCCTGGAGCCACTCTGTAGCAATTATGAACGTGTGAGGTGTCGAATGGTCCTGATTGAATTGCCCAAGACCGTCGGGACGCACAATGGACATGAATGACGCAATGATCAGACAGGACACCTGTCGGAGTCGTATCTAGACGTGTCACAGCTCCTATATCACTTCAACTACACACGCCCCACACCATCAAAGAGCCTCCCCCAGCTTGAACAGTATCCACCTGACATGAAGTGAGTATGGATTCATGAGGTTGTCTCCATATCCGTAAACGTTCATCTGCTCGATACAATTTGAAACGAGACTCAGGCAACATGTTTCCAGTCATCAACAGTCCAATGTCGGTGTTGTTGGGCCAAGGCGAGGCGTAAAGCTTTGTGTCGTGCAGTCATGAAGGATACAGGAGTGGGTCTTGGGCTCCAAAAGCCCATATCGATGATGTTTGGTTGAAATGGTTCGCATGCTGGCACGTATTGATGGCCCAGCACTGATATGTGCAGCAATCTACGGAAGGGCTGCACTTCTGTCACGTTGAACATTTCTCTTCAGTCGTCGTTGCTGCCGTTCTTGCAGGATCTTTTTCCGGTCGCATCGATGTCGGAGATCTGATGTTTCACTGGATTCCTGATATTCACGGTACATTTTTGAAATAGTCTTACGGGAAAATCCCCACTTCAATGCTACCTCGGAGATGCTTGTCCCATCGCTCGTGCCCAGACTGTTACAACACGTTCAAACTCACTTAAAAGTCGATAACCTGCCATTATAGCAGCAGTAACCGATATAACCACTGCGCCATATAGCCATTGCCGACCGCAGCACCGTATTCTGCCTGTTTACATATCTCCGGATTTGAGTGTGCATCCCGATACCAGTGTCTCCGGCTCTTCGGTGTAGAAAACCTGGAGACTTCTCTTGAAGCTGTTTAAGAAAGGAATCATCCACTAAGACTATGTGCCACGAATGTGAATGAGAAGAATCTATAGTTATTGTCGAGAACAAGCTAGGTTAACAACACATTTACTGAAGTTCAATAAGATATTTAACTGTGCTACTCACTCTCAAATTCATGCTTAACATAGGTGAACAAATTCTGGTTCCAGTATAGACGCTGTTGTTGTGTTGTCTTGAACAATTGACATTAATAATATTTTTCGAACCTTTTTTTAAATAGTAGAATGAGTGTGAGGGTTCAGATCACCACCGCCATGTACACAGTGCTTTAGAGTCGGCTGGGGCACAACTGTGAAATGGGCCTTACTGGCGCATTTAACTTGCAGCCAGGGTGCCTCTCCCGATGCTGGGATCAGTGCCAAGCGAGTTACGGATACGCCGGGAGCGGCCTGAATGGGATAAGCCGCCGTCGAGAGTGTTCACACTCCGCGCCAGGCCGGGTCGGCAAAAAGACCGGAAATCTACTTCTCCGATTTTTCACGCGGTAAAAATTCTTGACGGTATATAAGACTACGTCACAACGTTTTATGAACTCATTTTTCCCTTAAAAGTTTTGCTTTGTTCGGGAAAAAAGAAAACGCCTACTTCCTGCTTCGCCTGATTTTTTTTTAGTTCCGTGGCTTTCTCAATCTGTTTTGAAGGACGTATGCGGTGAAGAAAATCTGTTTTTTGCACACATGGTTGTATAGGTTCGTAGCTTCTTAGTAAATGGTTTAACCTTTCATACATCGTAATAGTCACTGTAAACTGACAATATTTGTCAAACACGTGCGCTTGATTTGCAAAGCTTTTAGTGAAAAAGTTAGATAGCTGGTAGCCTAGCTTTAAATATCTTTTAGGCCATACCTTATTGCGAATGAAGTATAAATAAAAGTACAAAGTCTTTGCAATGGTAAGGAAACTGATATTTGTTCCCGTTCACAGGTAAATGTAAGTTAGTGAGTGGCATTAATGCAGCGATCGAAAGCCTACAGAGTTCTTGCGCTTTTAGCCTAGTGTCGAACAGTGTAGGATAGAAAAAAAGGATTATTAGCAATCAGTGCATGCCTAGCGTCGGTCTCTCGTGTTCTTTTAATTATCCATATCCACAAAAACCCAATTATATACGAATTTTTATCTCGGCGACTACCGATTACTCTGGCTATGACTTTACAATAAGCCACAATTGAAATTATAAAAGGCGATCAATTATTTGTTGTCAACATCCTCCAACTAGTTGAGGAACTAGAAGAGAAGTATTTGGAACTAGAAGAGAAGAATAAATTAACCTGAGACTTTGCTGTGTATGGATTACATTAAAGGCTTGCGACATTCTACTTTTCTACTTAATTGCTTTGTTGTTGGAGATGAAAAACGATAGAGGCCAAGAAATAGACTAACATTTATGCATGTTTCTATATCTACTGCACAAGGTGATCCGTTATGAAATTTTCACTTTCTTATCTCTGTGAGTATTTTAAATAATTACATCGCATCTCGGTCCCTAAGGAGCTTATCTCCGTCCTTAAGGAGTTCCGACTTCGATTTTACTATTTTAAAAGAAAGAAGGAGGCATGTTTGGGATTTAACTTCTTGTTGATATCTAGGTAATTAGAGGCCGTTAACAAAAGGAATGATGGGCAGGATCAGCGTACCCTCGAACACTGCAGGGCAGGTAAACCAATTACAGTCGATCGATGCAGATGTGCGCGTGATTGCTGTTTTGTTTCTTTTCTCCCCCTGGCTGGACGAGCTTCACAGAGAAGGGAATCTCCACTCTTCGACAGCTGACAAATGAGGTCGTAGATAACTAAGGTGCAGCCGTCAGTTTTTCACCATCAGCCAGTCTGTTCTAACGTATAGAACAATGACTTCATTACTTTATTCGTATTGATTCGGCAGTGCAGTGACTCGTCAAGCACGGAAGAAACAGGAGGTTATGGACTCATCCCATGTTTAGCGACAGATATTTAGGAGAGTTTTTTGCTTTACATCAAGAAGTAAAAACTTCCCTGAAATTTTTGATCCCTATTACATAATAAATCATAATATATTTCAGTACATGCTGCAGAACATTCGAGAGCTGACACACACATCAGGATGTAATTAGAGTCGTGATCTTCGGTAATATCTTGCTGTGTCTTCATCAATCGTACTTTGTCCATTTCGAATTGCAAAATATTAAAATTTTTCCCATTAGTTTTTTTCTTTTTTTATTAATAACGCGGTACTTGGCAGTGGCGTTCGTTCATCGATTGAATCCAATGACGACCTCCCAGACTGATCTTTGTCTTGTAAGACAGAGTAATAGGCGAACATTCTTTAGGTAATATCATTCGGCTCCTGATTCTGTTTTCACTGACGAGCTCTTGAACTTAAGATACCCATTAAAGAACTGTGATGAAACCAACGCCAAGTGTAACAACCTTTTGACGGGCTTTCTCATGTGAATTTCACAAATCTCATTTGAACAATAGTAAAAAATGTAAAAAGTGTGGTGTTTTAGCTCCCTATTGTTACTGATGTATGAAGATGTAAAGTAACTTTGCATACATCATTATAACTCTTGTAATTTTCCCTCACTGGTTTTGAAATGTGAAGGTACTTTTCTTTTATTAAAAAAAAAAGAAAAGAAAAAGATTGTGCAGTGGCACTTCTAATATAGGCAGAGCGAGACTTCTGATATGTGTACTAAAAAAGCTGAATCGTACCTCAGAAGCGGCCGGTTCGCGCCGGAACTATAGACCCTTAATGCCTGAATAAGTTTCTAGATGAAAGATGAAATACACTCCTGGAAATGGAAAAAAGAACACATTGACACCGGTGTGTCAGACCCACCATACTAGCTCCGGACACTGCGAGAGGGCTGTACAAGCAATGATCACACGTTCGGCACAGCGGACACACCAGGAACCGCGGTGTTGGCCGTCGAATGGCGCTAGCTGCGCAGCATTTGTGCACCGCCGCCGTCAGTGTCAGCCAGTTTGCCGTGGCATACGGATCTCCATCGCAGTCTTTAACACTGGTAGCATGCCGCGACAGCGTGGACGTGAACCATATGTGCAGTTGACGGACTTTGAGCGAGGGCGTATAGTGGGCATGCGGGAGGCCGGGTGGACGTACCGCCGAATTGCTCAACACGTGGGGCGTGAGGTCTCCACAGTACATCGATGTTGTCGCCAGTGGTCGGCGGAAGGTGCACGTGCCCGTCGACCTGGGACCGGACCGCACCGACGCACGGATGCATGCCAAGACCGTAGGATCCTACGCAGTGCCGTAGGGGACCGCACCGCCACTTCTCAGCAAATTAGGGACACTGTTGCTCCTGGGGTATCGGCGAGGACCATTCGCAACCGTCTCCATGAAGCTGGGCTACGGTCCCGCACACCGTTAGGCCGTCTTCCGCTCACGCCCCAACATCGTGCAGCCCGCCTCCAGTGGTGTCGCGACAGGCGTGAATGGAGGGACGAATGGAGACGTGTCGTCTTCAGCGATGAGAGTCGCTTGTGCCTTAGTGCCAATGATGGTCGTATGCGTGTTTGGCGCCGTGCAGGTGAGCGCCACAATCAGGACTGCATACGACCGAGGCACACAGGGCCAACACCCGGCATCATGGTGTGGGGAGCGATCTCCTACACTGGTCGTACACCTCTGGTGATCGTCGAGGGGACACTGAATAGTGCACGGTACATCCAAACTGTCATCGAACCCATCGTTCTACCATTCCTAGACCGGCAAGGGAACTTGCTGTTCCAACAGGACAATGCACGTCCGCATATATCCCGTGCCACCCAACGTGCTCTAGAAGGTGTAAGTCAACTACCCTGGCCAGCAAGATCTCCGTATCTGTCCCCCATTGAGCATGTTTGGGACTGGATGAAGCGTCATCTCACGCGGTCTGCACGTCCAGCACGAACGCTGGTCCAACTGAGGCGCCAGGTGGAAATGGCATGGCAAGCCGTTCCACAGGACTACATCCAGCATCTCTACGATCGTCTCCATGGGAGAATAGCAGCCTGCATTGCTGCGAAAGGTGGATATACACTGTACTAGTGCCGACATTGTGCATGCTCTGTTGCCTGTGTCTATGTGCCTGTGGTTCTGTCAGTGTGATCATGTGATGTATCTGACCCCAGGAATGTGTCAATAAAGTTTCCCCTTCCTGGGACAATGAATTCACGGTGTTCTTATTTCAATTTCCAGGAGTGTAAAAAAAATCGTGGTGCTTTAAGGTACCGAAAACACTTCAGAGAATGCAGTACTTGTCAGATGCGTTGGTAATGTTATGAAGAATTAGCACCTTCCGGCACAGTTAATCTTCCAGTTATTGGTACAGTATTAATATGACACGAATTCGCAATACTCGGCATTAACAGCCATTTTGGATGTCGCCATTGTGAACACACCCTTAGGCTGCAGCTGTAAGGGTAACGTCTGGTAACAATCGAACTACAAAATGTCGATTTTTCTGTACATATGGTTCGTAAAAACGGCGATCAGCATGCAAACAGCATAACTTCAAATTTCTCTAAGTACAGGTTTTCAGAAACAGTGAAATAATATACTTTAAAACTT
Source organism: Schistocerca gregaria (assembly GCF_023897955.1). Lineage (NCBI taxonomy): Eukaryota > Metazoa > Arthropoda > Insecta > Orthoptera > Acrididae > Schistocerca > Schistocerca gregaria. The sequence goes on from NC_064931.1 coordinate 213,866,519, forward strand.
CGTAGTAACGTTCATCACAAGGAAGCAACCGGAAAGTGAAAGTTACGAAAAAGAACGAGCAGCAGAAAAGTCTACCAGAGGCATGGCATAGCTTGTTGTTGTTGTTGTTGTTGTTCTTCTTCTTCTTCTTCTGCCTAGCCTTTTCCCATTTCTCTAAGGTTTATATACCGGCAGCAGAGTCGCGCTACGTTGCATATACGCTTCAGCAACGCCCTCAAACGGAAACTTTTTGATGGCTCCCCATATTTCCTAAACTGCTTAATATATCGTAATGCAGTTTTCACCTTCATAGCTGTTTTAATTACAGAGATGTTGGTATCAACTTAGCTTTCTCAAATGGAACTATAGCAATTACTGCTCGTAGCATAGTTCTAAAAGAGACGAAATCTATGACGTTTCACTCCTCAGATTCCAGTTACTAGTTTATGAGTAATAACAATATTCATGAAGTACGATTTACCTGTTTTGAACATCAGGCCGATTGTTACCATGCTGAAGTTTGTGATTTCATACCCAAATAAGAGAATATGTCGCGCCGGATGAGGAGGAAACAGTATAGTATCACTGTGATACTGACATCAAGTGGCACAGACGAAATGCAGCTTTCATTCCTGAGTGCTGATTAATTACTGGAACACTAGGCAGAGGGAGTGAGGAGAGCAATAGAATGAAAACAATTGATTCAGTCTGTTGTAGGAAAACGGAGCTTTATATATCGGTTTAATTATTCATTTATTCTCTCATTCTTTTACTTGAAACCAGTCTCTGGGAGCAACCGAACGAAAACAGTCGACACAATTTTGTGGTGTTTTGCGTACTGACTGAGTTGCTCATTCTTTCTTTTCACGTGAAACCAGTCTTTAGTTTTTCTGTCGGTTGAAGCCGTTCAAAGAGTAACTAATATAAAAAAGCTTCGTTGGGAGTGCAAAGATGAGAAAGGGGTGAAGTTCTCTCCGTGGTACTTGAAGAAGAAAGGAACATTGTCAGATTTTTGTGACGTTGTGCATTCCGCTTTGCTGAAAATTTGTGTTACACATTAAAAAACCATTTTTTTTTAAAGTAACCTACCCGTTTCGCACACGCGCCACGTCAGCGTCCTGTTGCTGCCGGGGCCAGGGCAACAGAAGGGGTGAGGAGGTGGACGGTCCCCGCTAGCACAGTTCCCAGCAGAACTGCGCTCGCAACAACCTCATTCGACCCCCTCCCGCTGGCTGAGAACCTGGCCCTGGTAGCCGCCACACGCGCCTCCGACAACGACAGTCGTTCGTTCCTCCACGGATGATGATGATGATGATGATGATGATGATGATGATGTTTGGTGAGTGGGGTGCTCAACTGCACGGTCATCAGCGCCCGTACAAAGTCCCAATGTTGACACAGTCCATTTTTTTTACACAGTCCAATAAACCCCTGTCACAAATGATGATGATGGTGAAGAAATGAACACAAACATCCTGTCCCAGGCAGAGAAAATCCCCAACCCGGCCAACTTCCCACGGAAAAGGGTGAAAAAGTATATAAGTGAAATTACTCAAACCCCTAAAGTGAGTGAAAACTTGAAAAAGTATATAAGTGAAATTACTCAAATCCCTAAAGTGAGTGAAAACCATCATATAACTGACATAGCCGAAAGATACTTGTATCAGTAGTGAAAGCGTTGTCTGCTGGCCTGCACGTTCGTGATTTGGTACCACTGGACTTTCTTTCGCTGAGGTTGAAGTCAAACAGGTTCAAATGGCTCTGAGCACTATGGGACTTAACATCTATGGTCATCAGTCCCCTAGAACTTAGAACTACTTAAACCGAACTAACCTAAGGACAACACACAACACCCAGCCATCACGAGGCAGAGAAAATCCGTGACCCCGCCGGGAATCGAACCCGGGAACCCGGGCGTGGGAAGCGAGAAAGCTACCGCACGACCACGAGATGCGGGCAAGTCAAAGAGGAAGTCGGTACACAAGTTCCGACGACCCGAGAGGATTTAAAACTTCGCATTGTTACAGCATATATAGTGGTACCGAAGGACTGTCTTCCGTGTGTCTAGAAGCCCTCACATCACCTTCCAGACGTGTTAAACTGTAGATGGTGATCATTTTGAGCACGTGATGATATACACATAATTGTAAGGAATTGTTTATCACCACAAAGTGGTTATTTTTTTATTGCCGGTGTAAATTTCCAATGCAACTGTGTATCTTGAAGGCAACGGCCTTGCTGCAGTGGTTACACCGGTTCCCGTGAGATCAGTTAAGTTAAGGGCTGTTGGCCGTGGCCGGCACTTGGATGGGTGATCATCCAGCCGCCATGCGCTGTTGCCATTTTTCGGGGTGCACTCAGCCTCGTGATGCCAATTGAGGAGCTACTCGACCGAATATTACCATCATAACGATCGGGAGAGCGGTGTGCTGACCCCACGCCCCTCCTATCGGCATTCTCCTCGGAGGATGACACGGCGGTCGGATGGTCCCGGAGGCCACTCGTGGCCTGAAGACGGAGTGCTTTTTAACTGTGTATCTTCACGTGAAACTCCTGACGCGACGATTTTATTTAATTGTCTTTATACTTCACTTCCTTGTTTTAAAAATCGTTCCAATGTTTAGATTTCACCTTTCGGTCACTGCTCTGACGGAAACACAAATAGTTCTGTTGGTATAGTTAATTGATGGAGCATCCTTATCGAGCGCGGTGGCGCAGTGGTTAGCACATTAGGCTTGCATTCGGGAGGACGACCATTCCAACCCGTGTCCGGCCATCCATCAGTTTTAAGGTACACATTTTCCTAATATTCCTCGGTTGCAACCAAAGCCTTAGTTGTGTCACATTACAGCGTCACATCATAATGACGCGACAGTTCCGTGCAACAACACGAACTTCTGCTTAAGACAACAAGCGTTTTAATGTTTAAAACTGATAAATCCTAAGCTCTAAATATTATAATTCCGTTGAAATTACTAATATTGAAGAGTGCAACGCTGCTAAATTCTACTCTTTCGTAGTGATGATACTAGCAGCGGAAATAACTGTAACTACATTTGAAAATGTGAAGTTGGTACCCAGGCCTCTGTCATTAGAAGGGTTGTCCAGAAAGTAATGCACCGCATTTTTTTCTTCTACGATTCTTTACTGAACGTTATGAGAATTAAACACACGAAAGAATGTTGTTTTATCTACACGACCTATTTTTTCACATAACCTCCATCCCATTCGATGGCCTTCCTCCAGCGCGCAACAAGGGTGTGTATGCCCTGTCGGTAGCAATCTTTGTCCTGGTAGCGGAGCCAGTGCTTCACTGTGTGAATCACCCTCTCATCGTCCTCAAAATGTCTTCCACGAATACCGAGCGAGGTGGTGCAGTGGCTAGCACACTGGACTCGCATTCGGGAGGACGACGGTCCAATCCCGCGTCTGGCCATCCTCATTTTGGTTTTCCGCGAATTCCCTAAATCGCTCCAGGCAAATTCCGGAACGGTTCCTTTGGAAGGGCACGGCCGGCTTACTTCCCCGTCCTTCCCTTATCTGATGAGACCGATGACCTCGCTCTCTGGTCTCCTCCCCCAAACAATCCAATCCAATCCTATCTTCCACGAATGGCATCCTTTAATGGCCCAAACAAGTGGAAGCTCGCTTTACAAACCGTGGAATTCCACCGGACAGGCTTCTGATGACCTCACCATCTGTGCCTCGTAATACAGCTGTGAAAAGAGACTATACATCATTGAGTTCGGTCATTTCACAATTCATTTCAGTGAAAACAAAATTAAGATTCCTAAATAGTTTAGGACACATCAGAGATGAACTCCTTAGCTGAATGACCCTGTATATTCACAGCGCTTACGAACAGCATGACCCCATTAGTATGACTAACGGGACAGACAAAAGAGCTATCCAGTGAGATTTGAAATAATGTCTATAAGAGCCAAACGCTAGCACAGCCATTGGTCAAAACTGTGAAGTCTTTCGGTGGCTCATTGTATCGTCCACGCTAGAATAATGACAAAATTACTGATTTATAAACTGGGCCCATTCCGAGGCCCACGAGAAACACAGGCCGTCTCTGGTGGGGAGCGAGTAACTATTTCAAATGACTTTAATAATTCTTGAATGCACGTTTGAATACATGCAAGTTCTCGACTGCACACGACAAAATTAAGACCTGTAGTGGGTACCATTTTAACTAAATATTAATTTCCTGTAGCCGAGTGTTCCCGAAGTGTGACGGATAAGCCTACTAGTGTGACGTCACAAGTTCGTTATAGGGCTTGTGTATCTCTTTAGCTCCAGCCCATTTACAGTCTCGGCGCAACATCTGGTGAAGGTGAACTGCACAGATGAAATATCGCTGACCATGCTGAGCGTGTGTTGTTCACACGAGGGTTGTATTGTTAGGACATAGAGCGGTTCTAGGCGCTTCATTCCGGAGCCGCGCTGCTGCTACTGTCGCAGGTTCGAATCCTGCCTCGGTCATGGATATGTGTGATGTCCTTAGGATAGTTAGGCTTAAGTAGTTCTAAGTCTAGGGGACTGATAACCTCAGATGTTAAGTCCCATAGTGCTTAGAGCCAATTTTCTGTTAGGACATCGATTCCTGTGGTCGCAACTCCACTGCAAAGTAGCTTTCAGTCCAGAATTGCATGTTGCACGGGGAAGCCTACTCAGCAGGTGGAGCGAGACCGCTAATTCCTCAAGTGGCCGCCAGCATAAAATTGTATGCACAACGATCACACGAAAATTGAATATTTGTAACAGAACGAATCAGTGTTTTGGACATAGACATTATTTCGGTAGTTGTAGTGTGCCTGATGCAATTTGTTACGAATAGTGCCCCTGTTTACACAGACACATCGGTGACAATACTCTACTAATTACTATAAATATAAAAAATGACCAAATTTGGGATGAACCAGACCACTAGTTGACTTCACCGAACCATCTTGTATTTCAACAGTACTTGATTTTAGGTACGAATGTCAAGCAAATGTTCAGTTTATAGTAACGTTTATAGTTTTTGCGTGTAAGAGAAGTACTGGCGGAAGAGGTCCCATGAGCTCAAATCCGAAAGTCTTGCCTGGGTTGTGTTGAATTTTAAGGCACAGTTCCGGGTTCGTGTCCCGGTCTGGCTAAAAATATTTACCTGCCAGGATGTTTCAAATGAAAATCTAATTTCACAAGAACATACAAGTATAGGTGTTTGTTTCAGTACTACAGACTGTGCCTGTCAAGGGAAAAGGAAAGTACATATTAGACTGCCACGAAGAAAGTGACGGCTAGATTAGTACATGTTCCGACAGATCCCGCTCCGTTGTCACATATAGTAATGAAACAAGGTTTCCGCCCGCGCAAGTACCTGTGAGACAGAGTCACACATTTTTTCTGGCAGTTCTCTCATCCGCTGCTTCGCTCCGTATGTTGCAAAAAACTACACATATGGTCAGTGGAACGATTTACATCCGAAATCTAGAGTATTGTAAATCTTTTCTGAGAAAGTATCTTTGGAAGAACTGTATTCTCCTTAAATTTCTTTTGTACAAAGGTAAAGGTTGGATCTCCTTTCGTCTGTGATGAAAATTTTACGTTATTGCCTTACGATAGCTTTCTAAGTCTTACCGTAGTTCACATGAAAAGTAAATACTGGTGAACCGTCACAGTTTGTGTTTCAAATGGTTCAAATGGCTCTGAGCACTATGGGACTCAACTGCTGTGGTCATTAGTCCCCTAGAACTTAGAACTACTTAAACCTAACTAACCTAAGGACATCACACACATCCATGTCCGAGGCAGGATTCGAACCTGCGACCGTAGCAGTCGCACGGTTCCGGACTGCGCGCCTAGAACCGCGAGACCACCACTGCCGGCGTTTGTGTTTCTGTTGAGTTTTGTGAGACTGTCCTCTACAAGCACAGACGGAAGAATCTATTAATATCTCGAACGTATTTCTTGAGCACGGGTTGACTATAGCTCCCCGTGTCCGCTGCCGATTAACACCGCTCTTCCGAGCCCACAAGGGACTCTTTAACTTTCACCGGCTTCCACAGTAAATCTCGACGTCCCGTAGGGCCCCTTCATCCGACTCTCGCTTCAAAGCCGATGGTTCCCACTGGAGCTCGCTACTCCAGCCGCGCTCTTCTGAGTCGGTTGGAAAATTTTCTTCTCGACAGAGTGGTCAAGCACATCTCCCACATCGCCTCATTACGGAAATTGTAAGAGGATGATTAAAATACTGAGGGTAACTGAGCAGTGAGAAAAATTCTCTGAAAGTATCGTTGAAAATGAAGCAAAATTCGATGCAGACTGTACGGGCGAATTTATATTACAAGAAGAATAAGATATAGCCCTACAAAAAATGAAAGTAGCAAAGCCCTGCGTGTATACCGGTATATTCCTGCAGAGTTTCTCAAAGTGGGACGAACGGAAATGAATGAGCGATTATGTACTGGTGTGTGAAAATATACAGAGTGGGAGAATAAAACTAACCCGGAAAATATTCATAATGCCGAAGCGGAAATGAAAGGAGAACTGACCACGACATTAAATGCTGGAAACTGTCACTTAGATGCCCAAATCATTTGCTGTCACATGTCTGTACATGAGCCTTTCCCGCAAGCACTTTAATGAATACTTCGCTGCGTCATTTCGTACGAAATAGTGAGAGGGGCATACATGTTTAGTGGCCAGTTAAGTGAAGGACAAAATTGTGCTGGCTATTAAAAACCGCGTGTTCTTTGTCGATATTACGCGAAATTCAATTCGTGGGAAACCTATGCCGCATGAATTGATGACTGAACTTGTAGTGGCGAAATGGGTGGTGTAGCGAATTAAAACCATAACTATCTGAAAATAGTCTGAACACCAGAAAACATTGCTTTAATGAAGTAAAGCTTGGATCAAAGTACGACGAAATATCAACGCCGTTTTTCTGTGCAAGTGGAGATTAACATTACCAAAAAGGATCTGTATCAGTATCCGTTAAAATTCATTACTGTGCATGACTTAAAGAGAGAAGACGAACTTTAGCGTGTTCAGTTTTGCCAGAAATTTTCTGAGTACAGTGGAATGACGACTTTCGGATCCTCAGTTATTCGTTTTATCAGATGACGCTTGGTTCGTCCTGTCAGAGTATGTGAACTCATAGAAGATACGCGATTATCCACTAGAAAATACTCTTTAATACTTTGAGGATTCACCATATAATCTCAAGATCGACGTTTGCAATGAGCTGCAACAGAACACTGTAAACGCTAATGCTGCTATCCATCAGGTAGAATTCTCCGCGTGCCTCGCAGTCACACAAATTGATGACATTGCTGCATCGACATCAACGGTGGCCATTTCATGCATCTTCTGTGATGTTCATTAGCAAAGATCAATCCTTCGGCAGTCTTTTTGTAACTATTGTCCGAGCTAGTTTTATTCTGCCCATAGCGTACGAAAAGGTAAAACTGCACAGGAATTTTCACACAAATCCGTCCCTAAAAACAAAAGTGCCTTAAAATGTGAAAATGACCGAACATTTAGTTCGCATGCATTGAAATACTAATCGCCTTCGTCCTCAACCAAATGCAAAAGAACTTGAGGCCACACTCTCAGAAAACCGATATGACTACCCAAAAAACCGAGGAACCAGAGAAAGAACATAAGCTTAAAAGTTATTTATAGAAAACGAACTGAACAACATACACTGCTTTTGCAAATATACATAAACTGATTGAAGACGTAAGGTGTGAAGAAATGTTTGATGTGCTGAAGAAAGTGGGAATAGGCCACAAACACCGACAAGTAATATGGAACCCTTACATAAATGAGGCAGCTGTTATTGGTGGGCGACCTATAGAAGAAGAGGCACAGATTCGGCAAGTAGCACTGTCACCAGCTATTGTTAGGTATACACAGAGAAGACACACAAAACGTGGGAGACACTCACAAGTAGGTTCTTCAGTACATGCCAAAAGTATATACAGCGTGTTACAAAAAGGTACCGCCAAACTTTCAGCAAACATTCCTCACACACAAAGAAAGAAAATTGTTATGTGGATATGTGTCCGGAAACGCTTACTTTCCATGTTAGAGCTCATTTTATTACTTCTCTTCAAACCACATGCATCATGGAATGGAAACACACAGCAACAGAACGTACCAGCGTGACTTCAAACACTTTGTTACAGGAAATTTTCAAAATTTTCTCTGTTAGCGAGGATACATGCATCCACCCTCCGTCGCATGGAATCCCTGACACGCTGACGTAGCCCTGGAGAATGGCGTAACGTATCACAGCCGTCCACAATACTAGCACGAAGAGTCTCTACATTTGGTACCGGAGATGCGTAGACAAGAGCTTTCAAATGCCCCCATAAATGAAAGTCAAGAGGGTTGAGGTCAGGAGAGCGTGGAGGCCATGGATTTGGTCCGCCTCTACCAATACATCGGTCACCGAATCTGTTGTTGAGAAGCGTACTAACACTTCGACTGAAATGTGCAGAAACCCCATCGTGCGTGAACCACATGTTGTGTCGTACTTGTCAAGGCACATGTTCTAGCATCACAGGTAGAGTATCCCGTATGAAATCATGATAACGTGCTCCCTTGAGCGTACGTGGAAGAACATGGGGCCCAATCAAGACATCACCAACAATGCATGCCCAAACGTTCACAGAAAATCGGTGTTGATGACGTGATTGCACAATTGCGTGCGGATTCTCGTCAGCCCACACATGTTGATTGTGAAAATTTACAATTTGATCTCGTTGGAATGAAGCCTCATCCGTAAAGAGAACATTTGCACTGAAATGAGGGTTGACACATTGTTGGATGAACCATTTGCAGAACTGTACCCGTGGAGGCCAATCAGCTGCTGATAGTGCCTGCACGCGCTGTACATGGTACGGGAACAACTGGTTCTCCCGTAGCACTCTCCATAACGTGAAGTGGTCAACGTTACCTTGTACAGCAGCAACTTCTCTGACGTTGATATTAGGGTTATCGTCAACTGCACGAAGAATTGCCTCGTCCATTGCCGGTGTCCTCGTCGTTCTAGGTCTTCCCCAGTCGCGAGTCATAGGCTGGAATGTTCCGTGCTACCTATGACGCCGATCAATTGCTTCGAACGTCTTCCTGTCGGGACACCTTCGTTCTGGAAATCTGTCTCAATACAAACGTACCGCGCCACGGCTATTCCCCCGTGCTAATCCATACATCAAATGGGCATCTGCCAACTCCGCATTTGTAAACATTCCGCTGACTGCAAAACCACGTTCGTGATGAACACTAACCTGCTGATGCTACGTATTGATGTGCTTGATGCTAGTACTGTAGAGCAATGAGTCGCATGTCAACACAAGCACCGAAGCCTACATTACCTTCCTTCAATTGGGCCAACTGGCGGTGAATCGAGGAAGTACAGTACATACTGACGAAACTAAAATTAGCTCTAACATGGAAATTAAGCGTTTCCGGACACATGTCCACATAACATCTTTTCTTTATTTGTGTGTGAGGAATGTTTCCTGAAAGTAAAAGTTGGGCGGAATGAAAAAAGTTATAGGAACAGAATAAAACACGAGCCCGGATAGCCGAACGTGTTTAAGTGTCGCTTGCGAGATACGAGGAGGAGAGCCTGTTCCGGATTGAATCCTCGTGGATTAACATAGAAATCTGGGCAGTGGTCCTGCTTCGATGTGGTTTTCAGGTGGTTTCCCACATCCAGCTAGTTAAATACAGGGCTGGTACCCATGTCCCACTTCAAATACGTGCTACGCAAACATTTATAAAAGCTCTCAGGTTTGCACATGGAATTTCTCTAAACTCAGGGGGATGGGGTTTACAGACTCCTTCCCTGAGGGAGTGATAGTGTCAAGAAATGCACCATCCAGCACCTATCATTAACACTGCCACGACCAATGTGATAGTGCTGAACCCATAGAAGAAACGAGAAAGGGCAAAAGAAGAAGAAGATAAACGAGTCCTAAGCACAGTGATTTTTTTAACAAAGGATTTGAGTCATTTACTGATTTACGAAGCGAGAAAACTAGAGACGGAAGAAGCAAAGATGAAGATCCGGCTATTGACAGAGGGTGGAATATTATTATTGTTAGGTGGGAGTTACAATGTTAGGTGCGGGACAGAGTCCCTTAGGGCACGTGTACCAAAGAAGGGACGAATTCCCGTGTGCACTCTGTGCGCATACTGGGAAGAGTCGTAAGGAGATGTGGGAGAGGTTCTTTCTGATGCCATCACGAGCGTAGGGTAAAGCCAACTGCAGGTGGTGGCCATTTAGGTACCAACGAAGTGTGTCGCTTCTGACCAGAAGAGCTTCTTTTTGGTTCCCGGTGGCTACCGTAAGTAGTAAAGAGAGTCTCCCTTGCAAGGCCAAGGTGGAGTTCACTATCTGTAGCGTCGTAGACAGGGTAGACTGCTTACATTTTGTACAGAGCCGAGTGGAGTGTCTGTATCATAGGTTCACGCAGTTCTGTGACTGCGTAGGCTACCCATTTGTTAAAAAAAATGGCTCTGAGCACTATGGGACTTAACATCTGAGATCATCAGTCCCCTAGAACTTAGAACTACTTAAATCTAACTAACCTAAGGACATCACACACATCCATGCCCGAGGCAGGATTCGAACCTGCGACCGTAGCAGTCGCGGGGTTCCGGACTGAAGCGCCTAGAACCGCACGGCCACCGGGGCCGGCCTACGCATTTGTTGACTTACATCATAGAGTGGAGGCGTGTCCGGATCTGCTTACAAGATCAGGGATCAATTACGGAGAGAGGGCGGCTACAAGGGTACTGCGGGCTGTGTGGAGTGCACTGGACGATTTTCTTAAGGGTATAGTGTAAAAACAGGGGTACAGTGTCAGACGGGGTAGGTCAAACACAGGACGCTATGACAACAAGAAAAGATTGATTGTAAACTGTCGTATCATTGTTGGGTAATAACAAGAGTTCTAAACACTTGTACAAAGCGCTGAAGCAGATATCGTTACAATAGTGAAAACAGGCTATATTCAAAGAAAAGTTCAGCGGTAGTTCTTGTTGCAAACCTGACAGTGTTCGGAGAGGATAGACTAAATTCATTCGGTTGTGGCGTGTTTGTGGTTGTTAGAGCTAGGGCCGGCCACGAAGTACCAGGCTTCACGCATGCGGGGTGTGTGCGGCCGCGGGCGTGCCAAGAACGGGCTTTTCTCGTCTTTGCTCAATCCTTCTCAGAAGTACCCAGCACAGCCCATTCATTTAGTATTGCTCTGCGGCATTTTTCGGTCGGCGCAACTCTCTTTAGCTCGGCAGAATCGTCGTTTCAGCGCTGTTTACTCTTCGCTAGCCGGCCGCGGTGGCCGAGCAGTTCCAGGCGCTTTAGTCCGGAACAGCATAACTGCTACGGTCGCAGGTTCGAATCCTGCCTCGGGCATGGATGTGTGTGATGTCCTTAGGTTAGTTAGGTTTAAGTACTTTCTAAGTCTAGGGGACTGATGACCTGAGATGTTGTCCCATAGTACTTAGAGCCATTTGAACCATTTGAACTCTTCGCTATTTTCTCGTAGTACGAACGACGTTCGTATGTCCAGTGGTCGTTTGCAGAAAAGGATTCAGTCTAGGAATCTATTGTCACAAGCCTTTACAAATTAATGAGGAAGACAGACAAAAGGGATGAAAGTTCTCGATATCTATTATGCAGACGCATAAGCAATGTGTACTGCAAACTTACTATGAAAGGACATTGCAATAACATAGAAAATAATTTAAAGATTTAGTTGCTAATGAAAGCGCAAAAATTACAACGATCGACAGACGGGATTCGTTCTTCTGTACATCAAGAAGCACTGTGTGCTAAATTTGTTAACATGGAGCACGTAAAGAAATTGGTGGTACGGATAGTAAAATTTCTGACGTTGCACCCATTATTTCGCTATCATTTGCAACAGTTTTCCATGGAACTGGAATAAGAGTGTGCAGAGATAATATACTGCTGCAAAGTACGTTAGTTGAGTCAAGGAGCTCGCCAGGGACGATTTTACGATTTAAAACTTGCTATTATTGAATTTATGAAGTAAAATGAAGCGCAGGAACGAAAATTAGAATATGTGAAATGAACTACAGATGGACTTGACTGCACACTGCCCACATTGCAAGGCGACAAACAACATATTTCTGATTTTATGAGGATGCATTTAAAAAGAAAAATCGTATGTAGAAGGGATACATGTGACACACAGTCCAGTTCACCAAGCTCACTGGCATAAAAGAACACGTGAGGATTGAAGAATTCATTGCGGTCTTGAAAGAAGTAGAAGGATTGGTTCCTCTTCCCCTCCTCGCGCTCAGAGAGCGTGGCTTGGTGTTACGTCAAACGTGTCAGCCAGGCTGAGCGCTATGGCACTCGGCCCAGGGCATGGCCTGTGAGCAGGATTCTAAGCCATCCTTGCTGTAGTGATACTGAAGAATACAGTTGCTGCGGCAATACACAGTCAATACACTACTGGCCATTAAAATTGCTACACCACGGAGATAAAGTGCTACACACGCAAAATTTAACCGACAGGAAGAAGATGCTGTGATATGCAAATGATTAGCTTTTCAAAGCATTCACACAACACTGACGCCGGTGGCGACACCTAAAACGTGCTGACATGAGGGCAGTTTCCAACCGATTTCTCATACACAAGCCGGCTGGAGTGGCCGTGCGGTTCTAGGCGCTACAGTCTGGAACCGATCGACCGCTACGGTCGCAGGTTCGAATCCTGCCTCGGGTGTGGATGTGTGTGATGTCCTTAGGTTAGTTAGGTTTAATTAGTTCAAAGTTCTAGGCCACTGATGACATCAGAAGTTAAGTCGCATAGTGCTCAGAGCCATTTGAATCATTTTTCTCATACACAAATAGCAGTTGACCGGCGTTTTCTGGTGAAACGTTGTTGTGATGCCTCGTGTAACGAGGAGACATGCGTACCATCACGTTTCCGACTTTGATAAAGGTCGGATTGTAGCCTGTCGCGAATGCGGTTTATCGTATCGCGACGTTGCTGCTCGCGTTGGTCGAAATCCAATGACTGTTAGCAGAATATGGAATCGGTGGGTTCAGGAGGGTAATACGGAACGCCGTGTTGGATCCTAACGGCCTCGTATCACTAGCAGTCGAGATGACAGGCATCTTATCCGCATGGCTGTAACGCATCGTGCAGCCACGTCTCGATCCCTGAGTCAACAGATGGGGTCGTTTGCAAGAGAACAACCATCTACACGAATAGTTCGACGACGTTTGCAGCAGCACGGGCTATCAGCTCGGAGACCGTGGCTGCGGTTACCCTTGATGCTGCATCACAGACAGGAGAGCCTGCGATTGTGTACTCAACGACGAACCTAGGTGCACGAATGGCAAAACGTCATTTTTTCGGATGAATCCAGGTTCTGTTTACAGCATCATGATGGTCGCATCCGTGTTTGGTGGCATCGCGGTGAACACACATTGGAAGCGTGTATTCGTAATCGCCATACTGGCGAATCACTCGGCGTGATGGTATGGGGTGCCATTGGTTACACGTCTCGGTCACCTCTTGTTCGCATTGACGGCACTTTGAGCAGTTGACGTTACATTTCAGATGTGTTACGTCCCGTGGATCAAAGCTTCATTCGATCCCTGCGAAACCCTACATTTCAGCAGGGTAATGCACGCCAGTTACTACTCTTGATGAACTGTGGTATCGTGTTGAAGCTGCATGGCAGCTGTACCTGTACACGCCATCCAAGCTTTTTTTGAATCAATGCCCAGGGGTATCAAGGCCGTTGTTTCGACCATAGCTGTGTGTGCTGCGTACTGATTTCTCGGTATATATGCACCCAAATTGCGTGAAATTTAATCACATGTCAGTTCTAGTATAATATATTTGTCAAATGAATACCCGTTTATCATCTGCATTTCTTCTTGGTGTAGCAATTTTAATGGCCAGTAGTATACATTCACTGTGTCATGGCGGTGGTAATATTCCCTATGGTTGCTGTATAATCGGAGTTATTGACATGGTATTCCGAAATTCCATCACCAAAGAAGATGCAATAAATGTTTCAGGTTTACAATCAAGAACAGCTGCCAATGGAACTATCAGGATGTAGGTGTAATCGGTGTAACGAAGCAGCTTCAGTCACTTAACAAGGCCAAGTCTTCAGGCCAGTCTTCCAGACTGTATACCAATTATTTTCCGTTAGGATAAGATAACGAAGGTTGCACAGGGAGTCTTATCGCCAGGTAAAGTGAGACTGCTAGCATTTCGAGCGACCTATAAAACAATCCTCCAGCATTACAGGAACTCCAGTGCACGTTAGCAATCACTACGCAGTTTCCTACTACTGTAGAAACTAGCATAAAAGCCACAATGTTGAGGTTAACGGGGAGTTCCAGTACCCTCGAGCTCAGCGGTTCCATCGGAGCTCACCTGCCAAGGAGCAGCTACCTATTCGCCGATGGAATCGCAACCTTTACCGACGATAAGTCCGATGTGAAATCAGTAACCCAGTGGCAGAACTGAATGCCGCCAAGGACCAGTGTCTATGCTGGGAGGAAGATATTTGTATTCACCGATATGTACTTAGTCTCAGAATGGGACACTGGCACAGGCTACAGATGCTGCATTTATACAACGCTAACATGAAAGTTGAGAGCTTGTGTTACTGAATAAATCAGGGATTTGGAAGTAGACATGTGCAGTTAAATTTATGAGTATGTGTGCCTGATACTATTTGTTAGCAGTAGTTCCACTGTTCAGACATTTCGTAGACTGTTGTCGATCTATAGACGCCCCGGTAACCACATCGATTAGTGAGGAAGTCAAGTTATAACAGTCACCTTTCTCCGGCGAAGTAGTTATACGAACAAAAACAGTGGATTTAGAGCAATTAGAAATATCTGTGAGAAGACCTAAAAGACACGGTGGTTCAGAACGCCGCAGTATCGAAAAATTTTTATATAGTACAAAAGTTTTAGTAAGCTGTATATATTGTTGTTGTGGTTTTCAGTCCTGAGATTGGTTTGATGCAGCTTTCCATGCTACTCTATGCTGTGCAAGCTTCTTTATCTACCACTACCTACTGCAGCCTACATCCTTCTGAATCTGCTTAGTGTATTCATCTCTTGGTCTCCCTCTACGATTTTTACCATAACGCTGCCCTCCAATACTAAATTGGTGATCCCTCGATGTCTCAGAACATGTCCTACCAACCGATCCCTTCTTCTAGTCAAATTGTGCCACACGCTCCTCTTCTCCCTAATTCTATTCAATACCTCCTCATTAGTTCTGTGATCTACCCATCTAATCTTCAGCATTCTTCTGTAGCATTACGTTTCGAAAGCTTCTATTATCTTCTTGTCTGAACTATTTATCGTCCATGTTTCACTTCCATACATGGCTACACTTCATACAAATACTTTCAGAAACGACTTCCTGACATTTAAATCTATACTCGACGTTAACAAATTTTTCTTCTTCAGAAACGCTTTTCTTGCCATTTCCAGTAAGCTGTATATAATGAAACTAAATATTTCCAGCCTGTTTTGCAGAAACAAAAAGTAAAAGAACAGTAATCTGTGCTGAGTACATTTTCAGACGGAGCAGCAACTCGGCATTACGACGCAGGTACTGCGCCTACTGCGATGTATCACTAGCTCGCAGTAAAGGCTGCTGAAAATGCTTGGCGAAAAAGAACATGGGCAAGAGGAAGTAATGAGAACTGCGCCGGCATTCTATCCGTTTGATCAGAAGGAGCAAAAATGGCGAATTACACCGGCCGGATGGAGCAGCATTTTAGAACGCACAGAACAACTGATGAGGTAGCGCAAAGGGACTTTTCGCTGTCTAATGATGGAGCTGAAATTTATAATATGGCACAACAATTTCGTACGAGAATTCAAGCGCATTAGGCCAGACACAGATTGAAGAAATGCTGTCAAAATAATTCGAAAGTAAAATCTTCATAGCTGCAGAACGTCACAAATTTCACGGAGAATTGAAGAAACATTATCAGACTCTTAAGAAATGGATTGCTATGCTCCTGGGTCTAGCCAGAGACTACATTTAAATGCGAAAATAGTGACTGTAATCTGACATTTGGGAATACGTTAGTAACGGACGTGCTAACAGAAAATTCTCAATTATGTTAAATAACCCAGTACCAGAGGAGACTTCAAGCGTAATTTAGGCTAAGGTAAAGAAAAAAATAGGACTCTAAATTATGCAGAAAACGGAGTTGTAAAAACATGATTTCACCGTTTCAGAAATTTTAAATAGAATAAATGTAAGCATGAGTACAAAAGTACACCTAAAACGGTGGAAATACAAGATCAGCTAGAAATACAAGTAATTATAATGAAAGTAAAGTAAAACGATGTGCCATGTGTTTCATCACGCATGATAAGTAAGTATGTTATCATAAAGAAGTGGGATATTTTAATTGTAGTTAAAACGCGCATGTGACAGAAGTATGTCTATAAAAACAACGTATGAAAATTATGTATAACACACACTAGAAAGAAAGTAAAAGAGCAAAATAAGATTTCGAAAATACACAGTAGTATCCGAGTAACGCTAAAGCATTGTTGGTAGACGTAGAAATGAATGTCAGTTTAGTAAATTTCCAGTACGTGTGGGTTCATCTAAAACAATAGTAAATAGTGCAGCTCATAATTTTTTGGAAATCCTGAGTTAAGAATGTTTGAAGTTACGCTAACATGTTGGTGGAGAACCGTTTAACGTAACAGACAACGCGCAGTAAATGCTAAATATAAGAATGCAGCAATACAAACAACACTGATAATTACGGAGTCCCAAACGCTAACAAACGTCATGAGATTCTAACTCTTTGGAAAGCTCAAGTTTACAGTCCATGATTCAGCAAAACAGATAAAAGTAATGGATGAGAAGGAAGAATACGTAAAACTGTGTACAAAGTACAGAGGACCTTTTAGTAAAACTTTAGGATGAGTAAAAAATTACAAGGTAAACATATCTTTAAAATGTGACCCAATACCGTAAATTTGAAAGCATGATCAATACCCTACGCAATGTGTGAGAAGGTCAAACAACAAATAAATAGGTTAGAAAGGAATGGAATAACTGAATACGTTATGAACAGTCCGTGGGCCACACACTTAGCAACAGTAGTAAAATCGAAAGGGAAGATAAACCTTTGTCTCGACTTCAAATCCACCCTGAACGCACAATCCATAACTGATAAGTACCCAGTCCTCAGATCAGAAGACATGATGCAAAAATTAGACAGGAGACTGTGCTATTCACGGATTGATCTGAAAGACTCTTGTCTTCAGCTACTATCGACCAAAAAAGTCAGACAGCAAATGTCAGTAACAGATCATACGGCCTCTATAAATTTCACTGATTACCTAGAGCAATTTCTAATATTCTGGGAGTAGCGAATTATATAGAAGACATAGTTTTTTAAGGAATCAAGAGGATGAACATCAACAAAAGCAAAACGAGAATAATGGAATGTAGTCAAACTAAATAACGTGATGCTGAGGGAATTATATTAGGTAATGAGACACTTCAAGTAGTAAAGGAGTTTTGCTATTTGGGGAGCAAAATGACTGATGGTGGTCGAAGTACAGAGGATATAAAATGTAGACCGGCAATGGTAAGGAAAGCGTTTGTTAATATCGAGTATAGATTTAAGTGTAAGAAAGTCTTTTCTGAAAGTATTTGTATGGAGTGTAGCAATGTGCGGAAGTGAAACATGGACGATAAATAGCATAGACAAGAAGAGAAGAGGACTTTCGGAATCTGGTGATACAGAGGAATGCTGAAGATTAGATGGGTAGGTCACGTAACTATTGAGGAGGTACTGAACAGAACTGGAGAGAAGAGGAATTTGTGGCACAGCTTGACTAGAAGAAGGGATCAGTTGATAGGACATGTTCTGAGTCATCAACAGATCACCAATATAGTATTGGAGGGCAGCGTGGAGGGTAAAAATCGTAGAGGGAGACCAAGAGATGAATACACTAAGCAGGTTCAGAAGGATGTAGGTTGCAGTAGTTACTTGGAGATGAAGAAGCTTGCACAGGATAGAGTAACATGGAGAGGTGCATCAAACCAGTCTCTGGACTGAACACCGCCACAACAACAACAACAACAACAACAACAACAAGGAATCATGGCAGAAGAATTGTTAGAAAACTTGAAGAAATTGTAAACAGTTGCGCTCGAACTTGGATGTTATAAAAAATTCGTTCTCCAACAGCCACAATAACTGAACCGCCACCCACTCTGCAAAGATAAGGAGAAAAATGAAATTGGGCGAAGTATTTTCTAACGGCTTTTGATACACAGAAGGGTGCTCTATTACATTCAAAATGTTTAATGACTTACAACAGTAAGAAGCAGTTAGTAGTTGTAGCCGATGCTTCATATATAGTCAACGGGAAAAGTGGGAAATGCTGATAAACCCCTTGCTTTCTTCCCCAGGAGTTTGCACTGATCGCAGCTGGACCGGCCGCTGTGGACGAGTGGTTCTAGGCGCTTCACTCCGGAACCGCACTGCTGCTACGGCCATAGGTTCGAATCCTACTTCGGGCATGGGTGTGTGTGATGTCCTTAGGTTAGTTTATTTTAAGTAGTTCTAAGTCTAGGGGACTGATGACCTGAGATGTTAAGCCCCATAGTGCTTAGAGCCATTTTTGACTGCAGCTGTGTTACTCTCAGATAGAAAAAGAAGCTCTAGTTCTCACATTTGTTGGAAAGGAATTCCTTAATTTTTATGGGCATAGAAATTTGCTATAAACTAACTTAAATTCTTTACTGATGTTATTCAATTATGTAGCGCAGAGTCCAGTGAAAACTCAAAAATCGTTTCAGAGATGTTCATTGTTACTATCGGCTTACAATTATGACATAGAATTGCATGTTTCTTCAAAACAGAGCAACGCACACATGCTATGACGTTTAGCATCTGGCACCAATGAGAATTTTGACGCTTCACCAGAAGTATGTTTTCAGATCGATTCGAAGTCACTCAAGACGGAAATAGGGCTACGACTACACTCAAAATTAGTGGCAGAAGCAGGAGGAAAAGAATAAATGCTATTAAAAACGGAATATTTTATGAAGTCTGAGTGGTCATTGTCTACGAAACTGTTAATGCACCCTGAACTGATGCACTTCTGGGATCTGCAACATTTATTATCACTGTTTAAATGAGTCATCTTCCTACACACAGTAGAAGGGGAGAGCGAGTGGTTGTCCCATAGAAAATAAAACAGAAGTATGTAAACTCTTGTGCAGATCTCCTTGGGGAATCTCCACCATCAATAAAATGGCAGATAACTTCAGGTGGGAAGGTTGAGAGAAGGCAACAGAACACATACTGATAAATGTATGCGATGCAGGAAATATCGATGTGCTGCATTCAGATTATGTTTTCCATGACATACCATATCTGAACTTTGGATCAGAGTCCACTTGGTCTAATCTTTATCATTCTTAGAAAAAAATTAACTTGTAGTCGTAGATTTCTGTATTAGCTTCCCGTACACGGCAAGAATAAGCAGCAGAGAGGGACAAAAACTGCTAAAGCGCTGAAAAAATATATTTCCAGCAGACATTTAGCCAACAGAAATTGTAACTGACTATGGCATACAGGATTTTCCCACAGAATTTGAGTTTTGTGCGGCTAGCGAGTACAACATCGCAACGTACCATTCTACCCTGACTGAAGTGATGCAGCTGAACGTTGTGTCAGGAATTTAGAGGCGCATGTGAGAAAACTCATCTACTAATACAATAAAAAAGACGAACTAGCAATGCTTTTAATATCCTACAGAAGCATATCCCACACGCAAATATCATTAGCAGAAATGTTCACGGGAGAGAGACGAGAGAAGTTTGCTTTCCCTAACAGCATCTCACAAGTACGAAATAACCTCCGTAAGGGAGAAGGAAATTAGGAAAAGGAATTTCAACATTAAAGATAATAAATTCTAAGATGCATCGAGGGAAAAAAGTATGGTATATATTGGCAGGCAGTGTTACCCGTCGTAAGCATGTGAACCAGTTACAGCTGCGAAACTATAACACTTTCCATTTCAGAAACTACAGTGTGTTTTAATATCAGATGAGGACAGTGGAACGAGAAGGAGGTTCAAAAATGGTTCAAATGAGTCCGATCACTATGAGACTTAACATCTGAGGTCATCAGTCCCCTAGAACTTAGAACTACTTAAACCTAGACAATCTAAGGATATCACACATATCCATGCCCGAGGCAGGATTCAAACCTGCGACCGTAACGGTCGCGTTGTTCGAGACTGAAGCGCCTAGAACCGCTCGGCCACCACGGCCGGCGAAAACGAATATGCCCGCGTCACTCCCTTGGGGGATGACCGTTAATCGGGTGGTCTAAACTGCACTGCCAGATTGCCTTCACTCTAACAGCGCAGGTTACACTGGCAGCCTAAGTTCCAGGTGGAGCTTTGCAAGGAACAGCTAGGCCTAAGTAAACGGAAATAACGAATTCGAAGAGTTCGTTCACACATAGAGTAACCTCTTCTTCAGCATAACAATGCCCGACCACATTAGAGCGCTGCGACTTTTCCAACAATCCGACGTCCCCACAGTCCCGACTTGGTCCAATCTAATCTTCATCTGGTTCCAAAACTCAAAGAACACCTTCGAAGACCTCACATTCATAGTGTGGAAGTGGTGCAAACAGAGTTGCCGTTGAGGCTTTTCAACAAAATGATTCTGTATTCTACAACGTCAGTATCAACAAACTGGTCTCTGTGAGAAATTTTTCAGTCGCCATGATGAGTATGTTGAGAAATTAATATGAGGATTTGAACTGTAATAATGTATAATGTTAATAACATTTGTTTTATTGAACAATCTTTTAAGCGTGTTCACATAAAAACATCTGGTTTACGATAGAAGCGAACAATCAACGTTCAACAGCGTTAATGGTCATCACAACTACACTACTGGCCATTAAAATTGCTACACCAAGAAGAAATGCAGATGATAAACGGGTATTCAAATGACAAATATATTATACTGGAACTGACATGTGATTACATTTTCACGCAATTTGGGTGCATAGATCCTGAGAAATCAGTACCCAGGACAACCACCTCTGGCCGTAATAACGGCCTTGATACGCCTGGACATTGAGTCAAACAGAGCTTGGAAGGCATGTACAGCAACAGCTGCCCATGCAGCTTCAACACGATACCACAGTTCATCAAGAGTAGTGACCAGACGTTTTCAATTGGTGAGATATCTGGAGAATGTGCTGGCCAGGGCAGCAGTCGAACATTTTCTGTATCCAGAAAGGCCCGTACAGGACCTGCAACATGTGCTCCTGCATTATCCTGCTGAAATGTACGGTTTCGCAGGGATCGAATGAAGAGTAGACCCACGGGTCGTAACACATCTGAAATGTTACGTCCACTGTTCCTAGTGCCGTCAATGCGAACAAGACGTGACCGAGACGTGTAACCAATGGCACCCCATACCATCACGCCGGGTAATACGCCTATATGGCGAATACGAATAGACTCTTCCAATGTGCGTTCACCGCGATGTAGCCAAAGACGGATGCAACCATCATGATGCTGTACACAGAACCTGGATTAATCCGAAAAAATGACGTTTTGCCATTCGTGCACCTAGGTTCGTCGTTGAGTACCCCATCGCAGGTGCTCCTGTCTGTGATGCAGCGTCAAGGGTAACCGCAGCCATGGTCTCCGAGCTGATATTCCAATTTGCTGCAAACGTCGTCGAACTGTTCGTGCAGTTGGTTGTTGTCATGCAAACGTCCCACTCTGTTGACTCAGGGATCTCGACGTGGCAGCACGATCCGTTACAGCCATGCGGATAAGATGCCTGTCATCTCGACTGCTAGTCATACGAGGCCATTGGGATCCAGCACGGCGTTCCGCATTACCCTCCTGAACCCACCGATTTCATATTCTGCTAACAGTCATTGGATCTCGACCAACGAGAGCAGCACTGTCCCGATACGATAAACCGCAATCGCGATAGGCTACAATCCGACGTTTGTTAACGTCGGAAACGTGATGGTACGCATTTCTCCTCCTTACACGAGGCGTCACAACAACGTTTCACCAGTCAACGCCCGTCACCTGTTGTTTGTGTAAGAGAAATCGGTTGGAAACTTTCCTCATGTCAACACGTTGAAGGTGCCACCACCGACGCCAACCTTGTGTGAATGCTCTGAAAACTTAATCAATTGTATATCACAGAATCTTCTTCCTGTCGGTTAAATGTCGCGTCTGTAGCACGTCATCTTCGTGTTGTAGCAATTTTAATGGCCAGTAGTGTAGAAGACGTCGTCTTCAGCACAATAGTTCACAAGGCTTACGAAAAACTGCAAGCAAGAGAGTTTAGCATCGGATTTTCTGCACCTAGAGATAGGTTTTCGGAAGGAGAGTACCAGTTATTGCTATATCGACCCATGGATAAAAAAGAAGATATCTGGGCCAAACCTTGCACAAAACGAAGAAAAACTTGTTGGGATGGCATTTTTCCACTACGTCGGTAACACATTAGCGAAAATTGGAAGAATATTTGGGAAATAAATCGCCAAATGTGTATTTAGCCTGCCGCCCAAGAGGAAAGCCTTGTTGGGATCTGTTAAGGACAACTTAGTACAACACCGGAAACTAGGAGCGTGCCGTACGCCGGGACAGCGCGGGAAAGTTTACGTACTTCAGACCATTCGGACGCTGCAGGAAATATTCACGGAGAAAAAGAATCACACAAATAAACAACAACCGAAAAAGTAGCCAGTCACGGAAATCCATCTCCAAAGCATGAATTATTACAGCACAACCTTGTTAGAATACGTCAACACATTCTGGGATTCAGTTTTAAAAGAATGATGAACAGTTTACTGAGTGTAATTGGGGACCAGACCTGAGTATGCTCAAAGCACGACCAGTATCAGTTGCAAAGCGATTTAGAAAAGATTTCTGTATGGTGTGTCAGGTGGCAGTTGACGCTAAATAACGAAAAGTGTGAGATGATCCACATGAGTTCCAAAAGAAATCCGTTGGAATTCGATTACTCGATAAATAGTAGAATTCTCAAGGCTGTCAATTCAACTAAGTACCTGGGTGTTAAAATTACGAACAACTTCAGTTGGAAGGACCACATAGATAATATTGTCGGGAAGGCGAGCCAAAGGTTGCGTTTCATTGGCAGGACACTTAGAAGATGCAACAGGTCCACTAAAGAGACAGCTTACACTACACTCGTTCGTCCTCTGTTAGAATATTGCTGCGCGGTGTGGGATTCTTACCAGGTGGGATTGACGGAGGACATCGAAAGGGTGCAAAAAAGGGCAGCTCGTTTTGTATTATCACGTTATAGGGGAGAGAGTGTGGCAGATATGATACACGAGTTGGGATGGAAGTCATTACAGCATAGACGTTTTTCGTCGCGGCGAGACCTTTTTACGAAATTTCAGTCACCAACTTTCTCTTCCGAATGCGAAAATATTTTGTTGAGCCCACCTACATAGGTAGGAATGATCATCAAAATAAAATAAGAGAAATCAGAGCTCGAACAGAAAGGTTTAGGTGTTCGTTTTTCCCGCTCGCTGTTCGGGAGTGGAATAGTAGAGAGATAGTATGATTGTGGTTCGATGAACCCTCTGCCAAGCACTTAAATGTGAATTGCAGAGTAGTCATGTAGATGTAGATGTAGATGTCTGTGGGAAGATCCACTCAGTTCATGTCAAGTGAGGAGCTTAGACCACACTACGTGTACGCAATTTTTCCGCATCGACAGCGTCGCGAATACCGCAGTGGCAGTGCAGTGCGGCTGGTGTCCCGACCACTATGAACATCCTCTCCACCTCGGAAGCAGAATTGGGTTCCGGTTATGCTGGCCGGAGATCAGCAGCAGGAGCATACGAAATTATAATAATAATAATTATTATTACTATTAATTTCAGCAGGATAAAAGGGCATACGCTGATGACCCATCTTTGGGCACACTACACCAGCGATTCTGTTTGGCGTGGCTTCGACAAGTCCTTGGCAGGTTTCCGGAAGTACACTGTAAGATAAAAAGTGTCCAGACACCTGGCTGAAAATGACTTACAAGGTCATGGCGCCCTCCATCGGTAATGATGGAATTCAATACGGTGTTGGCCCACCCTTAGCCTTGATGACAGCTTCCACTGTTGTACGCATATGATCAGTAAGGTGCTGGAAGGTTTCTTGCGGAATGGGAGCCCATTCTTCACGGAGTGCTGCACTGAGGAGAGATATCGGTGAGCCCTGGTACGGGTCGGCTTTCCAAAACATCTCATAGGTGTTCTATACGATTCAGATCAGGACTCTGCTAAGGCCAGTCCATTACAGAGATATTTTGCCTTGTAACCAATCCGCCACTGGTCGTGCTTTATGAAGAGGTGGTCGATCGTGTTCAAAGATGCAATCGCCATCCCCGAATTGCTCTCCAGCCGTGGGAATCCAGAAGACGCTTAAAACATCAACGCAAGCCTATGCTGTGATGGTGCCGCGCAAAACATCAAGGAGTGCAAGCGCTCTCTGCCGTGGCGCGCACAGCCACACAAACGCAACAGTCGGCTACCGCGGCAGACTTAAGCGGCGCCTGCAATTTAGTGCTGGCGTGTTCCGCCAGCCAGCGCTGGAGGCATTTGCGCCAAACATTCAATCAGTCGGGAACTACGCACGCGCACGAGCCTATATCCGGCGCGGATGGTCACACTGTGATATCACCATCCACCAGTCAGGTATCGCCAACGGCCGCCAATCATCACTCCGGAATCAGCGGAGGAAGACTGGACCCACCGTGTTAAATAGCCGGAAGAAAGGGAAACAGGCATCTTTCCACCCGCCGCGGACTGCCGCCCGGGTGATACTTCGACGCAGCCGGAACGTCCAGGTGCCACGTCTTCGCTACGCCGGCCATCGACCACGGACTCTGCGCCCGTCTGCTACCTCGGCATCCGCCGGAGAGCGTCGAAAGAAAGCCCAACAAAGGAACCTAAATTCAGTTCAGTTACTAATATTTCAATTCAGTAAGGTGGCATATTCTACGGCTTGTTATAAAATTTTGGTAGGAGAGGAAGCTTTTTCTTTTTGAAGAAAATTTATCTTTTTGTAAAATTAAGCAGTGGCCTTGCTCCACCTAATAAAAATTTTTGTTCGCACATGGGTGTTAATCTGTGGATATAACACTCTCCACGAAAAACACGACCACACTATAACACCACCGCTTCCGAATTTTAGTGTTGGCACTACACACACAGGCAGATGACTTTCACGGGGCATTCGCCATGGCCCACACCCGGCCATCGGATCGCTAAATCGTGTACCGTGATTCGTCACTCCACACAACGTTTTTCCACTGTTCAATCGTCGAATGTTTACCCTCTTTACACCAAGCGAGGCGCCGTTTGGCATTTACCGTCGTGGTGTGTAGCTTATGAGCAGGTGTTCGACCATGAAATCCAAGTTCTCTTACCTCCCGCCTAACTGTCGTAGTACTTGCAGTGGATCCTGATGCAGTTTGGAATTCCTGTGTGATGGTCTGCAGCGTCAAGGGTAACCGCAGCCATGGTCTCCGAGGTGATACTCCAGGCTGCTGCAAACGTCGTCGAATTGTTGGTGCTGATGGTTGTTGTCTTGCAAACGTCCCACTCTGTTGACTCAGGGATCGAGACGTGGCTGCACGATCCGTTACAGCCATGCGGATAAGATGCCTGTCATCTCGACTGCTAGTCATACGAGGCCGTTGGGATCCAGCACGGCGTTCCGTATTACCCTCCTGAACCCACCGATTCCATATTCTGCTAACAGTCACTGGATCTCGACCAACGCGGGCACCAATATCGCGATACGATAAACCACAATCGTCCGCAGCTCGTGGTCGTGCGGTAGCGTTCTCGCTTCCCACGCCCGGGTTCCCGGGTTCGATTCCCGGCGGGGTCAGGGATTTTCTCTGCCTCGTGATGACTGGGTGTTGTATGCTGTCCTTAGGTTAGTTAGGTTTAAGTAGTTCTAAGTTCTAGGGGACTGATGACCATACATGTTAAGTCCCATAGTGCTCAGAGCCAACCACAATCGCGATAGGCTACAATCCGACCTTTATCAAAGGCATCACTACAACGTTTCACCAGGCAACGCCGGTCAACTGCTGTCTGTGTATGAGAAATAGTTTGGAAACTTTCCTCATGTCAACACGTTTTAGGCGTTATCACCGGCGCCAACCTTGTGTTAATGCTATGAAGGGGCTAATCATTTGCATATCACAGCATTTTCTTCCTGTCGGTTAAATTTCACGTCTGTAGCACATCATCTCCGTGACGTAGCAATTTTAATGGCCAGTAGTGTAGTTATAGTACTGTTGCAGACGGTTTTAACTATATGAATACTGACGTAATGGTACATTGGTTGCATATGGGATTATGGTATGTCTTTCCTTATTGTTGTATGTCTTTTATCATTTTGTTTTTAATTTATCATCGCTGAACTCTCATGCTGTGAATCGGATCTGCGCTTTTGTGTCACTTAACAAATACTTCCAACTATGCGTAGTTTTTCATTACTGGCCGTTAAAGTTCCGACACCATGAACGACACCCAAGCATGAAAGCATTGGATCTTCTCAGCGCGTAAATCATTATTCAGAAACCGTCAAATAGGACACTTTAGCTTCGGAACGATGGAATCCATCATGGCGTTAAAAATATTTTTTGCGTTTACAACCACCGCTACGGGTAAACAAAAAACTAAGCGAAAATCATATGCCTGCGAAAATCACAAGCGATTTGAAGCTATGTATCACACGCGTATGCGCGGTAGAGCCGATTTGCAAACTATCTCTGACCGATGCTCGAACAAACCTTTCGGCAGTTAGATAAGACAGGAAGACGAGGGGCTGAGTAATTGTCTTTCCTCTCCCAGCTCTCAGTTCCGCTGCTCCCTACTACAGTTCCTTTGCCTGCCTTCCCCCCCCCCCCCCCCCCCTCAGCCCCCTACCATGTGACATTGCGACGGCACGGAACAATAACAAGTGAGCGGACGTGGAACAACAGGCCATATGTTACCACACAATCCGCATTTACACAAGGTAACTCCAATCAAGCTCTTCTATCTATCGCTTGAGCCTTGTCCCGCAGTTACGCAGGGTCAGCCATCGTTAAACGGAGTTGGCATGTTAATGGTTAAGGGGTGGCCAGATGCCCTTTCTGCCGCTACCCCGTACCCCCCAGGACGTAATTAGTGTACCCCAACTGTCTGCGTCGAGTGCAACCCATGGAATAGTGCGAATGTGTTCAGATGTCTGCGAGCCGTGTAACTGAGGCGGAACATGGAAACCAGCCCAGTATTCACCTAGCGGGATGTGGAAAACCGCCTAAAACACATCCAGGTTGACCGGCACATTGGCCCTCGTCGTTAATCCGCCAGGCGGATTCGATACGGGGCTGGCGCGCTTTCCCGAGTCCACGAAGCAGCGCATTAGCTCTCGGCTAACGTGGCGGTTTCCAATAAAGCTCTTACCTGGCCGAAATTAAAGATTCATTCTTTTACGACGGGGGACTGATAACCTCAGATGTTAATTCCCATGGTGCTCAGAGCCATTTGAACCAATTTTTACGACGTTTCCGATTAATTATTTTTCTAACAGTGTTTACTGACGTCCACCTCCACAATGATTTAATGACTTTTATTGTTTGACATGTATCTCTCTGCCGATTCTGAGCATTTTTGTGTACGTATGATAGGTGATCACTAAACTCAGATAGAAAATTATATTAAAAAGTGCCTCACCAAATATTAATGACAGCTTCTCTAGTTCTGCAAGTCCTTAGTGCGACCGTTCTTACAGGCCGGAACACTGTCCGCCATATTCCAGTTACGTGGCACACGCTTATTAATCCAGTGACCTCTGGTGAACCGATGGCAGATGAGGGACACGATACTTACATGGAAGTGCTTGTATAACGAGGTCAGACTAGCGTCGACAATCAATGTAGTAAGCCTAAGTTGCCTGGCATTTGCTGATCATTTTGTCATTATTCAGAAAATTTAGTGATAACATTTGGGCAACTACAACTCCTGAAAAATGTGGAACAAGAAGCTACACTTCAAATACTTATGGAACAAAATTTAGAAAAGTCATGAGCAATTACATGGATCCTCATCTAAATCACTTCAGAGAGAATATCGAAAAATTGATGAAATTAACAAGTTTAAGTCGTTAGGTAAATTTATGCAAATTAATTGATTAAACACAGAAATCAATTAAAACATATTTAGTGAGGCTAGAATCTAAAGACATCTGAGCCCAATCTCTCAGAGAATATCAGAATCATACACTACAAAATAGTAGCCAATAAGGAGGTATCCATGCTGCAGAATCTGTTTTTGACATCGGTGTCAAGAGAAACAGTTAAGTTAGAAAGTAAGGAAAGAATTTGTTTTAAAAAGTCGTGTCAGAAAGCAAAGTAAAAGTCATGCTTGGACAGGGGATAGATGAAAACCTCCAGATAGAATTTATGAAAATATGTGTGGTCGTATAAGATAAGCTCCAAGTAATGAGGATAGGTAACTGTAGATGAGCTTTCAACCTTGTCTGAAAGTGTAAGAAAGGCAACCAGTGCACTGAAGTGTTAAGGGAGGAGATGACAGAAATGAGTATTACGGTAAGGCGATAAAAACAAAATTGCGCTGATATATCCGATACAAAATGTATTCCGTAGAAGAGCAAAGTAAATTAGAGGCAAGTGGGAAAGGATTGCTATGGGACAGTGAGAAAGTCAGTGACAACAGACAAAGATATTTCGCTGGGCCATTTTCCGTGGTGGCTAAAAGCGACAGACGGAGACGCGGAGTACAGCCGATTAGCCACAGACCCTCGTTGCATCGAATGGACCCTGTCAGCTGCCCCTTTTCTCCTGCGTTATTGACAACTCGTCCCGTTCAGAAGCACATTCCCGCTGACGGGACGCCGTCATTTGATACCTGAGCGGCGTTTCACAATGCTGGCTGCCAATTAAACCTGCTGCTACCAATTTGACAAAATTGTTCTGTTCTTTCGCAGTTTCACGAGTATTGTATTGCGTCGCTTAAATGTGATATTTTTAGTGATCCGCGATTTGTCTGTGTACATGAAATGAAGCTGTTGTGATAAACTGCCGGCCGCTGCGACCCCACAAAAAAAAGGGCGGCCGCGATGGCCGAGCGGTTCCGAATCCTGCCTCGGGCATGGATGTGCGTGATGTACTGAGGTTAGTTAGATTTAAGTAGTTCTAAGTCTAGGGAACTGATGACCTCAGATGTTAAGTCCCATAGTGCTCAGAGCCATTTTGTTGTTGTTGTGATAAACTCATTTTTCCTTCCTGTACGGTTCACAAAATCTTTTCAAAAACTTCGTCATTTTATGTATAGCAAAAGATAGAGTTATATTCTTGATAAAGACCAGAATGAAAAAAAGAATATGAATAACTCCAGGCAATGGCTGAAACCAAGGGAAAACTATAGCAGGTATATTTCCCGAGGACATGCAGCTCTGTTGTGCGGCTTAAGTCTGACATCAGCCTCTTGGGTAGCATATTCCGGAGAGCAAATGGTCCTACGCTCGTATCACGTGATGCGGATAACCCACCTGGATGTTGTCATCAGAAATACCAAATCCGTCGTTCTGTGGGTCTGAGTGTCGAATGTTAAGATCCCATAATCGGGTCGGTGGCTTAGAAAACGTGACACGAGGAATGAGTAGGATATAGTTGGAAATAATGATGTACAATGGCCGAAAGATTAGAATTTCCTGTAAGGTGAATACAGTTTTATCAAGACAAAATCTGAGATCTAATAATTGAAAAGAAATAGGAATGTGGATAAACAGCCATGAACAGCATAGTGAACCGATAATGACAACCAATAAAAGGCCAAACCCAAGACCACCACAGTAGCACTCGTAAACTACCTGACAAAAAGAAGTGAAGCACCAGGAACACATGATCAGATGACAATGTCAATTCGCACACGTACACACAATCGGCAGGTGTGTGAATGATGTGGGTTGCAGTTCTCTGTAACATATGGAATGGGAACCATAGTCTATTAGTGTTGTTCATCCAAATGGTTCAAATGGCTCTGAGCACTATGGGACTTAACATCTGAGGTCATCAGTCCCCTAGAACTTAGAACACACATCCATGCCGGAGGCAGGATTCGAACCTACGACCTAGCAGTCGCACGGTTCTGGACTGAAGCGCCTAGTACCGCTCGGCCACCGCGGCCGGCAGTGTTGTTCGTGTTTAGTGATGTTGTCAGACCTGCTAGGGTGTATGAGCTGCAAGGAGAGAGTCAGATGTCGAGTGAATACTGTGAATGATACGGAGATGCCACGAATTGTGCGTGATACATCGTTATCAGCACATGACAGAGTTTGAAAGAGGCTTCGTTGTGGGTCTCCGTTAGGCTGGCTGGTCGAATCTTGTAGCATCGACATTTGAAGGGCGCTCGTGTCTTTACGATCTGTCTGCGTGACGCTGAGGTACTACCGCGGCCACAAGATCCTCAGATCTATCCCCGACTGAAAATGTGTGGACCAGCTCACCCGTTATCTCCGTGCCAGTATCTACGACCAGTTAGAACAGGTGGGCGCCAGTTGGCTCAGGAGAGGATACAACGGCTTTGTGAAACCATTCTCAAACGAATCAATGCTTACAACCAATCCAAAGCGGTCCAGCGTCGCACTGGTTAGTGGGCTCATACTTCCAAAAACGTTGTAAATTTGACTCGATTTTGTAATCACTCAGACATTATCACATATCCTCTCTCTCTCTACTCTTGAAGATTTCATCCTTCTTGGTGCTTCACTTTGTTTGTCAGGCAGCATATATGCCTACCAGCTACAAAGACGCTGAGAACAGTGAAAAAACGTATGAACGATAAAACAATTTATTCAGTACGTTAATGGAGACTAAAATTTTAACTGCATATGCTGGCTGGCATTCTATAACGGGCGATCAAAAAGATGCCATTTGAGGACGTTACTGCAGCGTATATGCAACGTAGCGCAACTCCGATGGGGGTATATGGGCACTAACTTGTAGCCAAGGGGTCAGTGTGGTATTCGTGCCTCTCCGACGGGGGTGCGATGAATGTGGCAACGTGAACTATGACGAAGTTATTACCAAATGCGTCCAAACAGGTCTAACGAGTTTTTTTTCCGTTGCTGCTGGAGTAAAGACACTGGTAGGCATCAATGAAGAATGTGTATTGGGTAACATGTATGTCGAAAACCACCGTTTGGAATGGGTGCTGCTGCTTCTTCATAACGCACACCCCCATATCGCAAATGTCTTAAGGCGGAAGTTACGCCAACTGAAGTGGCAGAGCAGTTGAGCGCCCCACAACCCAAATATCATCATCATCCTCATCAAGTGGGAGACACTCGAGCACTCGTCCTTTGGTCCTGATCTCTCCCCTCCTGCCGGTGTGGCCGAGCGGTTCTAGGCTCTTCAGTCTGAAACTGCGCGACCGCTACGGTCGCAGATTCGAATCCTGCTTCGGGCATGAATGTGTGTGATTTCTTTAGGTTAGTTAGGTTTAAGTAGTTCTAAGTTCTAGGGGACTGATGACCTCAGATGTTAAATGCCATAGTGCTCAGAACCATTTGACCCATTTTTTTTCTCTCCCCCCAAGCCACTACCATGCCTTTCGGACCCTTAAAAAATGCCTTGAAGCGTCGACGATTCCTGTCGGATGATGATGTGCAGCAGGCAGGTACAGACTACTTCACGCAGCAGGACATGGTGCTTCACCAAATGGGTGAGTCGGTGGAATGACTGCCCCAATGTTCACTGTGAATTTGCCTGTCAAGCGTACCGATTCTGAACTGAACGGTTTTCGAACGGAAACTTGTTGATTGTCCCTTATATATCTATATCCAAATCCACACTCCACTCCGTAAGGCACTTTACGGTTAATGACTGAGGGTAATTCTTGTCCCGTTCCCATTTCTTCCCTTTCCCGTTCGATTCTTGAATGGTGCATGGGAAGAGCGACTGTCGATAAATCACCATATGAGCTGAGATGGAATTTCTCTGAATGTCTCGTCATGGTCATCTCACGAGACGTGTGTGCGAGGAAGTAAAAGGTTGCCCGACTCTTCTTGGCATGCACGCTCTCGGAACGTCAACAGTAGAACTTTCCGAGATAAACAACGCCTCTGTTGTAGCGCCTGCCACTGGACTTTGTTGAGATTCTGCGTAAAGCGCCCGCGCTTACTACACCATCCCGAGGCTATTTCCGTACTCTTCTATTAATCCAACCAGTAAACGTCCGACACTAATGCGCAATACCCAAGTGTCGGTCTTGTAAGTGTCGTTCAAGGTGCAATTTTTGTAGCTGAGTTAAATTTCCTCTAGATTTTTCCAGTAAATCTCAGCCTGGTACCTGTATTTCCTAAAACAAATTTTATGCGATCGTTGCAGTTTAGGCTGCTCCTCACGGTTAGTCCTGACTATCTTACGATTGTTCTTGTTTCCAATGGATTATCACCAAGAGCGTAATCGAACCCTAATGGATCTATTCGCCATTTTGTGTAAATTATGTCGTATTCATTTGCGTTCAGGGTCAAAATCCGGTCGATATACCAATCTACACTCGACAGGAGGAAAATAAATAAAATGAAAAACATTACAACTTCAAGGGAACGAGGTTAGGGAATTTCGTACCGATCAAAGTGCAATCATTGTTAGAGCTTGGTTTAAGCATCAAAAAAGAAGGCTGAGTACGTGAAAGAGATAGAAAGCCAGCAGACAATTTCAAATGGATTACGTAAAGGTAAGGAGGAGTTTTGGGATCTGATCTAAGCTGCAAAATACACTCCTGGAAATTGAAATAAGAACACCGTGAATTCATTGTCCCAGGAAGGGGAAACTTTATTGACACATTCCTGGGGTCAGATACATCACATGATCACACTGACAGAACCACAGGCACATAAACACAGGCAACAGAACATGCACAATGTCGGCACTAGTACAGTGTATATCCACCTTTTGCAGCAATGCAGGCTGCTATTCTCCCATGGCGACGATCGTAGAGATGCTGGATGTAGTCCTGTGGAACGGCTTGCCATGCCATTTCCACCTGGCGCCTCAGTTGGACCAGCGTTCGTGCTGGACATGCAGACCGCGTGAGACGACGCTTCATCCAGTCCCAAACATGCTCAATGGGGGACAGATCCGGAGATCTTGCTGGCTAGGGTAGTTGACTTACACCTTCTAGAGCACGTTGGGTGGCACAGGATACATGCGGACGTGCATTGTCCTGTTGGAACAGCAAGTTCCCTTGCCGGTCTAGGAATGGTAGAACGATGGGTTCGATGACGGTTTGGATGTACCGTGCACTATTCAGTGTCCCCTCGACGATCACCAGAGGTGTACGGCCAGTGTAGGAGATGGCTCCCCACACCATGATGCCGGGTGTTGGACCTGTGTGCCTCGGTCGTATGCAGTCCTGATTGTGGCGCTCACCTGCACGGCGCCAAACACGCATACGACCATCATTGGCACCAAGGCAGAAGCGACTCTCATCGCTGAAGACGACACGTCTCCATTCGTCCCTCCATTCACGCCTGTCGCGACACCACTGGAGGCGGGCTGCACGATGTTGGGGCGTGAGCGGAAGACGGCCTAACGGTGTGCGGGACCGTAGCCCAGCTTCATGGAGCAACAGTGTCCCTAATTTGCTGGGAAGTGGCGGTGCGGTCCCCTACGGCACTGCGTAGGATCCTACGGTCTTGGCGTGCATCCGTGCGTCGCTGCGGTCCGGTCCCAGGTCGACGGGCACGTGCACCTTCCGCCGACCACTAGCGACAATATCGATGTACTGTGGAGACCTCACGCCCCACGTGTTGAGCAATTCGGCGGTACGTCCACAAGGCCTCCCGCATGCCCACTATACGCCCTCGCTCAAAGTCCGTCAACTGCACATACGGTTCACGTCCACGCTGTCGCGGCATGCTACCAGTGTTAAAGACTGCGATGGAGCTCCGTATGCCACGGCAAACTGGCTGACACTGACGGCGGCGGTGCACAAATGCTGCGCAGCTAGCGCCATTCGACGGCCAATACCGCGGTTCCTGGTGTGTCCGCTGTGCCGTGCGTGTGATCATTGCTTGTACAGCCCTCTCGCAGTGTCCGGAGCAAGTATGGTGCGTCTGACACACCGGTGTCAATGTGTTCTTTTTTTCCATTTCCAGGAGTGTATTTTCCAAACCCCTATATGAACATTAAATCGGAAGAAATCGCAGAGATACAGGAAATTAAGGATGTAAGACCAGGTAATGTGAAACAACCATAGATCATTGAGAGTGCCAAAGAGAACATTAGGCAACGACTGACAGAAATAAAAGGAAGATACAGTACACGATGAATCCGTAGTTTTGAAAGACGAAGTATTCAAGATGTCAGAAATGAAAATAGGCAAAATGACAAGCCACTCTAGAAATCTTTGGTTACCATACACGATAGGAAATTTAATTTTCAAAAGGACAAAATATATGAATGCAGCAAATGAAGTGAAGGGAGTGTAAACGTCTAAAAATTATATTGACACGAAGTGTAAAACTGAAGAGCAGGATCGGATACACGAGAAATATAGAGCTGTAAAAGCAAGCATTATTGTAGGAAAATGGACTCCATTTACAGTAATTTTGAGGAGCAGCTATAGGAACACCAAGAGGTCGAAAAGGGAAAGGGAAGGCTGCAAGGTGAAAGGCATATCAAGAAGGGTTATGTATTTAATAAAGATACGTGAAGATAATATTATGGACAGGGAGGAGAAAGCATATGAACATGAGGTAGAGAATACTATATTGCAACAAGACTTTTACAAAGCACTGAAAGACGTAAGTCAAAACATGACGCTTGGAGCAAACGATTTCCCTCAGATTTATTCAGGTCATTGTGAGAACCAGTAGACAGATAAGTTTCAATTGGTATGTAGATTATGCGGGACAGGCGAAATACTCTCAGACTTCAGCAATACTGCAACTATCTTAATACCAACAAGGTAGGTGTTGACAGGTTTTACAATAATAATACGAATTATCCATAGCGATTGTTAGAAGACGATCTCGGGGAAGATCTGTTGAGTTCTGGGGAAGTGTAGAAACACGCGAAACAATACCGACCCTATGACGTATGTTATAATATGGGAATACCCACATTTACAACATTTTTAGATATAGAAAGCTGAAATAATGTCTTTGAAATTGTATACTAAAGTTGTTAGGGACTTAACACAGCTAATGGAATGTCATCTACAATTTTTCTAGAAATGAGACTGTAATAATCTGTCGAGAAACATGAAAGGGAGGCATTAATTGGGAAGGCAGTCAGGAAGAGTCCGCAGGATATTCCGCATGTTATTCCATCTGGAGCGAGAATTTAAAAATATTTGTTGTTAACTGCCGGAGTATTAGTAGTAATAACTGCCGGAGTATTAGCAGTAAAGTGCCACAGCTCCTGTCTCTCGTAGAAAGCAGTAGTTTCCACGTCATACTATGAGCGTCGAACGTATAACGGAAGAATTGGTTCGATTCTCCATGGAAAGAAAATATAGCCTACCAAAGCTCCACCGAAGAAGGAATCATCCAGAAAACCTGTGCCCTTATGTACACGCCTTAAGAGCTATGGGCACTTGTTCAGTAGAGGAGGCGGGTTTTACAGCAGTGAAGATAAAGAAGTGCTAACAGCTGTTAAGACCCAATGCTTACTGGACATTTTGCTTCTTTTTTTATCCTTACTACCACGACTGAAAATGTGGAAAGCAAAGAGCTTTCGGTAGAAAGAGGTCTCTCTCACAGTAACGAAGATGAAAAAAAGCTTGATGTACGCATTTTAGAACCTATGCGGAAACTACTACATTCTTCCTACAAAGAGACTGTTGAAATATTAATAAAGAAAAGTTAATAGCAGCACGTGCATTCATAAGAGGAGCAATGTGAGAGGAATGTTATAGTTTTAACAGCCTCATCTTGCAGACAGATTTATAGAAAATCATAGAGAGCTCTGGTCATATATAAAGTCAATGAACTTGTAAGCCTACCACTCAGTACCTCGTGGAGCCGTCTGGTGTTGAAACTAATGACAGCAGACAGAAAGCAGAAATATTAAATTTCACATATAAAAATGAATTTCCGCAACACAATACTGCCGTACCACACCATGACCTCTGCACCGTCACAGAAATGAGGGATATCGATATTAGTACCTTGCAGTGTTAAAATGCAACTGAGACTCCTGTTGTTATCGTCAATCACATGTTCGTAATTCCACTGCATGATAGCCTTCCCTCTAGCAATGCAAGTTGCACCCAGCAGCCTACTTGCTAGGCGGAGTGAGACTGCTACCAAGTCGAGCGGCCTACAACACTGGTCGCCAGCATAAAAGGCACTATGTTGCAAGTGAGCAGACACGTGGAACATGTAGTGTGCAGTTATATGTCGCAGCGCAAACGAGGATATGAGCCGCTTTCCACGGCTTAACAGGAAGTTACACTTCTGTCGAGCTCAGCAGCTCCATCGGGGCACGCCTACCTATTAGAAATGGGTCGTTCGCGAACTAACGGGTTCAAAGGAACGGCTCAACAAGATGAACGGAACGAGCGATGAACGAATTCTAAGGAACGGTCTTTCATAGTTCACTTCGGTCGTGGCTTTCTGCTTATAGGTCCTGGGAACGGGAAACGGCCGGTCTCGTTCCCGCAGCGGCATGTCGGCCGGTCTCGTTCCAGCCGCGGTCCCGTTCCCATCTGTTTCGGTCATACTCGGCCGGACTCGTTCTTCTTCTGGTGGCCACTCGTCGCAGTTCCAATGTCCACTGCTCACAGTTAGTTCAGTACAGAGTCGTCCGTTTCGTTCGCTGCGCACGCCCATTCTATATGTGTTTCAAACCTTTTTTGAAATTTGAACTTCTGGTTCTTTTCGTATTCTATTCAGCAACCATGACCGGCAATTAAAATGTATTTTACAATTACGTACATTACATAAAATCACGTGGTATGTAATACATCTTTCCAGGTAGCAAAACGGCATGTCAGCCTACTTCACTATTTCGATAAACAGCAGAAGAAATACTTGTAAAAAGGCAAGATTTTTTTTGTTATTACATTTGCAAAGGAAGTCGGCAGCGCACACGCGAATGGCCATTTTCCGTCTTTTTTTTTGTTCTAAAGTAAAACAGCATGATCATTGTTATGGAAGGCAAACTGACTTACAACCGAATGAAGTCCTCGTTCCATAATCGAGTGTCGGGTGTCACATTTTGTAAAGAGAACATTATTACTTCCACAATATTATTTCAGTGGTACAGAGTGGTGCACAAAAAATCGATCCCGAATACTAGACTGCTCATTGTCGCTACCAGTCTTCGTCTGTTGTTTCGAAGTTGTTGTTTGAAATAGCTTATTTGTTATTTCTTCACTGCCTAATTATTACATGTTTATCTACTCTGCTCGTAGCGGTCATCAAATCCTGCGTAATTGGCGAGTAGTCTGTACCCGGAGCCGGTTTTCCGTGAGCCACCTTAACATTATTTCACTGCGATCAGCCACATAACGCTGTAGTTGGCTAAACGAGAGGTTTTGCAGAATCACAAAAATTACAAGTGTGTGAGAATTCTGCTATGAATAAAAACTCTGTACTCCACGGTGGAGACAAGTCCCCCTCTTGCATCTTTCCATCTTCTGTCACCTATGCTAATAATTTTCAGTGTTTCATAAGAACCGTATACCAAGCACAAATGAACGTTGAACGAGTAAAAATGAACGGTTTCCAAAAAAGAGCAATCACCAGTGAACTAGTTCCCAAGGATGAACGAGTTTGTTCATCTCAACTACCTGTACGCTGAAGGAATCTCGACTAAGCCAGTGAGGAGTCTGACGAGATATCAGCAGCCCAATGACAACACTAGACATCACAACGGAAGCAATGTATACTTCGAGAAGAAGATGGTCATATTCAACGGCTTGGACTGTATCTCTAAACGGAACACTTACAAGCCCTAGGGCTGTCTGTACAACGATCGCAAGATTTAAGTATCAGTGTTACTGAATAAATCAGTGTTTGGGACATAGACATTTCTAGTTGTTTCAGTAGCCGTAATATTTACGTGTAACAGTGCATGATACTCTTTGTTGGGTGTAGCCCCGCTGTCCGCAGTAACATTTCAACTGCCTCTCGTGGGTTGTTGCCGTGGTACAGAAGTCACAGTAGCCGCATCTGCTGGCAATGAAGTGAAATTAAAACAGTCTCGTTTCTCTGGCGACTAAGTTATACGAAGTAATACAACTGACTTCGAGCAAATCAGAAAAGTATGTGAGAAGAACTCAAGGACACAATGGATCACAACGCAGCACTATCGAGAATATGTAACAGAGCAAAATATTTTAAATGTGTTAGTTGTACAAAGTTTAAAACTTGTAGGCCACGCCTGTACGAAAAGTGAACTGTCTAATCATTTTTTTCCAAGAATCAGAAATAAAATACAGTAATCTGCGTCGAGTATATTTTCAGATGTCGCAACAACTCGACATTATAATGCAAGTACTACACCTACTGCAGTCTGTCGGTAACTTGTAGCAAACGCCACTGATAAAGCTGGGCGAAAAGGGATGCGGCCAAGACGAAGTAAGGAGATTACCACTGGTATGCTATCTGTTTGGTCAGAAGAAGGAAAAATAGACAAATTACATCGCACGGATGGAGCAGCATTTTACGGCACATACAACGACAGGTGAAGTAATGCAACGTACCTTTTCGCTATGTCAAGGTGGCGCAGAAATTTGTAATATAGCACAACTGTATATCATGACTCACATTTAAAAGAACATACCAGAAACCACAACAAACTTTAAGAGATGGTTCGTCACACTATAGGGTCTAACCAAAAGCTGTAAATTTAAATGTGAGAATCCTGCATGTGGCTTACCATATGCAGATAAGTCAGTGAGGGAGACGACGGTAGTACATGCCCTGACGCCACTTTCAGAAACGACCTAATTAGGTAAAATAATACAATACTAGAAAAGTGCTCAAGTGTAGTTCAGGCATCTGAGCGGGGGGAAAAAGCCACGGAAAAATGTAGAAAACGAAGTTTTCAAAAAGGGGTTTCAAGGCTTCAGAAATTTTAAAGACAAGAAAAGTTAGTAGGATACAAATATACCCCTAAAATGGCGGAAATACAAGATCAGTTTAAAATACGGATGATAACCATCAAAGGAAAGTAAAATCATGCACCAATTTTTACTACATTGCATAGGGAAGTATGCTATTACAAAGTAGCGAAAAGTTTTAACATTACTAAGAAAGGGCGTAATATACACGTGCATCTACGTATGAGAAATAGGAAACTGATGTGTAATACCTATAAGGAAGAAAATGGAAGATTAGATGAAGAATTCGGGAGTAAGATATTCATATTAGTGTGGAATAATGCTAAAGCAGTAATTGTAAATGTAAAACATATTGGAATAGGATACAGTTCCAAGTATTCCAAATAGGTATGGGTTCTTTCAAAGCTACAATAAGTACTAAAACTCATGAATTTATTTGA
Organism: Schistocerca gregaria; assembly: GCF_023897955.1. Lineage (NCBI taxonomy): Eukaryota > Metazoa > Arthropoda > Insecta > Orthoptera > Acrididae > Schistocerca > Schistocerca gregaria. The sequence goes on from NC_064931.1 coordinate 213,906,139, forward strand.
TCACCTACGTTAAGAAAATTTAAAGGTACACTAACAAGTTATAGCACAACCAATTAAAAAAATACAATGTGCAGTAAATACGAAGTATAAGAATTCAATATTACACACAACACTACTAGTGACACAGTCTCAGATCACTACAAACGTGACGGAACTCAACCTCTTTGGAAAACTCAGGTTTACAGTCCATGATTTAGTAAAGCAGATGAAAGTAACGGATGAGATATAACACTCAGAAAATCTATGTACAAAGTGCACAGGAATTTTTACTGCCACGCTAGGTAGATAAAAAAATTACCAGGTGAAAAACGAAATATCGAAGTTTTAGAATGTTAGACCAATACGCTATCAATCCATAAGAAGATCAAACAGGAATTAAATATGTTAGTAAGGAATGGGTTAATTGGAGCAGTTAAGAAGAGTCGAAGGGGCCAAACGCTTTATAACTAGTAGAAAAATCGAATGGGGAGCTAGGACTGTGGAATGAAGTCAGATCAACCGTGAATGCACAGCTCGTAATCGATATATACCTAATCCCGAGTGCAGAAGACATAACGCCAAAGTTAGATAGAGGGAGATACTATTGACACATGATTTAAAAGACGCTTATCTTCAAATACCTCTCGACGAAGAAAGCCAGAAGCTCAATGCCATTAACACATCACTTGGCCTCTAAATATGTAAGAGTGCCTTTCGGAATTAATACTGCTCCGGCGTTATACCATCGAGAAATTAAGCAGAAATATTCCGCTTGCAGCAAATTGTTTATATGTTATAATAGTATCAGCAAGTACGAGGGGGGAAGATTTAGGGAACTTGTTTGAAGCAATCTTGAAGTTGGTCTCTGAATTAAATAGGGAAAAGTTCTGCTGCTTTCCACAAGACATAAAGTATCTAAGACACATACTATCTGGAGAAGGTAATGTCTTATCAGAAGAAACTCGAAAGTCACCGAAAAACTTCCATTACTGAAGAACATAAAACAGTTCCAGTCGAACGTAGGTTGTGAGTTAACGAGCATTTCGCTCTCATTTAAGTATATGGCTGAAAGAGTCAGCCTTCAGGAATTGTAAAACGAACACCACGAGACGGGGCAAGTAACAGGCGTCTATTGTCTATTGAGGCCTAACCGCTGTAATGTGCGAGTGAGACAGACGAGAACCTACGTCATAGGGAAACACAGTAGAAGGCTTTGTGGCCGAGGAGACGCAACAGTGTTAAATATGGCGGACCTAAGATAGGCTATAAAGGGAAACATTTATGGAAACTATTTAATTCTGTAGTAATGCAGGGAATGAAGCCACAGTAATTGTAATCTGCCATACTCTATAAATTTTCATGGTGATGCCAATAAAACTTGAATATCGATCATATCTATAATAGTTTAGGATTACTGTTAAAGTGAAATTAACAAATTTTGTAACAAAGACGTGAATGCTAACGTCTGAACGCGTTGGTCGACCTTAACGATCGATATTTTATATAGAAGAGCATCATTAAAATGACATACGTAGTAAATATGAATTACGTGACTTTGTCTAAAAATATAGTAAATTTAAATTTTCAATATTTTCAGTTAAGCACAGATCATCATTTCCTCCACACAAAGCACACAGAACGATGACATCATGACACCTTATTGAATCATTAGGTAATAGAATATTTGTTGTAAAGTTTAGTGCATAATAGTTACATTGGTTCCTTATTTCCTTATCAGAAAGCACATTGGGGCAAGGCTACCGGGCGGGATATTAAAAGTAAAGAAGGAAATTGTATTGGTTTTATGCAAAAGAATTTAACAATAGATATTATTCTTACATTATTTAGAACGTGAAAGTGATCAAGCTTTGATTATTTTAATATGTTAAAATGTAAAATAATGTAGAATAAGCTGTAGCCAATCAGATGCGCGTCTTCCGGAAAGGGAACTGCCCTAGTCAGTTGAGTGACGATATTCGGAGCGGGGGAAGCGAGGCCGGGAACGGGCAGAAGGACAATGCTGGTGGAGAAGCGAAAGCGGACGGTCAGTCTTTCAGGAGCTAGGAAGTGAAACGACTTAGAAAATTTTGTGTTGTGCGGTATCGCGGAACTTTGCCTCTGAGCAGTGAGCAGCCGCGCGCCTGGTGTGAACTCTAACATTTCGCGTAGTTAACGATGTGGAGTATTGGACTTGTGACGCGATGACATTGTAAATGATCGAACTGTATCAAATGGATATGCGCTCGAGTGCAAGAGTAACTCTAAATACGACCACTTTCGCTATTAGTTTGCTGTCTGAACAAACCTTATTCTGACCAAATTGCAACTGTGTGGCCTACGTCATATATGGGTCGTTAATTTAGTTCCCGAAATTGTTATTACTGTTATTACATGTTATGTTAAATTTGTATTTCGCAATCTTGCCATCAGCCAGACAATTTAAGCAAAAGGTCACAAGTGTCTAGTTTAGGGCGTGCAATGCGACGCGTGCGGTTCAACACCCAGACGAGCTTGAGCCAAGACATTTAGATGAGCCCGAACACCTCTGAGGATGTTGTCTTTCAATTGGGGGCTCGTCCGGGGTAGGAACATGGCAAGCGTTAGTTGAGGGATAAGAATTTTGCAAAGTGTTGGAATAGGATTGGATTTTGGAAAGTGTTAGTTGCGGAATATGAACTCTGGAAAGTTTTAGAATTGGATTTGAGTTCTGCAAAGTGTTTCCAAAACCATCATCTGAACTTCGATAGGCAGGACGCTCTTGCAAAAATTAATTGTCAGATCGGTTCAGGACTGAATAAAAGGTTTCTTTAATGCACTCCTGGAAATTGAAATAAGAACACCGTCAATTCATTGTCCCAGGAAGGGGAAACTTTATTGACACATTTCTGGGGTCAGATACATCACATGATCACACTGACAGAACCACAGGCACATAAACACAGGCAACAGAGCATGCACAATGTCGGCACTAGTACAGTGTATATCTACCTTTCGCAGCAATGCAGGCTGCTATTCTCCCATGGAGACGATCGTAGAGATGCTGGATGTAGTCCTGTGGAACGGCTTGCCATGCCATTTCCACCTGGCGCCTCAGTTGGACCAGCGTTCGTGCTGGACGTGCAGACCGCGTAAGACGACGCTTCATCCAGTCCCAAACATGCTCAATGGGGGACAGATCAGGAGATCTTGCTGGCCAGGGTAGTTGACTTACACCTTCTAGAGCACGTTGGGTGGCACGGGATACATGAGGACGTGCATTGTCCTGTTGGAACAGCAAGTTCCCTTGCCGGTCTAGGAATGGTAGAACGATGGGTTCGATGACGGTTTGGATGTACCGTGCACTATTCAGTGTCCCCTCGACGATCTCCAGAGGTGTACGGCCAGTGTATGAGATCGCTCCCCACACCATGATGCCGGGTGTTGGCCCTGTGTGGCTCGGTCGTATGCAGTCCTGATTGTGGCGCTCACCTGCACGGCGCCAAACACGCATACGACCATCATTGGCACCAAGGCAGAAGCGACTCTCATCGCTGAAGACGACACGTCTCCATTCGTCCCTCCATTCACGCCTGTCGCGACACCACTGGAGGCGGGCTGCACGATGTTGGGGCGTGAGCGGAAGACGGCCTAACGGTGTGCAGGACCGTAGCCCAGCTTCATGGAGACGGTTGCGAATGGTCCTCGCCGATACCCCAGGAGCAACAGTGTCCCTAATTTGCTGGGAAGTGGTGGTGCGGTCCCCTACGGCACTGTGTAGGATCCTACGGTCTTGGCGTGCATCCGTGCGTCGCTGCGGTCCGGTCCCAGGTCGACGGGCACGTGCACCTTCCGCCGACCACTGGCGACAACATCGATGTACTGTGGAGACCTCACGCCCCACGTGTTGAGCAATTCGGCGGTATGTCCACCCGGCCTCCCGCATGCCCACTATACGCCCTCGCTCAAAGTCCGTCAACTGCACATACGGTTGACGTCCACGCTGTCGCGGCATGCTACCAGTGTTAAAGACTGCGATGGAGCTCCGTATGCCACGGCAAACTGGCTGACACTGACGGCGGCGGTGCACAAATGCTGCGCAGCTAGCGCCATTCGACGGCCAACACCGCGGTTCCTGGTGTGTCCGCTGTGCCGTGCGTGTGATCATTCGTTGTACTGCCCTCTCGCAGTGTCCGGAGCAAGTATGGTGGGTCTGACACACCGGTGTCAATGTGTTCTTTTTTCCATTTCCAGGAGTGTAGTTGGGAAATTATAACTGTAATTCTCGCACTTAACGACATTCTGTGACACAGGTCCACAGTCTATGGCAGTATAGGCAGTTTGCGTGGTGGCTCTGAGCTACGAATTTTGCAACGGTTGTGTCCACCGAGTTTTAGCAGTGGTTAGGAGTGATAAAAAAGTAACGCGGAACAAGAGGCGACATCGAAAGTACGTGATTCCAGCCAGCAGCGGCATCTTCAACGGTGATTCATCGTGCAGCGGCGGTTGCAGTACCACAGCAGAGGCTAGGAGATCTTCATCGTCGGCTTCAACTGCAACACTGACAGCAACACCATGGCAGAAGGTTCCAGCACGACAAAGCTAAGTTCCTGAGCTGATAGCAAGATTATGTAGGGTTCTGAGGTTCAATCGCCAATAATACGCGTCGCTGATCTTACGCAGTCGGCTAGTTTTTGTGGGTCCGAAAACACTAGCGAGCCGCTTAGCGCGAAGTCGGAGCGGGAGAGCGTGATCGGTGATAAATTAGTGGGACAAATAGTCCGAAATCAGGCAAGGGAGATGAATTTGGGGGAAACATGATGTCGCAATTAATGCAAATGATAAGAGGATTGGGATCCAAAACTGATTCTGTTTAAACTTACGTGTGAACGTAAATTTAAAAATTGACTCTGTTAAAACCGATATGGTTTACGTCAATTTAAAAACTGATTCGGTTCAATCCGAAATAGCTTCGGTTGTGAAAGACGAAGTAGGGAAAATGGCTAGTGGAATCGAGGAATTTATAGACGGAAAATTAAAAGCCATTCATGATGAAATGGGCAAAATTTCTGATGAAATTGGGATGCTTGACTCTAAGGTAGATCAAGCGGAGAAAAATTTCAGTGATAAGGTGGAGAAGTTGCGGGCAGATCTGGGAGGCAACATAAAAAATTGTATGAGTAGGCAAGATGCTCTAATGGCTGAGACGACAGAGGTTATTAGCAAGTTATCCGTTCGAATAAGTAAAGGGGAAAAGGAAATAGATAAAATAAAGGAACAAGTAGATTTGGCATTAAAATTGATAATAGTGGAGTTAAAAGGCAAATCAATGAAATAAAATGTGAACTGAATTCTTTAGCTGCACATCAAACCTGTACAGTGATCAGTGTTCCGCGGATGAACACGGGATCGGACAAATGTTTTGCACACGACGGGAAATATGACCCAGTAAATTTCTAAGATCATGCAGGGATGGTTTTATAAGGAGAATGTCCGATGGGGCGAAGATAAAATTCGTGAAAAGACGTTTGGAATGTGAGGCGCAGTCGTGGGCAAATATATACACAGTGATACGTTCACTACCTACGAAATAATTGAAAGCCGTTTCCTGAACAAGTTCTGGAGTAAAGCGAAGCAAACGCGACTCCAAAATGAGTTTCTGAATTGGCCAACATTCAAATACGGGAACGGGTCGATGCGAGAAATTTATAAACGTGAACTTGAGAGATTAATGCATGTGAAACGTCCACTGGGTGTGCTTACTGAAATTACGTTGAAAAGGCGGTTACCGGAAAATTTGCAGTGGGACCCAGTGCACAGCCCTAGCAACTAAATAGACGAACTTTTGGACTTTGTAGAAAAATTAGAACGGGAGTTGAAATTTAAACCGCCAAGTAAGCAGACAAATAGTTTTCAGATTGGAAATCATAACTACAGTCCGAGTAACTACTATGAAAGACATCTGGGAAGTTATCAACGGAACGCAAACAACAGTTATGATCAGGGAAATGGTAACCGTAGCATCTCCAATGATAAATTTCAAAGGGGTAATGGGAATGGATACTTTTGTGACAGGGACCGACACCAAGAACTTCGATTTGAGGGACCGGCACCTGGCGAAATGAACCAGCGGAATGGGACATCGGGAAACCAGGTTTCGCCTCATCTCAAGTCCGGAGATTGCAAAATAAACCAGCCATGAATAGGACGCGAGTAAACGGAAATGTGATAGGAGTTAACAAATTGGTAGAAAGGCGTCACAATTAATACATGAAATTAGTAAGAGATGAGAATCAGATAGGTTGTTGTTGTTGTTATTGTCCTCAGTCCTGAGATTGGTTAGATGCAGCTCTCCATGCTACTCTATCCTATGCAAGCTTCTTCATCTTCCAGTACTTACTGCAACCTACATCCTTCTGAATCTGCTTAGTGTATTCATCTCTTGATCTCCCTCTACGATTTTTACCCTCCACGCTCTCCTCCAACGCTAAATTTGTGATCTCGTGATGCCTCAGAACATGTCCTACCAACAGGTCCCTTCTTGTCAAGTTGTGCCACAAGCTCCTCTTCTCCCCAATTCTATTCAATACCTCCTCATTAGTTCTGTGATCTACCCATCTAATCTTCATCATTCATCTGTAGCATTACATTTCGAAAGCTTCTATTATCTTCTTGTCTGAACTATTTATCGTCCATGTTTCACTTCCATACATGGCTACACTTCATACAAATACTTTCAGAAACGACTTCCTGACATTTAAATCTATACTCGATATTAACAAATTTCTCTTCTTCAGAAACGCTTTCCTTGCCACTGCCAGTCTACATTTTATATCCTCCCTACTTCGACCATCCTCAGTTATTATGCTCCCCAAATAGCAAAATTCCTTTACTACTTTAAGTGTCTCATTTCCTAATCTAATTCCCTCAGCATCACCCGACTTAATTCCACTTCATTCCATTATCCTCGTTTTGCTTTTGTTGATGTTCATCCTTTCAAGACACTGTCCATTCCGTTCAACTGCTCTTCCAAGTCCTTTGCTGTCTCTGATAGAATTACCATGTAATCGGCGAACCTCAACGTTCTTATTTCTTCTCCATGGACTTTAATACCTACTCCGAATTTTTCTTTTGTTTCCTTTACTGCTTGCTCAATATACAGACTGAATAGTATCGGGGGGAGGCTACAACTCCCTTCCAAACCACTGCTTCCCTTTCGTGTCCCTCGACTCTTATAACTGCCATCTGGTTTCTGTACAAATTGTAAATAGCCTTTCGCTCCCTGTATTTTACCCCTGCCACCTTTAGAATTTGAAAGAGAGTATTCCAGTCAACATTGTCAAAAGCTTTCTCTAAGTCCACAAATGCTAGAAATGTAGGTTTGCCTTTCCTTAATCTATTTTCTAAGATAAGTCGCAGGGTCAGTATTGCCTCACGTGTTCCAACATTTCTACGGAATCCAAACTGATCTTCGCCGAGGTCGGCTTCTACCATTCGTCTGTAAAGAATTCGCGTTAGAATTTTGCAGCTGTGACTTATTAAACTGACAGTTCGGTAATTTTCACATCTGTCAATACCTGCTTTCTTTGGGATTGGAATTATTATATTCTTCTAGAAGTCTAGGGGTATTTCGCCTGTGTGATACATTTTGCTCACCAAATGGTAGTTTTGTTAGGACTGGCTCTCCTAAGGCCGTCAGTAGCTCCAGTGGAATGTTGTCTACTCCCGGGGCCTTGTTCGACTCAGGTCTTTCAGTGCTCTGTCAAACTCTTCACGCAGAATCGTATCTCCCATTTCATCTTCATCTACATCCTCTTGCATCTCCATAATATTGTCCTCAAGTACATCGCCCTTGTACAGACCCTCTATATACTCCTTCCACCTTTCTGCTTTCCCTTCCTTGCTTAGAAATGGGTTTCCATCTGAGCTCTTGGTATTCATACAAGTGGCTCTGTTTTCTCCAAAGGTCTCTTTAATTTTCCAGTAGGCAGTATCTATCTTACCCCTAGTGATATATGCCTTTACATCCTTACATTTGTCCTCTAGCCATCCCTGCTTAGCCATTTTGCGCTTCCTTTCGATCTCATTTTTGAGACGTTTGTATTCCCTTTTGCCTGCTTCATTTACTGCGTTTTTATATTTTCTCCTTTCATCAATTAAATTCAATATTTCTTCTGTTACCCAAGGATTTCTACTAGCCCTCGTGTTTTTACCTACTTGATCCTCTGCTGCCTTCACTACTTCATCCCTCAGAGCTACCCATTCTTCTTCTACTGTACTTCTTTCCCTCATTCCTTTCAATTGTTCCCTTATGCTCTCCCTGAAACTCTGTACAACCTCTGGTTTAGTCAGTTTATGGAAGTCCCATCTCCTTAAATTCCCACCTTTTTGGAGTTTCTTCAGTTTTAATCTACAGTTCATAACTAATAGATTGTGGTCAGAGTCCACATCTGCTCCAGGAAATGTCTTACAATTTAAAACCTGGTTCCTAAATCTCTGCCTTATCATTAAATAATCTGTCTGATACCTTCTAGTATCTCCAGGATTCTTCCATGTATACAACCTTCTTTTATGATTCTTGAACCAAGTGTTAGCTATGATTAAGTTATGCTCTGTGCAAAATTTACCAGACGGCTTCCTCTTTCATTTCTCTCCCCCAATCCATATTCACCCACTATGTTTCCTTCTCTCCCTTTTCCTACTCTCAAATTCCAGTCACCCATGACTATTAAATTTTCGTCTCCATTCACTACCTGAATAATTTCTTTTATCTCATCATACATTTCATCAATTTCTTCATCATCTGCAGAGCTAGTTGGCATATAAATTTGTACTACTGTAGTAAGCGTGAGCTTCGTGTCTATATGGCCACAATAATGCGTTCACTATGCTGTTGGTAGTAGCTTACCCGCACTCCTATTTTTTTATTCATTATTAAACCAACTCCTGCATTACCCCTATTTGATTTTGTATTTATAACCTTGTATTCACCTGACCAAAAGTCTTCTTCACTTCCGAACTTCACTAATTCCCACTATATCTAACTTCAACCTATCCATTTCCCTTTTTAAATTTTCTAACCTACCAGCCCGATTAAGGGACCTGTCATTCCACGCTCCGATCCGTAGAACGCCAGTTTTCGTTCTCCTGATAACGACGTTCTCTTGAGTAGTCCCCGCCCGGAGATCTGAATGGGGGACTATTTTACCTCCGGAATATTTTACCCAAGAGAACGCCATCATCATTTAATCATACAGTAAAGGTGCATGCCCTCGGGGAAAATTACGGCTGTAGTTTCCCCTTGCTTTCAGCCGTTCGCAGTACCAGCACAGCAAGGCCGTTTTGGTTAATGTTACAAGGCCAGATCAGTCCATCATCCCGACTGTTGCCCCTGCAACTACTGAAAAGGCTGCTGCCCCTTTTCAGGAACCACACGTTTTTCTGGCTTCTCAACAGATACCCCATCCGTTGTGGTTGCACCTACGGTACGGCCATCTGTATCGCTGAGGCACGCAAGCCTCCCCACCAACGGCAAGGTCCATGTTTCATGGGGGTAGGATCAGATAGGTAAATTTTCAATAGGTAAATTTTCAAATCAGATCGTACATAAATGGCGTAATGCTAACATAATGAAAGACAACGATAAAGGCGATGACGACGATTTAGGGCTAAATGATTTGATTTATGAATGTGAGACGAAAGAGTGTGTGAATGTTAACACAATGAAAGTGTCTATGTGCCAAAAGGAGGCTGAGAATTCTAAAGAGGTACTAACCAGCGGTAACGATTATAGTGATGAAGACGATGATGTTTCAGGTGATATTGTAATGGGGGAAGTTGTTAAGGAGGTTAGTAAGGGCGGAATAGCATTAGTCTCGTCCGTTGTTGATGTATTTGTATGTGTATCGCTGGATATTAGTGAATTATTTCTGAAGGAATGTAGTAATGATGTTTTATGTGCAGAAGTTAGAAAAGTTGAAGCTGTCTGGATGGATCTGTGGATCTTGAATGTTTGTTTGAGAATGAATGTGGATCTGAATTCGATGTGCGATCTGAAATTAATGTGGCGCAGGAGCGTGTAGGAGAGGAAAAGGTATTACGCTCAGGTTTAAATCAAAACGCAGCGGAATTTAATGGTAGCGTTGGTTCTGAAATTGCACGACGCTGTAGCTATGATTTACGTGATGTAACGGCAGAGGTTGGTGAAACTATGAACGGTTCTTATATTGGTGATTTGTCGATGAAGGTAAATGAGGTTTTATGTAGCGAGTTGTATGATGTATCAGCGGCTGTTGAAAGTGCTGTTTGTGAAGGTGTTTGTAATGACGTGGAAGCAAAAACTAACGCTTTATTTCATGATAATGATGCTGAAGCTACTAATGTCGATAATGTTAAGGGAGAATACAGTGAGTTTGATTCTAATATAGAATGTGACATTTGGACAGAATGGTATCTTAAGGAGGAATGTGGTTTTACTGTATCTGATTGGCGATGGTACGGTAGAACACTACGATCGCTGTTGCCTGATTTGTGGACTCGAGAGAAGTTAAAGACTGTGAGAGATCTAGAAGAGAGAAAAAATTAAACTGGAGCGAAAGAAGCATTTAATGAATTATTTTGGGGACGAGTACGAAATTGAGGGGTGGAACTAACAGGATATGTGTGCTCTAGAGATGAAAGAGAAGGGGAAAGTAAACTAAGAAATAAGTGTATCTGTGTTTAGATTATAAGATGATTTGGAGGGGTAATTTGCAGTGTTTTAAAAAATGGCTCTGAGCACTATGGGACTTAACATCTGAGGTCATCAGTCCCCTAGAACTTAGAACTACTTAAACCTCACTAACCTACGGACATCACACACATCCATGCCCGAGGCAGGATTAGATCCTGCGACCATAGCGGCCGCGGGGTCCCAGACTGAAGCGCCTAGAACCGCTCGGCCACACAGGCCGGCTGCAGTGTTTTATTTCAGGATTTATTGTAGCTTGTTTGTTGTTCCATCGCATAAAGATTTTTTTGGCACAAGGTCTGTGCAATTATAAAGAGATGGTTTAGACGCACGTTTGGGTGCGAGGAGGTTGGAGAACTCGATTATTTGGTGAATGGTATCAAGTCAGAATTTCAGTGCATGGTATGTATATAAATTACACACTTCAGATGTATGTTTTCGGTTCGGTACCCTATCAAACAAGGTAGCAGCAGGTCTACCGTAGGATACAAAAGTTATTGTGGAAGCAATAAGATAAGATGAAGTTCCATCTAAAGGGAAACATTTACTCGAAACTAATTCCCCCTGAATTGGTGCACTTCTGAAAACTGCACCGTGCTAATATCACTTTTGAAAGGAGTCATCATTCCCCACTCCCTAAAAGGGAAAGTCTTTCTGGAAGCACTACAACCATATCTATAAGGGGCAGTCATATGAAAAAGAGACATATGGGAAAAAATCAGTAAAATGTTTATTATTTCGAAAGTAATACGGCCATCGGAAAGGTTTAGATAAGGTCACATGTTGCAAACATGAGTGGTATGCAGGAAAAATCAAGCTGCCCCGATCCAAATCATATTTCCCATGGCACAAGGCGTCAGAATCATGGTGCAGTGTCCACTTGGACTATGTCAGACGATTCTTAGGTGTAGACAGCTGAACTAGATTTCGATACGTTGTAAGAATGACAAGTGCAGATGCGGAAAAAGCAGTTTAAGTACAGTACTGAAAAGGATATACTCAGTAGAAGGTATAATTTCCGCCATTGTAACAATGGCACACTGTTTGTCCCGGGAGAACATGAAGAGAGTTATATGAAAAGCTGTATATGGCAAATTGGTAGCGCATTATTCCACTCTGAATCAATTGGCGGTGCTCAACGTTTCGTCAGGACTTCATAAGTACAAATGAGGACGCGTTGATACGAATAAAATAAAGAAGACGCACTAAAAATGTTTCTAATTTCTTAAAGCAGCAGGCCGCGCAAGGAGATGTCCCCAGTCACTATGCTCCATGGAAGGAAGATGAAAATCCATTTCCATAAAAACGCCTCATAAGTACACAGTAACCGCCGAAGCGAAAGAAGGAAACGAAAATTCAAAACTGAGGGTAAAATAATATATTCAGGGTTTCATATAGGGAAAAACTATGGCACCTGGAGACAGCACTATGTAAACTGCGGAACGAATGAGACGGTGTTATCTGCCGTAAGCAGACAGACCAGCTACAGCGCAATACGCTCAACCTTTGTATTCCAGAAGTTACTAGCCTACTTTAGTTTCAGATGGGGTCAACGTGTCAACCCTGTACGGGGAGGAAGGAATCACAGAATTAGAGACGTCAACCAGTGCTGAAGTCCCACAGCAACCAGAACCCATGAAGTTTGAGCCCACCAGCTGCAGCACGGACGTCACCGTGGAGATTGATTTCATCAGCCGACACAAGTAGTAGCAGATTAAGAAGAAGAAGAAGAAGAAGAAGAAGAAGAAGACGAAGATGCTCTACATCAATCCTTTCTACAAAGTATGATGGGGTTGGGGGGGGGGACTAATGGGGATAAGGGGGAGGATGTTGTGACCAAGTGTCGCATTGTCGTAACACCGCTGCAAACAAGAACTTCGTGTAGCATTGCAGGTTGCACGGGATAGCTTACCCGCCAGGCGGAAGGAGGGCACAGATTCATATCACTGCGTAGTTCAGGATATAAGTCGCTTCAGGGGGAGCGACAGGGTGACAGACGAAAATAATGCTCGTATTTGGGATATTTCTCCGTACTGGAATGTAGAAGCCAAATGGGGTTTGCTGCAATGAATAAAGCATAACTTGAAGCTTTTATTTGTAGTTTTTTACTGAAAAATATTAAAATCTTCACTGGGTAATTGGGATTTTCCCGAGGTAGCTCTGAAAGGAGGTAGATCGACGGTTGTCGCTGTTACTCCATTTGTGCTTATCTGAAACGTGAAATTAATCTATCACCCTGTTCCTTAGATATGTAATTTTAGGTCATCGTAGGGACTGGCAAAACCCGGATCGAATCCGCCCGGCTGTTTAACGACGAGGGCCGGTGTGCCGGCCATCCTGGATGTGTTTTTAGGCGGTTTTCCACATCCTGTTAGATGAATACCGGGCTGGTGCCCACGTTCCACCTTAGTTACATGCGTTGCAGACATTTGAAACACGTCTGCACTATTTCAAGATTTACACTAGACGCAGACGGTTGGGGTACACTGATTCCATCCTGGGGGGTATGGGGTGGCGACAGGAAGGGCATCCGGCTATCCCTAACACTAATATTGCCAAATCCGTTGTAACCACGCCAACCCTGCGGTCTCTGGGGGACTATGGCGTAAGCGAGGAAAAGAAAAAGTAGGGACTGTCAAAGAAATTTTTTGGCAAAGTTACAATTCTTGGAAAAAATGGCCGTTTCTGTACCCCTCTATTTTGTACGAAAAATATACTAAATATCAACATAAAAAAATCGGCTTCGATGAACTGAAGAGGATTCAATTTGCTTCAAGGGAGACCAAAAATAAAAAAATAAAAAAAATCGGATGAAAATTGTAGCGTGGGCGACAACAACCGTGCCGAAAAATATGGTTTTGAGAAAAACGCGTTTAAATGTTGACAGGTATTTATCATACAAAAATTGGGCAAAGTTTGAAACTTACGTGATGTCATTGATACCTGGTCCATAATAACTACCACCCTGGTTAGTGGATGGCCGCTTTCTGCTACTTTGACCCGATAAGCTCTCATCTTCGTCCTCAAAGCCTTTCCGTCACTGAGCGCATCACCGTTGGCGTCTCCATCTACACACAATCGGCGCATTTCCTCGCCGATATTGATTTCAAGGGCATTTGCCACGTGCATTAATGCAGTACGGCCTACGCTGAATAGACATACGGCCAAATTTGAAACAATATTGACAATTTCGCTTCGACTGGATGTTATTTTTGGAGCGTGTCTCCAATGAGACTATTGAAACTTTCGTTCACGTTTTGAGCAAAACCGCCGGAACAACGCTCCAGCAAATTAGGTTTAACGAAATCGGTACGAACAGGGAGCGTGGGTGCGGAACCGGTTCTCTAACGCCGAGGCGTGTCGTGCACGCTCGGCTTCAAACGCACAGAGACTCGTTACTTTTTGGAGTTCACGCATAATATTTTGGAGAACAATTCATCAACATACGTACATTAAAATTCCCCAATAAAAAAATTCGAGTTTTTTCGACAGCCACCCTGACGTTCCCCTATAATAGACAGTTCCAGTTCCATCGAGCTCAACAGTTCTATCGCAACTCATCTCCCGTGGAGCACCGATTTGTTCGCCGAAGGAATTGGCACGCACGCCGACGACGAGTCCAACGGCACAGCAGACCAGCGAACGCAACACATGGGTCAGTGACTCTTCCGGGATGGAGACAGTAGTACTCACCGATCTGGACTAAGCGTCTGAATGGGACACTTGCAAAGGGTATAACTATTTGTACAATGATCGCTTGACAGTTGAGTATTTGTGTTACTGAATAAATCAGTGTTTTGGACATAGACGTTTGTAGCTTTTCCAATAGTTGTAATATTTCCGCGTATCTGTGTCTCATACTATTTCTTGGAGCAGCGCCCGTGTTCGACAGACATTTCAGCGGCACCTCGTAGGCTGTTCTTAATGTACAGAAGTCACAGTAGCCAAGCCGTTTGGAGGTAAAGTTCAGTTACAACAACTTACAGCGAACATGGCACGAGACCCTGACGGTATTTCAGTTGGTTTACATTATATCCTTACCTAGCACATTTTTTTGAGACTCTTGCAAGGCGTATAATCCCCCAAAACTATTTACAAAAGGTAAAGTATCGCGTGCATAGAATTACAGACAAATGTCGCTGTTCCACATCTTCATCTACTAATCAACATACGATAGCGCGAATTATTTTCCCAAATATGTGATTTTCTTGAGAAAATTTTCATTTATAGAACCCAGTAGGTTACACTGGAGGGCGAATGTCTCACGGAAACGAAAGTAACATCGCGTATGCACCAATGAAGCGTAATACTATATCTGATATTTTCAGTATAGATCAACGATTTACCAGATAGGATAGGTAGTAGTATAAGATGTTTAGCTGAAGATGCCGTCGTGTACAATAAAACACGTCGTTAGGCGATCGTAAGGAATTTCATAAATAATTGAAAAAAATTATCACTTGTAACAAATGGCAGCTCTCTTTAAATGTGAATAAGTGTGACATAATATGTATAAGAAAGGGAAAGAATGCAGTAGCCAGTAAGCGGTGAAGAACTTGGGTGCGTCATATTATAAAAATATTTAGGATTAATACTAAAAAGTGATGTGATATGACCTAGGAAGATAAGGTAAAATTTGTATTATAGTCTGTCAGTGGAAAAAAAATGGATTGATTGGAAGGGGGTTGTGAAGAAGCTCACTGCATCTCTAAAGGAAGTGACATACAAGAGGGTAGTGCAACAATTTCTAGAGTTAGTATTTTATTCATGGCTGTAGTTTTCAGTAACTGTTGTGTATATTTCTGAACAAAATTAAGTCTTCTGTTGCAAATATAATTTCATTTCGCTTTACTCTGAAAGTTATACAGTACTATTTCAGCGGTTTGTGTTGCTATCAAGTAGGCATTAAAGCAACCATGGAACGAATTAAGGCATGCGCTGCAAGGATCGTAATAATCCTACAGCAGAAATGCTCAGCGACCTTAGATAAGAATCCTTGTAAGAAAGAGGACCTGACCCTCCGGGAAAACCAGTTGGGTAAATTTATGAAACCTCTATTGGAAGAATACTTTGCGACCTACATACTGCCACCGAAATCTTTCTCGCGTAGGGGTCATGAGAATAATATAAGAGAGAGTAGGGCTCGTACGGATACCTATGGACTGTCATTATCTCTCGCTCAATACACAATTGATATTGTGGAAAGAAAATAACAACGGTACGTTGTACCTTCCACCATTCACTGTCACTGGCGTTCGAAATGTAGAGGGTGACTTAGGTAAGCTGCTCACCTCAAAAATTTCCTGAACCGTTACGGATACCGTAATTCTGTTATGAACTTGAAATCAGTCCTCACGAAATAACGTATAATCTATTTCCGTAGCTATATAAATTACAGAGTGTTGGAGTCAACGTCGCTGTTACAAATGGTTCTACAGTATTTTTTTGGTATTGATGTGACAGTGCGAGCCTACCACAGAAACCACTTGTTGCAGTATGCTGCCGCGGCACTGCGTCACAGTACTCACCTACGCGCCGCCGCCCGCATGTCAGCCGGTAACCGACGTGCTGCTGTAATTTCAGACCCTTTGACGTGTGCCATCCTCGCAGCCGCACCACAACAGTCCCGCTTTGGCACGAACAAACGCTATCGCAGCACTGCACCGCTGCACCCACGTACGCGCCGCCACCCTCATGTCAGTCTGCTGAAGTTGTCACCCGATTTTCGGGATATATACATTTTTTCAGTTCTCAATAGACATGCTATAGGTCTAGTGTTCACGATATAAAGTATGAATAATTCTGCAGAATTTTTCGAGGATAACAACAGTTCACGACAAAATTTTAATCTTGTAAAAGAAATTATTTTCCAAATTCGCGAAAAAGATTACGACCGGAACTCTAAATAGATCCCCAAGAGCTAAACAGGAAACCCGACTGACATTTTTTTCTGCAGATAATAGTTTATGACATAATTGGAATATTGAGGTACAGTAGAGTCTCGATTATCGGACCTAAGCCGGCCGCGTCAAGGTCGGATAATACAAAAAAACATAAAAATTAAACTAAAGTTGGCCAAATGAGTTAATCATTTAATACAATACAAATCAAATTAAACTGAATAGATATTTACTGTGTGAAGAAGTTATTAATTGTCTTTTGTTTGCCTGCTGTTTGCCGTTTTTTTTCTCTAAATCACATAGTCTCTTAAGAAGTAAAACCTCGGTAGAAGATGTCTCCTCCAGTTGCTCTACATATTTTAAAGCAGTTTCTAAGGCCTTGTGTCCTTCGTTGTGAGAAATCTTGGGCTCACTTTCCTCCACCACATCCACTTCTTCGTCTTCTTCTTTTTCGATTACCATGTTGACTATTTCTTCATCTGTCACTTCAAATTCTTCATCTTGGACAATCCATTCATTTATGTCATCTTCTGTGGTGTCAGCACATCCCGGAACGTTTCATAACAATAAAAGCAGGGTAGTATTTTCTGGTTCGGTCTGCTGTTGTAGATTTTAATCAACTGGGGAATTTTCTTGCTTTTCCTGTAGCAAAATTTTCCAGGATTTTGCAATTGTATTTTCTCCAACACTCTCCCAAGATTGGGTCACGTCATAAGCTACGTCTTTCAAATTAATACGGCGCAACTGCTCTAGCATGTCTTCTCCCTTGTCCATAGCGTTAATTAAAGAGGAAAGCAAGTTTCTGCGGTAGTTTCTCTTCCTGTCTATAAGGTCCCTTGGTCCATAGGCTGACATAAGGATGTGACATTTGGAGGCAAAAACATGGCCTTTATATCTTGATCTTGAAACTTTAAGGCTTTTTCCTGCAAAACAGGGGTTGTTGGGTTGTTTTTGGGGGAGGAGACCAGACAGCGAGGTCATCGGTCTCATCGGATTAGGTAAGGAAGGGGAAGGAAGTCGGCCGTGGCCTTTCAAAGGCACCATCCCGACATTTGCCAGGAGCGATTTAGGGAAATCACAGAAAACCTAAATCAGGATGGCCGGACGTGGGATTGAACCGTCGTCCTCGCGAATGCAAGACAGGTCACGACATGGGTACACCTTTATCTCTATGTTGAGTAAACCATAGGAACAAAGCTTCACTTACTTTTTCATAATCACATTTTTTCATGATTTTCCGATCTTCCAAAACAGCCGAGGTTGCTCGCTGAGAACACCACTTTTCAATTTCATTGCGGTTCCTTTTCCAGTCTCCAACTGTTGTTTTCCCGACCTTATAATCTTGCGCCACTTTTAATAAAGTTTCATCATTGTCTATTCTTTTTAAAGCTTTAAGTTTCTCTTCTATTGAAACGACCAACTTGTTCCATTTGGAAGCCATCACCACAAATTTTCACAATAAACAAAGTGCAACACGTCCACTCCACTACATATCTAAGTTAGCACTGAGGAGTGAGGAGTAGCAGACGGCGACAATGAACTGAGTATCAACAAGCAACACGTTAGTCAATGACCTGTCGTCGGCTGGCGAACGGCCGGCGCGGTGAAAGGGTCGCATAACACAGAAGGTCGGATAACCAAAGATCGGATAATCGAGACTCTACTGTACCCATTTTTACTATTTCTAAAGTTGGCACCTGACTTTCGAGAAACATAGATTTTTTTTGTAGATTTCTTCGCAGATATTCTATAGTTCCAGAGTTCTCTGTACAAAATTTGAATAGTTCTGCAGCATTTCACGAAGAACAGAGACTCCTAATAACACTTTTTATGCTGATAATAGCTTATGAGGTAATTGCAATAACAAGGGACATGGGGAAACTCCACGCCAACAAACAATATCGCTGGCATTCAACTCAGGTCACGCGCAAGCGATCTCTGACAGACAGTACGGCTAGTGACTTTAAAACCAGTGCAGACGCAACTCTGTTGCACCATCTTTTTTATAATGAAGTGTGGGCTTATTCAGATTTTGGTTGTGTAATTGTACATTCTACATACCGTATATAGCGGAGAACTATATTGGTTACCTGGGACGAGTGTGGCTGCGTTCATTTCGGGACATCTACGGTTATTGCGCAGCTACAGTGATGCCATCGTGGCCCCATTGTACAGCGCATTTCACGCATTCGGTTAGCGGTTCTCGTGTCACGATACCCAGTGTTATGGATAAGAGCCTCCACACACCACAAGTTGTCAAAAGCGATCGTGACACTTTTCAAGACAGTGCTCCGACTGTGAACAGTGGTTCTGAATAATGGAATGCGTCGGACAACATACTCTGTGATTTCACAATGTAGTCTGCTCTGTATGCAAACCAGGCTACTTTAGAGCCACACCGATCCGACTAGTCGGATTCTTATCCACTCACTTTGACCAAGGTGACATCTGAACAGCATGCGAATTCATTCGCCTTGGGCCTCATGCAATCGGCTGCATTGTCTTCCGACTCACGTAGTACACATCAAATCGCACCATGTATGAAGCTGAACTGTACAGGTGTTCATCTACTGATGTCACAGTGACAATCTACTGGAGTGGGGACTCACTGTAAGCTACCACGTCTCAGATCAACCAAGCCTGTGGTTCGCCGTTGTGGAAAGTGACGTCATCAATGACCGCACAAAACTCATCACACTACTTAGTGACTTGGCGAAAACGTGGATAATATCAGAGATATCATCCTCGCTCCACCCTCAGGCAATAACTACGAGGCTGCTAAAACAACACTCGTCCACTGCCTGTCACACCCTTTTGCAGAACAGTTAGACCGTGTCATCTATGATGGAGATTTAACGGATACGATTCCTTCGCAATTATATCATCGATTACGCACTCAAATAGATTTGCATCTCATACCCTGCCACATGTTATGAACTTTATGGGTCGTCCAGCTTTCCCTGCAACTTGAACTGGCCATGTTTGCTCATTAGCAAAATTCACTAGACGCGCTACTCAAACTTGTGGACGGGATATTTTCCATCATTCAACATATGCAATGTATTAATAACACAGACAACAATGGTGTCGGACGCGTCTTGCAACCATAGCAGGAGCCCAACCAACCTCGCACCTGCCACCAGCCGAGTCGACCATGCCCGAACTCAGCTCTGACGTCACCGCCATCGGCGGAGCGATGACCTATGTTCCATCATAATAAACCTCCATCTACCCACCAACCAGGCTACGCCTGCGCCTATGGAGAACCACATCTGCTGACACCACATACGATTCGATGTTTCTGATCGCAACAGTCGTCCGCCATGCCACTCCTAAACTTGCACACTTTGAGCATGTACACCGATCCGTGCTGGTCATCTAAGTCACCTAGACTCTTGGAACGATGACACTGGCTCACTCCAACCTTGCCCTCACAGTAACAGGCTATTCAGTCCGGACCGCATCAGCCGCTAACACTTCGTTGTCGACTCTGGCTTGGGAGTCAATACTTCGGTGCCCTCTTCTGCATTACCGACGCATGCAGGCGCAGCCATCTAGCTTCGCGCAGCAAACGACTCGGTAATCAGAGTGTATGGTTCTCAGACCTGCCGGCAGGACCTTGATTGTGATGACGTTTTCGTCTGGACGTTGTAGAGGAAATTTGTGGATGTTAGTGAGCCAGTATCCGGTGCAGACTTCCTTCGAACCTGCCGCTTGGTTCCTATATGGGGCGTTTTAACTCACACTGCTAGTGGCTGCTTTGTCGCAGGTGTCGTCGGCCACAACCTATAATGACCCAACACAACGGAACCGGCCACTTTACGTAACAGTTTCCACCCCTTACCCGAACGCCTGACAGCCACCGGTACCTTCAAGACTGCCTTCACGCTATCGATCGCATTCAGAAACTACATCAACTCTGTTTCGACTTGCACGCGATGAACATACATCTGCAACACGAAAATAATGCCATCTTTATAGAATTCATGAAGCCGAGGAACAACTCTACGTCGCTTGACGCTGTCTCGATGAGCTTCATCGACCGCCTCCACACGATTCCGACATACTCTCTACATCGATCCGACCTTAAAGCTTTTTCGTCATCTGTGGACACACCTGCAGCTTCTTCATCAACTGCTGACACAAAGGTCAGTACCGCAATTTTCGCTCGTCTCCTCTAGACATGCCATCGTGCTCTTCCCCTTGAGCAGTGCAGCATTAAAAAAGGAATGGTTCATGAGATCAACGCTACTCCCCCCCACCCGCCCTCCAGTACGCCACAGACAGACAAACAGCTTACACTACCGCTAGATCCACTCAGGGTCGCTAAGGCAGCGACTGACGAACTCCTACAGGCTGGCATCATGTAGCCCTCAAACAGTTCCTTAGTTTCACACCTCAAATTATTTTTAAAAATGACAGGTCTGTCAGGGTGTATGGTCACTACAGAATTCTCAGTGATTGTTCTTTACTGGACAGATACCCAGTCCTGAACATCTAGGACTCTTTATGAGGCGGACGCCTCTGTGTTTAGTGTAAATTACTGCAAGAAATCATAGCTGCAAATCCCTATATCGGTAAGTAGGGTATCCGCAAAACGGTTATTATCATGCCTTTCGGCATGTCTGAACTTATTTTTATGCCATACGGACTACAGAACGCCATTCAAACCTGGCAACGCTTTATTGTTGGCCCTATTGAACTTCTAAATTATTTGCATCTCAAAAAAATGTTTACGACAGGCTGTCTGACAGCAGAGTGGTGATCAATAAAGAAAAATGTCAACTGTGACAAAACAAAGCCCTTTTGCTTGACAACGTAGTAAATGCCTTCTGCATTAACCTTAGACCACAGAACATAGAGATAAAAAAAATGGTTCAAATGAATCTGAGCACTATGGGACTTAACTTCTGAGTCATCAGTCCCCTAGAACATAGAGCTACTTAAACCTAACTAACCTAAGGACATCACACACATCCATGCCCGAGGCAGGATTCGAACCTGCGACCGTAGCGGTCACGCGGCTCCAGACTGACGGGCCTAGAACCGCACGGGCACACAGGCCAGCACATAGAGATCAATTAACAACAGTTGCCGTCGCGGGACTACCATGAACTGCGCTGGTTTTTAGGCACGTTAATTTTTCCTACCAGCACCGGCTGCAGGCTGTTTCCCTTCAGGCACCACTCACTCAAAACCTCATTGACAAGAATACTAATGCAGACGTATACCACTATGGACTTCGGAGATGCAATCCGCTTTCAGATGTATCAAACACTGTCTCATATGAGCCATTGCTCCGGCGTTCCACCTCCAGGATGTTCGGCTTGTCATAAAGGCAAACGTGAGTGACTTTGCTATTGGTACTGTCCTGCAATATGAGGTTGGGGAGGGGAGGTGGGTTCAACAGCCCGTCTTTTCTCTGACAGACAGTGTGGCTAATGTCATTAACCAGTGCAGATGTAGCTCTGTTGTGCCGTCTTTCTTATAATAAAGTGTGGACTTATTCACATACAGATTTCGTTATTGTAAATTCCATATCACATCTATGGTAGAGCACACCAGAAATATTTTCACTTCATAAAAAACCAAATTCGTATGACAGTTCTGAAGAGTACCCGCGGATCTACCGACTATGGTTAGTTAAACCCTTGTATTGCATTGTATTGTATTGAAATGGGGACCTAGAAACGAGGGAGAGACTTCACCCCGCCGTAGCCCTCAGTGGTACACAACCCAACAACAGGCTACAGCAGTCCACTCACCACATCGCCGCCCCACACCGAACCCAGGGTTATTGTGCGGTTCAGCCCTCAGTGGATCCCGGGCGGATTCGTGCCGGGGACCGGCACGCCTTCCCGCCCGGAATGCAATGCGTTAGGCCGCACGGCTAACGGGGCGGGCTAGTTAAACGCCTACACGAACTCGGAAAACTTAGTCCTCAGGGGGCAGGGCCGTCCGACCCCCAACTGATTAGCCCTCTGGCATGGCGATGTAAGTGGTCCGCGTATGAACGAGAGCTACTATCAATTTATGAAGCGATATGTTACTCACGGCACGATATCAAGGAGTGCCCTCTGGTAATTATTTACATGGAACACCGACTGCTCACAGCCTCTATCCGAAACTGGTCCAAGGACACCTGCCCTGACTGTTTTGGCACTTGGATTACGTCGCAGAGTTGACCACCGACGTACGTCATATAAAAGACGCGGAAAACGTCGTGGCATATTACCTCCTGTGCATCAAAGCCTCATCCCACGTCGACTATGACTAGTCCAGGGAAGAGCAATACCAAGACAATTCCTCTACGAACCTCCGGGTCGCACTTCAGCCCATTCCGGGTGCGACCCGTCTGATCCTCTGTGGCGTCTCGCAAAAACAGACACGCCTCCTTGTTCCTCAACTATTTTGCACCATGTTCAGTTACATAACTTCACACATTCTGTCGAAATCCGACTATGCTCCTGGTGACGGACCGTTTTGTATGTCCTAATGTGAAGAAGAATTGTAAGCACTGGACACATGCGTGCTTTTTGTGCAAAGGCGGAAGGTTTCACGCAACGCTCTACCACCGCTAGGTCGCTTTAAAGCCCCAAAAGGACATTTTCTCCACGTGTATGTCGATGTCGTGGGCCCACTACCCAATTCTGACGCCTATCGGCACATCTTGTCGGTGATAAACTGCGTCATTAGAATGAGTAGACGCTGTATAGCTTATGGACTTTAGACTCGAATCCACCGCCAAAGTCTTTATCTACATGTGGATGTCACGCTTTGGTTGTCCCATGTACATAATGACTGACCAAGGTCGGCAGTTTGAATCGGCCGTTTTGATATACACTCCTGGAAATTTAAATAAGAACACCGTGAATTCATTGTCCCAGGAAGGGAAAACTTTATTGACACATTCCTGGGGTCAGATACAACACATGATCACACTGACAGAACCACAGGCACATAGACACAGGCAACAGAGCATGCACAATGTCGGCACTAGTACAGTGTATATCCACCTTTCGCAGCAATGCAGGCTGCTATTCTCCCATGGAGACGATCGTAGAGATGCTGGATGTAGTCCTGTGGAACGGCTTGCCATGCCATTTCCACCTGGCGCCTCAGTTGGACCAGCGTTCGTGCTGGACGTGCAGACCGCGTGAGACGACGCTTCATCCAGTCCCAAACATGCTCAATGGGGGACAGATCCGAAGATCTTGCTGGCCAGGGTAGTTGACTTACACCTTCTAGAGCACGTTGGGTGGCACGGGATACATGTGAACGTGCATTGTCCTGTTGGAACAGCAAGTTCCCTTGCCGGTCTAGGAATGGTAGAACGATGGGTTCCATGACGGTTTGGATGTACCGTGCACTATTCAGTGGCCCCTCGACGATCACCAGAGGTGTACGGCCAGTGTAGGAGATCACTCCCCACACCATGATGCCGGGTGTTGGCCCTGTGTGCCTCGGTCGTATGCAGTCCTGATTGTGGCGCTCACCTGCACGGCGCCAAACACGCATACGACCATCATTGGCACCAAGGCAGAAGCGACTCTCATCGCTGAAGACGACACGTCTCCATTCGTCCCTCCATTCATGCCTGTCGCGACACCACTGGAGGCGGACTGCACGATGTTGGGGCGTGAGCGGAAGACGGCGTAACGGTGTGCGGGACCGTAGCCCAGCTTCATGGAGACGGTTGCGAATTGTCCTCGCCGATACCCCAGGAGCAACAGTGTCCCTAATTTGCTGGGAAGTGGTGGTGCGGTCCCCTACGGCACTCTGTAGGATCCTACGGTCTTGGCGTGCATCCGTGCGTCGCTGCGGTCCGGTCCCAGGTCGACGGGCACGTGCACCTTCCGCCGACCACTGGCGACAACATCGATGTACTGTGGAGACCTCACGCCCCACGTGTTGAGCAATTCGGCGGTACGTCCACCCGGCCTCCCGCATGCCCACTATACGCCCTCGCTCAAAGTCCGTCAACAGCACATACGGTTGACGTCCACGCTGTCGCGGCATGCTACCAGTGTTAAAAGACTGCGATGGAGCTCCGTATGCCACGGCAAACTGGCTGACACTGACGGCGGCGGTGCACAAATGCTGCGCAGCTAGCGCCATTCGACGGCCAACACCGCGGTTCCTGGAGTGTCCGCTGTGCCGTGCGTGTGATCATTGCTTGTACAGCCCTCTCGCAGTGTCCGGAGCAAGTATGGTGGGTCTGACACACCGGTGTCAATGTGTTCTTTTTTTCCATTTCCAGGAGTGTAGTTGTGCAACATGAGAGGCACATGTCAATTTAGAACGGCAGCGTACCGTCCAGAACAACAGGCTCGTTGAGCGGTGGCATCGCACCTTGAAGACAGCTCCCAAGTGCGCGGTGGAGTGTGGACCTGTGGCAGTACCGTAGGTATTTCTAGGTGTGTATACGGCCTATAAACTCGACCATGGAGCTTCGGTTGCTGAAATTTTGTGTGGTGAAGTGCTCACCTTGCCTACTGACTGTGTGTTCCAACAACTGTAGACTGCAGCTCCCGACCTGCCCGAGTCGGGGTAGCAAGTGAAATGGCACATCTCCCGCCTCCACATACCTTCCACTCTTCCTAGGTAAGGTAGTACTCCTAAAGGCTCTAAGAGATTGCGAGTTTGTGGTGTAAGGCTATGAAACAATCTGACCAGACTTCAACCCCCATACTTGGATTCCCAAAGGTAATTCGATGGGACGACCATACCTTTTACAAATTGTTACAAGGTGCCTGTCAGTCGCCTTAAGCTGGCGTAGACTCCGCAAGAAGCATTACCGATCTAAGACCCCTTCCAGCCGTTCTCCACTACTCCGTTGGACAATTCACCGGTCGTGGTGGCGTATTCCTGGCTCTCGAGTTGCACCTTGACGTTAACGATTTTCTTCCTAAAGATCTTAATACGAAGTTGATCGACAATGACCTTCTAGTCGTGGGGCAGCATTCAGACCATCACACCGGGATGGTTTTATCACCCATCCCTTCAAGAGTACCTTTTACATACCGCACGACGTCGATACTGCTGTTCTCACCGCCCACTTCCCTACCGATGGTCTCCCCAATATCGTAGCTGCCCTCTTAGGATTACGCACCATCACTGGTGCCATCCACCCCCAATGACCTCTAAGGAAGCCGTCCAATCTCCACAGCCACCGTGCAGTTACGTTTCAGCTGCCGCCGAAATGCGCCGGTGTCTCTTCATGAACGTGCACGCCGTGCGGTGCATACCAACACCCCGTGTCGACTCTGCCGGAGATGACAACACGCCCGTCACTTCCACATGGTGCCCTGACGACATCTCCACCTTCACGTGGTCTCATCGTCTTCCACACTCCACACACCTACCCCTGGAGGGTGCAGGGGGAGGGGGGGGGGATGTGAGGGAGAAGGGGACCGGCTCTACGACAGTAAACAATATCTCTGGTAGTCGACTGATACTATGAGTTAGCAATCTCTGACAGACAGTGCGGCTAAAGTCTTTAACCAGGGCAGATGTAGCTCTGTTGTACCGTCTTTCTTATAATAAAGTGTGGACTTATTCACATACAGATTTTGTTATTGTAAATTCCATACCACACGCATGGTAGAGCACTTCAGAAATATTTTCGTTTCATAAAAAAAACAAATTCGTATAACAGTTCTGGAGAGCACCCGCGGATCTACCGACGATGGTCAGTTAAACCCTTGTATTGTACCGTATTGAACTGGAGACCTAGAAATGACGGAGAGGCTTCGTCCCCGCCGTAGCCCTCAGTGGTACACAAGCCTACAACAGGCTACAGCAGTCCACTCACGTTCAGCCCCAGTAGACCCTCTCCGGGAACGTCTCACACCATACGAGTGTAACCCCAATTTTTTCGTGATAGAGTAATTATGGTGTACGCGTACGTGGAGAAAGTGCGCAGCAATCGCCGACATAGTGGAACTGAGGCGGAATAAGAGGAACCAGCCCACATTCGCCGAGACAGATGGACAAGCGCCTTAAAAACCATCCACAGACTGGCTGGCACACCGGACCTCGACACTAATCCGCTGGGCTGATTCGTGCCAGTCCCCGGCACGCCTTCCCGCCCGGAATGCAATGCGTTAGACCGCACGGCTAACGGGGCGGGCATGGACTTCCGTGTAACATTGTCTCTAAATAAAAGTATCATTTCTGTTGTGACACTGAGTATCTCTTTCAGTTATCTTCTGTACTATACTGTAACCGTTCTTTCTATTTATGGATCAAGTTTCCACAAGCTATGTTACTTAACAACATACATCATGGGAAAGTAACTTTCGCCCTTAAGTTTTGCACACTAGTGTAGGAAGAGAAACTGCTTTCGGTAGGTAGCGTGTCTTCCTTCTTTGCATGCCACTTAATTAGGTTTCAACTTCAGAGACCTTCGAGTCTCGTACTGTGTTCTGACTACATTGAAAGTTGGTTCTTTTGGATTTGTGGTTCTTACTGTCAGGTGTCGGACAATACAATGTGCAATTTAAATCCGCATTGCACACGTTTTGTCTTTAAGAGAAAACGCTTCGGCACTTAGAGGTTATGTTAGAATGTTGGGATACCTTAGTTATACTTTTGCATTGTTTAATAAGTGTCAGAGGTCCCTCCATAAATTCCGTTGCGCTATGAAACTGTGTTTATTACGTAATATTTTACTAATAGAAGAGACAGATTACGCTGACGTTCACGCATAGGTCAAAATTTTGCAAACGAAGGGAAATATCTTCATGGCATAAGTACCGGAGGCATGATATTTATGCGCTCTGGTTAAAGTCAAATAGGTACACTCCTGGAAATTGAAATAAGAACACAGTGAATTCATTGTCCCAGGAAGGGGAAACTTTATTGACACATTCCTGGGGTCAGATACATCACATGATCACACTGACAGAACCACAGGCACATAGACACAGGCAACAGAGCATGCACAATGTCGGCACTAGTACAGTGTATATCCACCTTTCGCAGCAATGCAGGCTGCTATTCTCCCATGGAGACGATCGTAGAGATGCTGGATGTAGTCCTGTGGAACGGCTTGCCATGCCATTTCCACCTGGCGCCTCAGTTGGACCAGCGTTCGTGCTGGACGTGCAGACCGCGTGAGACGACGCTTCATCCAGTCCCAAACATGCTCAATGGGCGATAGATCCGGAGATCTTGCTGGCCAGGGTAGTTGACTTACACCTTCTAGAGCACGTTGGGTGGCACGGGATACATGCGGACGTGCATTGTCCTGTTGGAACAGCAAGTTCCCTTGCCGGTCTAGGAATGGTAGAACGATGGGTTCGATGACGGTTTGGATGTACCGTGCACTATTCAGTGTCCCCTCGACGATCACCAGAGGTGTACTGTCAGTGTAGGAGATCGCTCCCCACACCATGATGCCGGGTGTTGGCCCTATGTGCCTCGGTCGTATGCAGTCCTGATTGTGGCGCTCACCTGCACGGCGCCAAACACGCATACGACCATCATTGGCACAAAGGCAGAAACGACTCTCATCGCTGAAGACGACACGTCTCCATTCGTCCCTCCATTCACGCCTGTCGCGACACCACTGGAGGCGGGCTGCACGATGTTGGGGCGTGAGCGGAAGACGGCCTAACGGTGTGCGGGACCGTAGCCCAGCTTCATGGAGACGGTTGCGAATGGTCCTCGCCGATACCCCAGGAGCAACAGTGTCCCTAATTTGCTGGGAAGTGGCGGTGCGGTCCCCTACGGCACTGCGTAGGATCCTACGGTCTTGGCGTGCATCCGTGCGTCGCTGCGGTCCGGTCCCAGGTCGACGGGCAAGTGCACCTTCCGCCGACCACTGGCGACAACATCGATGTACTGTGGAGACCTCACGCCCCACGTGTTGAGCAATTCGGCGGTACGTCCACCCGGCCTCCCGCATGCCCACTATACGCCCTCGCTCAAAGTCCGTCAACTGCACATACGGTTGACGTCCACGCTGTCGCGGCATGCTACCAGTGTTAAAGACTGCGATGGAGCTCCGTATGCCACGGCAAACTGGCTGACACTGACGGCGGCGGTGCACAAATGCTGCGCAGGTAGCGCCATTCGACGGCCAACACCGCGGTTCCTGGTGGGTCCGCTGTGCCGTGCGTGTGATCATTGCTTGTACAGCCCTCTCGCAGTGTCCGGAGCAAGTATGGTGGGTCTGACACACCGGTGTCAATGTGTTCTTTTTTCCATTTCCAGGAGTGTATTAGCAGCTTTCGACGTGTACAGTGCTGAAACTTTTCTCCTGAATTTATTTCAGTATGAACTGAAATTGTCTCACATTTAAATAATCTGCATGCACTGAAATAAATGACAAGATCAATAGGGCTAAAATCAGTGAAGATGCAATGATGTTTGTGCAAAGCGTTGACTTGTGCTGACCTTTCAAGGTATTGATTATGTAGTGATAATTAAAAATTTGTGCCAGATTGCAAGGCAAAGTCTTATCTACTTTTTATGTCTTACTGATATTTGGTCAGCTCCTGGTTTTATAAGATTTGTGGTTTGTACAAGTGTGCTTAAATATTCCAAGAATCATGTATATTTAATTGACACATTGCGGTTCTTGGTGAGGCCAAGTGGATCTTTATTTTCAACTTGGAAATTGGCTACTATATGCAAATGCTGAATATTCATCATTCGATCTTCATGTCATTTAATGTGCTACTAGCACCCTCCAACTGTTCACTACGAATATGGTGCTATGTTCGTAGTAAACGCAACAACCCACCTTGTCGACATGGTTAACGTAAGGACAGCACAAACGTGTATACGATTCAGCTCAGTAAGGCACAAATATTATTAAAAACATCACTTGAAATGTCGAAAATAAGTGCAAGTGCATGTCTACCGCTATTTGCAACACGAGTAGGGCTTCCACATAATTCTTAAGGAAGTCAGTACTTTCCAAAATGTTGCAGAAAATATCTTGGAGAAGTAAGAGAAATCATGATATGATCTCATCTCCTATAATATAGCACCAGCTTATTTGGACTAGATAGGAGGTCATTAATATTATTGAGTATGTAACTTCGATATCAAAACAAATATTGTCGTTTTGAACTGAGGTGGGTGCAATAGGCTCATGACAAGAATTACAGTGCATTTATTTGGATAAAAAAAGGGGTTAAGTATCACATATTGGTGAAGCAGACGAATGGAGAATCGTTCTGGCGACTTCAAGAGCTGCAACTGCAGAAATACACTGACATTAGCAATTTCGACAGTGAGCATGGGTACGAACATCTTGGAAAGGGCGAAGCTGGTCGGCTATTTGCGTGCTACTGTCGTGAGCATCCGTGGAAAGTGGTTGAAGAAGGGTGAAACCACGAGTAGGTGACAAATGACAGTTGCACACGGAATTCCGTGGTTTCAGAAGAACGACAGTGAATCCTATTTGACATGTTGGGCACCAAATTCGTCGGATCTGAACCCAATGGATCACATCCGGGATGCCCTCGCGCATCAGCACAGCGCCTACAAACAACCGGCCGGTAATTAATGCAAATTGCTTGACCTTTGAACAGACATCTGGTACCACACACGTCTGGAATGCTGCCAAGGACTAGTCGAATTCATGCCACGCAGAGTCGCTGCTGTATTGCGCTCCAAAGGTGGACCAACACGCTATTTAGTAGGTGCTCATAAAGTTATGGTTTATCAGATTAAAATCAGTCAATTGCTTTCAGCATTAAGAAAAAAAGAAGGCACACTATATTTGACGAATCTGTGGGATATTATTCAGTCTCTAACATTTTTTGAGACAAGAGGAGGTTGTTCTTTTTTTTTTTGAAAAAAAAAAAGGTGTTGCCCAGGAAAAGTAGGGACAGACGGAAATCCACATGTACTTTCCTTGAAGTACCCACTGTACAGTGCTGTGAGAAGTATCACATGTTACAATGACGTGTCTTGTGGTTGCATAATGGGTTCTTCAAGTGAGGGAAACATTAACTGAATTGATTCGCCATTCGGCACTACTATAGGGGTCCTATCCCAGATTCATACAGTCGTCAAGAGAGAGCCAGACATGATGCGGTGGTGAAGTCCTAATTACACTCCAAAGCGCCAAGAAAACTTCATTGTCACTAACACATCTATTGGGCAGTAATACAGGATTGTTTTCCAGAGCGCCTCATCATAGCTGGACCAGCAGAGGAGCACCTCATCAGCAGCGAAATGCCAACGTGGGGTCGACTTGCAGTACTGCCAGCACAGAGAAGCACCAGGTGGCTGCTGTTTCATCACAGGGTGGCCGTCGACCCGAGAACTCCGGCAGCCTTCAGTTCTGTGCATCGATCTCCAAAGCGCTCTCGTGGACCTTGAAGATTTGCACTCCATAGTCTCAACCCAGGTCCACCTGAAATATTCACTGGCTTGTAGGGGGTCGACTCTCAGCCTCCGTTTTGGAAACAGAAACCAGCAGCATCGGTGTCCACACAGGAAGGAGATGAGCATCTGCGGTGCCCACCCACTCGAAGGAGGGACAGGTGACGCAGGTCAAGCCCGCAGCATGCCTGCAGGGTAAGGGAAGCCTCCGTACCTCATGAATGTCGCCTCGGAATTTGGCAGCGCAGCTGGACTCGCGGTTCCGTAGATAATTGCCGACAGCTAGACGTGCCGATGTTCATTCTCCATAGCCTCCACTCTCACTGTATAGTTGTAACTAACACAAGGGCTGGGCGGTTGCCAATCAGCACTCACCATCAATCAGCTATTTGTTAAGAAGGGTGGGATTTTACGTTGGCGCTTCCCCTGCGCTCGTCCGCAGCTCATGGTCGTGAGGTAGCGTTCTCGCTTCCCACGCCCGGGTTCCCGGGTTCGATTCCCGGCGGGGTCAGGGATTTTCTCTGCCTAGTGATGACTGGGTGTTTTGTGATGTCCTTAGGTTAGTAAGGTTTAAGTAGTTCTAGCTTCTAGGGGACTGATGACCATAGATGTTAAGTCCCATAGTGCTCAGAGCCATTTGAACCATCCCCTGCGCTCTGCTGCGGTGGGGGTGGATATTACATCATGTGTCTTTGTTTCTCCTTCGCTGTCATCTCTCCTAGTGACTTTAGACTTTCGCAAATTCACCCTTCAGAGGCTCTTTTCTGTTGGCTCGTCACCTGGATACTTAAAGCTGCATTGCACCTAGCCTTTCTTGTGAAACACAGTTTTGTCACTAATATAACAGTGTCTGTAGGCTTGCATGATGTCATTATGCTTCGTTTGCAATCATGGGCGCTCGGTCGTTCCCCCATGTTGAGACAGCTTCCTCTTTTGCTGCATCTCTCTCAGTATTTCTCGCTAGCTAACATTCTACTGGTCACTGATACAGACGGTTTGGCATCCGCGAGCCGCCAAGGTAGACCTTGGATGTTTTTTAGTGTCCGCCGGGGATAATATTACACAGCTGTCCATTAAATTTACAACAGTATCAGATGGAATTGCTGTGATGTGCAAATGATTAGTTTTTCAAAGCATTCACACAAGGTTGGCGCCGGTGGCGACACCTACAGCGTGCTGACATGAGGAAAGTTTCCAACCGATTTGTCATACACAAACAGCAGTTGACTGACGTTGCCTGGTGAAACGTTGTTGTGATGTCTTGTGTAAGGAGGAGGAATGCGTACCATCACGTTTCCGACTTTGATAAAGGTCGGATTATAGCCTATCGTGATAGCGGTTGCGGTTTATCGTTTCGCGACATTGCTGCTCGCGTTGGTCAAGATCCAATGACTGTTAGCAGAATATAGGATCGGTGGGTTCAGGAGGGTAATACGGAACCCCGTGCTGGATCCCAAGGGCCTCGTATCACTAGCAATCGAGATGACAGGCATTTTTCCGCATGGCTGTAACGGATCGTGCAACAACGTTTCGATCTCTAAGTCAACAGATGGGCACGTTTGCAACACAACAACCATCTGCGCGAACAATTCGACGACGTTTGCAGCAGCATGGACTATCAGCTCGGAGACAATGGCTGCGGTTACCCTTGACGCTGCATCACAGACAGGAGTGACTGCGATGGTGTACTCAGCGACGAACTTGGGTGCACGAATGGCAAAACGTCATTTTTTCGGATGAATCCAGGTTCTATTTACAGCATCATGATGGTCGCATCCGTGTTTGGCGACATCGCGGTGAACGCACATTGGAAGCGTGTATTCGTCATCGCCATACTGGCGTATCACCCGGCGTGATTGTATGGGGTGCCAGTGGTTACACGTCTCGGCCACCTCTTGTTCGCAATGACGGCACGTTGAATAGCGAACGTTACGTTTCAGATGTGTTACCACCCGTGGCTCTACCCTTCATTCGATCTCTGAGAAACTCTACATTTCAGCAGGATACTGCACGACCGCATGTTGCAGGTCCTGTATGGGCCTTTCTAGATACAGAAAATGTTCGACTGCTGCCCTGGCCAGCACATTCTCCAGATCTCTCAAAATGGTTCAAATAGCTCTGAGCACTATGGGACTTAACATATGTGGTCATCAGTCCCCTAGAACTTAGAACTACTTAAACCTAACTAACCTAAGAACATCACACACATCCATGCCCGACGCAGGATTCGAATCTGCGACCGTAGCAGTCGCGCGGTTCCGGACTGCGCGTCTAGAACCGCTAGACCACCGTGGTCGGCCAGATCTCTCACCAATTGAAAATGTCTGGTCAATGGTGGCTTGCAACTGGCTCGTCATAGTATTCCAGTCACTACTCTTGATGAAATGTGGTATCGTGTTGAAGCTGCATGGACAGCTGTACCTGTACACGCCATCCAAGCTCGGTTTAAGTCAATACGCAGGCGTATCAGGGTCGTTATTACGGCCAGAGGTGGTTGTTCTGGGTACTGATTTCTCAGGATCTATGCACCCAAATTGTGTGAAAATGTAATCACATGCCAGTTCTAGTATAATATATTTGTCCACTCAAGACCCGTTTATCATCTGCATTTGTTCTTGGTGTAGCAATTTTAATGGCCAGTAGAGTAGGTAGGGGTAACGCAGCCTGTATTCCACATACAGGGTTTAAAAACTGATGAAGCGACGAAGATGACGCCGAGGCACGTAATTTAATGTAAGACATATGGGGCGGCAAATATTGGTAAAAACCACAAACAGTGGATGACAAGTGTTACACATGTGACGTCACCAGATCACGTGCCTCGCCACACGTGCAGTGGTGGAGTCTAGATAGCCTATATGCAGGGATGTGTCGCATCTGATCATCCCAACCCAAGTCAAGTATTGACATCGGTGTTGCTCCTGCTCTACATATGTGATTTCAGCATGTAGGGCTCAGCGTTCGAGTTTTGCGTCTGGCAGGTAGCGTTTTTCTTTGCATTGTGTTAGACAGTTGTTCATTCACAGTGAGGTAAGATTTATTATTTAATTTTACTGGTGTCGCGGTCTCCGATGTTAAATTGCGAAGTACAGTGCAACAAAAACCTACCGTACTGCGTCACAAGTAAGTAAGTATAAGCTTCCGAATGGCACCGCTTTCTTAAAATGACCTACTCTTTTTCCAAATAAAGTGTGCAAACAAAAAGAGAAGAGAGAAATAGGAAAGAAACACAAGATAATAACCGGTTTTCATTGGTTACAGTGGGGACAATAATTCTGTAACTTCTACGATTGCAACAAATCACATTCACAAAAAGTGTTGGAAAACAGAATAAACTAGTGGAGCGAAGTGTAGCACCATCCCCTATCGGGTAGAGTACAATCAACAAGCCCAATCGCTACTCTTGCCGCGAGGTAGGTAATCTGGTGATGTCACATGTTCATCACTTGTCATCCACTTTTTCGATGTTTCCCGATGTTCGGTGCCTATGTGTCTTATAATACATTTTTTGTTTCAGTGACATGTACGTCACTTCGGGAATTTTTAAATGTTAATCAGTATCACACTGCGTATGGAAAATTTACGCAACGGTTTTCTTAAAATGTTCAAATGTGTGAATTCCTAATAGACCAAACTGCTTAGGTCATCGGTCCCTAGACTTACACACTACTTAAACTAACTTGTGCTAAGAACAATACACACACCCATGCCCGAGGGAGGACTAGAGGGCGCTTCCTTATTTAGAAGTAATATGTCACTGTTGGTTGTTTGTGAGAACATCGTACAAGAAGGTGAAATGTCTGCCAACGCGTGTTGGAAATTTACAGCGGCAGGATCGTGGACTATTGAGAATGCGAGTTATTGTGCTGCGATGCTACTGCGTGAGCTGGTCAGTATTTCATGACTTTTACGTGAATATGAATCCCATGGGTTTAGGAGGGCCATACTCAACGTCATGGAAAATCTCAGTGTACAGATGGAGAGAAGATATACTTATTGTCCGCCGCGCGGTCTGAGGCACCTTGTCACGGTCCATGCGGCTCCCCCGTCGGAGGTTCTAATCCTCTCTCGGGTATGAGTGTGTATGTGTTGCCCGTAGAGTAAGTTAGTTTACGTTGGATTAACTAGTGTGTAGGTCTAGGGACCGATGACTAGCACTTTGGTCCCATAAGACCTTACCACAAATTTCCAACTTATTGTCCGCTCAGCCACTCACGATCGAACAGCCACAAAACATACCCAGAGTTTGGAAATGGATTCAGTTGTAGCAAGACTGCTACTCACAAGGACAGTATGAACACATCAGGAACACTGTAGACTGTTAGCAGG
Source organism: Schistocerca gregaria (assembly GCF_023897955.1). Lineage (NCBI taxonomy): Eukaryota > Metazoa > Arthropoda > Insecta > Orthoptera > Acrididae > Schistocerca > Schistocerca gregaria. The sequence goes on from NC_064931.1 coordinate 213,941,398, forward strand.
GTTCCCATTGTTGCGACTCTCTTTGAAGCAGCTGAAGAGACAGGAAAACTTACATTGGTGGTGCCAATGACAACGCTGGAAACAGGAGGGGCATCACGTCGTCTTTTTTGGTACGTCTCATCTCTTCTTACTGCGTCACGATGTATGTATGAGTGTACTGAGCCTTCCAGGAGAACGAATATAATCTGGACAGCCGGCGCTATGTTTCTAATGTGTTAGGGCCTGTGGCTGCTCCCTGTCTTAGAAGTGTCTGTGGCGTTATCTTGCAACAAGATAATCTCGTAACAAGATAACGCTAGATGTTGCCTGTGCTGTGCAGACCTAACTCTATACGTAAGGCGTTTGACTGTTGCCATGGCCAGCATCCACTGGATCATCTGGTGTTGTCGATAGGCTGGCAGCCATTGCGACTGACGAATTGTGGCACAAAACTGAGGCAGCGTAGAGCGACGTACTCGCATTTGTCATCCAAGATCTATTCGACCAAATTCCACGGGGTTGGAGCCATTTTAGCTGCCACAGGTAGCAGCTTTGTATTGTTCAAATGGTTCAAATGGTTATGAACACTATGGGACTTAAATTCTGATGTCATCTGTCTCCTAGAACTTAGAACTACTTAAACCTAACTAACCTAAGGACATAACACACGTCCATCCCCGAAGCAGGATTCGAACCTGCGACCGTAGCGGTCGCGTGGTTCCAGACTGTAGCGCCTAGAACCGTTCGGCCACACCGGCCGGCCAACATGATTTCAGAAAGGCCCTCGTATAATTTCATCCTTTTACAATACAAAGCCGGCCGGAGTGGCCGAGCGGTTCTAGGCGCTACAGTCTGGAACCACGCGACCGCTACGGTCGCAGGTTCGAATCCTGCCTCGGGTATGGATGTGTGTGATATCCTAGGTTAGTTAGGTTTAAGTAGTTCTAAGTTCTAGGGGACTGATGACCTCAGATGTTAAGTTCCATAGTGCTCAGAGCCATTTGAGCCATTTTTTTGAAAGCATGTTGGTTTCATTCAGGATTCCAGTACAGCATATTATTCCCCACCCATTTGGCTGTAAAACCCTATTTTCAGTATAATCTCCGTTCAATTCTACGGCCTTACGCTACCTTTATGCCCTCATGGTACGACTCTAATGGTCGACGTCTGGGTCAACGTCATGCTGCATCACTATCCTCCCCCACATCCACGTACTGTTTCCCACGGAACGTATCCTTCATCGAGGCAAACAGATAGCAATCGAATGACAGTGTCCGCACGTTCCAAAATCGAAGACGTCACAGCTGTGTGCGACCAGCAGGAACGCGGGAGATCGGACGGGGTTTGCACAACCTTGTTGCGATATGACGAACATCTCGCCCAACGGCTTACCATGCTTTTGTTTACTGGCAGGTCTCCGTGACTATTCTGCAAGTGTCTATGAATATCTGTGGTGTTCTAGTTTTCCGCCAAAAGGAATTCAATGACAGCTCTTTGTTTATAACGCAACTCCGTTACAGACGCCATTGTGAAGGCTGCATTTAGCGCCGCCACCTATCGGAACTTCACGAAACTATACGGGCTGAAGCGGGAATATTTCATTATGTCCCACAACAAATTCCTAATTTTTTCAACCGAATTGGCCAAGGAAAGGAAGATCTGCGTTATATATGGAATGCTCCTCGTAAAAAGAGACTTGGAAACAGCAGAAGAGAGTTATGACGAAACCAGGGAACCGCCATATCGATCACAGCTGGCGAGGGCAATTACGAGAGCCGGACTCCCGACACTTCCTAGACGATTCGGCGCGATACACCAATCGAGGGAAGCAGCAGAAATTAGCACGGAAAATCAGTTTTTAAGGACGCTCCAACCAGCCCGTCATCGTCGAACAGCAGGCTAGTAATGAGATGTCTAGCCTGTGCTACTCGGCGCCGCTCCGATAAAGCACACATTTCTGCCTCAGTCGGGACACTAACCGCTGTTTGCCGCGTAAGACCTTGGGAGTAAGGGGTAGCTCCGCACTTTGCCGCCGTCCCGGGAGTACGACGTGACGTTCCAACCATCTCTGCCCTTGCCGGCGTATCAACAGAAGATCACTACGCCCTGAGCCCAGGAGACCGACGCAGCCACACCCACTACGGCCAGGAAACATTGGAACGTGACGACGCAGCGCCAACTACCTAGCAGCGTAACACGCAGTTGCAGCCCGAGGCCGTCGACTCTGGGGAGACGCCGTCATATTACCCACGCCGCCCGCTAATGACTGTAATCAAACCTCAATAAACAAGTCATTGTAACCACCATCGGGCCTACAGCTACCCAACATCTTCCCTCAGCAGAGAATGCTAACCCACACTAAGCTATCAGAGCCGTCCTGTCAGTATATTAAAAGTCACACCCTACAGTAGTGCAAATCAATATAAAGGCATGGATGTTTATAGAAAAATTAACATTGTCGATTGGAATAATTGAGTACAGTATACATGCAATATTATGACAGCCAGTATACTGAAAAATGCAGTAAAATGATGTCGCATTTGATGTCAGTAATACAGTGTACAACAACACATAAACGATTCACACGGAAGAGGGTGAAATTCGGTATAAAGGTGTACACGTCTGGCAGTTACTGGCAGCTGTGAATCAGCAACAAGTTGAGAAGAATAACGGTTTGTGGTCCTTGATTTGCGAAAAAGCACCGTTTCGATGCATCAAATAATTTTCTACTTAGGCCATTTTTTCCGTTCTGTACATATCGTGCTCCCAGTGAAACGAAATTATAATTCACTATACTGCAACGGTTCAGCTTGACGGTTAGAGAGTCCCAATTTATTCTACGCTCCGATTTTGATTTTCATCAATCGTAAGTTTTCCGTGGGGCGTTGTCACATTCATGGTACATGTACAAAGCGGTTCAAATGGCTCTGAGCACTATAGGACTTAACTTCATTTGTTCTCAGGTGGTTCATATGAAAATATTTCTGTCGTGATTATTGCCGCACGACGGGAATTAACAGACTTTGAACGTGGAATGGTAATTGCAGCTCATTCCGCGTTCAAAGTCTGTTAACTCCCGACGTGAGGCCATAATCACGGCAGAAATATTTTCATATGAACCACCTGAGAACAAATGACAGCTCCCCTAATACACTGCGCTTTTATACCTTGTGTACGCGATATTAACTCCATCTGTATATTTGCATATCGCTATACCATGACTCTGCCCCTCATTCTATGTCTCGTGAAATGAGCACGACGAGAAAATTAGACAAATTAGATGCCATACGCAGTTTTATCGACAGTCAATTTTCCCACGTACTGTTCGTGTATGGAAGAGGAAAGAGAAAAAATGATAGTGTCACCAGAAATACCCATCGCCAAAAACCGTAAGGTGGCTTGCGGAGTGTAGATGCAGTTGTAGGAAAGTAGTAGAGTGATGCCAAGACTAAAGCTACAGAGGATTTCACAGGATAGACTATCGTAGAGAGCGGCATCAGACCAGACTTCGGCCTGAAGACAGCAAGACCACAGCGTATGGATCACGAGATTTTGGAGAGGAGATAAGCTGGAAATGTCAAGCTCGCCAATTTACATATAGATTGCGTGTTTATTTTTAAAGGGAAATGAGGAGACAGCCAATTCAGCCGAAACCCAGACCGCGTGACGCCAGGAAAGACAGGGAATAGATTCTGTGGAGCGACAGATTTTGACACCCTAGAAGCAACTACGAGGCACATATACTCGTTTTGGAGCAGTATGGATTTCTTGACAGTTAAAAAGTTGCTTGCTTTACAAACCTAAAGACGCGTTTTGCAGCAGTATGGATTTCTTCACAGTTAAAAAGGTGATTGCGTTACAATCTTAAAGCAGTTTCCTGGCAGTTATTGGTTCGACAAGAAATTAACGAGGCGAATGGGGCTCACTCACCGGGTGCTGTTGCTGTGTTGTGGAGATTGGATTCCTTCATGGGATGTGAATCCGAAGAGTATAAAACGTGCTGACGGAACATGAGAGAAAGCGCCTTACATAATGTTCGTCCATACTTGAGTGTGGCAACATGGAATGACGGACGATTCGTTATAGATCGTGCTAGCTTTGTGGAAGGTTTTATATCTTAGTTACTGCCTGGAGTAGATTGCTCTTCACGATAAGGAGCTGGTTCACATGGCTCTGAGCACTATGGGACTTAACATCTATGGTCATCAGTCCCCTAGAACTTAGAACTACTTAAACCTAACTAACCTAAGGACATCACACACATCCATGCCCGTGGCAGGATTCGAACCTGCGATCGTAACAGTCGCGCGGTTCCGGACTGAGCGCCTAGAACCGCTAGACCACCGCGGCCGGCTTTAGGAGCTGGCAATGTTGTCGTCAGCAGTCAGGAATCGTCCCGTCGTGGATATCGTCTCGGCTCCAGTAAGTCAAATACTCGAGCTCTGAAGGCTAGAGTGAGCGGGAATAAGGTTGTATCCCAGCCCTCTCTGATATGTGAACCACGAGCGCACCATATACATAATCATGATCGGGGGCGTCCATAGAAATTCTTCCAGGAGGGGGCAACGTCTTGGAAGTGTCACTTTTTTTTCATATAATTCGTTGAGTCTGAAAGCGTTTCGAGTCTTAAGAACAAAATTTGAAAGAAGTAAAACTTACTGCACCCCGAACGTTTGATATTTATCCGTTCAATATCTTTTTGAACGTAGATTGCAGTGATAGGTAAAACTAGAGCATACTTCATTATTATATAGAAAGTAGACATTTCAACATTTTTGCTCTGAATACGGATACTAGCTTTCTATTTTGACGACATCCGAATCTCATTCAAATCACAATATTCACCGCTTCCTTCTCCGTTTACATGTGTTTTTATCCCACCTCTACACGAGGTCTGCATGTTAATTAACGAATTTTACATTCCTTCCTGTCGCCACACCTTTACCCTCCGTGACGGCGGGTCGGAATTTGTGTACCCCAACTGACTGTGTCTACTGTCGTACTTGTGAAAGTGTTCGAACGTTTTCTATAAGTTTGCGAATTGTGTAACTAGGGCGGTACATGGGTACCTGCCCGGTATTCACTCAGTGGGATGTGGAAAACCGCCTATAAACCACATCCAGACTAGCCGCACACAGGCCTCGTCAATCCTCTGGCGGATTCGATACGGTGACGGCGCGCCTTCCCGAATCCCGGAAGCGGTTTGCTAACATCCGCAGCTACCCTGGCGGGTAATCCGGCTATCCAACGAATTAAGAAATAAAGCTATAAAATATTCATAATACATATTTTTATTCAGTCTTCAATTATTTTCGTAAAATAAAGAACAATCATCTTCAGTCACAATCGCGATATTATTTCAATACACGGCGCATTTCGAGGACTGGGAGCTAATCTTCAGATGCTTTCACAGCCTACATCAAGTATTTTTCCAATCCAGCACTGGAAACAGGCCAGAATTAACATAAATCTGGAAAAATAATCAATATAGACTGTCAAAGCACTTGAAGATGAGCCCCCAACCATCGTCCATTGAAATAAAATCACGACTGTGACTGAATTACTTCTCCAGATGAGTAAAGACATTACGCAGTCTGGTTAATAGCGTGTTTATACACCTTCCAAACGCTACACTAAAGCGATTATGCGAGGTATGGATACTACAAGTCCTCAGCAAGTTCCCATAGGTACGTGGCGCCAGATGTCTGCGGAAAAGTCACAAAATTGTCGCAGATTACGGCCGGGAGCTTTGTGTGCGCTGAGTAGGTGCTCGATTGCGTTCCAGATAGGCTCCACTGGATTCAGAGCAATCGATTTTTGTGGCGAAGACATCGACACGAGATCATTGTTATGCTCCTCAAACCACAGTAGCATGATTCTGACCTCATAAAACAGACAGTTATTCCTCTGGAGGATGCTGTTGTCGTCGGAGAAGACATCAGGCACGAAGGGATGTAAGTGGTCCGCAATAATGTTCATGTACTCCACAGCCGTCATGGTGCTTCGATTACTATCACAGGTGTTATGAATGTCCAACAGCCGTTCACCTAGATGATAGCGCAACCGGGCACGCCATCGACCTGGTGCAACAAAAAAAGTGATTCATCCGACACGGAGGTAAATATCCACTGATCCCCGTCGTAATCTCGTGATTGACGATGGCGGTGGGTCAACATGAGAACGCGTGAGGATCTTCTGCTGCGGAGACTCATTTTCAACAATGTTCACTGAACAGTGTGCTCGCAGATACTTATTCCAGCATCAGCCTTGTAGTGTGTCTTCATATATGCCACAGATCTTCTGATTTGCAGTATAGTCAAAACTCCGACTCACATGTTCTGTGAGCATCTTGTCACCTGTTCGTGGTTTCGCCGTCCTTTAGCCAATTTCCATAGATGCTCACAAACCTAGCACGCGAACAGATGGTCAGATTCGCAGTTTCCGAGATTGCTCGCTTCCAGGCGTGGGCCATAATTACCTGCCCCTTGTAAAAGTCACACATGTCTGTGGATTTTCCCATTTGCTGCCCGTATCGTCGCTACAATGATTCCACATTCCCCGCTGCTCCACTTATGTACTTTTCTTACCATGCTACGTACCCGTAACGCCACCAGGAATTATTCAGCCTCACAACGGGCAGTGTCCCATAATTTTTTGGCTCATCCTTAAAGGAAAAAAACCTAAAAACATGCATATTCACCTTGTAGCAGCGGAAGTTGGTATCCTTCTGGGAATTGTGCACAGCCCACGAGCATGTATATTGCAGCCATGTTCATTTTATGCTCGGTGATGGAACGATCCCCATGTACTTCCTGATACACGCTGTACGACAAAGAGAGGACTGGGGACTCTTTATCAACATTGTTCACTAACGGTGCCATGTTTCTCTTCTACATAGCGCTACATAAAGTCCAGACGAATAATTTCAGAAATGAAAATCTAGCGCTTACGCATTTCCAGCGACTTGTGTTAACCAGTTTGGTGTATAAAACAGCCAAAGTTTGAAGATTCAGTCTCTTTATTTAACCCAATTTGAAAATTCAGTAACCCGAATCTAGTCATCAATTAAATAAAAACAACGAATCTTGTAACTCTGGCTGTTTCCTACATCAAACGTAACATTTGACTTTTTATTCTGTGTTAAAAAATCAATCCTTTTCAGAAACTCTTTCTTCATCCCTTCCATTTTGGATTTTATATCTAATTTACATCTGCCAGAGTCAGTTATTTCGCTTCCCATATAATATAAGTTGTGTATTAATTTCAGCCTGTCATTTCCCTGTCTCTTTTAGCTGATTTAGCTGATTACGCTCCATTACTTTTGTTTTGCTCTGGCTGATTTTTATCTCATATCGTATTTTAAAGAGACTATCTATTTTGTATATCTTAACTTCCAAATACTATATCGCTTCTGACAGAATTACAAAGTCATCAGGAAACTCTGTAGTTTTTATTTATTGTTCCTGTACTTCTAATTCATTTTCTAAATTCCTTCTTGTTTTCCTTTACTGCTTTCTTTATGTACTGACTGCAAACAAGAGTGTAGGCTGCAAACTTGTCTCACTCGCTTCTCAATACTGCCTCCCCCCTCCCCCCCTATCATGTCCTTCGACTGTTATAACTGCAAAAAGTTTATTGCGAACGCGGTTGGCAACAGTTTGCCCCATGCGTTTTATCCATGATAATTTAAGAATTTCGAATATGGTGTTCCACTTAACATCATCGAAAGTTTCCTTTGAACCAATTAATATTGTTGTTGTGGTCTTCAGTCCAGAGACTGGTTTGATGTAGATCTCCATGTTACTCTATCCAGTGCAAGCTTCTTCATCTCCCAGTACCTACACCCTTCTGTATCTGTTTAGTGTATTCATCTCTTGGTCTCCCTCTACGAATTTTACCCTCCACGCTGCCCTCCAATGCTAAATTTGTGATCCCTTGCTGCCTCAGAACATGTCCTACCAACCGCCAATTAATATTACAAATGTGAATCTCTTTATTTCTAAGTCGTAAGACCAGTATTGCTTGCCGTGCTCCTGCATTTCTCAGAAATCCAAACTGATCTTCCCAGGGCTTCTTTCACCAGTCATTCCATTCTTCTGTTAGTAATAATTGTTAATATTTTGCAACCATGACTTATTAAAGTGGTGGTTTGATAACACTCATAACTGTCAGTACCTGTATTCTTTGATACTGAGATTATTACATTCTTCTTGTATTCTGAGGGCTCTTTTCCCTGCCTCACATGTCATATCTACGAAGGGAAAGAGTTTCTTAGTATTCTGTTCTCTCAAACATCTAATTTTGAAAGTATGTCATCTACACTGTGAGCCTTATTTTTCCTGCCCTACAAGAGCCGTTTTCAATATAAACTTCAATAAGCTCACCCACAGAATTGGTCTAATACGTACAAACAAGTTTTCCGAATAAAACACGCCGAAAAACATTCTGTTCACATGGGCACCTAAAAGTGTGGCAACAATGAACCATTGGCATAGAAACTTGAAAAATTTAGTGTTACGTGATGGGTTGTAGACACGTGAGGCCCATTTGAATTGCAAAGGATCTTGTGTATACGATCGTGAGGGCTGTATTTCTCTGTGGGAGCCGCTTTTTTATTATCTTTAACGAGTGGGAACAATTCTTTTCGTTACTTACAGTATCTTTGGTAGTAGCTGCTACGTCTGTTGACACTTTTTATCGTAGTAACTACGCCTAATTTTGTAAAGATGAGACTATTTTCTGTTTAGTTGCTTCCACAATGCTGCAGTGTTTTAGTAGTAACAACGGTTGACATGCGGCCTGTGGTTAAATGTATTTACTATTTCAATTTCGAATACTAACATAATCTCAAGTAACCACCTCATTATGAATTGGTTCAGTGCATATTGATTCATGTTAAGGGCAAACTGTCCTGTCAGCCATATCTACATATTTCATGTCGTCTGCATAATTGGACCTGATTCCTCAACAACTATTGTTTTGTTTTGTTTTGTTTTTTTTTTTTCCTTGTGGTTTTAGGGCGCAGAACTACAATGGTCATTAGCGCCCAGACTAAGTTAGGAATGCACAGCGGGGCACAAGGTTAAAACAGCAACTAAAAGGGTCAACACTATAAAAGACGTATTAACAGGCATAGGATTAAAAAAAAAACAGCATAATCAAACGTCCTTAGACAGGTTTGTCAAGTTGATAAAATGAAGAACGCTAGCAGCAGCTCTTGTGTCATCTGCTAAAATGGCATCCAGAGTACATGGCAGGCCAAGAGCAAGACGCAGTGTATTAAAATCCGGACACGACGTTAAAATGGGCAGAACGGCGCCGGCGCAGCCGTCAGCAGATAGCGATGGCTGAGCCTGCAGTGTCCAATTCGTAACCGGGCCAAAACGACCTCCTCCCGCCGAGAAGGACGTGAGGAGGACGTCCAAGCCGCGGGAAGAGGTTTCAAGGCCCGAAGTTTGATGTCCGTAAGTGCAGCCCAATCGGCATGCCACAGCGATAAAATGCGCCGACAAATGACCCTGCTACAATCTGATGAAGGGACACAACAAGAAGCTGTCCGAGGCTGGAGGACCGCAGCCTTGGCCGCGGCATCTGCAGCTTCTTTCCCAGGGATACCGACATGGCCAGGAACCCACATAAAGCTAACCGGAGAACCGTCGTCCACCAGCTGCTGAAGAGAGCGTTGGATCCGGTGCACGAGAGGGTGAACCGGATACGGTTCACTGAGGCTCCGGATGGCGCTCAGGGAATCGGAGCAGATGACATAAGCAGAATGTCGGCGGCGGCAGATGTAAAGAACAGCCTGGTAGAGGGCAAAGAGCTCAGCTGTGAAGACCTAACAATGGCCATGGAGCCGGTATTTGAATCTTTGTCCCCCGACAATAAAAGAACACCCGACCCCGTCATTGGTCTTAGAGCCATCTGTATAAATGAAGGTCATATTAATGAACTTCGAACGAAGTTCGACAAAACGGGAGTGGTATACCGAACCGGGGGTAACTTCCTTTGGGAGCGAGCTGAGGTCAAGGTGAACACGAACCTGAGCCTGGAGCCAAGTTGGCGTGTGGCTCTCGCCCACTCTATAGATTGCAGGGAGTGAAAAATCAAGGTGTTGAAGGAGGCGACGAAAGCGAACTCCAGGGGATAGCAGGGCAGAGACATACAACCCGTATTGATGGTCGAGAGAGTCGTCAAAAAAGGAACGATAAGACGGGTGGTCGGGCATTGACAGTAGCCGACAGGCATACCGACAAAGCAATGTATCGCGCCGGTAGGTGAGTGGCAGTTCACCGGCTTCAGCATGAAGACTCTCGACGGGACTAGTATAAAACGCTCCGATCGCAATACGTAAACCCCGATGTTGTATGGAGTTGAGGCGGCGTAAGATGGACGGCCGTGCAGAGGAGTATACGAAACTCCTATAATCCAGCTTGAAGCGGACGATCGACCGATATAGGGGTAGTAGGACGGTTCGATCCGCTCCCCACGACATACCACTGAGAACACGGAGGACATTTAGAGAACGGTTAGAAAGGGCAGCCAAATATGACACGTGTGGGGACCAGCTAAGTTTCCTGTCAAATGTAAGACCTAAAAATTTTGTTGTCTCCACGAATGGGAGAGCAACGGGACCGAGTCGTAAGGACGGTGGGAGTAACTCTTTGTAGCGCCAGAAGTTAATACAGACCGTCTTCTCGGCAGAAAAACGGAAGCCATTGGCGACACTCCAGGAGTAAAGACGGTCAAGAGAACGCTGAAGACAGCGCTCCAGGAAACATGTACGCTGAGCGCTGCAATAGATGGTAAAATCGTCCACGAAAAGGGAGCCTGATACTTCAGCTGGGAGGCAATCCATGATTGGACTGATCGCTATGGCGAAGAGAGCGACGCTCAAAACTGAGCCCTGTGGCACCCCATTCTCCTGGCCAAAGGTGTCTGACAGAACAGAACCCACACGTACCCTGAACTGTTGATCCATTAAAAAGGAACGAATAAAAAGAGGGAGGCGACTGCGAAGGCCCCATGTATGCATGGTGCGAATCCCCACCCTCCAACAAGTGTCGTAAGCCTTCTCCAAATCAAAGAACACAGCCGCAGTAGGTTATTCATAATGAAGGTCGACAAGGTAACCAGATGGTCAACAGCAGAGCGGCGCCTACGAAATCCACATTGTACATTGGTAAGTAGGCGTCGAGATTCGAGCATCCAAACCAAACGAGAGTTAACCATTCGCTCCATCACCTTACAGACACAGCTGGTAAGCGAGATGGGTCGATAACTGGAAGGCAAGTGCTTGTCCTTCCCCGGCTTAGGAATCGGTACAATAGACTGGCGCCAGCATGCGGGAACATGTCCCTCAATCCAGATGCAATTATAAGTACGAAGAACGAAACCTTTACCCGCAGGAGAAAGGTTCTTCAGTATCTGAATATGAATAGAATCAGGCCCTGGAGCGGAGGACCTTGACCGGGCAAGTGCATTTTCGAGTTCCCGCAAGGTGAATGGGTCATTATAACTTTCACGATTCGAGGAGCGGAAGTTAGGTGGCCTAGCCTCCTGTGCCTGTTTTCGGGGGGAGGAAGGCAGGGTGGTAATGAACGGAGCTCGAAACCTCTGCGAAAAAGCGGCCGAAGGCATTGGAGACATCCTCAGTGGCCACAAGGATGTCTTTCGCGACCGTCAAGCCAGAAACTGGTGAGTGGACCTTAGTGCCAGATAGCCGGCGCAGGCAACCCCAGACAACAGAATAAGGAGTAAAACTGTTGAAGGTGCTTGTGAAAGCAGCCCAGCAGGCTTTCTTTAATAATACGGCGACACTGCGCACGTAATCGTTTATAATTGATACAATTCGCCACTGTAGGGTGGCGTTTAAAGGTGCGTCGACTAGCACGTAAAGCGTCTCTACAGGGTGCAGTCCACCAGGGGGCCGGTACGCGACGTGGAGAAGAAGTAGTGTGAGGGATGGAATATTCAGCAGCAGTGAGAATGACTTCCATGAGGTGTGCGACCTGACTATCGCAGCTTGTGAAGCTTTGATCCTGAAAGGTCGCCCTGGAAGAGAAGAGCCCCCAGTCTGCTTTGGAGATGTTCCAACTAGTTGAGCACGGAGAGGGGGTGTGATGCAGAAGATGGATAGCACACGGGAAGTGGTCGCTCGAATATGTATCAGAAAGTGCATACCACTGAAACCGGCGTGCAAGTTGGGTAGTACATATAGAGATGTCTAAATGGGAATAGGTGTGAGTTGTGTCCGAAAGAAAAGTGGGGGCGCCAGTATTGAGGCAGACAAGACTGAGGTGGTTGGAAAGGTCTGCTAACAGGGAGCCCCTTGGACAGGATGCTGGAGAGCCCCAAAGAGGATGGTGATCATTGAAGTCTCCAGGTAACAAAAATGGTGCAGGTAGCTGAGCAATAATTTGCATCATGTCTGCCCTGGAAACGGCAGACGACGATGGAATGTAAACGGTACAGATGGAAAATGTAAAAGTGGGGAGAGTAATTCGGACGGCAACTGCCTGCAGGCCGGTGTGCAATGTGATGGGATCGTAGCAAATATCATCCCGGACCAGCAACATAACCCCTCCGTGAGCCGGAATACCTGCCACATGGGGTAGGTCAAAACGCACAGAGGTGTAGTGTGCCAGGGCAATTTGATCGCATGGGCGTAGCTTCGTTTCCTGGAGAGCTACGACGAGCGGACGGTGCAAGCGGAGCAGCAATTTCAAGTCCTCTCGGTTGGAGCGAATGCTGCGAATATTCCAGTGAATAAGTGCCATCGTCAGAATAAAAAGAAAAAGAAGATGCAAAAAGGGGTCACCTCGAAGGCCGCTGAGGGTCCGGCTTCGAGCGAGCACTGCCGCCGCTATCAGTAGGCGGATAGTCATCGTCCACTGGTTCTATAGGTTCATTGGCCATCTTAACAAGGGGAGGGGAAGCTTCCTCCGCTGGTGAACGGCGAGATGTTCGGCTACCAGCGGTGCGGCCAGGCGAAACGGATGACGGCCTGGGGCGGCAACTGCTGGGTGGCGCAGGAGAAGAAATGCGCCGTGGCGGAGAAGGAGAACTGTGCTTCCTATGAGCCTTCTTGGAAGGTCGATAAGTGGAAGTACTGGTCGATGGCTGGGAGTTCGAGGTACGTAGGAAGTCTGCACGGGTCGGTTCCTTCTTGAAGGCCCGTGCATCTGACTTCTGGGTCTTCGTCTTAGCAGAAGCTGTTTAAGGCGCTTGTGTCTGAGGAGTGACGGGAGGAAGAGGAGACGTCGAACGGGCGATCTTAGCACTGGCCGAACGGACGACCGTAGTGCTGAAGGTCAGATCGCATGTCTGCGTCGCCACCTCCCTGGTAGTCCGAGGAGAGGCGAGGACAGTACTGTATTTCCACGGTGGGAGCAGCGTGGGCTTCCTACTAGCAAATAGCTTGCGAACATCCGAGGTGGACACTTTCTCTTTGACCCGAATTTCCTGTATACATCGTTCTTCCTTGTAGATGGGACAGTCGCGGGAGGACGCTGCATGGTCACCCTGACAGTTCACACAACGAGGAGACGGAGGTGGACAGTCACCCTCATGGGCATCCCTGCCACAAGTCACACATGTAGCCGCAATGGAACAAGACTGGCGAGTGTGATTAAAACGCTGACACTGGTAGCAGCGCGTAGGTGTCGGGACATAGGGGCGAACAGAAATAACCTCGTAGCCCGCTTTGATACGCGACGGCAGCTGAACACTATCAAAGGTCGAGAAAAGTGTCCGGGTCGGTACAAGGTCATTGTTGATCTTTTCATGACCCTATGGACAGCCGTCACGCCCTGCTCAGCGAGGAAAGACTGACTCTCCTCGTCAGTCAATCCGTCGAGTGATGTAGTATATACCACACCACGAGACGAATTTAAAGTGCGGTGAGCCTCCACCCGGACAGGGAACGTGTGCAGGAGTGTGGCCCGAAGCAGTTTTTGGGCCTGAAAGGCGCTCTCAGTTTCTAGTAACAAGGTACCGTTACGCAACCTGGTACAAGACTTGACCGATCCGGCTATGGCATCTACGCCCTTCTGGATGACGAAAGGGTTGACAGAGGCCGGCCGCGGTGGTCTCGCGGTTCTAGGCGCGCAGTCCGGAACCGTGCGACTGCTACGGTCGCAGGTTCGAATCCTGCCTCGGGCATGGATGTGTGTCGTGTCCTTAGGTTTGTTAGGTTTAAGTAGTTCTAAGTTCTAGGGGACTAATGACCACAGCAGTTGAGTCCCATAGTGCTCAGAGCCATTTTTTTTTTTTTTTTTTGGTTGACAGAGGAAAAATCCTTTCCGTCCTCAGATCGAGAAACTACGTGGAACACTGGGGCAGGCGGTAGTACTTTTGTCACTGGTGGCTGGTCTAGTTTCCGTTTGTGGGCAGAAGTCGAAAGAGAAGAAGAAGAGAAATCCATTGCGGAGGAATCCCCCATGATTGCCAGCGTCTCCGATGGCGCGCTCCTTCCTTGTGGGGATCCTCTCAGAGTGCACTCCCGCCTTAGGTGATTGTTCACACCTCAGGCCACACCTCCCGAGAAACGGACGGAGGGACCAATCGGCATGGTCGGAAGGTGTCAGCTCAGGCAATCACCCCTCCCTGGGCCTGGCCTTTACCAGGGGGTACGTGCGTGCCTTACTTGTCTACCCAGGGCGGGGAATTACGCGTTACCCCGTCACCGGCTACGCGTGCGAACGCGTGGGTCGGCCTTCATGCACGCACAGGGAGGAAGGAAGAAGAGGAAAAAGAAAGGAGAGAGGGAAAGAAAGGACAGACTGCCTCAAACGCCGAGGCGGACACCAGAGAAGGTAAGGAGAAGAAGGCAAGGAGAAGAAGGCAAGGGAAAGAGTAAGAAAGACAGTGAGATGGAGAAGAACAAAGAAACGAACCAACCAAAGGAAGGAAGAAACCAAAAGAAGTGAACAAATCAAAATGACCGCAAATATAGGTGGTGGAACCGTCCGTCTCCGGACGCAGGCGCTAACTACCCCCTTGAGGCGGTGGGACTCGTTTTAGTCGCCTCTTACGACAGGCAGGAATACCTCGCGCCTATTCTAACCCCGGGACCCGCAGGCGGGCTCGACAACTTTATGAAAGTACGTTCACAGAGGTTTAGCTGTGAAATATCACACTTGGTGTATGCACAGTGACAAATAACAGTGAAATTTTGACATGAATTCAATGGAACTTTTAATTATTTTTTATAGGTGGCAAGGCATAGTTTCTTATTATGCATATGACACGAAATACGTAAATGTAGTTGATACGAGGATGATTTTCTGTTAAAAGTAATTACCATGCATTGATTCTCTTCTTGCTGATCTATTTCTTGAGAATGGCAGTATAACAGAAATGTCAATCGTAAATAAATACCTTTAATAAAAGTTATCATTTCTGTTATATAGATGACTCTCCCTCCTCCCCTTCCACCTTAACTGCGATTTTTAATCTGTAGGCAGATAATGAAAAATCGGAAAAGGTGTTACGACATGAAAACCAATTAATTGCTTTATTCTATGGAAAAGGCGACAAGCGAATTGTTTAAAACCCGTAAATACGGTATATTACAAAGAAGTACCTTCAACAAGGAGAGGTTTGCTAATTCTTTTTCCTTCTTTCAACAACTGTGGTAAACTAAACGTACGAAGATGCTTTAAAATTACTACAACTCTTGATCTCTAGTTTCACAGTTTGTGGTAACCTGACAAAAGAAAAAAATATTTACGAGTTAAAAAAAAACCATCGCAGAGTTACCTTGAAAAATGGACAGCTTTGTAAAACGTATACATACAAACATTAAAATAGACAGCTTTAACTCTTGCACTTCGCAGTTCAAAGAAAATTGTGGACTTTTTATTAGGAAATGTTTCTTATTCCTGATTTGATTGCAAGGAATGTGGAGTACGTACATAGTGTATTGCATATTGTATAAATTTCCAACAGGCACTTTTGGGGAGTAAAAACTGGTCCCTCTCTCAGTTATCGAAGATATGAAACCTCCGACTCTCTACCTTAATAGGCTCAACAAAGATACGCTTGAATTTCTCTTGTTCCTCATCATTGCTCAACGTAGCCAGGCGCCCTGGTGTCTTTGAATGGGATCAATTTACTTTATTTTCAGGGGTTCTAAGTGGAATGTTATATCTTCGAGCTGCTTTCTTTTTTTCACTGTTCATTTCTTTACTAACCAATGCAGACACAGTTAGCTGCACAATTATTTCATAATTTTAATACTCCGGCCTTCCATCTTGGTCCTAACGTATTTAGATATTTCAACATGTAAAATAAAATTAAATCCGCAGGATCTGAGAAGAAGTGCTGAAAAATTTCCAGAAATCACAATATTCTAGTATGGCAAAGTTGAACAGTTTCCACAAACCTGCCAAAGCACCAAACATACTCATTTCCAAAAATCGGCGAAGTTGTCCCAAGTGGCCAAGTTGTCCCAGTTGACGGTATATGTGTTCAGTGTTTGTAAGTAAGTAAGTGCGGGGTTCCTGTGAAGTAAGTGTATTCACTGGGTTGGCAGAATGTGAATCTCGCAGGCGGCAAGACGCAGGAACGCGCCACGGCCGCAACAGTAAATACGATCCACTCTACCTAACTGGCTAATCGTCTACTTTAGCACTTAGCGCTCGCTGTGCCCGTCTCTATTCTTCTGCCGCCCAGTCAAATCCCTCTCTGCTGTTTCGCCGCCAGGAGCGAGGATCGTGTACAGCTACAAATCTCTGTGTAGCCAAGCAACCTAATTCGTCCGCTGCAGACTGCATACCAATTAGGTTCCTTTCGGAGTATGCCGACGAAATAGCTCCACCTTTAGCAATACCGTGCAACAACTCGCTAGACGGAAGATCCCTGTCTAAAGACTAGCAAATTGCACGGGTCAACGCCGATACACAAGAAAGGAAATAGGACTCAGTGTGAGCTGTAGATCTATATCACTGACGTCGATTTGTAGCAGGATTTTAGAACATATATTGTGTACAGACATGAATTATCTCGAAAAGATCACCGTACTGACACAACCAGCACGGATTCGGAACACGTCGTTCTTGTAGAACACAACTAGATGTTTGTTCACACGCGGTAAACAGTGCATTCGACAGGGGATCTAACGCGACTTCAGTGTTTCTAGATTTCCAGAAGACTTCTGACACCGTTCCTCCCAAGCGGCTTCTAATCATACTGCATGGGTGTGGACTAACGTCGCAATTGTGCGACGTGATTTGTGATTTTTTGTCAGAAAGCTCACAGTTCGCAATAACTGCTTAGTGTATTGCTTTAACATGAAACAAGTTTCTCGTGATGGCCGTTTTCGCTGCAACTGTGTGTAGATTGCAATAGTTTTAAAAAATGGTTCAAATGGCTCTAAACACTATGGGACTTAACATCTGAGGTCATCAGTCCCCTTGACTTAGAACGAATAAACCTAACTAACCTAAGGACATCACACACATTCATCCCCGAGGCAGGATTCTAAACTGCGTCCGTAGCAGCAACGCGGTTTCGGACTGAAGTGCCTAGAACCGTTCGGCCACAACGGCCGGCGCAGTAGATCTAAAGAAAAACGCCTTTTGCGAGCTGCACAGAAAAACTTTTTATTTAGTTAAATTGTGCATCCAGACGTGTTTCGCCTTAGTTACAAGGCATCTTCAGTGGGTGTCCTGAAATATTACGCGATTTTTTACGTTTGCACATATAGGTTATCGATCGAACACACAGGTTATAGATTTAAAACAGTTCACTGAAGTTCCTATAGTAAAATGTAAAAATAAGGAAAGCTGTCTGGCTCTCAAATAACGAATCAAACGCTGATCAGTAAGAACGTTTCCATTTTATTACAAAAACTTCAGTCGAATGTTTAAAATCAATAACTTATGTGGGCAGACGGTAACGCATATGGGCAAATGAAAAAACCGGCCAATATCTCAGAACAACTACTGAAGAAGTCTTGTAACTAACGCGGGAAGCGTGTAGGTGCACAGGTTAAATAATAAAAAAATAAAAAATCTTCATGCGCAGCATGGAAAAGGCTTTTTCGTTTTCAAATATTTCAATTTGCTTCAACATGGTTAAAAAAAACTTCGAATGTAGAGAAATACATAATGTGAAACGCATGCACCCGAAAAATTGAAATTTGATGTGTAATGATATTGATTTGACATCTATATTAGCCACAAACGGTCACAACTTTGGCATTGCAATAATTTACGTCATATAAAATCGAAATGTGCACGTTTGGTAGTCCGCAGCTCGTGGTCGTGCGGTAGCGTTCTCGCTTCCCACGCCCGCGGTTCCCGGGTTCGATTCACGGCGGGGTCAGGGATTTTCTGTGCCTCGTGATGACTGGATGTTGTGTGATGTCCTTAGGTTAGTTAGGTTTAAGTAGTTCTAAGTTCTAGGGGACTGATGACCATAGCTGTTAAGTCACATAGTGCTCAGAGCCATTTGAACCATTTGAATCACGTTTGGTAAACAGAATCGGAAGAGTTCATACACAAATGGAGCACCCACTCTTTGAGCATTACAGTGCCTGAACACACAGCAACGCTGCAACGTCTATAACAATCCAGCATCTTGGGTTCACTGTCATCGATCATCCTTCGTGCAGTCCCGACGTGACTCCATTTGGTGTTCATCTGTTCCCGAAGCTTCAACAACTCCTTCGAGCACCTTACTTTGATAGTGACGAAGTGGTGCTCGCAGAGGTTATGGCTCCGTTAACGAAGTCAAACAATCTACAGTGACAGCGCTTCAGTCTGGAATCGCGCGACCGCTACGTGCGCAGGTTCGAATCCTGCATCGGGCATGGATGTGTGTGATGTCCTTAGGTTAGTTAGGTTTAAGTCGTTCTATGTTCTAGGGATTAATGACCTCAGAAGCTAAGTCCCATAGTGCTCAGAACCATTTGAACCATTTTTTACAGTGATGGTCTCAACAAATTGGTCTCGTTGGGAGAAATGTGTTGATCGCCAGGGTGACAATGTTCAGAAATCAGTCTACAGACAAAGAATAAACATGTATAATCTTAATGATGTTTGTTTTATTTTTAAACCCTTAAGAGTTCTCACACAAAAAAATCGGAAGCATTACTTTTCAGCACGCCCTCATAATGTCCTGGGGAAAGTGATCTTCCTTCGGTCTGTTTTTCAAGGTAGTCACGAAGTCTCTGTGAACAACAGCCGGAACATTCTCAACATTCTACCAATTCCTCAGTTTCTTGACAGCAGAAATCGGCTCCTTCGTCAGGGAGCCATTAGGAAACAGCTTTGTGATCGTCCTCATCGTTGGTAAAACTCTATGCCTCAGACGTTGTTTCTCCTAGGCAAAAAGATGGGAACTGTATGGTACAAGATGTGGACTTCCCGCTCGGCATCACCTACATCTGCGTGTCTTTGGATAGATTGTTGGTACTATTTTACTGCGGTCGGACACGAAGTTGCTTTTATACACCAGATCAGATATTACTTCAGCGTCTGCATATAGCTCTCCATTCAGGTTAGCGTGTTGCCTCCTACGTGCCAGGAAATGTTCGACCCAATCGCAAACCGGCCGAAGTGGCCGAGCGGATCTAGGCGCTACAGTCTGGAACCGCGCGACCGCCACGGTCGCAGGTTCGAATCCTGCCTCGGGCATGGATGTGTGTGATGTCCTTAGGTTAGTTAGGTTTAAGTAGTTCTATGTTTTAAGGGACTGATGACCTCAGAAGTTAAGTCCCATAGTTCTCAGAGCCATTTGAACCTAGTCGCAAACCTGGTTGGATAGCCCGTGGAAATTGAAATTTCTTTTAGTATCGAATCAAAAGCTTTTCGAATGAAACAACGAATCAGCTCTGTTGGAACGATACGGTCGTTCCCTTGATTTGAAGAAAGGTACTAGTCACAAGTTCCGTAGAGGCTGAGAGTTCAATGCACAACGCGAACTTCTGGAGGGTTACAGTTACGCAAGACATGAACACTGTAAAACATCTGAAGTCCGTGAATGAAGTCCGAGTCCGTCATTCTGCTATGAGAAATCCAGCCAGCGTTAACGCCATACGTAGTTCTAGCTCGCAACCGACGCGCATGTTGCAAGCATGTAGACTAAATACGACACTGGCTTGCTGTCGTGGTGCGGGCAGCTTAATCCCGCTGCAGAGATCACGGGATTACGCCACGAGACATGACGTGGCGAAGGAGGGCAGGGCGCACTGTCGCGGTGCGGGCAGCTTAATCCCACTCCGGAGACCACGGGATCACGCCATGTGACATGACGTCGCGCACGAGGGCGCCTTAGTGCCCGTGCTCGCCGCGCATTACGCGTGTGTGGCACCACCTGTTGCGGGAACGAGTGAACAGTCACGCTCTCTGAGCCGCTGGCTACCTTAGTTGCCCCAACTCGTGGCAGTTAGAACATCATGTTTGATGAGTGCAAGTTCAATTTTGCACGATCAGTGTTTTCAGAACACATGCTGATTTCGACGGAGAAAATCATTTTGTTCTAGGTGGTGCACCATGTTCTAGAAGTCAACTAAGAGCTATACAGGACGACAGCTGTTTGAATGAATTCTACTTTCCTTTTTTAAAAAAAATTGGGACTAGCCTGTACTGTACTTTTTGCAGTGAAGGGGAACTCACTTCTTCTCAAAGAATCTGCGGTAAATCGTGATCAACAAAAGGAGCTGATTCAGTTATAAATTCTGTAAAGAGTTTGACTAGCAACAGCCTTGCCGCAGTGGATACACCGGTTCCCGTGAGATCACCGAAGTTAAGCACTGTCGGGCATGGTCGGCACTTGGATGGGTGACCATCCAAGCCGCCATGCGCTGTTGCCATTTTTCGGAGTGCACTCAGCCTCGTGATGCCAATTGAGGAGCTACTCGACCGATTAGTAGCGGCGTCGGTCAAGAATGCCATCATAACGACTGGGAGAGCGGTGTGCTGACCCCATGCCCCTCCTATCCGCATCCTCCACCGAGGATGACAAGGCAGTCGGATGGTCCCGGTAGGCCACTCGTGGCCTGAAGACGTAGTGTAAAAAGTTTGACTGTATTCTGGCGATCCCTGTGGGCTTATTAAGTTTAAGCGACATACGCTGCTTTCAATACCAGTAGTACAGATTACTGTGCTATTCGGGAGGGGAAGAGTTCAGATTCCGATCCGATCGGCCCGATTTAAATTCATCTACATCCAAATCTGCAACAACCCACCATACAGTGTACGTGTCGCAGCTAGTAACTCCCTTTTGTGTAACACTCGCAATTGCATGGAGGTAACAACAACTGTCTATGTGTCTCCTTATGAGCCCTCATTTACCTCACCTATCCTTTTAGTTCTTATGCGAGATGATCGTTGGTGACAGTGGAATAGTACTACAGTCTGTCGCCAATGTCGAATCTCTAAACTTCCTCAATAGCGTTTCGCGAAAAGAACGTCCTCTTCTTTCAAGCGATTCTCATTTGAGTTTCGGATTATTTACGCTATACTCATGGATTGACCGAGCCCACCAGAAGCAAATCTAGCAATAAGCCTTTGAATTGCTTGGGCGTCTTTCATTAATCGAGTTTGGTGGGGATCCCAAATACCCGAGTTGTATTTAAGAATGGGTCCAACAAGTGTTTATTTCTCGGTCCCCTTTATATTAGGGTCATTCAAAAATAAAGAAGGCTGAGGCTGCAAGATGAACACTGCTGAAGGGCTGTAAGAGCGCCGAGGCCCCAAATTTGCTACTGGAAGGACGTGGGTGTACAACCGCGTGTCAACAGAAAGAGCACGTGCACGCTTCGAGCGTCTTCTTCACTTGGTTCGTGCTGAAAGCAGAGGAATGGAGGCTTCAAAGGAAGAGGAAAGGGTTTTAGTGCGTTTTCTTCCAGGGGAAGGACTGCGAGTGAAGTCCTCGAAGGTGTTCTTTAAGTTTTTTAAAACAGATGACAATCTGATGGGGCCAAGTCGAACGATGACAGTGAACCCATGGAGTCTGATGGTTGCAGTTCTATAAGGGTCTTGCGGTACCTTTCAGAACCTGACCTTCAACATTCCAGAACACTGTGAGCATGACTGACTGCTGATGACATGGTCTTAAACCCCTTTGATGTTGGTGAGCGTTTTTGGCGGAGCTCCATTGTTGCTCTCTTGTTTTCAGGATCAAAATGGTGAACCCAGCTTCCATCACCTGTCTTATTACTGAAGTTGATACGATCATCAGCGTACACGGCTTTCATTCTTCTGTGGATTTCAGTTGGAGGCACGTTTTCTGCGTTTAGAAACTCTATTACAGCACGCTGTTTCTCACACACCGACATAGTTACGTTACACACAATCAAGTCACACACTACAATTCGGAGCCCTCCAGCGCAGAGGATTGCAACTTGCGTCAGCGAAGTGGAAAAAACCGGCCGAGTAATATGCATGACATGTACAGCCTCAGCTGATATTAATAACACAATAAAAAATTTGGACGCATTACTTTTCATCACGCCCTGGCGCAGCAGTCTAGCGCTGGAGAGTGATTGCTTACAGCTGCTTTGTAGCAATAATTGTCAATGCAGAAGACGCTCTGATAATGGTAGTCCGCTAGACAAAGTGATGCGCTGTTACCACATCTACAACGGACGACTATAATTTCCTCCTTTCCCTTTGAAATCGTGAATTATGAGTGGAAAGAACGACTGTCGGTAGGTTTTCGTATGAGTTCGAATTTCTTTCTCTCGGTAGGAATATAGGCTGATGTAATATTTTACGTGACTCTTCTTGGAACCCACGCTGGCAGAATTTTAACTGTTAACCTCTCGGAGATGCGTAACACTTCTGCTGGAGTTGGATGAGCACCTCCCTCACGCTCTCGCGCTTAATGAAACGAATCCGTGTCTAGACTGATAACGCATCTTCTCTATCTGTTCTTACAGCCATTTTTTTCGTGAAAAAGTTTTATTGCCTGGAATTTTTGCAATGGATACCAACGCGTTAAACCCATTTTACACATATCTGTCAATTAAAAGATAAATATTCAGAAGAAAATCTGATCTTACATGTATGAAACTTGGGACAGAATGAAATCGTGATGGATGATGCTCAGATAAAGTGAATCCAATCTCCACTGCAAAATTTCGGAGATTGTTGAGGGAAATTGTATGAGTATTGTGCTATAAAGGACCCCGTCGTCAGCTAATAGTCGCAGAATAATAATGAAATTATTATTTATTCGACTTGATACCCGAACTTACTTCGTTCCTGCGAAAATACCTCATAACAGTAAAATGTAACCAACAAACTGTGCAATACAAAACAAAACCTAGACGAAACATATACGCCTTTTATCAAAGTGTGTTCAGTCTGTCTTCTCAGCGCACAGTACAGTAAGTAACAAATGCAGATCTGTTTCCTTACAGGTATTGTTCAAATGTCGGCCGTCATGTTCACGGCAGAGTGTAGACGATGCATACATCTGCGACAGTCCTTGAATCAGGTAAAAATGAGTATCGATGGGAGTCGTTCATTACAGTCACGTTGGGTTACCGAACTGGCCGTGGAACATGACCACTCCAAGCAATTGATTGCTGTCAAGCTGTACATAAATGTGGTTCCTAAGAGCCAGTGCAAAGTGTGTTAGCGGCCCGGCAAGTTGAACCATATAAGCTGACGAGTTCACAGCGGAATATCTTCTAGAAACTGAGGGAGGTTTCACTAGGCAAGGCCTACACCTAAACAGGACTGGGAATGGAAGATTGATAGCTGATTCATGAAAGTATAAGGGGTAGATCTCGGGCCACACATGGTCAAATACCTGTTGTCATGGGTAGGAAAAGTAAGTCTTTTTTAGGATAAATCCAGGCAACAGGTTCCCCTACCTAAAGAATATCTCCAGCACTTTAAAAAATACTAAAACAATCACTCACAAGACAGATTTTAAGGCTCCAAATATCACATATACCAGATGTCACAAAGAAAAACAAAGAACTGGAAAGTGTAACATGGGGAATTTGACAGACATAACAATCCTCCATCAACACATGCAATCAATAAAAAATAAAAGCCAACTATTACAAGTTCAGCTCCAATCTTTGAACTGCACAGTAGTTTGTGTTACTGAGCACTGGTATAGAAAGACAAAAATCCAACATGTAGTGTTATCATCGTATGAAAGGACAAATTCTTACTGCAGAACTGCTTCAAGGAGGGGAGGATCATGCATTTATATTAGAAAGGGAACACAGTTCAAATCAAGACTTGACCTCATACTGCAAGTGAAGACAAACACTGAAATATCATCTATTGGATTAGCAGGGCTTGATATCACAAAGAAATTAATCATTTTATGTGTGAATAGATCTCCCAGAGGTAGAGTGGAAACTTTTTTCAATAAATTAACAGAAGATACAGTCTCAAGTACAAAGGTCACCATATGTCTGTGTGAGGACATTAACATCAACACTAATATCATAAATGAATCCAGCAGCACCCTCATAAATATCCTTGAAAGTTTTGGTATGTCCCTATTGGTCAATAGTGCAACAAGAGTTACTATAATGACTGCATTAGAAATTGACCATGTGGCCACAAATATGGACCGGGAAAATGTGATGTAGCTGTAAAGGATCTCGGACTATCAGACCATCTCTGTCAAATAACAACAGTAAAATCACGCATCAAATCATTCTCTAAACTGCAAGCCTACAAACGACATCTATCAGAAATCCAAATAAAAGATTTTTCAAAGGAACTAGCAAAACAGAGCTGAGATGAAGTGTATAAGGAAACCAATGTAAATATGAAATTCTCTAAATTCTCTACATTATTTAAATTGTTATTTTCTCTGCTCGTGATGACTGGGTGTTGTGTGGCGTCCTTAGGTTAGCTAGGTTTAAGTAGTTCTACGTTCTAGGGGACTGATGACCATAGATGTTAATTCCCATAGTGCTCAGAGCCAAATTGAACTTTGAAAAGGCATTTCCAAAAGTATGCATGTCTATATCAACAACTCACAAAAACAGATGGATAACTTCAGGTATTAAGAAGTCCTCTCAAACACTTAAATACCTCAATTCCATGAAAAAGAGTCGCAATGATCCAGAATTCGTAAATTTCTATCATAGTTACAAAAAGGATAGGAAGGAGCTGATTGCAGCAAAAAAGTCATTTAAAGACAAAAATAATATATAATGCAGAGAACAAAAGCAAATCAGTCTGGGATGTTATGGAAAAGGAAACGGGGAGAGACAAACAAACGCAGAATAACATACTGCTAATGGAGGAGCATAAGGTAATAAATGATCCACAACACGTAGCAAACTATGTAAATGAGCATTTTTCAAGTATTGCTGAGAAGTTACAGCAAAAATTGCCCGAAAGAAATGTAACACCTGTAAGTAATGTTGCACTAAATATAATGATGCTACTTCCAACCACAGAGAATGAAGTCAATAAAACTATTTAGAAACTAAAAAATAAAAAGTCAGTTGGCTTAGATGCAGTACCAATGTGTGTACTGAAACAATGCATAGAAATTATACAAGGCCTCTTATCAAATATAATAAACCAATCCTTCACATCAGGGATATTTCCAGAGCAGTTAAAACAGACAAGAGTTGTACCTTTTCTTAAGAACACCATTTCCCTGGTGTCACCATTTTGAAAAATAATGGAAGCAACTATAAAAGACAGAATATACCTGAATATATACAATCTTCTAAACGAATCACAGTTTGGTTTCAGAAGTTGCAAAAATTTGGAGTCATCCATAGTAGAATTCAAAAAGGCTGTACTTAATGCTCTTGACAAAGATGAGTGTGTCACAGGCATATTTTTGGCTCTTACTAAGGTCTCTGATACAGCTGACCACAAGATTCTATTACATAAATTAGAAGTATTAGGAATAAGATTGGTAGCTAATGACTGGTTTCGACCATACCTAGCAAATAGGGTACAAAGAGTAAAGATAACACATACTTCAAATAGATCTAAACATTTAGTAAAACACTTACCAGAACCAAAATACATTAATATAGGGGTTCTGCAAGGTAGCATATTAGGACCAATAGTATTCCTGATATACATCAATGACTTTCCCAGTAGTGTTACTCACGGTGAAAAAATTCTCTTCGCTGATGACAGCAGTATTGAAGTCACTGAGAAAACAAGTGAACTCCTTGCATATAAAGCAAATGAAGATCTCAAGTAAGTTTACGATTGTTCAATAAGCAATAAAGTGACATTGAACAAAAAGAAAACTTATGCCATGAATTTCAGTTTGAAGAGGGAAAATGGCAATGTTAAATTAAATGTAGATGGTACGTTTACAGACTGTGTAACAAATGCAAAATTTCTAGGAATGAATATTGATTCTCAGTTGAAGTGGTGTGAACACACGAAGGTACTTGCAAACAGAATGTCATCAGCATGTTATGCCCTTAGAATCCTGTCATCTGTGTGTAACATGCAATGTCTTTTAGTTACATACTATTCATATGTACACTCAATTCTTAGCTGTGGCATTTTTTGTTGAAACAAATGCACAAAATATGAGCACAATTTTCAGACTCCAGAAGAGCTATGAGAATCATAACCAAAAATGGTAGTCTAGATCATTGTAAAGATCTGTTAAAAACAATGGGGATTGTAACTACTCCGTGTGAATACATTTGCCAGTCAGTTGTACACATCAAAAATAAAATTGGTATTTACTGCAGAAACAGTTCTGTCCATGACCATGGCACAGGAGCAAAACTCAACTTAGATTTGCCAAGGAAATATAAGCATACAACTCAAAACAGCATTTTGCTAAGGAATAAAACTGTACAATAAATTACCAAAAGAGATAAAAGAAATTTGCAAAAGTACACTTATTTAAAAAGGCAGCTAAAAAGTGCCTGTTATGCAATACATTTTATACATTGAAGAATTACTTAGATAAAGCAGAGTAGGGATTTGGTAAAGAAATGTTATACAAATAAATAATAATGATGATTATAAAACATCCAACATCCCACATAACACCTTCACATTATGTTTTTTCCTTTTCTAGAAGAACTTACTCCAATCTATGCACTGCACAATACTAACACCTCTTCTTTTTTCTGAATTCAACATCTCACTCATTATAGAGAGATGCTGACTCAGGTTTCAGGATAGAAAATGGGAAGTTGTGGTACAGAAAATGGCCCAGAGATTACCAGCGTGTGTGTGTTTGCGCGTGTAGTGAGTGAATGCTTTTCATTTATTATAACGTTGTTCTACCAAGAACCGACGGATGATTCTGTTAATATGAATGAAGTGTTATGAACAATGTGTGTATAGTATGTGCAGTGACTGATAGTAAGATATGAGCGAACAATGTGGCATTACATTATTTAATAAGTTATTTGTAAAAAAAGTATTGTATACCAGGAGTAGATCTAATGATTGTCTAATTAGAAGTCTGTGAATGTATGCGTATACGAATCAGCTTATTATAAATGGGTCTAAATTTGTAAATACTTTGACATGTCCAATGACCTAGTAAAAAGAGATCCACGGATGAATAAAGCTGATACTACTACTAATAATAAACAGAAGGTTTTATACCTGACCCCGTTCAGTTAACCGAAGTACTTAACGTTCAGTCACATAGTCATTGACAGTATCCTCCCCTTACATTCACAGCGACTTCAGCTACCGCGTATGGATTTTCCTCATCCCGTACATGGCTACTCCTAGTGTTTGACATCATCCCCTCTCTCGAAAGCATGGCCGCCTATGTAAACAACACGAATGGTTGGAAATTGTGGTTTTCTGCACGATACTGTAAGAACCAACATGTATACACCCCTCGAAGTGGCATGTCTGCTGTCTGCAATACCTGCATCTTCTATGGACGAAACGGGTGCCGTTGGATTCTGAAAACCTGTTTGGCTTGCGTTCAGAGATCGTGCAACGCGCCCACTACTGGTGGCAGGATTGTCACAAATCGCGCGCAACACATTCTCTTCCAGATCGGATGGTTCGGCGGATCTCACACCGCCGTCATCTTCCATTTCAACATGCCAGTCACCTTTTTCTTGTAGGAGCCTTAGTACAGATGCAAAAGTTCTTAGATACACCTTCAGACATATTTATAAGAATACTTACGTAGCGAGATAATCTGAAAGAGATCATATTGGGTTAAGATCTATTGAATTTGAAGAACGGATTCCATGTGCCACTAGGTACATAAAAGTACATATCGTTGCTAAGTTAATGTTGGATGCAACGAAATTGCGATCTGGTGGAGGTCCCGGGCCCGAAAGTCACCAGACAGAAAGTGCGGGCAACTTCATTGTCCAAGTTGAGAGGGTAATCATATCCGATTTCACAAGACGGAGTTGTCATGGGCTGCTTATGTTAGTGTTCTTGTTGTTGTTGTTGTTGCGGTCTTCACTTAGAATATTGGTTTGATGTGGCTCTCTACTCAAGTCTATCCTCGACAAATACGTTCATTTCTGTATGACTTACTGTAGACTGAATCCATTTGAATCTCTATACTATGGTCTAGCTTTACGTCCTCCTGCAATTTTTACCCTTCACACTTCCCTCCACTGACGAGTCGTTGATGCCGCAGAATGCATTCGGTCAACCAATCTCTTCTTTTAGTCAAGTTGTGTATACATTTCTTTCTTCACCAGTTCAGTACGTATATCCGCTATCAGACCTATAGAACCACACAATGCCGACTGCCATATAGCGTCTTGCAGATGCGGTATGGAGGACCATGGAACCAGCATATCACTCTCTCGGCCGTTGTCGTCTTTCCAAACCTTAGAGCCGCTAATTCTCAAACATGCAACTCCTCAGGTGGCATCACGAGACTGAACGGATCCTATTCCAATTCTCACGGCAAGTAAAAATCCTGCAGTACTAGAAACTGAACCCGGATCCTCTGCAAGGTAATCAGATTTGTTGGCCACTCAGCTACAGAGGCAGATAGCAGTTCGATGGTACCTCTTCATTACTTATCTGATACACTCAAGTAATCTGCAGCATATGTTTGTAACACCACATTCGAATGCTTCTATTCTCTTCTTTTCTTAAATGTTTATAGCTAAGTTTCACATTTGTTTAAGATTACACTCCATAATATACGTTCGCAAATCACTTTTAACATTTAAATTTATAGTTCTTCTTCCGAAATGTTTTTCTTGCCATTGAAAGTCTACATATTATATACTATTTACAGGAGCCATTGTCAGTTATCTTTCTGTTCAAATTATAAAATCCATCGACGACTTTTGGTGTCTGATTTTCGTAATCTAGTTCCCAATGCAACAAGTGATTATACTCTACTTTTCAATTACCTGTTATTTCCTATTGTTGATATTCATCTGACTAAGTCTTTTCATGACACTGTCTATTCTGTTTAACTGATGGTGGTGGTGGTGGTGGTGGTTAGTGTTTAACGTCCCGTCGACAACGAGGTCATTAGAGACGGAGCGCAAGCTCGGGTTGGGAAGGATTGAGAAGCAAATCGGCCGTGCCCTTTCAAAGGAACCATCCCGGCATTTGCCTGAAACGATTTAGGGAAATCACGGAAAAACTAAATGAGGATGGCTGGAGACGGGATTGAACCGTCGTCCTCCCGAATGCGAGTCCAGTGTGCAAACCACTGCGCCACCTCGCTCGGTGTTTAACTGATGTTCCAAGTCAGGTATAGCCAGTCCAAAACCAAACCGAAGCTAGTCCAGCGAACAGAGCAGAATCGCGAACGGCTGACAAGTACGGTGCGTGACAAAGAGGACGCGAACTGGCTGGCGCTCGTGTTTAATCAGCCGACGAGCCTCTGACCTCTCTCATCGAACGTGTTTGCCACGACCCCCTGAGCAACTCGCACGTTAATGCTGTGCGTCTGCCCCTTAACTCAGTGCTTCTCGGCGTTTTCAACTTGGCACCCAATTGCTGTAGTGGAATGTTGGCCAACGCGTACAGCCTAAAAGTTAAAAATATTCAGAGTTTAAACAGACACCAACTTCAACTACACTACTGCCCATTACAATTGCTACACCACGAAGATGACGTGCTACAGACGCGAAATTTAACCAACAGGAAGAAGATGCTGTAATATGCAAATCATAGCTTTCCAGAGCATTCACACAAGGTTGGCGCCGGTGGCGACACCAACAACGTGCTGATATGAGGAATGTTTCCAACCGAATTCTCATACACTAACAGCAGTTGACCGGCGTTGCCTGGTGAAACGTTGTTGTGATGCCTCGTGTAAGGAGGATAAATGCGTACCATCACGTTTCCGACTTTGATAAAGGTCGGATTGTAGCCTGTCGCGACTGCGGTTTATCGTATCGCGACGTTGCTGCTCGCGTTGGTCGAAATCCAATGACTGTTAGCAGAATATGGAATCGGTGGGTTCAGGAGGGTAATACGGAACGCCGTGCTGGATCCTAACGGTCTCGTATGACTAGCAGTCGAGATGACAGGCACCTTATCCGCATGGCTGTAACGCATCGTGCAGCCACGTCTCGATCCCTGAGTCAACAGATGGGGACGTTTGCAAGACAACAACCATCTGCACGAACAGTTCGACGACGTTTGCAACAGCATGGACTATGAGCTCGGATGCCATGGTTGCGGTTACCCTTGACGCTGCACCACAAACAGAAGCGCCTGCGATGGTGTACTCAACGTCGAACCTGGGTGCACGAATGGCAAAACGTCATTTTATCGGATGAAACCAGGTTCTGTTTACAGCATCAAGATGGTCCCATCCGTGTTTGGCGACATTGCGCTGAACGCACATTGGAAGCGTGTATTTGTCATCGCCATACTGGCGTATCGCCCAGAGTGATGATATGCGATGCCATTGGTTACACGTCTCAGCCAGCTCTTGTTTGCATTGACGGCACTTTGAACAGTGGACGTTACATTTCAGATTTGTTACGACCCGTGACTCTACCCCTCATTCGATCATTGCGAAACCCTACATTTCAGCAGGATAATGCACGACCGCATGTTGCAGGTCCTGTACGGGCCTTTCTGGATAGAGAAAATGTTGGACTGCTGCCCTGGCCAGCACATTCTTCAGATCACTCACCATATTAGTGACAAAATAGTGTTTCATAAGAAAGGCTAGGTGCAACGCTTTACGTATTCAGGTTACAAGCCAGCAGGAAAGAGCCTCTGAAGGGTGAAGTTGCGAAAGTCTAAAGTGACTAGGAGAACTGACAGCGAAAGAGAAACAAATACACATGATGTCATAGCCACCCCTACCACAGCAGAAACCAGGGGAAGTGCCAACATAAATCTCCCATCCTTCTTAACAAATAGCTGATTGATGGTGAGTGCTGATTGGCAACCGCCCAGCCCTTGTGTTAGTTGCAACTATACAGTGAGAGTGGAAGCTATGGAGAATGAACATCGGCACGTCTAGTTGTCTGCAATTATCTACGGAACCGCGAGTCCAGCTGCATTGCTAACTTCCGAGGCGACATTGATGAGGTACGGAGGCTTCCCTTACCCTGCAGGCATGCTGCGGGCTTGACCTGCGTCACCTGTCCGTCCTTCGAGTGGGTGGGCACCGCTGATGCTCATCCCCTTCCTGTGTGGACACCGATGCAGCTGTCTCCTGTTTCTAAACAGCGACTGAGAGGTGACCGCTACAAGCCAGTGAATATTTCAGGTGGACCTGGGTTTAGCCTACGGAGTTCAAATCTTCAACGTCCACGAGAGCGCTTTGGAGATCGGTGCACAGAACTGAAGGCTGCCGGAATTCTCGTGTCGACGGCCACCTTGTGATGAAACAGTTGCCACCTGATGCTTCACTGTGCTGGCGGTACTGGAAGTCGACCTCACGTTGGCATTTCGATGCACGAACAGTTCGACGACGTTTGCAGCAGCATGGACTATCAGCTCGGTGACCGTGGCTGCGGTTACCCTTGACGCTGCATCACAGACAGGAGCGCCTGCGATGGTGTACTCAACGACGAACCTGGGTGCATGAATGGCAAAACGTCATTTTTTCGGATGAATCCATGTTCTGTTTACAGCGTCATGATGGTCGCATCCGTGTTTGGCAACATCATGGTGAACGCACATTGGAAGCGTGTATTCGTCATCGCCATACTGGCGTGATGGTATGGTGTGGCATTGGTTACACGTTTCGGTCACCTCTTGTTCGCATTGACGGCACTTTGAACAGCGGACGTTACATTTTAGATGTGTTACGACCCGTGGGTCTATCCTTCATTCGATCCCTGCGAAACCCTACATTTCAGCAGGATTATGCAGGACCGCATGTTGCAGGTCCTGTACGGGTCTTTCTGGATACAGAAAATGTTCTATTGCTGCCCTGGCTAACACATTCTCCAGATCTCTCAAGATGGTTCAAATGGCTCTGAGCACTATGGGACTTTGAAAACATCTGGTCAATAGTGGCCGAGCAACTGGCTCGTCACAATACGCCAATCACTACGCTTGATGAACTGTGGTATCGCGTTGAAACTGCATGTCAGCTGTTCCTTATACGCCAACCAAGCTCTGTTTGACTCAATGCCCAGACGCATCTAGGCCGTTATTACGGCCAGAGGTGGTTGTTATGGGTACTGATTTCTCAATAGCTATGCAGCCAAATTGCGTGAAAATGTAATCACATGTCAGTTCTGGTACACTATATTTGTCGAATGAGTACCCGTTTATCATCTGCATTTCTTCTTGGTGTAGCAATTTTAGTGACCAAGAGCCATGAGATTTTAATTGCCATCTAGTAAAAACTGCGCTGAAATGAGCAGGACACAGTACCGTACCAAGCCATAATAGATATCAAAATAAAGTGTGGCAGTCATTTTATGAATTGGAGTATAGCGTACTAACTTTCTGCATTTAAAGCGAATAATGTTGGAACAATACATCTCGAGTTGGTTTAAGCATACAGCAACAATGCTGCACCAAATGGCACATATACAAATTTTAATGGCGAAGAACAATGAGCAGACGGTCTGTCTGAGAAAAAACGGAAAACGCAAAAGAAGTGGTGGCCCTGGTGCTCGACACAGGCGTATCACAGCCGAGGCGATAATGGTAAAAGTGAAACACGGTGAAGAATCAGTTTTCAACGTCTTTTACGGCATTTTGAACATGACAAAAGTCGCTGCCCGCTAGAGTCCACGACTACTCTCACCCATTCAAAAATCCCGCGGCACCGAGATAGCAGCGGAAGTGTTGCAGCTGTGTAAGATTAACTCAGGTTTATTCAGTAGCCCCCTAATCGCTGTAGGGAGAGCTGACCGTATTACTATGACCGCGAAGGAGCAAAGGAGTAAAGCAAGGACAAGAGGGTTCACAACCGCTGGAAGGGACGTAGGCCCAAGCATTGTCGAGTAAGGTAATGCTGAGTGTCTTTTCGGGCCTGCCGTGCTGTGATGCTAACGCATTATGCTCGTAAGGAGCAATCCGTCACAGGAGCATACTACTGAAACCTCCTGGCCAAGTTACTATCATTAGCGTTATTATATTTTGCATCATTCCCGCATTTTCTCCTGATGTTACGCTCAGTAGCTTCTTCTTCTTTCTTCGGATGAAGAAACCAGTGCGCTGCAGACATTATCAAAATGAAGACGAGCTAATTTAGGAGGTTGAACGTTTCCTAAAGAGTCAAGATGTAGACTTCTATATGTAAGGTTATGGCTGGTGCCAGCATTCGGGCATGTATATTTGCACCGAGGTGAGATAATTTTTCGGGCAGCCTGGATTTGAACGCGGAAATCCATTCCGGCTGATACACTCTCTGGAGGAAATGATATTGGTTTTCGCCGGACAAGTTAAAAAAAAATGGCTCAAATGGCTCTGAGCACTATGGGACTTAACATCTGTGGGCATCTGTCCCCTAGAACTTAGAACTACTTAAACCTAACTAACCTAAGGACATCACACACATCTACGCCATAGGGAGGATTCGAACCTGCGACCGTAGCAGTCGCACAGTTCCAGACTGAGCGCCTAGAACCACTCGGCCACCGTGGCCGGCCCGGACAAGTTCATGTAACAGCTGTTTTTAATGTTTACAGCTCATCTTTCAATCTTATACGGATTAGAGGTAGGCTACGGTGCAGATGCTTAAATAAGTGCACTGCACATACGAGGGGACTTCAAAAGGTAAGTTACACATTACTATGGCAGCCCAATTTCTGTTGAATGCTGCACTACACTTTAAAGTCACACAGATACAAGACACTATATTTCAGCACATTCATGAAGCCTGTGTAAACAAAGGTCGAAACATTCTGTCAATCGTTCAGTTCCTCGACGATGTAAATGCACTCCTTGGTCACACAGACATTCGAAAAATGCTGTGTGAACCTCCCCACGGTCTGAAATTCTGCGTTTGCAGTGAATCAGTTCCCCGATTTCCTGGAGATTTTCGTCTGTGGTCGATGTCGATGGCCTTCCTTTCCTGTCAGCATCAGCCACTTCTCTGTGGCCTTCGTCAAATTATTGGCACCATTTCACTACAGCTGGATGCGATATTATATTCGGTCCCTATACCACTAGAATTGAAACTTCAGCATCACAATGACTGAAAAAACGAGGTTTCTTAAGAAAAGGCCTTTTAATTCTTCTGCTCAGTGCATGTGTAGTGAATGTGAATGCATCATTTGTTACATGTAGCTTGTTCATCCTGTTAGTCGTCTTCCACAAAAAGTCGCCTAGCCAGTCTAGGGGATATTGCAAATATTTATAGTTATTTCTACATTTTTATCTTAAACATTCGTCTGCAATGTTCAAGTACGATTAATGGTGGACGACATGACGAGTAGGACTGTCGCCTCAGCAGAGGTTGCTTTTTCCTGTTAAATACGCAGGCTGACCCCTACGTGACACTTCTGAACAGACTACGAGGAGTGTGGGAGGGAAATCATGTTCTGGCTGCCTGGGGCTGCTGCAGCATCGATCCAAGTTAGAACGCTCTTCCTAGCTCCGACCGCCAGCAAGACACGACGTGCACTTTGTTCAGAGTTTAAAACTAAAACCTTAGGTGACTATTTTGATTGACCTTCGGACTCGAGTGCGCCCAATTGTATTCCATACACCAGAATACATGAAATTGATATTAAGTGGCTCCGTCATTTAACAAACAAATCCCTGCAGATGCCACAATACTCGTCCATCCTGGCTAGGACCCATCGATACCACAGCCGATCGGTTGCAGCACGCTATGGCATTGGGCAACCGAATATGATGTGGTCAGTGTTCACCTCCAGAAAGATGTGGGCCACTCCGTACTAGGCGATACCTAGATAAATGAAACACAATTCACATCCGCAGCCTCCCAATGTACATATGAATCCGCCGGACTTTTTTCTGCACCAGTGAATATTAAAATCTTGTGAACCATTTTAATTCGTTCTGTAGCCCAAATTCTGACCGTTATATTGCTCCTGGCCTAAATTTTCGACTGCCGAAGTCGGACCTCGAAACTTACATTTCATTCACTAAGAAGGCAGAGGACACGATTGTCATTTTTTAAAGGATTATTGTCTGAAAAATTCTTGATCGCTTCCGTAAGTTACAAATATACTACTGGCCATTAAAATTACTACAGACGCAAAATTTAACCGACAGGAAGAAGATGCTCTGATATGTAAATGATTAGCTTTTCAGAGCATTCACGCAAGGTTGGCGCCGGTGGCGACACCTACAACGTGCTGACATGAGGAAAGTTTCCAACCGATTTCTCAAACGCAAACAGCAGGTGACCGGCGTTCCCTGCTGAAATGTTGTTGTGATGCCTCGTCTAAGAAGGAGAAATGCGTACCATCACGTTTCAGACTTTGATAGAGGTCGGATTGTAGCCTATCGCGATTGCTGTTTATCGTATCACGACATTGCTACTCGCGTTGGTCGAGATCCGATGACTGTTAGCAGAATATGGAATCGGTGATTTCAGGAGGGTAATACAGAACGCCGTTCTGGATCCCAACGGCCTCGTACCACTAGCAGTCGACATGACAGGCATCTTATCCGCATTGCTGTAACGGATCGTGCAGCCACGTCTCTATCCCTGAGTCAACAGATGGGGACTTTTGCAAGACAACAACCATCTGCACGAACAGTTCGACGACGTTTGCAGCAGCATGGAGTATCAGCTCGGAGACCATGGCTGCGGATACCTTTGACTTGACGCTGCATCACAGACAGAAGCGCCTGCGATGGTGTACTCAACGACGAACCTGGGTGCACGAATGGCAAACGTCATTTTTTCGGATTAACCCAGGTTCTGTTTACAGCATCATGATGGTCGCATCCGTGTTTGGCGACATCGCGATGAATGCACATTGGAAGCGTGTATTCGTCATCGCCATACTGACGTATCACCCGGCGTGATGGTATGGGGTGCCATTGGTTACACGTCTCGGTCACCTCTTGTTCGCATAGACGGTACTTTGAACAGTGGACGTTTAATTTCAGATGTGTTACGACCCGTGGCTCTACCCTTCATTCGATCCCAGCGATACCCTACATTTCAGCAGGATAATGCACGACCGCATGTTGCAGGTCCTGTACAGGCGTTTCTGGATACAGAAAATGTTCGACTGCTGCCCTGGCCTGCAAATTCTCCAGATCTGTCACCATCTGAAAACGTCTGGTTCCACGGGATATCCAACCAGGTTTGCGACTGGGTTCAAATGGCTCTGAGCACTATGAGACTCAACTTCTGAGGTCATCAGTCCCCTAGAACTTAGAACTACTTAAAACTAACTAACCTAAGGACATTAAGCACATCCATGCCCGAGTCAGGATTCGAACCTGCGACCGTTGTGGTCGCGCGGTTCGAGATTGAAGCGCCTAGAACCGCTCAGCCAGACCGGCCGGCAAACGTCTGGTCAATGGTGGCCGAGCAACTGGCTGGTCACAATACGGCAGTCACTATTCTTGATGAACTGTGGTATCGTGTTGAAGCTGCATGGGCAGCTGTACCTACACGCGCCATCCAAGCTCTGACTCAATGCCCAGGCCTATCAAGGCCGTTATTACGGCCAGAGGTGGTTGTTATGGGTACTGATTTCATAGGATCTATGCACCCAAATTGCGTGAAAATGTAATTATGTGGCAGTTCTAGTATAATATATTTGTCGAATGAATACCCATTTCTTATCTGCAATTCTTCTTGGTGTAGCAATTTTAATGGCCAGCAATGGAAGTTTCGAAATTATTGAAAGTAGCAAGAAATGCATTGTGTACTTGTGATACGTTGATGAGATTACACATTATGACCACTGCCCAACGTAAGATTCAGTGCCACCTGGCGGAGGTGCGGGCACGCGAAGGAGCGAAGAAAATACATAAGCGGAGCCGAGATGATAGTGAAACAGTTCTAGCGATGAAACGGGCAACAAATGTACAGATCCACTGGCGTAAGCGACTGGAGTAGACGGTAGATAGTTACGGCTCGGTGGCTTGGAACTAACATCTTGGAAACGACGAAGCTAGTCGGCTGTTTGCAGACTACTGCCGGGAGCATCCATGGTAGGTGACTGAAGGACGGTGAAACCACGAGCAGGTGAGAAGGTGTGGAACGTCCACGTCTCATCACGAAACTTGGAAGTGGGAGGCCTTCGCGATCTGTAAAGTAGGACAGACGGTGTTCTTTGGCAGGTCTGATGACAGAGTACAGTGCTGGTGAAAGTATGGATATTTCGGAACACACTGTTCAGCGCAAGTTGTTGAACACGGGATTTAACGTATTCCCATATTGAATCAACGAAATAGTGAGTTACTATTAGAGTGGACACGGGATCATTGAGACTAGCTCATGGATCAGTGGAAACGTGTCACCCATTCCGATGAATCGCATGTCTTGTTACGCCAGGTCAATGATCGTATCATGAAATGCCGGCATCCAGTCGAACAGCTGCCCGAAAGAACGCACCACGCCGAGGACGAAAGCCAATGGTGGCAGTGGGGGACATTGTCCCGAGAGCTTTTGGTGGTAAGCTAAGACACCAGATAGCTGTGAGCTACACATGCATCCTATCAAGGGGAGGTCTTTCCCAGATGCGAGGGCACCGTACAGCGTAATAGCTTTCCCTGTTACAACACCGTAATCGTGCTACAGCGGTTCAAGGAGCATGACAGTGAACTCAAAAAAAAAATGGTTAAAATGGCTCTGAACACTATGGGACTTAACATCTGAGGTCATCAGCCCCCTAGAACTTAGAACTACTTAAACCCAGCTAACCTAAGGACATCACACACATCCATGCCCGAGGCAGGATTCGAACCTGCAACTGTAGCGGTCGCGCGGTTCCAGACTGAAGCGCCTAGAACCGCTGGACCACTCTGGCCGGCCAGTGAACTCACCTTGATGTCTTAGGCACCGAATTTCCCTGATCTGAACTCGATGTAACATAGCAGGTAAGCTATCGATCGCCAGCTCCGCGCCCGCGTATCAGTAGCCAGGAGGTAACATCAATTGCGTGAGCTGTCCGTAGACATCTGGTGCTACATTCTTCTACTTCCGGAAACCTACCGCAGACTTGTCGATTCCATGCTACGCAGAATCTGTAGGTGGATCAACACGCTATTATGCAGACAAGGCTGGTACGGCGGTAACAGAAAGTGTGCCAAATTGTGTGAAAAACTAAGAAGACTCCACAGCATCAACTTT
This sequence comes from Schistocerca gregaria, assembly GCF_023897955.1. Taxonomy (NCBI): domain Eukaryota; kingdom Metazoa; phylum Arthropoda; class Insecta; order Orthoptera; family Acrididae; genus Schistocerca; species Schistocerca gregaria. The sequence goes on from NC_064931.1 coordinate 213,979,981, forward strand.
CTCCAGGGCACTGCAGTCATGCCAATATAGTTGCATTCCAGGATCAGGAACTGAATATATTTTTAATTTATTAAGATTTCTGTCAGAATTGCATATAATATTTGTGTTACTTGCTAGTTTCGAACATATTTATTCAATCTCAAACCATCACCTACATTAGGAGGTACAATGTTGTTAACAAAACATGAAATACAAAATGTTAAGTCATACAAATAATTTTCAAACATTTTGTGTGCACAGATTACAGTAGTTCAATAAATATTTTATGACATAACTGCATTTGTAATGTTTGACTGTGCATAATAGATTTGTTGTCACATCATATTAATCTAACAAATGTTATCTGACTGTATTATGATTGTTCTGGTATATTCATAATTCGGTATGTGTCTTTAGTTGTTTATACATCAAAATTTGAGAGACGCCTTCAGTTGTTTACTGTGTGTTAATATGCTCTGGTCGGAATTTTATAACTGGCTCAGGGAAAATATCAGCCCAAGAGACAAGACTACTTTTCGCTATCATTTGCGAAGCACAAAACATACAGAAGACACTACTGAAGATAGTATGAAAATTTTACGCGTAGCATCTAAGGGAATGAAGTGAAGAATGTGAAATATATAAACAGAAGATTATGGAGCCTGATAAATTGATGAACGAACAGTCAGAATTTAAGCACACAAATTCTTTAACTCTTTTAAAAAATGATTTATGAGTGTCAAGCAGTTAGCCGATGATCATACCTATCAGTAATTTATAAAATAATGCGACAATGTCTGAAAGCTTTATCAATACAGTATCTATGTTCTTAGTCTTAACCTGATGAAACCTTTATAAATACAGTATCTCTGTATTTAGTATTAACATCATGATTTCTGGAGAGACAGAGTATATGAACACCTAATAAGCAGCTGAAGCAGCCTGTCAAAATTTAACTAACTAAAGACGTCTATCGAACTTCTAGTGCACCAAAACAACAAAAATATAGTTAAATAATATTTCGTGTAGTTATCTGACATAAAAACAGATCTCTAATGCACAGTCAAATATTAAAAATGCATTGCATCACGAAATATTTGTACAAATGTAATATGTGCATACAAACATTTTGTATTTAATGTTTTGTTAATAAAACTATCTCCTAATGTAGGTAATGGTTTAGTATGAACGAAAATGTTCGAAACTAGTAATTAATAAAAACTTTCTATGTAGCTCTGAAGGAAACCTTAATTAATAAATGACAAACAATAATAATAATTATTATTATCGATTGCATATAATGCAAAGAGATGAAAATCTCAATAATGACACTTTCCTTTACGCTCTGACTACAAACCAATTATAAGTGTGGATAACCGTAGAAATAGCATCGGATATCAGCGTGGGACAGGAATTTATCGGCAAACTATTTACTTCTGCAGATATTTCAGGATATATCCGCAGCCATGCAGTCCTGTAAGTGAATCTTTCATAGTTAAAGCGGAGATGAAACAATGTGACGACCAACTTCCTGCGATAACTCGAAAACGAGCCTGACGGTCGTACTGCTCAATATGTAAGTAGGCTGTTTAGGTTCTGTATTGGTGACGCCACGCAGCGCTCTGTATGAAAATCACTGGCTGTGCTGTGTGCAGTCTGTGGCTGGTTAGCATTGTTGTAATATTCGCCATTGTAGTGTTGGCCAGTTGGCTGTTAACAGCGCGTAGCGTTGCGCAGTTGGAGGTGAGCCGCTAGCAGTGGTGGATGTGGGGAAGAGAGATGGCAGGATTTTTGAGACCGGATGATCTGGACGTGTGTCCATCAGAAACAGTACATTTGTAAGAATGGATGTCATGAACTGCTATGTATATTATGACTTTTGAACACTATAAGATAACTACATTGTTTGTTCTTGATCGAAATCTTTCATTTGCTAACTATGCCTATCAGTAGTTAGTGCCTTCAGTAGTTTGAATCCTTTATTTAGCTGGCAGTAGTGGCGCTCGCTGTATTGCAGTAGTTCGAGTAACGATGATTTTTGTGAGGTAAGTCATTTGTGAAGGTATAGGTTAATGTCAGGCAGGGCCATTCTTTTGTATGTATTATTGAAAATCAGATTGCGTTGCGCTAAAAATATTGTGTGGCAGTTTAGTGATGATCAGAATAGGTAAAGAGCGAAATGTCTGAGTACGTTCAGTTCTGCTCAGCTGTTTGAGAATCAAATAACGTAAGAGATTTATCAGCATAGTAATTCAATAATTTTTCTAAAGGGTCGTTTCAAATATCTGCACAATATTTTCCCCTGCGTCAGTATGACAGGTGCCACTTATTATTCCATAAGCTCTGGCATACTGTTGCACATCTTGCAGAAGGTCTGTGTAAGGAACACTATCATACATTTTTGGGGCATAGTGTGTAGTATAGCGACAGCGTCGACAAAATCATTTCCAGTGACACAAAGAGCCCCTCCACGCATAACACGGTAACCCATTTATGGTGGCGGTGTAATACGTTCTATTATCTGCTACACCAAGCAATTGTTGATGTAACTGATTGTACCACGACTCTGTCCGATCAATACCTGTGTCTTCATCTAAGTTAAGAGCATATTTTATTCTCTCCAGTATTGAAGCGAGCTCCGTTATAGGCACAGAGGCTTAGGGAAGAAGTTGGACTGTGTTACTGTGGTGTATCTTTTCGTCATAATATAATGCTGCCGACGCCGTTCAGTGGCCCATCGATAAATCGACGACGCCCCTGTTCCATTCCACTTAAAGTCTTCTGACAGTTGAAGTAAGGCGGGAGGAGCCGTGGGGTAACAGTCTTTCCGGGAGATGTTTCCGTGCTTGTAAAATGAACTCACACGCAACGAGGATGCTTATATAATTCATCCGTTGCACAAGCGGTGCGGACTTATCTGCCTACTTTCAGGAGAAGTTCGTGTACTGTATTTTCGCTAATAGTGGATTTCGTATTTGTTGACGTGCACTGAAATTAAGCGAAGCAATAAATTCGAGTGCGCACGCACACACGTACATTATTCAATTACTTAGAAACACCACATTGCTCTACTGCAGCTAGTCACCCCAAGGAGAACTTTATCGAGGGTATAACGAGAATGCAAATCAAGGAGCACGCAGCAAAGGAAAGTAATGACGAGCCTTGCTCAGGTAATGAAATACTGCTAACACGTTGGCGGAGCGGCATCGATGGACATGGAATGAGAACTCCCGCGTAACTGTTCTTTTAACAACGAGATACACGGTAGTTATAATAAAACTATCTGTACTTACGAGGCCTCCCATAAAAAAAACCAATGGATGTAGTGCAATGAACCCTCGTGGAAATCTTTGAAATGACTTGCGGAAGAGAAATAACGAGTAAATCACTGAAACAAACACATTTTCATTTCCAATAGAGAGAGCCATGTTTGTTAATAACATGTTATATGTACGTTCCAGGTTACAAATCTTGCTCACTGAGGCAAACGTCTGCACGCACGACAACCACGGATACCATTTCACAGTTACTAGTAACACTTTTCGAATGTGGACTATGGAATGTTTACCGATAGTGACACAGCTCGTCCACAGCGCTTGATGATCGCACAATACGTCCAGCATTGTCAGACACAGCAACATAACTTTTGCAACAATTTGTGGCGCAGTTGACCGCCGTCCTCTTTCAGGACTAATTCTCGAATCATCAGTTAATTCGAACTTCCGAATCATGTTCTTCAACCTCGGTGCGGAAAGAGCGGAAAGAGGATATGTCCGTACTTCTTTAATGTGCCTATACTCGCGAAGAGCTTTACAAGTGAAACCCTAATTGTCTTAGCCGGCCGGAGTGGCCAAGCGGTTCTAGGCGCTACAATCTGGAACCGCGCGACCGCTACGGTCGCAGGTTCGAATCCTGCTTTGGGCATGGATTTGTGTGATGTCCTTAGGTTAGTTAGGTTTAAGTAGTTCTAAGTTCTAGGGGACTGATGCCCTTAGCAGATAAGTCCCATAGTGCTCAGAGCCATTTGAACCAGCCTGATCTTGCCCAGATCCCTGTCGACCATCTGCAACTGCAATGTATACTGATGTTTCTGTTTCAGCTCTACGTGACCTTACCAGTTCCGCGCCCTAACGGCAAGTCATGACACTAACACTACTAACAACACAAATGGTGCAGCGCGCAGTCTGAAAAATCATTCCTATAAATTTGGGTTCCCATATGGTAAATACTTCCCGGTGTTCAATGACTCAAGTAGCGAAAGGTTAATTATAACCACCCTGTACTGGCGGCTTCACATCTGTGTTCAATTTTTTCCGCTGACAAGGGAACGTCCCCATTGCACCCCCCTCAGATTTAGTTATAAGTTGGCACAGTGAATAGGCCTTGAAAAACTGAACACAGATCATTCGAGAAAACAGGAAGAAGTTGTGTGGAACTATGAAAAAAGGCAAAATATACAAACTGAGTAGTCCATGCGTAAGGTAGGCAACATCAAGGGTAATGTGAGCTGAGGAGCGCCGTGGTCCCATGGTTAGGGTGAGCAGCTGCGGAACGAGACGTCCTTGGTTCAAGTCTTCCCTCGAGTGAAAAGTTTTCTTTCTTTATTTTCGTAAAGTTACGATCTGTCCGTTCGTTCATTGATGTCTCTGTTCACTGTAATAAATTTAGTGACTGTGTTTTGCGACCGCACCGCAAAACCGTGCGATTAGTAGACGACATGACGTGCCTCTCCAATGGGAACCGAAAACATTTGATCGCAACGTCATAGGTCAATCGATACCTCCACAGGAAAACACGTCTGATATATGCTATATGACACTGGTGACGCCATGTGCGTCACATGACAGGAATATGTTGTCAACCCACCTAACTTGTACACTTGGCGAATGGGTAAAAAGATTCTTCTACCTTGCCCGATTTAGGTTTCTTGTGGATGTGATAATCACTCCTAAAAAAGTGATGAAAACATAAGAGTTTGTCACATGAACTGCAACAAATGAATGCAACAGTTTCACAGTGTTTGGACCGTCAAATCCTGCATATTTTCAAGAAAATCTGAAGATGTCCTGGAATTTTGGAGAGAGAAGTTGATTATGTCTGAGTGGCTGAACTTTGATAATTGACACACGATCACGTAAACAATACTGCTCTGTGTACCTATGCAACTTGGAAAAATAATTGGCTGAAAATAAGAAATTAAACTTTTCACTCGCGGGAAAACTTGAACGAAGGACCTCTCATTTCGCCGCTGCTCACGCTAACCACGGGACCACGGCGCTCCTGAGCTCCCACCATCCTTGATGTTGCCTATCTTACGCATGGACTACTCAGTTTGTATATTTTGCTTATTTTTTTCATAGTTCCACAAAACTTCTTCCTGTTTTCTCGATTGATCTGTGTTCAGTTTTTCAAGGCCTACTCACTGTGCCAACTTATCACTAAATCTGAGCGGGGTGCGATGCGGAGGTTCCCTTGTGAGTAAGTCTCCCACCACCACGTTCCGGCCACGTAACCAAGAGGAGATGACCTGGCGGAAGCACCCCCGATTCCTGCCTTCCTCAAGGAAAGATTGAGCACCTGACATGGTTGAAAAGACCGCAGTGTAGTGCCAACTGTCGAACTTTCTGCCGCACCAAGGCATTAGAAGCAACTGTCCTGCTCTAATTTGCAACATTACTGTTAATAAATAAATGTGCTATCGGAGTTGCACTTCAGGGGACAAATCTAGAAGTGAGCACTGTTTAGTGAGTTGACTAGCAACTCAGAAAATTTACAGTCACTATGTTTAATTGGTCGATCGATGATTTGTTCTACGAGGATAAGTCATTTTTAATTAACTATTGGAAGTTATTGTAGTATAAGTGGATCTATAATGATGATTATGTTTTTAATATTAAATTGACTGTTAGATGATAATATTTGGACTGTCTGTTTTAAATGGTGCTCATACCACACCTTGACAGCTTGCGTAACGCACTGTTGCTGACACAATTGAACCGCGAGAATGTATAGAGAAATCTAATGCGAGAATTCTGCGAAAATATTATCTGGGTATGAACTCTGATGAAAAACTCATTACTTAGAAGCTAAAGTTGGTCCTTGTGAAATTTAATTAAAGAAAGAGTCTGTTTTGCACACTATTTAGCTTGCTTGAGTAGCACTGGATAACGCCGTGTAAACTTCTCTCGTAGTTACAGCGAATCTCGATAACAGAGCTGCAAAATCTGACTATTGAGATACGCAAAGAAACAATACGTTCACTAAAAACATTGGGGTACACGGAAGGGGCCTCCTCGAAGATCGCAACAAAGAGATAAATACGATACAACATGTCATCATCAGCGATCGGGCGTACCCGGGGCAACGCTGGGAGTAATTCCAGTGGCAGATCCTTCCACCACCAGAACATTACACGAAATTATAAATCAAAAAGGCTTTTTTCAAAGCCAGCTGTTACAACAATCTCCATAAATATAGAAGGAATATCAGCAGAGAAAGAATTATTACTATCCAATATGTGTAAGACAAAGAACTGTGATCTCCTGCTCATCCAGGAAACTCATAGAGGTCCGAATGACAGAAGGCCGAGGATACATGAAATGACATTAATCACTGGGAGACCCAGAGAACAATATGGCAGTGCAATATTTGCTAAACCAGGCCTCAACATCTCGTCCGCAGACTTAACTGTAGATAACGACACAGAAATACTGACTGTAGCAACAGAGACTTATAGAGTAACATCAGTGAACAAACCACTAAATAATGTATTCCGTTTCAAAGAACCTCATAATTTCAATCTACAACCAGTGAAGTTGGTCATGGGAGATTTTAACTGCCACAGTGTATCATGGGGCTACAGAGAAACAGACCAAAGTGGAGAAGACCTTGAAAACTGGGTAGAAAGCAAGGGGCTTAAGTTAATACATGATCCAAAACTGCCATACTCCTTCAGGAGTGGAAGGTGGGGCCGTGGATATAACCCAGATAACAGCTTTGCAAGTAAAAATGTTGCCCACCAAGTGAAGAAAGAAATGGGAGACCCAATTCCAAGGACACAACACCGAGCAATTGTTTGCACTATAGAAGCAGTCATCAAACCCAGCTATACCCACTTCAAGAGAAGATTTAACTTTAAACGAGCACAATGGGATAAATTTACTGAAGAACTCGATTCCAAAATCTTTGAACTAGATCCTTCTCCAGAGAAATATGATAGATTTATAAAGCTGGTAAAAGCTGTCTCTTGTAGGCATATACCCCGCGGATGTAGAACAACTTACATACCAGGACTAGACAAAGATACAAAAACACTTATGAATAAATATGAACACCTTTTCGAAGATGACCCATTTGCTGAAGAAACAATACAGGTTGGTGAAGAACTTATACTAGCCATATCAGCTAGAAGGAAAGAAAAATGGTGCGATCTTATGACGCAGCTCGATATGAAACAAAATAGTAGAAAGGCATGGCAATTGCTGAAAAATCTTGGAAACGACCCAACAGCTATTCCCTCGGCCATCTCTGATATAACACCTAACCAGATAGCACATCAGTTACTGCTGAATGGCAAAGTTAATAAAAAATCGGCAACTCCAAAGATACAGAGAATTACTGAGGCGAATAACTATATTGGCACACCATTCTCACTGTAAGAATTAGAAACCGCAATATGCTCAATGAAGAACAATAAAGGTGCGGGGTTAGATGACTTGAGGACGGAACAGATAAAAATGTTTGGACCAGCAACCAAGAAGTGGATTCTAGATATGATTAACAACTGTGTCTTAACATTGCAAATACCAAAGATCTGGAGAAAAACCAAAGTTGCGGCCTTACTGAAACCGGGGGAACAGCCCACAGACGTCAAAAATTTCCGACCCATATCACTCCTATGTCATCTATACAAAGTTTTAGAGAGAATGATCCTCAATCGCATCTCGGACCAAGTCGATCAAAGACTGATCAGAGAACAATCTGGGTTCCGCCCCGGGAGGTCGTGTTGTGGACAGATCTTGAACCTGACACAGCACATAGAGGATGGATATGAACGCGGGCAGATCACCGGTGTCACCTTTGTTGATCTTACTGCTGCATATGACACCATTAATCACAGGAAAATGTTAACAAAGATCTATGCCATCACGAAAGACTTCCACCTAACACAGTTTATAAGATGCCTGCTACAAAACAGACTTTTCTTTGTTACCCTACAAAATAAGAGGAGCCGGTGGAGGGCAAAGAGAAATGGTATTCCCCAAGGAAGTGTGCTAGCCCCAGTGCTGTTTAATATTTACACTAATGACCAGCCTGTTAATTCTGTCACAAGATCTTTCATATATGCAGATGACACAGCACTTGCAGCGCAAGGAAGAACCTTTGAGGAGGTGGAAGAAAAACTCACAACAAGTCTTGAGGCTTTATCTAACTACTACGATAGCAACTACCTGAAGCCAAACCCCTCCAAAACACAAGTGTGTGCATTTCACTTACGGAACAGAGAGGCACGGAGGAAACTGAGAATAACCTGGAGAGGTCAACAGCTGGCCCACTGTGACACCCCAAAGTACCTCAGAGTGAAGTTGGACCGGTCCCTCACCTTCAAGGACCACTGTACGGATACAAAAATGAAAGTCAGTGCTAGGAACAACATTATTAGGAGACTGACAGGCAAAAACTGGGGAGCACACCCACAGGTGCTCCGCACATCTGCCCTCGCTTTGTGCTTCTCCACTGCTGAATATGCAGCACCTGTATGGCAGAACTCAAGCCATGCCAAACAGGTAAATATTGCCCTAAATGAAACAGGACGAATTGTAACCTCATGGGCGTAGCACCGCCAGACATCCGAAGGAGAACAGTAGCTGAAGTGGAAAGAAAGAAGCAGGAGACAGATCAGAGACACCCCCTGTTTGGATGAGAACATCAAACGCCAAGACTCAAGTCGAGAAAAAGTTTTCTCCAGACAACGCGACCAATCCAGACATCACCTGCAGACCATAGGATACAACTCTGGCGTAGCTCATCATCAGAGAAATATTGGGACAACCTCAAGGAAGAACTTGCTATAGGTCATCATCTCTCATACACAACATGGAAGGTACTCAATAGACTTAGAACTGGCGTATCTCGATGTAAGGAGAACATGAAGAAATGGGGATACATCTCAGGAGACGAACTATGTGAATGTGGTGAACCTAAAGACCATCAGCACCTACTCAACTGCAGGAAACTGTCGGAACCTGTGTCCATGGACGATCTGATTATCGCCAATGATAAGGCAGTCTGTGCAGCGGAATACTGGGCAGCACATGGAATATAAAGACGCACATATTCTCTGTAATACATGTAATATATATGCTATGTATGATATGCTTTGTGATATGCTATGTATGATATGCTATGTACTATAAGTTATATTTAGTATGTTATGTTCTGGACACGTATAAATAAATAAATAAACTAAAAACATTGCATCATTCTTGGTTCATAATTTTTGATTATGGTTTTAAATCAACTGAAAATCAATAGACTCATTGGATGAGGACATTTACTGGGTTGAATCAACTCAATAGCAATCTCATATCATTTGACTTGATAACATATAACGTTACTTCAATAATAGTGAAGCTTTCTCTGAAATCACATAACTATATTACAAGAACTACAAAAACTAAGTTTCACATATATAATCGTTCCCGGAAAAAAAATTCCAAAATCTGATTCCTACATCTATTTCTATCTCATTGATCGATAAATCTTAAGAAAAAAAGCGAAGCAAAAAGCAAAAAGATTCTTCATCTGGATGTCTGACAACCCAAGAGTGCTCTAGTACCAACCTATTGCCGCAAATAAAGCAAACTTAATAATTATCTGAAATCCATTCTTCACAAAGAGTATAATCGTACCAATGCAAAAATCAGTTCTTTTTCTTTCCACATTAAATCTTCCATTAATCCGTGGTATAATTCTCAAAAATCTCCACTGTTTGCTGCTTAGTGCTATTTAACCAAAATCTAACACCACATCTAAGACCATACCTAAACTGTCTACTCTCCTCTCCTAGCGACGAACAGATAAATCTGGCGCCCATATTCGCAGAGCAAAGACTTTCGCTAACTCATCACTGTGCAATGCAGCTTATGGGCCGAGGCTGTGCGCGCTTATCTAAGCAATTCAAACCTTACAAGCGGGATTCCAGACATCCAAAGCATGAAAAATTCCTACGAAAGTTTACACACATTCCTTTCACTATTTCCCATGAATGAATTCGTTATGTGCCACCCATTCAGTCCTCGAATTGGCAGCACCCTCATAATTTGCATATTTTCGGTATATATTCTCAAATACAGGACAGCAGTTGCAGTCTCTCACATCGGTTTTGGAAACTAACACAACTTGATATTCGCACTACGTTTCGTATATAGTATATCATCGCAATGTCTAAATCAGTTGAATTCTTGTCATCTAGTGTAGGAGTATCTGCCTACGGACTGCAAATTAGACTGAAATATGAACGGCGTATTCGGACATGATCATCGACCTGTCATAACGAGAAAGGTGATTCATCTGACTAGGCGACGCGTTCCATTTATCCACTATTAAATCTTGATGAGCTGCTCACTGCAGTTGTAACTGACGATGTCGCTTGGTCAGCATTGGAGTATACAGGGTGTTACAAAAAGGTACGGCCAAACTTTCAGAAAACATTCCTCACACACAAATAAAGAAAAGATGTTATATGGACATGTGTCCGGAAACGCTTAATTTCCATGTTAGAGCTCATTTTAGTTTCATCAGTATGTACTGTACTTCCTCGATTCACCGCCACTTGGCCCATTTGAAGGAAGGTAATGTTAACTTCGGTGCTTGTGTTGACATGCGACTCATTTCTCTACAGTACTAGCATCAAGCACATCAGTACGTAGCATCAACAGGTTAGTGTTCATCACGAACATGGTTTTGCATTCAGTGCAATGTTTACAAATGCGGAGTTGGCAGATGCCCATTTGATGGATGGAATATCACGGGGCAATAGCCATGGCGCGGTTCGTTTGTATCGAGACAGATTTCCAGAACGAAGGTGCTCCGAGAGGAAGACGTTCGAAACAATTGATCGGCGTCTTAGGGAGCACGGAACATTCCAGCCTATGACTCGCGACTGGGGAAGACCTAGAACGACGAGGACAACTGCAATACACGAGGCCATTCTTCATGCAGTTGACGATAACCCTAATGTCAGCGTCAGAGACGTTGCTGCTGTACGAGGTAACGCTGACCACGTCACTGTGCAGAAAGTACTATGGGAGAACCAGTTGTTTCCGTACCATGTAAAGCATGTGCAGGCACTATCAGCAGCTGATTTGCCTCCACGGGTACACTTCTGCGAATGGTTCATCCAACAATGTGTCAATCCTCGTTTCAGTGCAAATGCTCTCTTTACGGACGAGGCTTCATTCCAACGTGATCAAACTGTAAATTTTCACAATCAACATGTGTGGGCTGACGAGAATCAGCGCGCAATTGTGCAATCACGTCATCAACACAGATTCTCTGTGAATGTTTGGGCAGGCATTGTTGGTGATGTCTTGATTGGGCCCCATGTTCTTTCACCTACGCTCAATGGAGCACGTTATCATGATTTCATACGGGATACTCTACCTGTGCTGCTAGAACATGGGCTTTTACAAGTACGACACAACATGTGGTTCATGCACGATGGAGCTTCTGCACATTTCCGTCGAAGTGTTCGTACGCTTCTCAACAACAGATTCGGTGACCAATGGATTGGTAGAGGCGGACCAATTCCATGGCCTCCACGCTCTCCTGACCTCAACCCTCTTGACTTTTATTTATGGGGGCATTTGAAAGCTCTTGTCTACGCAACCCCGGTACCAAATGTGGAGACTCTTCGTGCTCGTATTGTGGACGGCTGTGATACAATAGGCTATTCTGCAGAGCTGCATCAGCGCATCAGCGATTCCATGCGACGGAGGGTGGATGCATGTATCCTCGCTAACGGAGGACATTTTGAACATTTCCTGTAACAAAGTGTTTGACGTCACGCTGGTGTGTTCTGTTGTGTGTGTTTCCACTCCATGATTAATGTGATTTGAAGAGAAGTAATAAAATGAGCTCTAACATGGAAAGTAAGTACACATGTCCACATAACATATTTCTGTCTTTGTGTGTGAGGAATGTTTCCTGAAAGTTTGGCCGTACCTTTTTGTAACACCCTGTATATGGGGTTATTCCGCGATGATGTTATAAATCTTCGAGAATGACTGCGAATGATAAACGTATCAGTTTGACGTAAGGGTCCCCGTACCGGAACCCAACGAGTCCCAAGCTTATAAACGAAAATTCTCCTGACACGTCTGCCAGTGGAATACATTTACCGGTTCTGTTGTTACTAAGATTACTTTTTGTTATGGTTTTAGGGAGTAAAACTGTTACGTTCATTAGCGTCCGTTCTGTGACTTAGGAAAAGGTAAAAAAAATCAAAGAGGAAACCAGCAGCAATTGGGAGCGAAACTAGAAAAAAAAGTGGAGAAAGTAAAAACAGAACGAAAGCTTCAAAAACCACTATACAATGGGGTGGTTTGTCCCCAAAAAGAGCTTCAAATGACTGACGTCATCTCACTGACACTAATAAACTCGAGAACGCGATCGGCTGAGCGCGTGTCATCTGCTAAAATGGAAGATATACCAGGCGACAGCTGTAGACGGCCGCGTAACGGAGTGAAATAGCGGCACTCAAGTAAAAGGTGTCTCACCGTCCACAGTTGAGAGAAGTGGGGTAAAAGCGGGGGGAGGATCGACACTTTAAGATGTCGATGGCTAAAAAGACAGTGCCCTATCCGGAGTCTAGTTACAATTACCTCCTCCTTACGACGAGTTCGTGAGGAAGACGTCCAAGCACAGGAAAGAGCTTTCACGTCGCGCAATTTATTATTGGTAAGTGTCGACCAATGTGCGTGCCATAAAAGAGCAACACGACGACATGAAACACACCGCAGATCGGCAAAGGGAACCATGCAAACAGCAGGCTGAAGAAGAGAGACTGCAGCCTTGGCCGCTATATCGGCCACCTCGTTTCCACAGAGACAACCCCCAAGTGGAGCAAGTGGAGGCAGTCCTGAATCCGGTGGACCAGAGGGTGGACAGGGTAGAGAGCTTAGAGACTGAGGAGAGAGCTGAGTGAATCTGAACATGTAATATACTGTATCCGCTGATGGCGACGGATGTATTGGACAGCCTGGAGAACAGATAAAAGCTCCGCAGTAAAAACCGAACACTGGTCGGGAAGCCGAAATCGATTAGGGGTGTCGCCAACAACATATGCACTACCAACACCAAATGATGTTTCTGAGGCCGGTCGGAGTGGGCGAGGGGTTCTAGGTGGAACAGTCTGGCACCACGCGACCGCTACGGTGCAGGTTCGCATCCTGTCTCGGGCATGGATGTATGTGATATCCTTAGGTTAGTTAGGTTTAAGAAGTTCTACGTTCTAGGGGACTGATGACCTCAGAAGTTAAGTCCCATAGTGCGCAGAGCCATTTGACCATTTTTTAAAAATGTTTTTGAGCCATCATTGTAAATAAATGTGACATCCTTCATTTGTGCGCATAGAGCAGCAAATGCCCAACGATAAACAAGAGAAGGGTAACTATCCTTGGGAAACTGACAAAGGTCACGGAGCAGGCAGGTCCGGGGCGGAGCCAAGGCGGTGCTGTACCCCAAGTTGTCAAGAAGGTTTCAGGAAAGTGGAAGGAAAGAGAACGTAGCAGTTGACGGAAGCGGACTCCCGGTGGTAGTAGAGAGGAAGGGCGGCATGCATATCCTAAATCCAAGGAGGCGTCGAAAAAAATGTCATGGGCCGGATTAGCAGGCATGGAAGACAGATGGCTAGCATAACGACTCAGAAGGACTGCTCGCCGACTGGACAGCGGAGGTTCAGCAGTCTCAGCATAAAAGCTTTCCACAGGGCTGGTGTAAAAAGCTCCAGACGCCAAACGTAAACCACGGAGGTGGACAGAGTCGAGACGCCGAAGAATAGACGGTCGAGCAGAGGAGTAAACTGTACTTCCATAGTCCAATTTCTATCGCACTAAGGTGCGATAGAGGCGGAGAAGGACCACTCGGTCCGCTCCCCCGGAGGTACCATTCAGGACACGGAGGGTGTTGAGGGATCGCAGACAGTGAGCCGAAAGATAGGAAACGTGGGAGGACCAGCATAGTATTCTGTCAAACATAAGACCCAAGAATTTAGCGACGTCCGCGAACGGAAATTTGACAGAGCCTAGATGTAAGGAAGGCGGCAGAAACTCCATACGACGCCAAAAATTGACACAAACGTCTTACTGGAAGAAAAGCGGAAGCCGGTTTCGATGCTCCAAGAGTGGAGGCGATCGAGACATCCTTGAAAACGTCGTTCAAGAAGGCTGGTCCGTTGAGAGCTGTAGTAGATCGCAAAATCGTCCACAAAGAGGGAGCCCGAGACATCGGGAAGCAGACAGTCCATAATTGGATTTATGGCAATGGTAAACAGTACAACACTGAGCACGGAGCTCTGGGGTACCCCGTTTTCTTGGGAGAAAGTACGGGAGAAAGTAGTGTTCACCCGCACTTTAAATGTGCGCTCTGCCATAAATTCACGAAGAAAAAGGGGCAGCCGACCTCGAAAGTCCCAAAAGAACAGTGTGTGGAGGATGCATGTCCTCTAACAGGTATCGTATACTGTCTCCAGATCAAAAAATATTGCTACTGTTTGGCGTTTCCTGAGAAAATTTTTCATGATATAAGTGGAGAGAGCAACAAGATGGTCAACGACAGAACGATGCTTTCGGAAACCGCATCGGGCAGGTATTAAGACTTCGGGACTCCAGCCACCAGGGTAAACAGAAAATCATACGCTCCAAACTCTTACATACACTACTCGTGAGAGAAATGGGGTGATAGCTAGAGGGGAGATGTTTGTCCATTCCAGGTATAGGAACAGGAACGGCGATAGCTTTCCGCCATCTTCTGGGAAAGGTACTGTCGGTCCAAATTCGATTATAAAGGCGAAGAAGGTAGATCAGACTATGGTATGATAAATGCAGCAACATTTGGATGTGGATACCATCCGTCCTGGGGCGGAAGAGCGAGAAGAAGAGAGTGTATGTTGGAGTTCCCGCATGGAGAAAACAGTATTATAGCTTTCGCGATTTTGAGAGGAGAAAGGAAGAAGTCGTAATTCCGCTGCACGTTTCTTCGTGAGAAAAGGTGGTGGGTAATTTGAAGAGCTCTAAATCTCAGCAGAGTGTTGATCCAATGAGTTAGAAATTTCGACGGGGTCCACTAAGTTATCATGCGTGACAGTGAGCCCAGAGACCAGGGAGGAACTAGGCGCGCCAGATAACCGTCGAATCCGACTCCAAACCTCCGAGGAGGGAGTGAAGGTGCTAAATCAGCTAGTAAAGAAGTCCCAGCTTGCCTTCTTGGTATCGCGTACGGGACTGCTTATAGAGGATACAGTTGGCCAAAGTAGGATGGTGGCGGAAAACGCGAAGAGCACGTCGCCGCTCACGTATTGCGTCACGGCATGCCTCCTTCCACCAAGGAACTGGGGGGCGCCGGGGCAAATCGGAGGTGCAAGGTATTGAACGTTCCGCAGATGTAAGAATAACTTCTGTAATATAAGTGACCTCATCGTCGACGCTAGGAAAGTGACGGTCATCGAATGTCGCTAGAGATGAAAAAAGTGTCCAATCGGCTTGGGCAAACCTTCAGCGTCTCGGGCGCATATATGACAGTTGTGGCTGCAATCTAAGGATACATGGAAAGTGGTCACTCGACTGTTTATCAGCAAGAGCGAACCATTCAAAGCGCCGAGCTAGCGGAACAGTACCGACAGAAAGATCAAAATGAGAGAAATTTGTCGTGGAGGTAGACAAAAATGTAGGGTCCCCAGCGTTGAGGCAAACAAGATCCGCTTGGTGGAAGACGTCTATCAATAGTGAGCCGTGCGGACAAGGACACGAGCAAATGGGGGGAGGGGGGGGGGGGGCGCAAGTTGACCAAGAAGATGAAGCAGATCAGCTCTTGCCATTGGTGTGGACAATGGAATGTATACAGTACAAAGAGAGAAGGTGTATCCAGAAAGAGAAAGACGGACAGCAACAGCTGGGAAGGCACTGGTTAAGGGGGTTGGGTGATAATAGACAGTATCATGGAGAAGAATCATGAGACCTCCATGTGCTGGAGTGCCATCAACAGAGGTGAGATCAAATCGGACTGACTGAAAATGGGGGAAAACAAAGCAAACGTGGGGACACATCTTTGTATCCTGATGACAGAAGATGACAAGTGAGTAGGATTGTAAGAGGATCGACAATTCATCCCGATTGGCTTGAATGCCGCAGATATTCCAGTGGATAATGGACATAGGGTGGACAGAAATGGGAAGAATGTGACCAAGGTTGCCCTCAACTCAACGACTGCTCAGAGCCGGCGGCCGACAGCGTGTAGCTGCATTCAGCCGAAGGCAGAAGATCCTGATCAGTAGGTTGTTCAGGAGTAGCTCCGCCACCAGCGATCAGCCGGTTGATCGGCCGCCAGCAGTGCCCCTTGGCGACACAGAAGACGGACGAGGACGGTTACCGCCAGGTGGTGCTGTGGATGAGACACGCCGTGGCGGAGAAGGAGAGGAACTGGGTTTCTTATTAGCCTTCTTGGAAACAGGACGTTGAGATGAGGGAGGAATCGATGGTTGTGAAGTCGGGGTACGTAAAAAATCTTCACGAGTAGGCTCTTTTTTTTGGAAGTCCGGGTGTCTGATTTTGGGGCTCGTGATTTAGCAGAACGCGATGAAGGGTGAGCCATAGAATGAATAGGTGATAGTGGGGAGGATGAACGGGCGATCTTTGCACTGGCCGATCTGACGACCGTGGCACTAAAGGTGAGACCACAAGTCTGCGTGGCTACCTCCTTTGTAGGCCAAGGAGAGGCAAGGACAGTGCTGTATTTACCTGCGTGAGGCACAGTGGTCTTTCGACTGTCGAAAAACTTTCAAGCAGCAAAGGTCGACACCTTTTTCTTCACTCTGATTTCCTGAATGTGCTGTTCGTCTTTGGAAATGGGGTAATCTCTAAAGGAAGCAGCGTGGTGACCCATACAGTTGATGCAACGAGGGGATGGAGGTGAACAAGCACCCTCATGGGCATCATTGTCACTCGTAACGCATTTGGACAGATTGGAACAGGACTGGCTGGTATGACTGAACCGCTGACACTGATAGCAACGCGTAGGGTTTGGGATGTAAGGGCGAACGGAAATTATCTCATAGCCCGCTTTTGTGTTCGATGGAAGTTGAACTGTCAAATGTCAAGACGACAGTAAGGGTTGGAACGGGTTGTCAACCCTTTTCATGACTCGATGAACAGCCGTTACGCCCTGCCCAGACAAATAGTTTTGGATTTCCTCGTCGGACAATCCGTCGAGGGAGCGTGTACAAACGACCCCGCGTGATGAATTTAAAGTACGGTGCGCTTCCACCAAGACAGGGAAGGTGTGTGGCAGTGAAGCAGGCAGCAATTTTTGTGCCTGAAGGGCACTGACTGTTTCTAACAACAAGGTGTCATTTCGTAATCAGGAACAAGACTTTACAGGACCAGCAATTGTCTCGACACCTTTCTGAATAATGAAAGGGTTGACTGTGGAGAAGTCTTGACCTTCATCTGACCAAGAAAAAACAAGGAACTGTGGCAACAATGGAAGAACTGTCCGTGGCTGACACTCATCGAACTTACGTTTGTGAGCAGACATAGTAGATGATGAGGAAACCATTGCGGAAGTATACCCCATGATTACCTGCGTCTCCGATGGCGCGCTCCTTCCCTGTGGGGCCCCTCTGTGAGGGCACTCCCGCCTTAGGTGATTGTTCACACCTCAGGTCACCCCTCCCTGGGCCTGGCCATTACCAGGGGGTACATACATGTCCTATCTGTCTACCCGGGGCGGGGAATTACACGTTACCCTGTCACCGGCTACGCATGGGAATGCGTGGGTCGGCCTTCAGACACGCACAGGGAGGGAAAAAGAGAAATGGAGGAACAAAGAAAAGGAAAAGAAAGGAGAGGAGATAAGGGTAAAGAGAAGAGGTAAGGAAAAAAGAAGGACAAAGGAAGTACAAAGACTTGCCAGCAGAGAAATCATAGAAGAGAGACTGTTTTACAGTTTTGAGCGTCCGTCTCCAGATGTAGGCACTACAAATAATCCCATAGGTGGAGAAAGGTAAGGGGAGAGGTAGAGGTGAGTGGGGGGGGGGGCAAGATAGGGGATGGGGAAGGATGTGGAAAAGGAAGGTATGCAGCCTGAAAAGGAAAGAGGGCCACACTAGCTCGGGGTCCCATGCTCGCTATGCACGCATCCACAAAAGAGTTAAGGACCCCCTTGGGAGGTTGCTAAGATAGTAGGGTAGATAACTTTTAGAAGTGGTATTATGGACCAAAATAAGAAGAAATGTCCAGTAAATATTGGCTCTAAAATGCACACATTAGGAGCTATGAGCACTTCGTCAATAGAGTAGATGTGATTCACACTAGGGAAGATGAAAAAATGCTAATAGCTCCTAAGGTATGCATTTCAGAGCCTACGTTTAACAGACATTTTTTCTTGTCTTGGTTCATGTTACCACATATTAAATTTGCATACACTACATTCTTAGCAACAACAGTACCATCACGTGTATTCCACTGTCAGAGACAATACAATAAGTTTCACTTGTAACTTTCGATGCATTCATTTCCGAACCAGGAATTCTTACATTAAATTGAAACATTTATCCTTCTCCATCACCCTTGAAGATTAGTGACATCATCACCGAATCACCCTGTATAAACATACATTTATCGCCTCCGGTATCTTTCGCGCTTTGTACCGTCGTTGGATGACGTTCCCAGACATTGATTCCTATATAAAACATGCTCCACTAAGTCCCCTCCATAGCCGCCAGAAGTATGTAACAGTAATTGTGAAAGACTGTACATGACCGTAACTAACTTTACAGCTCCCTATCGATTCTACAAAGAAAACCCGTCACGTTAGCTGAGAGCGCTAATACGCTGCTTCGTGGACTCGGGTAGGCGCGCCGGCCCCGGATCGAATCCGCCCGGCGGATTAACGACAAAGGTCGGTGTGCCGACCAGCCTGGATGTGGTTTTTAGGTGGTTTTCCACATCCCCTAGGTGAATACCGGGCTGGTCCCCACATCCTGCCTGAGTTATATGGCTCGCAGACATCTGAACACTTTCGCATTGTTCCATGGATTCCACTAGTTGCAGACAGTTGGAGTATACTAATTCCGTCCCGCGGGGTACAGGGTGGCGGCAGGAAGGGCATCCGGCCAACCCTAAATCTAACATTGCCAAATCCGATTAACCATGCTGACCCTCAGTACCTGCGGGAGAAAGGCACAAGCGAAAGAAAGGACGAAAGAAAGAATCGATTCTACAAAGAAATGTGACAATTGTCATCATTTTTTTTATTGTGACTGCAATTTATCATGGCGTAATGTTCATAGGCACCGAGTTTTCGTTATGACATCGTTCTGGAAAGTCTGACCTATCTTCCAGAGTGATACTTGCAGATTTGTTTATTCAGTGTTCTATGATATTGTGATCAAATTAAAACAGCACAAAAGAGCCGTTCTGAAAGAGCGGAAATGCAGCACTTTACCGCTGACGGTGTGACTCGAAGGATAGGTGCGCATCGTATAGAAATGTGACTTTTAACACTAGAAGGACCGTACCGGGCAATCTGACCAGTGAGCATTGTTTAACATTTAAAAAATGGCGTATGTATTAACTTATGGGTCTTATTTTTCGTTACTGTTAATGCATCTTGGTGGTTTATAATTTCTGAAAAAGACAAACGTCTGTTACAAATCTGAACGAATTATAAACATTTTTACCTTAAAGGACCGCAGCCGCTCATTCTGACTGGTGAGACGCAACAATGGATTTTTTCATCCGATTAGCTTATCTTATTTCATTGTTGTATTCTCGTTCCCTCTCTCTCTTTTCGTTTTACTTTATTTTGTGGAAGAGTGACATACTTTAGCTGCTATTCTCTGTAAATACGCTGTTGTGCTCTGCAGAAGTTTAGCACACCGCCTGATGGTTATGGCGCGCCAGTGTTTTCGTTCAGATGAAGAATTACTGAATTACCTGAACAGTTTACCAGAAGAAGATTCTGAAGGCGGAGATATTGTTGAATGTGATGAATTGGATGATAAAGATGACAAATATTTTATT
This sequence comes from Schistocerca gregaria, assembly GCF_023897955.1. Classification (NCBI taxonomy): domain Eukaryota; kingdom Metazoa; phylum Arthropoda; class Insecta; order Orthoptera; family Acrididae; genus Schistocerca; species Schistocerca gregaria. The sequence goes on from NC_064931.1 coordinate 214,000,260, forward strand.
AATATGACACGGAATATCATCCCCACGAAACAGGACAAGGCGAATCATCATAGTCGGAAGAGAAATATTCAGAACACGGACATCATACAAATAACCCAGTGCTTACACGTTCGATTCCAGTGACACCACAAATTCCTAATTACACCCGAGGAAAAAAAAGAACAAAACACAGTGTGGACTCTAATTGCACCAGGATATGCACTTGGAAGATTAGGGGTTCACAACGTGTTGGTAAAAATTCCTGGACCAACGTGTTGTAAGGTGTCAGGCAAATCCAACACCTTCCATGAAAACCCTGACATGATAAGCAAATCCAGTAGTATGTCACACAGCTCCGAATAAATCGTGACATTAAATTAACCAAATTAATACAAGTAACGAGTGAGCAAATGGAATACCACAGACTAACACAAGAATGCCTAAGTGCATGTCATACCTTCCCACCGTGAGACAGAGGCAGTTCCGAGGGGAGAAACGAGAACAGAAGCCGAGAGCAGAACAGTGTTAAGCTAAAAGGCCCTACCACTGGACAACCACGTTGCCAGCTAACCACTAGGACAACACCAGCTGCAAGTTTTAGCTTGAGACTTTTTCGCGTCTCTGTTACGTCAAGGACCCCCCGCCAGCCCATGTTAAAAGCTACAGCCCTCCAGGAAAACAGTATAGATCTTACGATAACACAAAAAGGGCCACACCACCCGCAAGTTTTAGCGTGAGACTTTTTCGCGTCTCTGTTACGTTAGGACAACCCCCCAGCCTACGTTAAAAGATAGAGCCCTCCAGAAGAACAGTATAGATCCTATGATAACGCTAAAAGGACCACACCAGCTGCAAGTTTTAGCGTGAGACTTTTTCGCGTCTCTGTTACGTTGCAAACTTTAAAAACATTGCCCCACCACGAAAAGTATAACGTTTCTCATTGGATAAACAGAATTTTTGTAGGCGGAGATTAAGGTTTACATTGAGACCCTGATTGGTCAGATGAAAACACAGCGAGATAGTTTTTTTTTAAAACCAACTTCGGTAAATTGAAGTTAGGAGAAGTTGGTTCCGAGACGGCGAGCTGGATGGCTGCTGCGCCGGCCGCCGCCCCCTGACGAACACCAACAAGGTAATCAAGGCACGCGATGCCGCATAACAGCGCATAAAGCTTCACTCAGAACTGCAGAAGTCTCATCTGTTACACCCCCTTTTTGCGTAATACTAGTGTCGATCGTCAATTAAAGCTCATGGTGTTCGTGGAGGTATGTGCCGTCTATGCAACTAAATGAAGGCAGTTTGTTTGTTGCCATACGCGTTTCGCTTCATTTATTTGGGAAGCATCATCAGTGGCCTGAAATACATGTTTCTTTTTATATATACAATAAGCGTATTATCTGCTAGATATAATCTGTTGATATATTACATTTTGTCGGGGGTTTCTTAGGTTAGAAGCAACTTCTGTAGCACAAGTTCCATAAAATGATGTATCTTTCGTTTTACTTACGATTTCCTGCACTGCTAACACATATATGTGTTTCTGGAGATGTATTTGCTGGTCTTAATGCTCCAGTTAGCCGAATCAGGTGTTGTTTAGCCATTTGTCACATCAAATTTCACTGTCACTGCCATTTGGCGATCAACATATGTGTGTTTGCAGTGTGTAGTGTTGCCAACTGTTGTTATGTGTTTGTCTTTTGTTTCTGTTGTGTTTTGTGGTTTTCATTTGTTGTGTGTCTGTGTGTGTGCAATCCTTTTTTTTTGGGGGGGGGGGGGGGTAGGAGGGAGAGAGAGAGAGAGAGAGAAGAGGGGAAGGATATTCATTAATTATTTATCCTGGTTGCACTTCAGTTTGTTATTGTTTTGGTGGCTAGCATGATCAGCGAGTTATTGTTTATATGGATTTGGTCATTGAGTACCTTCTTTTCCATTGCAATGGCTCTTTGTATGTGGAAGTTTTCTTGCAATGTCAGGAGGTTTTTGTTGTGATTATTCACTCTGATAACTGTCATGTCACATTCTATGTTGGATGGTTCATGTCCATGTTTTATCAGGTGTTCGGCAAAGGTAGAATGGCTGTTCTCATATTTCCAACTTCTTATATGTTCTTTATACCTAGTTTTAAAGTTCCTGCTTGTCATCCCCAGATATACTGCTTTACATTCTTGGACCTGTAGCTGGTATATACCTGCTCCTTGGTATTTGTCTGGTTTTTCTGTTGTTTGTAAGTGTGATTGGAGTGTGTTTCTTGTTCTGTAAGCTATGTTAATCCCTGTTTCTTTAATATATTTGCTATCTTGTGTGTTGTTTTGTGTTTGTATGTGAGAGTATACAATTTTTTTCTGTTATTCATGTCATGAGTGTTTTTGTTTTGTGTTTCAGTGTGTGCTGTAGTGTTTGTGGGGTTCTGTAATCTCTGCTTGATTTGATTTTTCTTTAGTTGTGTTTTAATTTTTTCATTGAGTTTTTGTACTATATGGGTGCTGTAACCATTGTTAGTGGCTACAAGTTGTATTGTTTGCAACTCATTTTCATAATTTTCTTTGCTGAGTGGGATGTTATTTAGCCTGTGTAACATGTGTCGTAGGGCCGCTAATTTTTGATTTTGTGGGTGGCTGGATGAAGCATGTATGATTATGTCTGTGGCTGTAGGCTTTCTGAAGATGTCAAATGTGTCTTTATTGTTCTCTCTCTTTATTGTTATATCCAAGAAATGTATTTGCTTTTGTGTTTCTTTTTCTATGGTAAATTGAATATTTTTATGTATGTTGTTTATATCTGTATGAAGTTTATCAATTTTCTCTGTTGGTTCATCTACCATACAGATTATGTCATCTACGTATCTGTACCAGTAAACAATGTTGTATCCCTTCTTTGTGATGACTGTATCGATGATTGTGTTTTCTATGTAGTTGATGAATATGTTTGCTAGTGTTCCTGAAATTGGGGATCCCATTGGGAGCCCATCTTCTTGTAAGTAAAATTCCTTTTCAAATTGGAAGTAATTTTGGGATGTGATTACTTTGAGGGTTTTTGTTATTTCATTAATATTGTCTACAGGTAGCTTGTTGTGTGTTAGTAAGTTTTCTTCAATTAGTTTTATTGTGTCTGCAGTGGGTATTGAGGTGTACATGTTCTCATGGTGTACACATTTGCCACTTGAAGTGAAGATCTGAAACGCGATGATTTTTCTGTTATATAGTTATTGAGAAGCCACATCAGCCACTGTAATTTACGACAAGTTAGATAAGTGATTAAAGATAAGTGAGGGTCACTGTAGATCATTTTGATAGTTTTCTCTTTTGTGAAACTTAATTTAAACCTAGATTATACATGTGATATGGCGTAGGTCATCCTTCGATCCATTGTAGAACTAGGAAACTCATTCAGGGAATATTCGTTCACATTTTTGTTGAACGCAGTTGGTTTTCACCATCCTGTATTAAAACATTTCCTTTTATCAATAGTGCAATTTATAAACAATGTTTAGTGAGTAGAACAAAATTTCCAATGGTGAACTTAACTGCTTTTTCGACGTTATTTTACTAGCTAACTAAAAATAGGAAAGCCTTGAAGCCTTTCCAATAAATTTAGTTAGCGTTAAGATTCCTTTACAGTGAGTGCAGTGGAGCTGACGCTGAAATCATGAAGTATTTGGTTATATCATCGCTAGTCTCACTGAACTCTTCTGAATATTACATGTCATGTGTGGTCTGGCGGCTCCTTAGCAGCAACAGGTCCCAGGTTCAAACTAGTCAATTCCCTAAAAAACACACTCAGAGCGTCGTTGCGCGAAAGTGGTAGGGAGACACGATATAGAACAGACACCACCCAGAATGTTAGAGTGTAACGCTGGGAAACTTACAGCCCCAGGCAGTTACTTGTGTGCACTGCGAGCGTTTGCAGAGGGTAATATTCTACAGGACATGAAACACTTTACAGAAATTAGAGCCCTAGAACTTTTCCAGCATGACACATGGGTACTTCATATTGGCCAATTAGAAGCTGCCATAGCTATAATGTATGCACGCAGAGTGTATCGTGGAAAGAATTTCTCCTGAAACTTATGTGGGCTCAACTGAGGGGACTGCCATTTTTTTACTTGCACTATCGGAAGAAATAAGTCTATAGTAGTCAAGCGTGTCGGAAAGACTCATGACCGACGGCTTCGCAGCAGCTACCTCAGTCTGGAATTCATTTGTAGCTAACTATATCCAGAACTGTAAACCAAGTGCATTTCTAACCGTAGATGAGCAGCTACGTCCATACAAAGCTCGGTGCCGTTAAGTACAATACATGAGTAATAAACCCGACAAATTTGGTTTGAATTTCTGGCATGCAGCAGATGCCAGTAGTTACTATACGATGAAAGTATTTCCCTACTTGGGTACACAAAGTGAAAGACACACTAACATACCTGTTGCAGGGCATGTTGTCACACATCTCATGCCACCTACTACTTCGAAAGGAAGAAATGTAATATGTGACAATTTCTTCACAGTCACATATCTTGCATAGCAGCTGAAGTGGGAGAACACAACCATGGTGGGTACACTGAAGAAAACCCGAAGAGGAGTTCCCCCATCAGCGAAGTATACTGCCGGATCTTTGCACGATACTATTTTATACAAATATTGTGACACAGCAATTACTTCCTATAAGGAAAAGATAACGAAAAATCTTCTTCTGTTGAGCACAATGCGCCACTCAGCTGCAGTGGACGAAAAAAACAGAAGAAACTTCCTGAAACAGTGAGCTTCTACAATTCCACAAAATTTGCAATTGATATTCTGGACCAGATGTCTCGCCTGTACACTGTCGAATTTGGCTGCCATAGATGGCCTATGCACATGTTTTTCCACGTCCTAGACCTTGCTGGAATCAACGCCTGGATCCTTTACAAAGAGACAACAGGGGAAACGTTTAGTCAGCGAATACGTCTTTTTTTTCAAATTAGCATAAGATCTCTCCTCTGTGTCTATATAATCAAGGAAAGGACCTACTCATACATTCACTGCAAACAGTGAAATACGTAAGGTACCGGTGCGGAAGATCTGCCAGGTAGGAGGATGCTAAAGCTCGAACAAAACTAAACATCTGTGTGTGTAGTGCGAGAAATTCGTATGTGATCCATGTGCTGGAAGTGTTCAGTACGTGTTTGCGAAGTCTTTTCACAATGATGGTGGTTTTGAATGAAAATATGTTGCAGAGATAAAAACATGTTATTTTCTCGTTATTTCTACAGAAAGTTGTGTTAATTTTTCTTTATTTTTCGTACTAAATATATGTGGACTTCGACCACTATCTATCGGTTATGAACTGTAGATTGCAACTGAAGAAACTGCAAAAAGGTGGGAATTTGAGGAGATGGGAGCTGGATAAACTGACTAAACCAGAGGTAGTACAGGGTTTCAGGGAGCGCATTAGGGATCGATTCACAGGAATGGGGGAAAGAAATACAGCAGAAGAAGAATAGGTAGCTTTGAGGGAGAAAATAAGTGAAGGCAGCAGAGGATCAAGTAGGTAAAAAGACGAGGGCTATTAGAAATCCTTGGGTAACAGAAGATATATTGCATTTAATTGATGAACGGAGAAAATATAAAAATGCAGTAAATAAAGCAGACAAAAAGGAATACAAACGTCTCGAAAACGACATCGACAGGAAGTGCGAAATGGCTAAGCAAGGATGGCTAGAGGACAAACGTAAGGATGCAGAGGCATAAGTCAGTAGGGGTAAGATAGATACTGCCTACAGAAAAATTAAAGAGACCTTTGGAGAAAAGAGAACCACTTGTAAGAATATCAAGAGCTCAGATGGAAACCCAGTTCTAAGCAAAGCAGGGAAAGCAGAAAGGTGGAAGTAGTATATAGAGGGTATATACAAGGGCGATGTACTTAAGGGCAATATTATGGAAATGGACGAGGATGTAGATGAACATGAAATGGGAGATATGATACTGCGTGAAGGGTTTGACAGAGCACTGAAAGACCTAAGTCGAAACAAGGCAACGGGAGTAGACAACATTCCATTGGAACTACTGACAGCCTTGGGAGACGCAGTCCTGACCAATCTCTACCATCTGGTGAGCAAAATGTATGAGACAGGCGAAATACCCACAGACTTCAAGAGGAATATAATAATTCCAGTCCCAAAGAAAGCAGGCGTTGACAGATGTGAAAATTACCGAACTATCAGTTTAATGAGTCACGGCTGCAAAACACTAACGCGAAATCTTTACAGACGAATGGAAAAACTGGTAGAAGCCGACCTCGGGGAACATAAGTTTGAATTCCGTAGAAATTATGGAACACGTGAGGCAGTACTGACCCTACGACTTATCGTAGAAGACAGATTAAGGAAAGGTAAACCTACGTTACTAGCATTTGTAGACTTAGAGAAAGCTTTTGACAATGTTGACTAGAATACTCTCTTTGAAATTCTGAAGGTGGCAGGGGTAAAATACAGGGAGCGAAAAGCTATTTACCATTTGTACAGAACCCAAATGGCAGTTATAAGAGTCGAGGGCACAAAAGGGAAACAGTGGTTGGGAAAGGGGTGAGACAGGCTTGTAGCCTATCCCCGATTTTGGTCAATTTGTATATTGAGCAAGCAGCACAGGAAACAAAAAATATTCGGAGAAGGTATTAAAATCCATGGAGAAGAAATAAAAACTTTAAGGTTCGCCGATGATATTGTAATTTGTCAGAGACAGCAAAGGACCTGGAAGAGCAGTTGAACGGAATGGAAAGTGTCTTGAAAGAAGAATTGAAGATGAACATCAACAAAAGCAAAACGAGGATAATGGAACGTAAGCGAATTAATTCAGGTGATGCTGAGGGAATTAGATTAGGAAATGAGACATTTAAAGTAGAAAATGAGTTTTGCTATTTGGGGAGCAAAATAACTGATGATGGTCAAAGTATCTTATGAAGTAAAAAAAAAAAAAAAAAAGAAGAAGAAGAAGAAAAACTTCACCGGTCTAAATGATCGGTAGCGGTCCTTCTAGATAGTTCGCTAATGCTGGTCGTCATATTGTTAAACTAAACTTGGGCAGAAATATAAAAATGGTTCGAATGGCTCTGAGCACTATGGGACTTAACATCTGAGGTCATCAGTCCCCTAGAACTTAGAACTACTTCAACCTAACTAACCTAAGGACATCACACACATCCATGCCCGAGGCAGGATTCGAACGTGCGACCGTAGCGGTCGCGCGGCTCCAGACTGTAGCGCCTAGAACCTCTCGGTCACTCCGGCCAGCAGCAGAAATACAGAATAATTTTCTGTTCCACGCACACATAAAGATGACGTTCTTGTTTTGATAGCCATACTAAACTTCAAATTGACACCTTCACTTACCCACACAGTGGACGTAGTCACGTGGACTTACCTGAAACAAAATGAAAAAAAAGCACAATTAATCTCGTAGCTACTGAGCATTAGGACCAGTTCATAACAATACAAAATTTTGTCACTAGCCGCAAAGCGGGAAGCTATTCACACAGTGATCAATTCCTGAGCGCCACCCTTTGAAAGTTAATTTGGCAGAGAGACATTTATCATACTAAATATCTAGATGGCAATTGTCTGAATATAGCATTTGCAATAAGTAGAAAATAAAATGGATGTGTGTTCCATCTACAGTTATGTCGACACAATTGCGGTACCGTGGCCTGTCTGAATATTGATGAAGCGCCCACGCTGTTAAAAAGTTCTTTGCCTGTTTCACAATCATATTACGTTTTATGTGTAGTGTATCCACTCAACTGTCTAAATCTGTTGTATTCTTGTCATCTTGTATACTGATTGCTACCTACGGATTACACATTGGGCTGAAATATCAAATGGTTCTGAGCACTATGGGACTTAACATCTATGGTCATCAGTCCCCTAGAACTTAGAACTACTTAAACGTAACTAACCTAAGGACATCACACAACACGCAGCGATCACGACTGAAATATCAGGAGTTATAATGGATTTTAAATGGGTTAAAGATTCGATATATATACTAACCATGAGTTTAGTTGCACATGGAAAGTTTTTTTGTTTTGTTTTGAAAATATTGAATTTTCCTTTACACAGAAGAGCCTTTCGCGCCGTTGGTCAAATATTTGCCAGACATATCTCACTTTATCTTGTAACTTCAATTAATGAATGAAATGTAAGTTAGCAGCAATGTTTCACTGTATGTGGCTACTGACTGGTCAGTTTCCATTATAGATTTTGTGTCCATTACAACTAAAATCTTTTATTCCACATCATAGGGAATCTCGTCGATTCTTCTCGAAACTGCCATTATTCAAGGGATCTGATTCCGGACATATATGAAATTACATTAACAGACAGTTTTGTCTTTTAGTAGCTAAAAGAACAATGGATAAAGGCAACACATATCGGAAATTCATGCCTCCTGTTTTCCTGCCTCCTGTTTTCCTGGAACGTTTTAATTCAACAGCCCCCTCGAGAAGTTAAATCGCCCCCCAGGGGGCATTAACGGCTGGCACGAGAACCACACAGTGTACGCCACTCCCATCGATATCGGCCTCCGGCGATTTTCATTAAAGTCTTTATCACGATCTTCAAGTCGTTATCATACATTTCTGGCAATGCCCCGATGAGGATCCAAGGGAGGGTTAATGAGTTCATGACTTCCTACAAAGAACACTTTGCTATAGCTGTTTATATTTCTACATGCACCAATCTACAGAATGTTTGACCATCTCTTGGAAAATGACGTAGCAGAAAAACTAAAGGTCTTAGAAATGTCAAGGAATTCAGCTTTTTAGTTTCTTACCTACGGCCTGCCGCCTGACTAGTTGCAGAAAACATTCCAGCCAGTTAAGGACGCCCATTCACATGCTGACTGTGTCTGTTACCGACAACAAAGCCGACATCGTTCGTGAGCCTATGAAGTTACCGCCTGTATTTCGAAGTAAATTTGAATTTAACTATGAAATACAATAATAGACAACCCTGAAGTTATATGAATCCTATATTCGGCGGCGACATTATAAAAAGAACTGGGAACAAACAATAAATTTGCGTCCTTTTGATTAATGGTAATTAATTTGTATGAGAGACAAGAATAATTACCACCATTATCACTTTCTTGGCGAGATTTCTGAAATTATCTACGACCTACAGTTTGCTTGGGGAACGATTGATTTGGCAGTTTATTTATTTGACCGCCACAGGGATAACACTTTCCCTTTGGAAATCACTATCCTGAAATACTATCGGCCTTCGAAAAACATATATGACTGCACGTTCTAATAATTGTAATAATTAAATGGTAAGCACGCACAAAATGACACATAAAATGAACGCAAACCAAACGAAAGGTCTCCGTAATTCAATGTTTCACTTTCTTTCATTGGTATACTTTTACTATGCTTTTTACTTCGAGGATGATTAAATAATCTAGTCTACACCCAAAAATAATTTTTTTACAGTTTCTTAATATGGAACAGTTTTACGACACTTACAAGAAATGAACAGCATAGCGATAATCTGGTATCGGCAATGATAACTGAGACAACAGCAAGTGAGCAAAATAGACCAGAAACCAAGAGCAAAAGAGACAATAACAAGAGATCTTTCCACACTATTACACGTCTATTTATATTATTTCATCAGTGTTATCTTTGGGTATATTTTATCCTCGTAATGGATACAAAGTTCACACATGTCTCATTACAAACGAGTAGATGTTTGTCAGAATAAAATTTAACATTATTTCAGTTTAGAGTGCTAGACGCTGTGATTTGGTAATTATTTCTCTCGAAAAGGGGGAGAATTCTTTATGACTGGTTGTGACGCCACAAGGATATTAGCAGTAACGCCAAACAACAATGGTCAAGCTGTGTTCCAAGACGATTGGCTCGTCTTCACACAGCACACATTGTCCAGGTCTGAGTTTGTGAGAACGACCATGAATTATTGAGTCTCCCTCACCATCACAGTTACCAGATCTCACTTTGATTTACATTGATTTTCTTTTCATTAAAGATTAAAATTTTAAAACGTTGTGCGTTTGAATAGAAATCAAACAACAGACGAGAAGAAAAACAGCCGATCAGTCTCGAAATATAAATAAATTAAATCATACCTAAACTTCCCATTCTTACTCCGACTGGCACAGTGTTGGTCCATGGGGATAGTGTACATAGGAGAACGTAACAAATTTTAGATTCCAAAATGGCTGTGAGCACTATGGGACTTAACATCTGAGGTCACCAGTCCCCTAGAACTTAGAACTATTTAAACCTAACCAACCTAAGGACACACATCCATGCCCGAGGCAGGATTCCCACCTGCGACCGTAGAGGTCAATTTTAGATTCGCATGAAGGAATGCACAATAGAGCACGCCATAAGCTGTTTCCGACATATCCTACTACTGTTTTTGTTCTTGTGAGACACAACTTTGTGTTTGTGCATCACTCGTAGACATTCTTGTTTATGTACATTTAAGTACTGCGTAATTGATCGAAGTTATCTGGAAGATAATTTTAATTCTTCATTTACTGAACATTATGTTGAGTGGAATTCCACGCATTTTTAAGGCTTGTTATATAACATGTAGACGGTTAGCCATTCTTCGTCGGTCGTACGCTGTTTGTTACCTAGAAACGAAAGAAGGTCTCCTACAATGGAAAATATCTCAGCAAATAAGCTGAGTTTCTTTAATGTCTTAGCAATTTTACCTGTCTTGAAAAAGAAAATTTGTGTGTATTGTGCCTATGCTCGTCGTCAAATATGTGGAGTCGGTTCGTTAGACAAACAATTCAAACAAGGCGTATTAATGAGTTTTATTACAAAAAAGTAATTGACAATACTTAACTTTGACAGTTATACAGAAGTCTATAAGGGCGACATACAAAATAAGCAATATCTACAGTATAACAATTTCCCAGTCTGTGTTACATAGAGTGTACAAGCGAAGTAACGAGCGTAGACGCTTCTATCCAAGTCGCTAGTCTTGAAGCGGCTATTCAACTGGGAAGGTGCCAGCCTGTCGCGGCGCTTGTGTCCTCTTCACACTGGGGCCGCTGCTGTCACATTGTCGTCCTGGAGAAGGGTCGGGCAGCGTGCGACAGCCTGACGTTTTCTCACAGCCATCTACCCTCTATCGTTCCCGACTGGCGCACCGGCTCTTGACTTTACGCCGTAAGAGTGTTAGTTTCCAGTCATTTCTATTTATAAATGTATTTCACGTGTAATCGATTTTTATGATATTGCTACTTAATTTAATATCACTTGGTGGTTGTTGGTGGGTAGCACAGTAAAATGTAGCGGATAGACTAAAAAATGGTTCAAATGGCTCTGAGCAATATGGGACTTAACATCTTAGGTCATCAGTCCCCTAGAACTTAGAACTACTAAAACCCAACTAATCTAAGGGCATCACACACTTCCATGCCCGAGGCAGGATTCGAACCTGCGACCGTAGCAGTCCCGCGGTTCCGGACTGCAGCGCCTAGAACCGCATGGCCACCACGGCCTTGAGGATAGACTACTGAATATAGTATCAACAAGATTTTCATGATGGCAACACTTTAAAATTTTGATAGCATATTTATTCCTTGGCCCATAGCCACGCTGTACCTAGGATCGTTTTTTCCACATTTGGAGACACCTGATTTTCCCGGATTACTTTTTGTGATCAGAGAAAACGACTGCAGCACGTAAACAGTGAAAGGTATCATTTAAAAATCTAACAAGGAAATACTCTAAAGCCGCGCGGGATTAGCCGAACGGTCAGGCGCTGCAGTCCTGGACTGTGCAACTGGTCCCGGACGAGGTTCGAGTCCTCCCTCGGGCATGGGTGTGTGTGTTTGTCCTGAGGATAATTTAGGTTAAGTATTGTGTAAGTTCAGGGAGTGATGACCTAAGCAGTTAATTCCTATAAGATAAAAAAACTCTAAATCTCTATTACAGGCGAAATTCAGAAGATGTTCCAAGGTGCAGCACACAAGACAGCAGTCACTAGAAAACTCTCTATCCATTCGTTTAGCTGATAATCTGTTACATGACTTAACCAAAATGCTGTCTGCCTTTTAAAATAAATGCTCAGAGGGCACTGATATTGCTAGAATAATGTCAGATACTTATCGGCTATCTAATACAACTGGGGGAAGAAAGTTTCATGTCTTTTTATTGCCACTGATCCAGGAATTCTTGAGCTTAAACTGTTTCAAACGGAAATACAGAACCAAACTACTATGTCGAATCATGAAATCAACGGGATTTAAAGTGAACGAACTGCGAACGAAACGTTCCCAAGGTTAACGAGGCGTGGCAAATGTTTTTGTACTGGAACTCTGTCGTTCGTACGTACACCACTCGTTCAATGGATGGCCTGTTGGTGCTCCCACGTTTAATTTTTGGAAGTGTTGGAACTGAGTCATGCGTGCAAAAGTTTGGGTGAATAATAAAGGTGTAATAAATCATTCTAGGATTTTTTTCTTTCTGCATGTGGCTGGGGCCTCCGGTCGCCTGGTGAAAATTTTTTTAGTTGACGCCACTTCGGCGACTTCCGGGTAGGCATAGGGAAAACTGACCAATTAAAACCGATGCCTGTATTTTAGTTCTGAATAACCGGGTATTTTTCGGTATTTGTTTGGTCTCAGTTATAACAGGTATTCTCTATTTTCTACTGATAACCGAAATATCAATTAAAAATAGCAGCAGAACTAAAATTTTTCTTTTTTGCAAAATCTATTTTTAAAAAGGAGTGATTTCTATTTGTAAAATTTTCATTAGTCTGAAATTTACGTTATTATAGAAAATGGAAAAAGCGACCAGTGCAATTTTAATAACAGTGCCGACAGAAACGAGCAAGAAACGTGTGGCATGGCATCGAAATCTAACCTGGCGGCCCTCGAATTGCATTCTACCGCTTCGACCACTTTTCGATAGACCCCCATCCTCCCCTATAGCCCCTTCTTACGCCCACCAATTTAGCCTCCGTCGATGTCGGCTGCTTCTGCCAGGACAATGAATTCCTTCTTCTTACTTTTGTCCCATAACTAAGTTCCTCTTTGACCTTATCATCGTTGTTTTCTGTTCTTCACGTAACGTTAGAGTTTAAAATTATAGTTACATATAAATACTCAGCATATAAAGAACGTAATTTGCTTCTTCTTGATTTAAGACAAAACATAAATAAGTAGAAAAAAAGTAATACGTGGGAAGGAAAAAGAATGATATCTTCAATCTGGTGTAAGTAGGCTGTTTAGGTTTTTTTATTGGTAACGCCGCCACGTAGCGCTCTGTATAAAAATCACTGGCTGTGCCATGTGCAGTCTGTGGCTGGTTTGCATTGTTGTCTGCCATTGTAGGGTTGGGCAGCTGGATGTGAACAGCGCGTAGCGTTGCGCAGTTGGAGGTGAGCCGCCAGCAGTGATGGACGTGGGGAGAGAGATGGCGGAGTTTTGAAATTTGTAAGAATTGGTGTCATGAAGTGATATATATATTATGACTTCTAAGGTAAATACATTGTTTGTTCTCTATTAAAATCTTTCATTTGCTAACTATACCTATCAGTAGTTAGTGCCTTCCATAGTTTGAATCTTTTATTTAGCTAGCAGTAGTGGCGCTCGCTGTATTGCAGTAGCTTGAGTAACGAAGATTTTTGTGAGGTAAGTGATTTGTGAAACGTATAGGTTAATGTTAGTCAGGGCCATTCTTTCGTAGGGATTTTTGGAAGTCAGATTGCGTTGCGCTAAAAATATTGTGTGTCAGTTTAAGCACAGTCATGTATAATTCTTCTAAGAGGACGTTTCATATGTCGACTCTTAGCCGAGGATACCTCACTGGAATCTTCTGATTTTTTCCTTGTAGTTTGTGTAATTAGTGTAGCTTTTGAGTATTGCTAGCGCGTAATCATAGAGAGAATTTCCTTTGTAGTTACAGACTTTCATTGTTGTATAGTAAAATAGTTGTGGCATGCATGTAGTTTTGCACGAAGTATTTCGCAGCTGCGCTTGCAATTAACTAGATATTATTTTCAGTGATATGTTAATGTGTTCTCTTATTTTTGCTCTTCAAATTGTGCTTTTTTGTGTTGTCGTGTGAAATATTGTGACAATAATGGCGTGTGAAAAACGTAATACTAGGCTCCAAAGTAAACTGAGAAATGACAGTGAAGATGAAAGCAGTGTATTAGCGCCACCATGTAATGAATTAACTAAAGTTCAAAGTAGTAATCTGATAATTGTGCATAGGGAAATGGAGCGGGTTGCAAATAATGGTGTAGGCAGTGAAACAATTAGTGAACAGGGAAGCGTTATCGATCGATCGGTCGGCAACAGTTCGCCTCAGGAATCGGAAATGACAGGACACAATCTTGCAAATACTGCACATACAGGTTTTGGGTCCTCACCGTTTTCTAAAATAAGTCAAGACACATTTTCTTCTTGTCAAAATGTGAATATTGCCGGTGCAACTTCACTGCCGAAAAGCACTGAGGAACATGTTTCAGACACCAGTGCTTTGTTATTACAGTTAATGCAACAAATGAGACAAAAGCTACAAAAGATAGATACCACACCTGAACAAAATCAGAAACAAATGGGACAAAATCTTCAAAAGTTAGACACAATGGAACAAAATCAGAGACAAACACAGCAAAAGCTTCAAAAGTTAGACACAATGGAACAAAAGCTTCAAAAGTTAGACACCACACTTGAACAAACACGTGAAGATTTAACTACTGAGTTACATAACATTGAATCGAAATGTCAAAAAATCTGTAATGAGGTAAAAACACAAATTTGTGAGCATTTTCAACCTATTTTTTCCCGGCATTACAGAATCATGAAGCAGCCATAAAAGAACTGCAAACTATTGTTCGTGAAAATCACGACACCTTGCAAACTAAAATGGACTCGGTTGCATCCACCGATTCGGTTACGCAACTTGCAAGAACTCAGGAAAACTTAAAGGACACAGTAGATTCCATTTCAACACAAATGGACACTCTGAAACTTGGTTCAGAAAAACACACTGAGGAAATGTGTTCACTATCGGAGAAAGTAGCCGAACTTTCAGATCAGTTCATTAACTTAGCTACAAGAGTCTGAACAAATTAGGAAATTCAAACAAAATCAGAATCAAATTAATACACAACACCAAAGAGAAATCCGGGAAATGCAAGATCAGCTGACACAGGTAATACAAGAATTACGTATTTCAGAGGACACTCGCACTATAATACGGGAAGAGGGACATAAAAATACGGAACTGCCACAAAATAATAACACAGGACATTTCGAAAATCATGAAAGAAATTGGCAAGGTGCACCGAATTTTGAGATGGAACCGCCGACACGACGTAACAATGACCGATATGCTACTCGCCTACACGATGATTTTGACTATAAGCTGTTCATTACTGCACGTAAATTCAAAACATTTAAGAAATCTGGCAACGACATTCATCCACAAGCGTGGCTTCATAAATTCTCTTATTGTTTTCCTCCCAACTGGTCATTAGAGCACAGATTAGAATTTATGTGTGGCTACTTGGAGAACGAACCAGCTGTAAGAATGCGATCGGTCATTCACGATTGTCACAGTGAAAGAGAATTTTATCATGCCTTCCTCTCAGCATATTGGTCTCAAGCTACACAAGACCGATGAAACATTTCGAACAATCTGAATTTTCCAGTCTTGTCAAATATTTTGAAGGCATGTTACATAAGAATCAGTATCTTTCAAACCCATACAGCCCCTCAGAACTCATCCGCATTTGCTTAATCAAATTACCTGAACATTTACGACAGATTATTTTAGCAGGACGATGCAAAGACGACATTGAAGCTTTTCAGGGACTGTTACAAGAACTAGAAATTGACACTGACAATCGCGGAACGCGAAAACAGGAGCACAACAATTACAGGTCACACCTATCACAATTCCGCGATGACAGAAATAATACACCACAAGGCTATTCGTACAACGTAAATCGTGACCAAAACAGTCACCACCTGTATGACAACCGTTGGCAGAGTAGTAATTATTACAGGGAAAGAGCACCTCTCCGCGGTAATGACTATCACAGAGACAATCAGAGAAACAGAGAATATCGAAACCAAAATAATTATTATCAAGGCAGACAGAATAACTTAAGACGCAACGGTCCAGCGCGCAGTTACGATTCAGGGAGAAATTCTCCACCACGTGACCGACAAGACAGAAACAATGGAATCTACCGACATGACGACACACGATATGATCGTAACGACAGACCTGAATTGCAGCAGAACTGGCGGGATTCAAACAGAGCAGGGTCCTCTCGACAAGGTGAATTTGTAGAAGTTAGGTCTCCAAATCCCATTAACGACGCGCGCCAACAAAGACACAACAGGCAATGACTCGCACCGCAGGCAGCCGCGTGCGCCGGCCGGCTCTGAGAAAAATAACATAGACGCTAACCTTGAGAAAAATTCCAGTATTCTTTACCGACGTATACCGCATGATAATTGCGTTCAGGTTAATTCTGAGCACTAGGAAGAGTAAAAGATTGCACCACATTTCACATGTAAAACCGTTTATTGAAATATAATCTGCTTTTTAACTTTGTCTTTGCCTTAAAGCATTTCACTTCACATTTCTAGTATGCTTTGTCACACTGAGAAACTGTTAACATGCAACAATGTTTTGAAGTTAACTATCCAGTGTAGAACCTAGGGAACATTTTTAAACAGAAATTACAAATGCATTGTTATAGTGAACGGACGACGCATTCTTGTTATTTGTACATTCTTGCTTGTTAGTTGCATGATTACGTAACGACTATAAGGCTTACATACTTAGAACATATACTGTTAATGAGATTTTAGTGCAACATTTTGGTTTAGTTGAAAAAACATTCTGGATTTAAAGTACTTTCTGTGAGATACCAGATGACACAGTGGTTAGTATATGTGACAGCTACACGATTATATCACGACGATACTAATGAGTGACAATTTACAATGTTGCTTTCGCGGTGTATCTGTTTTACATCTGCACAGTTTTTCTGAATTCTTCTGGAAAGTATAACTTGTTTTAGTTGTAACTTTTGTGGTACAGCTACAATGAGACAGCCTTTTCCGTCGCACAACAATACGCTACAGCACAGTACTTTCTTCATCACGGCAATAAGCGTAATAACTAAGATATCTATACGCAAAGCATTTCGCTTTTGTTTATCATGAGGTAAGTACATTGACCTCTGCAGAACTTAGCTTTCGAAGGACGATAACTACGACACTTCCACAGAGATTATCTTACAACAAGACACAGTTTAGCGCTACAGTACACGTATTTGAGTGATTAATTTTGTACTTAAAACATTTACTTTTAAAGATATTTGAAGTTCAATGATACAAAGGTTTTCCGTGATACATTTCATTCCATTGCTGTAATCTGTGACACCTGAGGATATAATTACATTTATCCTTAGGGGGGTACACGCTTACTTTGTGTACCATGTGTTTGGCAAGCACAAGGAGCCCTAGCTAATATGGTATTAACTTATACAACTTTACACATCGGTACCATATTTCTCTAAAACATAAATTACACAGCTATCTGGTAATTTAACTGTTAGAGACAAACATTTATTATACTACATCAGTGACAGATGTTTACGTAATTACACTGTTAGATAACTTCACACTTACGAAATTGTATTTTGTCTGTACTTTGTGAACTGTTCATATTTTTTCGGAACCATTGTGATACTGTGAGAGCTTTGAATGACATATTTGGTATGGGATCATGATTTTTAAAGTACGTTTGAGGCAGATGACACTTTTGACATGAGCAGAGAATTTTTTTTTTAGGTTTTGAAATTATTGGAGGAAGCTACGACGATTTTGAGAGTTGACTGAGGTGTTATGATGTTATTATTACGATGACTATGTGTATTATGCTGCTGAGGTATGTTTATGATCAATAAGCTGATGCTATATGAGGAATTTGATTATGATACTTATTTGTTATGATGAAATGTTGAAGAAGTGTCTACGAATATGTATATGTGTAATAAAGCAAGGAATAATGAGTAGTGGTTAGGGTCTCTGGTTTGTGAAAAAGGATGTTGGATACCGAGAATCGTACTTTAAGAGTTATGAAATGTGTGTATATGCGTGAATGTATCACTATGCTGGCGAAAACTTTTTTTGGACACTATTATATTTAAATGATTTTATTTCTACAGATTTGTAACGCAAATTCTTGACCTGAGAATTTTTTTTATATGAGACTGCCACTGTAGCGGAAACTGGTGTCGTAAATATTTCGGTAAGACAGTTAAGTGACCACCTGCACGTAATGCGTCGTGGGCACTCAGCTGGGCGACAGCCACCTGGAAACAAGCCATTAGTGTGTGCCTTTCAGAGGCACAGGTAAAAAAAAGAGCCATTATCCTCGCTATTGACATTCTTCCGTAGAAAGCATAGTAAATACGACACCTTCAAACTTGAAAACATGATTACACGGTAGAGTTCTTAATTTATGATATTTACTGAAGTGAAATGATGAGGAACGTTTCATGTCTATTGTCTATCTAGTTGAAAGATTGTTTACTGCACTATGAAACGCCATATGGCTAGCGAATAAACGTTTCACGCCTTGCTTTGCCTATTTTGTTTAATATCTAGTTTATAGCTGCACTGCAGCATTGGTTACTATATAATTTAATGAATGTACTAATATAAATATTTTATGCCTACAGATCCAGTAAATAATAACTTTATGTTTCAAAAAGACATTTCCCGTGACAGGATTTGCAAAAATAATGTTTTTACGATTTGGTAACTTATCTGCTAGCGTATGTTCTCGTGATGCATCACTCTAGTGTTAAGATGTGACATAGGTATTAAATATTTTTACTGTAATATTTTTTTTCTGCTTGTGGGTTTGTCATGTTTAGATATAAGTTATTACATTTACTGCTGCTTGCTTTGCCAATTTCTATTTTTTGTTATTGCTGTTTGTATTAATTGTTTTGTGGTGCTGCATTGCCTCGTCCCTTAGTTTAGCATCTGAGCTCAGTAGATTTACGTTAGCTTAAGAGGGGGTAGCCTATATAAGAGAATGAGTTGTGATGAATTTGAAGAAATGCACTGAGAGGTTATACGAGAAAAGTACAGAAATCAGGTATAATTAGGACTTTTTGGAAATAATGAAGAACAAAGGGAGATCTCCAATAAGTAAAGAAATTTTTGTTTGCAAAATACTGCAGTAAAACAAACCCTGTCCTTTCCTTGTGTTATCCCACTATGTGTTTGTGTACCCTTGTGTATTTATGTTCTTCTTTATATGTTTATCTGATAAGACTTATGTTGTAGAATTTTCTAATACTCAGTTACATTCACTATGATGAGGAATACTGTTATCCTCAAATATAATTTGCATTAATAATATGTCATTTTCTTTGTAAATATGTTTAGAAATTATTTATTCTGTTTTGTTTTAATGCTCATGTGTAAACTTGATGTTTCAAAAGTTATTCTGATCTTTTATGTATGTACTTATGTCATAATTTTTGTAACACTGATGTATTTGTTATTTGGATTGTTTTGTAAAGCCTGTATTACTGCAAATGTTATCTGTACTATTATGTTCTTCAATGATATATTTTGTACCTTTGTTATCGTATTCTCATGTTATAAAATTGTAATTGACACCTGTTCATCAAATTAAGTAACTTGTGAGTTACATTTCACTGCACACGTTTCTGTTGGTCATAGTATATGGACAAAATATGAAAAGTAGGGACTGATAGTGTTTGCACGCGTGTTAATAATTCAGAAAGGGACTGGATAACAGCATTGCTTGTTGTCAGGACATTTCAAAAACAATTTTTGTGAGTGCACAAGTGGTGGTTATGGTCTTGCTATATTATCCGCAAGACTCTTCAATGGTGATTGTGCGCCTGCACAGTCAAACAGATGGCTGCTGGCCATCTCTACCACGACTACAGTGGGTCTGCTCTGTGATGACCTACCTACTGATAGTCTTCAACGTTGACTGACTCTGCTGTGGCCCATTACCTGTCTGCATGTCAGGAGTCAGCACTGTCTTTCGTTGGAAGGACAACACTACTTCTTCAAGACTGCTTAGAAATCCACTACTTCCAAGTGCAATTTCTTTTATTGCTCAGACTTTGAAAAAAAACACTGCAATTTTACTGTGATGAACGATCAGGACTGTCTTTATGGACTGTGAGAAAATTTTAGCCTCTGACCAACATTGTATCAATAAGTGTGTGCATTTGATATCTTTGTTATAGTAATTATGAAAAATTATATCAAATCATTATTGGCCACTGCCCAAAACAATTTGTAAAATTTTTTTGTGGGAGCATGGGGGCTATGTAAGTAGGCTGTTTAGGTTTTTTTATTGGTAACGCCGCCCCCACGTAGCGCTCTGTATAAAAATCACCGGCTGTGCCATGTGCAGTCTGTGGCTGGTTTGCATTTTTGTCTGCCATTGTAGCGTTGGGCAGCTGGATGTGAACAGCGCGTAGCGTTGCGCAGTTGGAGGTGAGCCGCCAGCAGTGATGGACGTGGGGAGAGAGATGGCGGAGTTTTGAAATTTGTAAGAATTGGTGTCATGAAGTGATATATATATATTATGACTACTAAGGTAAATACATTGTTTGTTCTCTATTAAAATCTTTCATTTGCTAACTATACCTATCAGTAGTTAGTGCCTTCCATAGTTTGAATCTTTTATTTAGCTGGCAGTAGTGGCGCTCGCTGTATTGCAGTAACTTGAGTAACAAAGATTTTTGTGAGATAAGTGATTTGTGAAACGTATAGGTTAATATTAGTCAGGGCCATTCTTTCGTAGGGATTTTTGGAAGTCAGATTGCGTTGCTCTAAAAATATTGTGTGGCAGTTTAAGCACAGTCGTGTATAATTCTTCTAAGGGGACGTTTCACTGGAAATAACTATTATTCAATAAGGAAATCCACAGTATAGCATTTTATTTTGTTGGGGAATAAGAGCTCTTCTATGGTTTAGAAACATCACTTATCTGTGTTTGTCTTTGGTCTATTCTACTCACTAAAGTAAGTTTAAATTTTGTCCATCGGCGTATCTGCTGGTATTTGATGCACAGAAATCTGTGCTCCAGATATTTTTCCTTGACAGTAGGACCATTTGATAGTTTGTCAATGCTTGAGTTAAGCTTTCCATTTGTTCCTATTGCTTTATTTAATACCCGACACGGCATTGACTGCATTTGGATATTTAAATGTTTGTTGGATACGTTTGCCCACATTGCTGTCCAGTTTCTGTTGGTATATTTTCTATCCATCCAATTCACATTGGATTTACGGAGCCTCCCTTTATATACACTCCTGGAAATGGAAAAAAGAACACATTGGCACCGGTGTATCAGACCCACCATACTTGCTCCGGACACTGCGAGAGGGCTGTACAACAATGATCACACGCATGGCACAGCGGACACACCAGGAACCGCGGTGTTGGCCGTCGAATGGCGCTAGCTGCGCAGCATTTGTGCACCGCCGCCGTCAGTGTCAGCCAGTTTGCCGTGGCATACGGAGCTCCATCGCAGTCTTTACCACTGGTAGCATGCCGCGACAGCGTGGACGTGAACCGTATGTGCAGTTGACGGACTTTGAGCGAGGGCGTATAGTGGGCATGCGGGAGGCCGGGTGAACGTACCGCCGAATTGCTCAACACGTGGGGCGTGAGGTCTCCACAGTACATCGATGTTGTCGCCAGTGGTCGGCAGAAGGTGCACGTGCCCGTCGACCTGGGACCGGACCGCAGCGACGCACGGATGCACGCCAAGACCGTAGGATCCTACGCAGTGCCGTAGGGGACCGCACCGCCACTTCCCAGCAAATTAGGGACACTGTTGCTCCTGGGGTATCGGCGAGGACCATTCGCAACCGTCTCCATGAAGCTGGGCTACGGTCCCGCACACCGTTAGGCCGTCTTTCGCTCACGCCCCAACATCGTGCAGCCCGCCTCCAGTGGTGTCGCGACAGGCGTGAATGGAGGGACGAATGGAGATGTGTCGTCTTCAGCGATGAGAGTCGCTTCTGCCTTGGTGCCAATGATGGTCGTATGCGTGTTTGGCGCCGTGCAGGTGAGCGCCACAATCAGGACTGCATACGACCGAGGCACACAGGGCCAACACCCGGCATCATGGTGTGGGGAGCGATCTCCTACATTGGCCGTACACCTCTGGTGATCGTCGAGGGGACACTGAATAGTGCACGGTACATCCAAACCGTCATTGAACCTATCGTTCTACCATTCCTAGACCGGCAAGGGAACTTGCTGTTCCAACAGGACAATGCACGTCCGCATGTATCCCGTGCCACCCAACGGGTTCTAGAAGGTGTAAGTCAACTACCCTGGCCAGAAAGATCTCCGGATCTGTCCCCCATTGAGCATGTTTGAGACTGGATGAAGCGTCGTCTCACGCGGTCTGCACGTCCAGCACGAATGCTGGTCCAACTGAGGCGCCAGGTGGAAATGGCATGGCAAGCCGTTCCACAGGACTACATCCAGCATCTCTACGATCGTCTCCATGGGAGAATAGCAGCCTGCATTGCTGCGAAAGGTGGATATACACTGTACTAGTGCCGACATTGTGCATGCTCTGTTGCCTGTGTCTATGTGCCTGTGGTTCTGTCAGTGTGATCATGTGATGTGTCTGACCCCAGGAATATGTCAATAAAGTTTCCCCTTACTGGGACGATGAATTC
Organism: Schistocerca gregaria; assembly: GCF_023897955.1. Classification (NCBI taxonomy): domain Eukaryota; kingdom Metazoa; phylum Arthropoda; class Insecta; order Orthoptera; family Acrididae; genus Schistocerca; species Schistocerca gregaria. Next base: position 214,022,989 of record NC_064931.1, read on the forward strand.
ATGGTGTTCTTATTTCAATTTCCAGGAGTGTACATCCGCTGATTTTATGGAAATCTTGTGTCTTATACAGTCCAGTGTATAATTGTATGATATGTAGTATACCATAACCCAATCCAAGACGTGACTGATGTGAGATATATTCACCGGTGGACTAAGGCTTTGTGGTCGAATCTGTTTCAGAATTCCAGCTGTTAAACGAGTCGGTAGCGCTTCTGCTCCCGTTTGCGATTCATACAAATGTAAGGCATTCCACAGTTCCAATCCTCCTTCACTGTGCGGTAAAGCTAAAGCTGACATTTTTACCTTGAAGATATTATGCCACTAAAAAAACCCGTGTTATTGCAGGTTTGATCCAGTATGTGATTAGTTTCGTTGATTGTATTATATGTGTTATGTACTATAATTTAGCCACTATGTGTTTATTATTTACTGTCTGGATCATAGAACGGCCTCTGTACGTATTTTCTTTCAGTTTCCTTCAAACAACGCTCAATATCTTTTTCCAGTTACTTGCAGCCATTTTTGATGGTTGGTGTACATGTCTGTACATAGTACTTTTGGGATTTTTGTCTCCTGAAATCCATGATTGTTGGCTAATCGTACACACTTTCCTAACATAAAAATGTTGGTCTTGTGGATGTTAACTTCAGCACATGATATTGCGCTGTAAGTGTCTACTGCTATTCCGACATCGTCATCATAAGCTTTACATCCAGGATTCACAACAAAGACATGTAATGGTGAAAGTTGATATTCTACCACCAACAAAAGAGGATCCAACGCTACTGCAAACACCATCAAGGATAAAGGACATCCTTGCTTTACGGATCGATTTCTCTGTATTAAATCCCTCAGTTGATCACTTACCACAATTCTCGAGCTTGCTGGACTGAACGTTTACGAATTCTTAACTAAATGCTTTTGAGGTAATTACGCTGTAAAGGTACTTGTCACTTATTTTGTCATACTCTTTCAAGAAGTCAACTGATGATATGGCTGCACTCGGTTTTGTTGTTGTCGTTGCCCCTATCAAGTTTTTATAATCAGTTACGGCCTCTCCTATAGATTTGCCTGGAACAGCGCTTGCCTGATTGTCTGATACGATTTTCTTCACCACCTGTGTGAATCTGATTTTCAATACTTTCTTTAACATCTTATAGTCAGAGTTCAAAATAGAGATTGGCCTGAACTTAGGTAAATGTTTCGGCTGCATCTCTTTTGGAATGAGCATGATTAGACCTTCTTTAAAATCTCGCGAAATGTAGCCGTGTGTCCAAATACAGTTCATGACACTAGTGATATGCTGTTTGATAATTTCACAAAATTTCTTATAGAACTCAGCTAGTATTCAATTTGAGCCTGGTGACGTACATTTTGCTACTTATATTATCGATTCAAGAATTTCTTCCTCTATGAAAGGGTTGCGTAGTGATCGATTACCTTCTAAATCAAGCTTGTCTGCTGCATGTCTCAAAAGATCATGACCTTCTGTATCATCGGTAAGATCTTCTCCATAGAGGCTTTGAAAATATCTATTACCTTCTTGTAGAATGGCTTTCTGATCTTTCACAACATTGCTTTTCCCCGCTTGGATTTCCTTTACTATTTGTTGATTCCTACTTTTGTCATGTTTAGAAGACCGCTTATCTTCATTGATGACTTTGACTCTTGCTTTCAAGTCATCAAACTGTTGCGATTTTGTACGTAAAATTGTTGCCTTCACTTTATTAATACCATGTCTATCCCACACTAAGTCCGTACGTCTGCCACATAAGTAACGGAGACATGAGTAGTAGAAGTTTAAGTTGCCTCTTTGTTCTCTCCTTTTTCAGTTTGAAAAGCGTATTAAAATTTTTATAATCCTTGGCTTTTGCCAGCTTTAGTCACCAGTCCAGTGGGTAAGGACATATCTGCTGTTGCTTTGTACAGGTCCGCCATACTCCATGAAATTCGTGTTCTAATACTCTGTCCAAGAGGATACTGACATTAAGCTTCAATATTCCTCTTGCACGTTTGATTTGCTGTGCTTGCGTCTTGATATATGTCATGTGACAATGGTCAAAGAAGGCAAACGGTGCTATTTCAGAATTAACTAAATTTGTGTTAATGGCCCTGCTATATACACTCTACCCAGCTTGCTCACTGATGTACTCGTTACGCATTTGTATGTCGGTACTGCTGCATTTTTTGGTTTCCTCGTGTCCTGAAAGCAAAGGCTTTCAACGAGCGTCTGTAGTCCTGCCGAAGTACTGAAATTTATTTGTTGATCAATAACATTTAATATGCAGTTGAAATCACCATCTAAGGTAATTTTCTGCGGATTCTATTTCCGTTTAAACAAAATGCTTTATCTGTTTTGTTACCTGATCCAAAATATTCACTACCAATGGGTCAACAGAAGTCCGAATCCATTTGTTCCATTTCCGAAAATGAAATATCTTCTCTTACTGGTACACGTGTGCCGCTGAAATCAGTTCTGGCGATATTCAAGAAAGGTTCGTAGCCTATGACATGGATTTCCTCTGTACTAACTTCTTGTAAGAGTTCTACGTCCACAAGATAGCAGTAAGGAAAATCAGCAAGTAATGATATTTTTAATTTCCTCGTTAGTTAATTAACATGTATTGTGGTAGTGTTATATGTCTGCTCGATTAAATCCTAGCGTGATTGGGATGGATAGAGAAGAAGAATTAAAAATCTCCCTCTGAGTCTGGAGGTTCATCTTCCCAGAATACGTACTTCTGAATGCCACTTACTTGCCTCACGTCCTCATGCTCTCATGCGTACACAACTTCGTCTGATACAACTACTCGATCTTTGTTTTCAGCCCTATGTTTCTTTTTACTACAACATGGAGTGTCAGTACCCTACCTCATGGGCTTTCCTTGTTTCTGTGATGACCATATCTGTGGTCTGCTTCCGACCCTTCCCCTGCTAGCGAGCGGTGAGGCTGACCTTTTCGGTTGTTTTCTGCTACACTATCCACAAGAAGCGTCTTCATTTCGCAGTCCGCAGACTGATATCCGCTGCAATTTCTTCGTAACTTACTCGTCTGTTAATCATTTGTTCCCCACTCGTAGTTTCCATAATTTCCTTTCCCTATTTATTGACGAATCACTTACTTCTTGTGCAGAGTTATCTCTCATGTCCACTTCGTGGATGCTTAGCTGAGTTTCTTCAGTTTGTTCCATTTTACTGACTTTCAGTTCTGTTTACATCTAATCATTCGAATTTTATGGACTCTGTTGGACCATATCAAATACGTCAATTGGTGTACACATGGCTCTGAAGTGCTCACTATTTCCACTTCATTTGTTTTCAGTGCATTATTTGTTCTTCTAGCCGCTCCACTTGACAGTCTTGCCGGTACTGCAAACGATGACTTCATTTCGCCTAGAGAAAGTGGCTACATTCGTGCTTATCTGCTGGAAGGCAGTGTCACCAGGGAGCTGTACAGGCATTCTGCGATCAGAAGAATCTCTCAAACGCCCCGAAATTGCACACCGAACAAGTACGGGGCTGATTTTCATATGTTACATACGCTCTGTGTCCACAAATAAAAGGATAGGACGGGACATCCACTCTAGCCACCGTGATTCCGTTCAGTTTACCAACGAAACAGTCCTCTGTCCATGTATCCTAGGTGATGCAATGAGATGCACCTGTTTTGTTATTCATTTAAATTTAAATGTAAAGTTCATGGTCATTAAAAAACAGCAGTATCTCATTGCAAATACACTCCTGGAAATTGAAATAAGAACACCGTGAATTCATTGTCCCAGGAAGGGGAAACTTTATTGACACATTCCTGGGGTCACATACATCACATGATCACACTGACAGAACCACAGGCACATAGACACAGGCAACAGAGCATGCACAATGTCGGCACTAGTACTGTGTATATCCACCTTTCACAGCAATGCAGGCTGCTATTCTCCCATGGAGACGATCGTAGAGATGCTGGATGTAGTCCTGTGGAACGGCTTGCCACGCCATTTCCACCTGGCGCCTCAGTTGGACCAGCGTTCGTGCTGGACGTGCAGACCGCGTGAGACGATGCTTCATCCAGTCCCAGACATGCTCAATGGGGGACAGATCCGGAGATCTTGCTGGCCAGGGTAGTTGACTTACACCTTCTAGAGCACGTTGGGTGGCACGGGATACATGCGGACGTCCATTGTCCTGTTGGAACAGCAAGTTCCCTTGCCGGTCTAGGAATGGTAGAACGATGGGTTCGATGACGGTTTGGATGTACCGTGCACTATTCAGTGTCCCCTCGACGATCACCAGAGGTGTACGGCCAGTGTAGGAGATCGCTCCCCACACCATGATGCCGGGTGTTGGCCCTGTGTGCCTCGGTCGTATGCAGTCCTGATTGTGGCGCTCACCTGCACGGCGCCAAACACGCATACGACCATCATTGGCACCAAGGCAGAAGCGACTCTCATCGCTGAAGACGACACATCTCCATTCGTCCCTCCATTCACGCCTGTCGCGACACCACTGGAGGCGGGCTGCAGGATGTTGGGGCGTGAGCGGAAGACGGCCTAATGGTGTGCGGGACCATAGCCCAGCTTCATGGAGACGGTGGCGAATGGTCCTCGCCGATACCCCAGGAGCAACAGTGTCCCTAATTTGCTGGGAAGTGGTGGTGCGGTCCCCTACGGCACTGCGTAGGATCCTATGGTCTTGGCGTGCATCCGTGCGTCGCTGCGGTCCGGTCCCAGGTCTACGGGCACGTGCACCTTCCGCCGACCACTGGCGACAACATCGATGTACTGTGGAGACCTCACTCCCCACGTGTTGAGCAATTCGGCGGTACGTTCACCCGGCCTCCCGCATGCTCACTATACGCCCTTGCTCAAAGTCCGTCAACTGCACATATGGTTCACGTCCACGCTGTCGCGGCATGCTACCAGTGGTAAAGACTGCGATGGAGCTCCGTATGCCACGGCAAACTGGCTGACACTGACGACGGCGGTGCACAAATGCTGCGCAGCTAGCGCCATTTGACGGCCAACACCGCGGTTCCTGGTGTGTCCGCTGTGCCGTGCGTGTGATCATTGCTTGTACAGCCCTCTCGCAGTGTCCGGAGCAAGTATGGTGGGTCTGACACCGGTGTCAATGTGTTCTTTTTTGCATCTCCAGGAGTGTAACATAACTCTGTGTTATTTTATTCCTTGGCATTAACGATAATTCCAATCTTGATCAAATTATTTGCTCATAAATTGACTAGATTATACGTTAATATACGAACAGAAATAAGACATCACATCACTTGAAGTTTGTTCTTGTAGTAATTTATTCATTTATTTATTTTATTTGGAACTCTCATGTTAACGCCAGTCTGATTAAAGTATTTGCCCATATATCGAATTTAATTCATGAAAACAAAAACAAATAACATCTATGAGCAAATTAGGCCTATGCCGTATCTTTTGTCAAGATCTTTCTAACAAGCAACAGGTGTATAGCACTTGTAGGATGCTGACGAAGTTTCGCTATCGCAGTGTAAATGCATAAATATTGTGTAAAAGTGCGTGAAGCGATGTGCCAACTGGCCATCCCAATGGAAGCAGAGAGATGGACACTAACAGAAAAAAGCCACCCATACTATCGCAGTAAGAACAAAAATAAGATTTTGCATCCATATCGATATACAAACAATACTCATGGCGATACATTAAAGTGTTGTATCTTCTTGTCACAGAGCCAGCACCTAGTATTATGCTAGAAATAGTGACGTAACTTCCAGAAAACCATCTGAGATGACTCTGAAAAGGTTAGAAAACCGGTTCACGGAATTATAAATAACTACCCAAACAGTGACTGGTTGCAGTTTTGTCTATTTAAAATCTGATAGATCTTAAACTTAAACCAGCATAAGTAACGGAAGCCGTGGTTAATGAACCATCTGTCTAAAACTAAACTCCGTCGGAACAGACCTCGGAAGGCCCAACAGTACCGACTGACCATCGTATCATCCTGGGCCGATAGGCGTCACCAAATGCAGATATGGAGGTACACGAGAACAGCACACCGTTCTCCGGGCCGTTGTCAGTTTTCGTGTCCGGAGCCGCGACTTCTCAGTCGAGTAGCTCTTCAATTAGCCACGCCTGCCAACAGTGCTCGGCCGACCCGGATTGTCACCCATCCAGATGATAGCCGAAGCCGACAGAGCTTAACTTCGGTGGTCCGAAGACAAACAGTGTTAGCACTGCGGTCATTACCCTTAAATGAACAACCATCGTGCTTAAATTTACCTGTACCGTTTGTAATTTGTAGGCTTCTTTCGCAGACTTCAATATTGATACACTTCACGGTTGTACTTTCTGTAACGTTATCCATTTGAACAGCGAAAGTTCATCATCATTCAGTTTTAATTCAAGGACCAGCCAGTTCCAACAGGAAAGTGGAGATGGACGTAAACTATTCCTCTCAAAGCTAAACCTCAACGTTGTATTCTATGAACAAGATATTTTCCACTGTACTTACAATTACAAAGCTATGGCATGAAAGCAAGCGACGTGCGAGCTCGCTATGAAAATGGTCTCTGCGTCTGCTAGGTCGCAGCGTACGAGCGCACACCATGACGGCTGGGAACGGACTGACCAATCAGCTATGAAGGTGGACAATACTAAGGTAATAATATCGAATGATACACACTGTAAAGTACTGATATGAATAAAAGTGTGAAATGATAAGTATAGAGTAAGATAATATCGCTATCGACATGGACGTACTCGAAACCAAAAGGAGTCGGTACTTCTCTCGCGTCCCTAGCCACAATACCTTCCCATCTTCCAGAAACGTCAGCGCATAGCTTCTCCTCCATTGTGGTTGATCAAACAGGACAATTTTCATCTGTTCTGTAGGACACGAGTTCACCTCAGAACTCTAGCCGTCGTCAAAATGCAAAAGGTGAGAGATGAAATTAAAAATAAAATAGAGCAAATTCTTCACGGTCGACTTGGATGTACATGCCATTTGTCCGCATTGCAACAAATGGTTCAAATGGCTCTGAGCACTATGAGACTTAACATCTGAGGTCATCAGTCCCCTAGAACTTAGAACTACTTAAACCTAACTAACCTAAGGACATCACACACATCCATGCCGGAGGCAGGATTCGAACCTGCGACCGTAGCGGTCGCGCGGTTCCAGACTGTAGCGCCCAGAACCGCTCGGCCACTCTGTCCGGCGCATTGCAAAAGTCACCAAACTGTTACAGAGACGAATTTGGTTCCTCTTCACTGAGCTGCCTCATGTAATTGTGTTCCAGAATTAGTAGTGTTCATTTTATTCGAGCAATATTTCTTTGTAGGATCCAAACCGCAACCCATAGGAGGTCAGAGACCACAGCGGCCGTTAAGGCAACGCCAGAAATGAGACAGTAGGGGGGCTTCGATCAATTGCTCACCAACTGCCGAATAAGTGGAGTGATTGCCAAGATGTCGACGAATACTCGCTGTATGGCGAACGCCCTGAACGAGATATGCACACATTGCTGTGCATCGGGTCATTCTGGGAGCAAAGGATATTCACCATTGGGTAGCTCCACGGAGGGAAGGCGATTGGACGTCGTAATCAGTGTAGTTGCTTATACAGTGAGGTGACTAAAGTCATGAGATACCTCCTAATACCGCTTCGGACCTCCTCTTGCCGGCCCTCGAGCAACAACACGACGTCACATGGACTCAACAGGCCCCCTTCAGAATTATTGAGCCATGCTGCCTCTATAGACGTTCATAATTGCGTAAGTGTTGTGGGTGCAGGATTTTGTGCACGAACTGATCTCTCGATTGTGTCCCATGAACATTAGATTGGATTCATGTCGAGCAGTGTGGGTGGCTAAACCTTTCGCTCGAATTGTTCAGAATGATCTTTAAACCAGTAGCTGAAACTGTGACCCAGTAATATGGCGCATTGTCACCCATAAAAACTCCATGGTTTAACGGCTGCAAATGGTCTCCAAGTCGACGAACATAAACATTTTCTATCAATGATCGGATCGGTTGTACCAGGGTACCCAGTGTATCCCATGTAAACACTGCCCACACCATTATGGAGCCACCACCAGCTTGCACAGTGCCTTATTGACAACTTGGATCCATGGCTTCGTGGGGTCTGCATCATACTCCAACCAAATCATCAACTTTTACCAGCAGGAAATGGCATTCATCTGACCAGGCCACGGTTTTACAGTCGTCTAGGGCCCAACCGATACGGTCACGAGCTCAGGAGAGGCGCTGCGGACGATGTCCTACTGTTAGCAAAGGCACTCGCGTCGTCGTCTGCTGCCGTAGCCCATTGACGCCAAAATTCGTTGCACTATCCTAACGGATAAGTTCTTCATACGTCCCACACATATTTCTGCTATTATTTCACGCCGTGTTGCTTGTCTGTTAGCACTCTCTACGCAAACGCCGCTGTTCTTGGTCGTTAAGTGAAACCACTCAGCCACTGCGTTGTCCGTGGTGAGTGGCAATGCCTGAAATTTGGTATTCTCAGAACGCTCTTGACACTGTGGATCTCGGAATATTGAATTCTCTAACGATTTCCGAAGTCGAATATCCCATGCGTCTAGCTCCAACTACCATTCCGAGTTCAAAGTTTTTTTATTTCCGTCGTGTGGCCATAATCACGCCGGAAACCTTTTAAAATGAATCACCTGCATTGTCCTTTTTATGTCTTGTGTACACGATACTACCGCCATCTGTGTGTGTGCCTATTGCTATCCCATGAATTTTGTCACCTCAGTGTATTGTCCTGACGTGTAGCTGTATGTTAAGAAATAAGAAGAAACCGAAAAGAGGAAGATAGTGGATGGTGTCACTTAACTGAAGCACAGAAAGTATTAATTTGTTAAAAGTAAATCTATTGATAACCTCCGATTAAAAACTTACCTCTGTTGTTTAATTTACGTTTTATGAACTTATTAATTCTACTGACATTTTTTGTTCGTGATGTAGGTACAGCGGCACAATCTCCGTGAGAGACTTGCTGATAGAACCACCTCGAAAATTCCAAAATTTTATATTAAGAATAACGAACATTCAAGCCAATGGATTAACCAAAGAACCAAACAGTGCCAGATCCCAGTAGATGGAGATGGCTAAACAACTCTCCAATGAACTTACAATAAAGAAATCAATCTCCACTAACGCGAAAGTTATGCACTACAAATCACCCATAAAATCAGTGAAAGAAAAGAGTAGAAACCATTCGAAAAATTCTGGGACCCACCATAGACGATAATGGAAAATACACATTAAGAATCAACAAAGAATTCAATAAAAAATTCACCATACTATTAGACACAATCCGTAGCAGACGAGTCTATTTCATTGGACACGTGAAAGGAATGGATGACAATAGATTAACTAAAAGAATCTTTCGATTATTCAGAAACAAAACGAATAAAAATCCATGGATGAAGTGTATCCAGAAAGATTATGAGAGATGAACATACCTCAAGGAGACATTCAAAGCTGATGAAAACTCAGAAGCAAAATACAAGGCTCCAAGGATTTTCAAGAAAAACAGAAGACACGTGCAAGAGTCTTCATCCTGGAAGAAAACTACAGAGCGAGAGAACGAGAAAATACTACGAAGATCAGAAAGAGAACCTTAATAGAAAGAACAATTTTTATAAATAACTGTCGTAAGTGGCCCACAGTTGGTCGGAGTAGCCGCAAGAAAATGAAGGATAACCATTAGTACGAGGATCTTGGGGTTGCTGTCCTTTTTTTTTAATTCAGCCTAACAGTTTGGTGAAATTGAATTTCTTTTTTAGCTTTTTGTAAATTTTTTAGATTAAGTAATCGCATGATGGGTTGTCGATTTACGTCTGAGTGGAATAAAATAAAACTGGGGGTACCCTCAGCCACGCACTCGGCCTGGGCAGTATGTACACCCAGTCAGTCAAAAACGTTGCGAGACTCGATTAATAAAAAAATACAGAAAACTTTAGATGGTGGTTTTTGTGCTGCAGGTGTCCTACATAGGCCCCCCAACTTGATTACAACTCACAGAACGTTCATAGAACTATTAAGGAACTGTCATAGAACACCTTCTTTCGGGTGTTGTTCAATTAGCGTCACATTGGCTTCAATTTCGGTTACGTAGTCAAAGTGTTGGCTTCTCATGTGAATTTTTTGTGGTAGGTTAGCGTTAATTATACAAACTCACGTCACGCGTGATGATTTTTGTAAGAAATAATTATCCACGTTTTGCACTTCAATCTGGTCGCAGCAGGCGACCACGTGTCGGTGCTTCTGGAGACAAGGTGTGTGGTATGAACTTTGCACACACTTAACTCTTATTCAAAACATTCTAGAGAATCTCTCGAACAATTCATTTAGAGATGTTGATCCACGGCGATTTGTGACACAACACTGAACATTGATCACAACTGACTGGTCGAATGCACATCTCTTATTTAGAGTTTTTAGTTCAACCTGCAACCTTAGTTACTGTGCTAACGTCGCTTATACGCCAGCAGTAAATCAGTATTGTAAATATTTAGACAGACGGCGTAAGGAGACGTAGAAACAGGTGTCTGATCAAAATGAATCATTCATATCAGAAGATGATGAACGATAATTTCAACTGCAGTGAAAGAAGATAACCAACGATGACAAATAAAGATAAATTTAATGACACAGTTTGATGCGTAAATACAATGAAGCGCCAAAGAAGCTGGTATAGGCATGGGTGTTCAAATACAGATGACGATGATGATGATGATGATGTTTGTGGGGCGCTCAACTGCGCGGTTATCAGCGCCCGTACAAAGTCCCAATCTTTACACAGTCCAATCACGAATGATGAAATGATGAGGATAACACAAGCACCCAGTCCCTGGACAGAGAAATTCCCCAACCCGGCAAAGAATCGAACCCGGGATCCAGTGATCTCAAATACGAAGATATGTAAACAGGCTGAATACGGTGCTGCGGTTGGCAATGCCTATATAAGGCAACAAGTGTCTGGCGCAGTTTTTAGATGTGTTACTGCCTCTACCATGGCAAATTACCAAGATTTAAGTGAGTTTGAATGTGACGTAATAGTTGGCGCACGAGCGAGGGGACACAGCATCGCCGAGGTAGTGATGAAGTGGAGATTTTTCCGTACGACCATTTCACGAGTGTATCATGAATTTAGGAATCCGGTAAAACAACAAATCTCTGACATCGCAGTGGCCGGAAGAAGATCCTGCAAGAACGGGGCCATCAAGGACTGTACAGAAACGGTCAACGTGACAGAAATGCAATCATTCCACAAATTGCTGGAGATTTCAATGCTGCGCCAACAGCAACTGTCAGTGTGTGAACCATTCAACGAAACATCATCGATATGGGCTTTCGGAGCCGAAGGCCCACTCGTGTACCCTTTATGACTGAAAGACACAAAACTTTACGCCTCCCCTGGGCCCGTCAATCCCGACATTGGATTTTGACGACTGGAAACATATCGCCTGGTCGGACGAGTATCGTTTCAAATTTTATCCAGCATGGCTGCCTTTTACCCCCGTGAAATGCTCTCGGGACTCGTTTAGTAGCAGACTGAGTGGATCTGGACAATCCAGGAGGGACAGGAACCAGAACATATTTTCGCCCTTATCTGGGCTCGATCGTGGGGCTTCAGGAGTCTATGGCTCTACCTGCAAGACCAGGACGGCCACGATAGCAAGAATAATACAAAAAATGGTTCAAATGGCTCTGAGCACTATGGGACTTAACATATGTTATAAGTCCCCTGGAACTTAGAACTACTTAAACCCTACTAACCTAAGGACATCACACACATCCATCCCGAGGCAGGATTCGAATCTGCGACCGCAGCGGTCGCGCGGTTCCAGACTGAAGCGCCTAGAACCGCTCGGCCACACTGGCCAGCAAGAAGAATACATGATTACATCAGTAACTGATCTGGGACTACACAGGTAGTAAAATTTAGCACACAGAGTTGTCACATCTGGCAGAAATAATGGCTCTGACCTGGCTGGGAATCGAGTCGAACTGAGCTCTGATGACAGATACGGGTAAGTCATATGCCACATCAGATAATTATCTTAATTCATCAATCGGTGGCTGCCGAATGGTGACGTATCAGTCTATCAGCGATACACCACCCGAATGTTTCCAGTGGGTGACAGATACCGTGAAACTGCTGCCAGACCAACAGTAATTAAGCATTCATCTTACTTCCCACCCCAACGAGTCAAGAACTCGCAACAGTATCTGTGGAAAATGTGACTGGACAGGGAAGCAGGATGTGAAACCTTCTGTGGACGTTTTTAACAAGGAATGTGTGGTGGTTACGTTTCGTTTGGTTTTCTATTTAAGTGAACAGTGCAGCATGACGAATCCAACGACGACGATGACAAATATTAAAATTATAACAAAAGCCTGCTGATAAATGCATTAGTCACCGACTGGACGGTTTACGTATGAATTGTGACAAGATTTCTTGTCAGTGATGGTGAAGAAATTTACTTCTCTCGTGGCCACTGAAAAAGGCTTTACATAAACCAGTAAGCTGCCCCACGTCCCGTTACAAGTACAATACCCTCCCCTACGAGGAATGACGGAGTAACACGGTCAACACATGGTCTTGTGTTATCTTGTTCAGAAACAACGTCCTGGGACCCTCTAAGATAGGACACTGTCACCAACCTTAACAAGTCAGAAACGTAGGAGATGTTGTGCAAATTGCCGCCTTTTCGAACCAGAGGTGGTTGCGTTGTGTACCCAAAGGCGCTTAATATCTTCACTTAAGCTGCTGGTTCCATATAACGATATCAATGCCACATACTAATGTTCATTTTCCTCGGCGCCTCCAAACATGCATAATCTCAGGAACTACTGTAGGAATTTTGATACGATGTTCAATAATAAAGAGGAAGATTTGTAATTTATCACTGCTACGCCAGACATATCGTCTGGCCGTAGATACTTACACTATGTGATCCAAAGTATCCGGACACCTGGCAGAATATTATTTACAGGTCCGTCGTGCCTTCCATCGGTAATGCTGGAATTCAGTATGGTGTTGGCCTACCTTTAGCCTTGATGACAGCTTCCATTCTCGCAGGCATACGTTCAGTCAGGTGCTACAAGGTTACTTGGGGAATGGCAGCCCATCCTTCACGTAGTGCTGCACTGAGGAGAGGTATCGACGTCGGTTGGTGAAGCGTGGCACGAAATCGGCTTTCCAAAACATCCCAAAGGTGTTCTATAGGATTCAGGTCAGGACACCGTGCAGGCCAGTCCATTACAGGGATGTTATTGTCATGTAACCACTCCCCCACGGGCCATGTATTATGAACAGGTGCTCGATCGTATTGAAAGATGCAATCGCCATCCCCGAATTGCTCTTCAACTGTGGGAGGCAAGAAGGTGCTTAAACCATCAACGAAGGCCTGTGCTGTGATAGTGCCACGCAAAACATCAAAGGGAGCATGCCCCCTCATGAAAAACACGACCACACCATAACACCACCTCTTACGAATTCTACTATTGGTACTACACATGCTGGCATATGACGTTAATCGGGCATTCACCAAACCCACATGGGATCGCCACATTGTGTACCGTGATTCGTCACTCCACACAACGTTTTTCCGCTGTTGAATCGTCCAATTCTTACGCTCCTTGCACTAAGCGAGGCGTCGTTGGGCATTTACCGGCGTGATGTGTGGTTTATGAGCAGTCACTCGATCATGGAATCCAAGTTTTATAACCTCCCTCCTAACAGTCATAGTAATGGCAGCGGATGCTGATACAGTTTGGAACTCCTGTGTGATGGTCTGGATAGACGTCTGCCTATGACACATTACGACCTTCTTCAACTGTCGGCGGTCTGTCAGTCAACAGACGAGGTCGGCCTGAACGCTTTTGTGTTGCACGTGACCCTTCACGTTTCCACTTCACTATCACATCGGAAACAGTGAACCTAGCGATGTTTAGGAGTGTGTAAATCTCGCGTACAGACGTATGGCACATGTGACCACAAAGCACCTGACCACGTTCGAAATCCGTGAGTTCCGCGGAGCGCCCCATTCTGCTCTCTCACGAAGTCTAATGACTACTGAGGTCGCTGATATGGAGTATCTGGTAGTAGGTGTCAGGACAATGCACCTAATATGAGAAACGTATGTTTTTAGGGGTGTCCGGATACTTTTGATGACATAGTGTAGTGCTACACGTGCGATGTGGGGGTGGGTCACTAGCTATAATATAAAAAGTGCGCTCTCTTAATATGCATCATGTCGCATCACCGATGCCTGTGGTACAACAAATAGAATGGGAGGGGTTCATCGATGGGGTACGAAGTAAAGAGTTAGATGATAATGCCCTATACAGAGATGGACCTGTTGTGACCAGAACGAGAAATGCCTTATTAAACAGTCACTTTCATTGCCCACAGAGTGTTAATCCTCGCCTGCAACGACTATCGTTGATCCATGAACTTCTGAATCAAAAACGAGAAGGGGCATGGCAGCCTTTGCTGTTGTGTAATTACGCATAACATCCTCATCTTTTACGCACTGCGACGCATCTTCTGAGGTGGAGTACAAGACCTTGGTGCTCTTCACCTATCAGACAGTTTTTCCTCATGATGATGTGTAAAGGCAAACACAAGCCTGTCTATAGTTAGTCACATGTAGAACATTTCCACAGTGTGCCACCTCTGTGCTGGACAATGCGTCTGAATACAGTTGACAATGGAATTCCTCCAATCAGAGGTGCCATCGAAACCAGCGACATGTCCTCCGTTGCCAATGTGCCACAGTGTAGCATAGCTTCGGACTGCACTTGAGCGGAAGCACTCGGAACAAGCGCCGTTTAACTATTGGAACGCAGTGCTGCATGCGGTGAGGTCTATTTGACTTCCGCAGTCCGCGAGGACAGCCCACACCCTATTTAACCGGGCATTAACAGAGAGCAGCTGGTGCCCTTTGTAACAAAGCTGTAGTGGCACGCGGCAAACGTCATCCAGCAGGTATTACCCGGCAAAGCGAACTGAAGACCCGGCCACTGGATGCATCATCGTCGTGTTTACGCCCGAGCAATAGGGAGCGGAGGCAATAATAGAACACACTAGTACTCCTGCAAGTGAAGCGCTTATAACGCGATAATCGTCGTGGCTACGCCGCTGAATTACATGTCATGCAGAAGAACAGAAACATCACGTGCAATATACTTATCTTATTTAGGTCATTCACTGACAATAATTCGTAGAAGTACTTCTCGCTGTTGTTTTCGTCAACAGCGTTTGGTGATGCGTCGTCTGCCGGTTTTATCGTGAGCAATAGTGACGACTCTTCGCTCTAATCCATGCCGAGTGATAATCGCATACTTTCTGTTTCATTGTTTGTCAAAGAAACACTCCCCAGTACTGAACACATACTTTTTAACGTGAAATAGCGTATTTTCTCCAGTATTCTAAAGTTACAGCAACAAAAGCATGGCTGTCATTATTTTCAGCGAGATGTTTTATATCTTACGACTGCGGTGACATGTTAGGTGTATACTTCCACTGAAAAAAAAAAAAGAAAATCCAGAGATGATGAGCAACTGTGTGGCTAGTAGATGACATTACAGAAATGCAGTAGTAACACTCATGAATTTAGACGAACACACATTGCATGATGAAGTGGTCTTTAACTTACAGTGACTGCCAAATGAGGGAGGGTAAGCGAGGTCATTTTCTTTTCTCCATGGTTGCCTTGTTGATTTCCTATTTCTGATTTGTTCTTCCTGATATTTGAGTGAAATATTTTATTGCCGGCAGATAAAGTCCAAGTAAACTAACATGTCTGGGTATTTTTCACACGAACGCCAGCATTTTAGCCTTGGTGGAGCCTTATGGAATTGCAGCGCTGTTGGGTCGACAGCTATGGGACCAACGTCGCTTGCGGCAGATGGGCCGAGGGGAAATCATACAGTACGTGGTGACAAATGACCCCAGCCTCTGGAGGCACAGGCCAGTACGTGATCTTCAGAAATTTCTTTCTTATGGCGAAATGTGAAGCAGGACTATATACATATACGTAATTAATGTTTTGTGTGTTTGCAGGTACACTTGACAGCAAAAAATGTTGGTCACTGCGGAATACAACCAACGTAACATAGCTGTGTTGCAGGTCCTCTAAACACCGAAACCCCGTGGGGCACAGTCGTTTGACTACATGCAATAGGTACCGCAAGAGGCAACTAGAGACCACAGCTCTTTATAGCAGTCAGTCTAAGCGTCAACTAATATCGTCATACAAAACATATTAGAAAACACGTTCTTAGCGATGAGACGCCCCCTAACACTCATAAACTAACCTTAATTACAACAAGTGACAGTCCCAAAATATCGTACAGTAATCCTTAGTCAAAATTAAATACTTGAGACAATATATGGAGTTACAAAGTTGTACAGCAATCGGAAAAAAGTTTTTCGCTCTCGAAATAGTTTTCCATCCACGTGCTGAACGTCGCTCAACGGCTCTGGCTCTAGAAACTGCATATTGGACGAACCAGCAAAATAACGCGATTAACGGCAACAAGCACTCTACGGAAATCTCAACATTAACAGCGAATCACCAGTAATATCACTGTTTTCGTAACACACATCAACAGCTACGTGTACACAAATTTGAACTTTAAATGACATGACAAACTTCGTCGTTCTGGACCTGGATTCAAACCCAGCACCTATAGCCATTGCTAACTAAGCTAAGCTTTGTTTGTGCCTTATTGAGACCCGATCACTAGGCATAAAGAGACGTGAAGTATAGACGTTTGCACCAGTATCAATTATCAATTCAGATCCTGAAAATAAATGACGAAAATGTTTGTACCTGAACTGGGAATCTTGTCATAGCAGTTACCTTCCTGGGAACTACCCCCATCGACGTTTAACGTTTAATATGGTGTCATTCACAACGA
Organism: Schistocerca gregaria; assembly: GCF_023897955.1. NCBI lineage: Eukaryota > Metazoa > Arthropoda > Insecta > Orthoptera > Acrididae > Schistocerca > Schistocerca gregaria. Next base: position 214,039,938 of record NC_064931.1, read on the forward strand.
ACAAGGGATGCTCATGTTTAAAATTGAAATGCCATCATGTAAAGATTGTGACAGGGACGCGAACCCAGCATCTAATCGGATTGCTAACGAAGTATGTAAAATCAGAAGTTAAATATCAAATGTTTTCACCAATAACGAGATGTTGGAACCTTAAATGACGATAGAATTGTTTTTGCCTGACTGGGATTCGAACCCAGCATCTAGCGCTGTCGTGTTCTAGCCAGGAACAGCAGATAAATAGCTCTTGTTGGTTCACCAGTAGCGAGATGTGCGCATGTTTAGGTAGACATCAGGCGACGAAAAGTTCTGTGCTGAATGGAATACAAACCCTGCACACATGGTCATGAAGACACTTTAACTATCAAATTCTTTTCCAATAATAGCTAGGAGTGACATTTTTGTACTTTCAGTGATGTGATGGAAAATACTCTGCTGACTTGAAGTTGAGTTCATAACATATCGTCGTTGGTTATCACAACGAATACAACGTCAAACCCAAATCCGTTTTCGCCAGTAGCATGGAGAGGAATGTTTGATCTTGAAAAGATGTAAGGAAACGTTTGATCTTGTAATGCTGTGATAAAAAGCTCATAATGTGACTAAGTTGAAACGAATACGTTACAGCTGACAACGCACGAAGAGGCGTTGAAAATGCAACTATTTTTCACTGGTAGTTCGGAGTGCACATGCTAGGGCTTGAAATGAAATGATGAATATTTTGTTGCTAATCATGATTCTAAACCAGATAGGTGCCTTTCGAGGAGGTCTACAACAGTTTGCAATCTTGGGGAACACAGTGAGAACGAATTCGAATCCCAGTCCATCACCACAATTTTCAACGTATCAGTTTCAAATAAAGTAAGAGCCTTGTGAACTTACATGGCCATCGGTTCATTAAATGAAATAAGGTTTCTAGTTTAAGACAGCTTGCTGGTGACAGAATCTCTGCCATCCGGGGTTTCTCCATCTGTCACAGCTCTGCCCCAGTCAGCAGCGAAGGGATGTTATCTTTACTGCGGATATTGAACTACAGAGGTTACTAGAGGTTACTGGCGTTCTTCACTTGGTGTTACTAGGGGTGAAGGAGAGTTACTTGTGTGTGTTAAAAATCTACACCTGACGTGAGATGTGAACCTACACGTTCTACACATCAGTATAACATTAATCCACCAGACCACAGAACCCCATGTCAAGTACATAATTATGAATTGCAGACTATGCATTTAGATGTCAAGGGGCGGGTAACAGGAAGGAGGGCGGGATCTGGCAATGGATAGAAGTGCAGAAGTGCAAAATATAAGCGTGAAATGCTTGCAAAGTATTGCTTATTTAGATGTGTGCCACAGTTCGTTTTATCTTAGGACCGAGAGATAAGGAAGGACTGTTTTCGGAACGAAGAATGGGTTATAGGGAAGAGGAGATCAAAGAATAAAGTTTCACAGGTGTTGAGAGGAATGATAGAGAGTAAAGACAGCAGCAATTAAAAGAGAAAATGTACCATCAATGGAAACCGCTAGATTTGTTTATAAAGTTTTGGGGGAATGGAATAGAAGGGCACTTGCGGCGATATTGTCAGAGAGAAAGAGAGTGAGAGAGGATAGAGGAGATATTAACAACGAGTAAACATAATATGAAATCGTTTGCGTATTGTATGGAGAACGGAGGGTGTATTCATGGGTGGAGGGGAAGAGAGAGATGTATTTGAAATAACTACTGCGACAGAGTCCATCTACGCTGATTAGTTTGTAAGTATCTAGACAGGGTATAAATGAAATAAAATAGAATATTTAACAAACTGTATACTTAAAAGAAACCCACTTGAATTAAAAAGGCAACTCAAAGGAAAACTAACCAATATTGTATCTTTTCTGTTGCCGTGCTATCTTCCACTAGCTCCCAATGACGAAAAAGAAGACATAAAAAAACATTTTAAGGACGCTAATATTTTATTCAGAATCCTTCCTTACTTTGTACTTCTATCACGCGTCTTGGCATAGAATGTATAAGCCGTCGGACGTAACAACCTGAAGAAGCAACTTCCTCCCAGGCTTCCAGGACGCAGTACCAAAGAGCGTCGGCAGTAGTTGGTTTGTTTCGTGGCCAGTTCTCTGTTAATGTTCTGGCGACCTCAGCCCACTTGTTTTCCATGGGGTTCATATCAACCACCCGTAACGATCAGTCCATGACGTTAACGCCAATCGTGGAGAGCCGCTGCTGATTAGATTACACAAGTAACGGGTAAGGCGAACTGTAGATTGCGGTTTATTGGTAGAATCCTGAAGCGATGCAGTCCTTAAACTAATGAAATAGCTTAAAATACGTTAGTTCCTTCAGTCTTGGAGTATTATTCGTCTGTATGGGACCCTTACCAGTTGGGTCTGTTTCAAGAGATTGACAAGGTACAAAGAAGAGCGGCAAGATTCGCGACTGGTACATTTAGCCATCGCAAGAGCGTTACAAATCTCATAGAAAGTTTGAAGTGGGACGCACTTGCAGATAGACGGCGCGCTAAACGGAAGGGGCTGCTCACTAAATTCCGAAATCCTATCTTCACCGAAGACGTAGAGCATGTATTATTACCACCAACTTTCAAATCGCGCATCGCGCAATGATCACCATTCAAACACAAGGAAAATAAGAGCTCGCACTGAGGCGTTCAGACATGGTGGGGGGGGGGGGGGCGGGGCGGGGGGGGGGGGGGGAGATATGACTTGGGCGCGAATTGTGCCCTCCGCCACACACCGATTGGTGGCTATCGGAGTGTATGTGTAGATAGATGTAGATGGGCAATGAGTTCGTAACGTTCAGCGCGGATGCACAGTATCATTCGATCTCCTGCCGGAATCTAAAAATAGCGAGCTAGCGAGCACTGGGGAACATGGAATGGGATTGGGGATAGGTGCAGCTAGATGCGAATGCACGTCGGCTGGCGGGCATGCCGAGATTGTCCGTGCATCTGCAATAAACACTGGTTCCGGATGGCGCAGCGGTTATCGCAACTGCATAGATAGCAGGAGATCCTGGGTGCGGATCCCGGTCCGGCACGCATTTTTACTCGTCGCCGCTTATTCTGCATTAAGTCCCAATGCAGCTGGTATCATCAGTTCCTTCCCTTTTCTTTCCTTACCTTTCTCCCCCCTCCACCCTCAGTTTACACCACATGACTTCTTTAGCCACATACTCACCACGGACGAGGCCTGGGTGTATCGGCGTGACCATGAGTCGAATGAGCAAACGGATAGTGGAAATACGTGGATTAGCCACCACCGAAAAAGGAGAAGACTCAACAATCATCGCAAAAGGTGATGCTGTGTGTATTTTGGGACTACCATGACGTAGTATCAACAGATTTTGCAATTAAGAGACAAACTGTAACAGGATTATACGTTCGAAATATCTTGACGAGGTTAGGGGTCGCTGCAAATACGAAGCGTTGTGCGAAGTTGTTCAACGGGGTCGTTTGCTTCACGACGCCGCCGCAACTCATCGTGCACAGTTTGCGCACTCACGCTGTTTCCTTGTGCTGTCAAATATTGTCTCAACCCTCCGTCTTCTGCTGACACGACATCCAGCAACTTCGGAAGAAGAAACCATTGCACAAGAGTTTCCTAAATGACAACGAGGTGATTTTTTAAGAGGAGAGTTTTCTGATCAAATGCAGACTTCTAGAACCAAGACGACCGCCAAGTCAGTTTCCGCGTTGCACCTTCATTTATTCGACGTGATAATTAAAACGATGTCCTGAAGCACATATCTGAGTCATCTACACAGTACAGACACATGGAGCACCTGTTAGCGATCGGAGAACGAGGCCGGTACACCATGTACACTGATCAGCCAGAACATTAATGTCCTACATACATAATAGGCGGTTCACCACTGGCACAGATAACAGCGGGAACGTGTCGTGGCGTGGAACAATGGTTCCTTGGTAGGTCGCTGGAGGGAGCTCACACCATATCTGCACACACAAGCCACCGAATTCCCGTAAATGAAGGGGAGGGAGGCGATGAGCTCTGACCCCACGTTCAATTACTTCCAGGATGTGTTTGATCGCGCTCAGATCTAGTGAGTAAGGGGGCCACAGCACATCAATTGGAACTCGTCGCTGTGTGTCTCGAACCACTCCATGACACCTCTGGCCTTGTAACATGGCGCATTATCTTGTTGAAAAATGACACTGCCGTCGGCAAATATGATCGTCATGAAGGGGTGTACGTGGTCTGTAACCAGTGTGTTCATCACAGTACCTTTCACGAGCTCCACTGGCCCCATGGATGGCCACGTGAATGTTCCCTAGAGCATAATGGAGCCGCCATCAACTTGTCCCCATCCTTTCGAACAAATGACAAGAAGCTGTTCACTTATAAGTGGACGAATTCGCGCTCTCCCATCGTCATTGTGAAGATGGTATCGGGATTAATCACACCACGGAACGCTCTGCCACTTCGCCAACGTCTGGTGCCGATGGTCACTTGCCAATTTCAGTCGTTGTTGCCGATGTCGTGGTGTAAACGTTGGCACATGGATGGGTCATCGGCTGCGGAGGCCCATCGTTAGGAGTGTTCGGTTCATTCTGGGTTCTGGCACACATGTACTCTGACGAACATTAAAGTCTGATCTTAGTTTCGTCACAGTTCGACGTATGTCTTATTTTACCCGTCTGCCCACCTTACGAAGTCTGGACGTGGCTTCATCCTGGTTTCGCCACGTGTTGAAGACAATCACCACAGCACTCCCGGAACACCTGACAAGTCGTGCAGTGTCCGGAATGCTCGTGCCGAGCCTGGCTATCACAATCTGCGCTCCTCATTCTACACACTGACAGCACGCCTTGGGCGTGTATGACTAAACGTCATCCACGCCTGGTGCCGCTGCTATTGCCTGGCAGCGTTTATGTCGATAGTAGGTCGGTGGTCATGTTCTGGTTGATCTGCATACATATTCCACGAGCCACGAACGGTGCATGGTGGAGGGTACGATGTAACACTAGTAGTCATTTTCTTTTCTGTTACACTCAAGAGGGAAAAAGGACTATCTATATGCCTCCGTATGAGCTAATTTCTCTCATCTTATATTCGTGGTTCCCACACAAGATGTTGTACGTTGACGGCAGTAGAAGCAATCTGCAATCGGCCTCAAATGCCAGTTCTCTAAATTTCCGCAATAATGCCTCTCGGAAAGAGCATCGTCTTCCCTACAAGGTTTCCCTTTTGAATTCACGAAGCATGTCCATATTACTTGCGTGTTCATCGAATATACCAGTAACAAATCCAGCTGCTCCCGCCTGTTTTGCAGCAATGTCTTCCTTTAATCCGACCTGGTGGGGATCCCAAAAACTCAGACAGTACTCAAGCACATGTCGCACTAGTTTTCTAGACCCGTCTTCCTTATCGATGAACTACACTTTCTCAACATCATTCCCACGAAACGAAGTCGAGAATTCGCCTTCTCGACTATCAACCTGACGTTATCATTCCATTTCATATCGTTTTGCAACGTTACGTCTGGGTATTTAATCGTTGTGCCCAGCAGTACATTACTAAGGCTGTATTACAAAGTGACAGGAGATGAATACAGTAAGCAGATTCAGAAGGACGTAGGTTGCAGTAGGTACTGGGAGATGAAGAAGCTTGCACAGGATAGAGTAGCATGGAGAGCTGCATCAAACCAGTCTCAGGACTGAAGACCACAACAACAGCAACAGGATTGTTTTTCCTACTGATCCGCATTAACTTAATTAGAGCAAGCTGCTACTCACCACACGAACCAGAAATTCTGTCGAAGAAGCCCTTACAACCACTCAAGGATGACACTTACCCGTGCTCCACCGCGTTATCAGCCAATAGCTGTAAATCGCTACACACCCTAAATGGCAGATCATTTATGCATATAGAGAACAATTCAAATAAAACTTTCCTCGAAACATGAATGGTCATATATTTCCCAACAATCACTGGAGGAGAGTTTTCTCAGTGATTCAGCGGTCTACAGCTGAGAGGGGCGCAGTAGTCAGCGATCGTGAGGTTGAAGAAGGTGCGTCGAACGCGGAGTCTACGTATATCCATATATGGCAATACCGTGATCGTCAGTGATGCCGCTACTACAGGGTGGGGCGAATAAAAAGTGGCCGGGACGAGTGTATACGATAGGACGTGAATGTGTGCATACAAACAATCCCCGTGACGCACACACCACGTGTACGCCCACCACGTAATCCACACCGGTTCAGAGTGTAGCGCGGACTGTGTCAGTGTGAGTGGAGCATTCCGAAGGAGGCGATGGTACTCATAGTAGAGCAGTGGATGTTCACTGAGGAAAGATATGGAAATGATGTGGACAGTAGTTTCCTGAGAAGCTTAATGGTGTCAAAATGCCAGCAAAGAATGCCATGCAAAGCTTAGTCCGAAAACGGCGTCAACCAGAATATGTTTTGAACAAGTCAACGAACACTACAGGAAATCTGGCTGCAGTTCACCAGAAAATGCTTCAGAGTCCTTTCAGATCAACCCGATGCCTGTTATTGAGTGGCTGTTCACTGAGATAACAATAAATGGCAGGGACACGAATTGTTCTTCATGTCTGATGAAGCCTGGTTTCGTCTGAGTGGTTATGTCAACTCACAGAATCACATGTTCTGGGCAAAGGAGAATCCACATAACTTACACGAAACATCATTTCACGATCAAAAGATTGGTGCTTGGTATGCGGTGTGTGAACGCCGCATTATTGGGTCATCTACACTACTGGCCATTAAAATTGCTACACCAAGAAGAAATGCAGATGATAAACGAATATTCAATCGACAAATATATTATACGAGAACTGAAATGTGATTACATTTTCACGCAATTTGGGTGCATAGATCCTGAGAAATCAGTACCCAGAACAACCACTTCTGGCGGTAATAATCGCCTTGATACGCCTGGGCATTGAGCCAAACAGAGCTTGGCTGGCGTGTACAGGTACAGCTGCCCATGCAGCTTCAACACGATACCACAGTTCATCAAGAGTAGTGACTGGCGTATTGTGACGAGCCAGTTGCTCGGCCACCATTGACCAGACGTTTTCAATAAATGAGAGATCTGGAGAATGTGCTGGCCAGTGCAGCAGTCGAACATTTTCTGTATCCAGAAAGGCCCGTACAGGACCTGCAACATGTGGTTGTGCATTATCCTGCTGAAATGTAGGGTTTCGAAGGGATCACTGAAGTGTAGAGCCACGGGTCGTAACACATCTGAAATATAAAGTGCTGTCAATGCGAACAAGACGTGACCGAGAGGTTTAACCAATGGCCGCGAGGGATTAGCCGAGCTGTCTGGGGCGCTGCAGTCATGGACTGTGCGGCTGGTCCCGGTGGAGGTTCGAGTCCTCCCTCGGGCATGGGTGTGTGTGTTTGTCCTTAGGATAATTTAGGGTAAGTAGTGTGTAAGCTTAGGGACTGAAGACCTTAGCAGTTATGTTCCATAAGATTTCACACACATTTGAACATTTTTTAACCAATGGTACCCCATACCATCACGCCGGGTGATACGCCAGCATGGCGATGACGAATACACGCTTGGAATGTGCGTTCACCGCGATGTCGCCAAACACGGATGCGATCATCATGATGCTGTAAACAGAACCTGGATTCATCCGAAAAAATTACGTTTTGCCATTCGTGCACCTAGGTCGTCGTTGAGTACACAATCGCAGGCGCTCCTGTCTGTGATGCAGCGTCAAGGGTAACCGCAGCCACGGTCTCCGAGCTGATAGCCCATGCTGCTGCAAACGTCGTTGAACTATTCGTGTAGATGGTTGTTCTCTTGCAAACGACCCCATCTGTTGACTCAGGGATCCAGACGTGGCTGCACGATCCGTTACAGCCATGCGGATATGATGCCTGTCATCTCGACTGCTAGTGATACGAGCCCGTTGGGATCCAGCATGGCGTTCCGTATTATCCTCATGAGCCCAACGATTCCATATTCTGCTAACAGTCATTGGTTCTCGACCAACGAGAGCAGCAATGTCGCGGTACGATAAACCACAATCGTGATAGGCTACAATCCGAGCTTTATCAAAGTCGGAAATGTGACGGTACTCTTTTCTCCTCCTTACACGAGGCATCACATCAACGTTTCACCAGGCAACGTCGGTCAACTGCTGTTTGTGTATGAAAAATCGGTTGGAAACTTTGGTCATGTCAGCAGGTTGTAGGTGTTGCTGCCGGCGTCAACCATCTGTGAATGCTCTGAAAAGCTAATCATTGGCATATCACAGCATCTTCTTGCTGTCGGTTACGTTTTGCGTCTGTAGCACGTAATCTTCGTGGTGTAGCAATTTTAATGGCCAGTAGTGTACTCGTGAGACGCTGAATTCGGCGCGTTATATTGCCTCCATTTTGAAACCATTTGTTGCACCAACGGAAGAACAACAGACCTACAGTTACTGCCAACAGGATGAAGCAACTGTCCTTACAGCCGGCCGAGCCTTGAAGCAGTAAAAATGATTCTGAGCACTATGGGACTTAACTTCTGAGGTCATCAGTCCCTAGAACTTAGAACTACTTAGACCTAACTAACCTAAGGACATCATACACATCCATGCCCGAGGCAGGATTCGAACCTGCGACCGTAGTGGCCGCGCAGTTCCAGACTGTAGCGCCTAGAGCCGCTCGGCCACCCCGGCCGGCCCTTGTAGCACAGTTACACAACATTCACGCCTGACCCAGCTGATAGCAGAATTCAGTCTATTCGCTGCCCCAGCTGGCCGCCCAGTTCACCCGATCTGTCAGTCTGCGATTATTTTGTGTGGGGAGCCCTCAAGGCTAAGGGATATCTCAACAACTCTCACAGGTTGCAAGAACTGCAGCAGAACGTTTCAGATGAGATTGCGGTAATTCCAACAGTCCAGCTTCGATCCGCCTTCAGCAACTTGCTGACAAACGCCCAAAAGTGCCAAGAGATACGAACATTGTCTGTAATCAGATTAGTACTGTAGTAACTTCCCTCTGCTGTGTTTCCTTGCACCCTAAAATTCTGTGCTCCGGGCCACTTTTATGTGTCCCACCCTGTGTATTAGGGCGTAGTAGCAGCCCATTGACATTCATTCCATTTGACAATGGCCAAGAAGCCCTTAATCGAAAGCTAGAGGCATTATAATCACTTGCCACAGCTGGACGTAAGAGCGTACTTCATTCTAATTGTTTGATCTACCACCGTCATACTTCAGTGAAAGATATTTCCGAAAACCCGAAAAAGTCTGGTTATACATAAAATTACTAAGCGGGCCGAAAGCTTCTATCCAGTTATTCGTTTACGAGTCTGCCGTGGCAACAGAAGACAACAAAAGGAAAGCCTAAGTTTCAAAAACCAGTTTGGAGGATCGCACAAACATACCTTTCTTTCACGATAGTACAGACTCCCGTATGGAGGATATAGTAAGAGGTATTTCTAGCATAGGGAAGCAACTGAAAGATTTGAAAATAAAGATTTGAAAATAAATAACTTGCCAGGTCAGGTTGGGATCCCAGTTCGGTTTTACAGACAGTACTCTACGCATTGGTCCCCTACTTAGCTTGCATTTATCGCGAAGCTCCCGACCGGGGGAAAGTCTCAAGCCACTGGAATAAAGCGCAGGTGATACCTACATATAAGAAGTGTGAACGAACGGACGCCTGAAATTACAGACCAGTATCCTTCATATCGGTTTCCTGTAAAACTGTTGGACATATTCTCAGTTCGAATATAATAAATTTCCTAAAGACTGAGAAGCTTTTATCCAGAAATTTGCACGGATTTACAAAGCATTGTTCGTGTGCGAAACTGAGGTTGTCCTTTACATACATGATACCCTGCAAACCAGGAATGAAGGGCATCAAGCAGATTCTATGTTCCTAAATTTCCGGAAAACGTTTGACGAAGTGCCAAACTGCAGACTGTTAACGAGGGTACAGAATGGGTTCGCAGATATGTGTCTCGAAGACTTCTTAGGTAATAGAATCCAGTACGTCGTTCTCGACGGCGGGAGTTCGTTAGAGACAAGGGTATCGTCAGGACTGCCCCAGGGAAATGTAATAGGAGCGCTCTTATTCTGTATATACGAGGGTTGTCCAGAAAATAGGTTCCGATCGGTCGCTAAATGGAAACCACAGTGATAATCAGAAACATTTTATCTGCAAGAGTTAGCTACACTTTCCAGATACGTCTCTACATAGTCGCCGCTCCGACTTAGACATTTGTCGGAGCGTTATACCAAATTTCCAACACCGTCGTCATAGAAAGCAGCCGCCTGTGCTTTCCGATAATTCTCCACGGTGGTCTATAGCGCGTAGCCTGCGCCTAAGTGTTGTCTTCGTATCCAGCGTTTCATGTGAATAGAGATAATACTCAGGACGAGTCAATTAGGGCTGTGTTGTGCGTGATCGAACACTTCCCATCAAAAAGGCTGCAGGAGCGTCTTCACTGCCCCTCCAGAGTGCGGCTGAGAATTGTCATGAAAAAGGAAGTGCGTGGCAGTTGTGTTAGGTGGGCTGCATTCATTAAGGCGAAGTCTCTCAGCGGGCCCTCCTACTTGGCGGGAGACATCGTTGCTCTAGGCACCTTTACTCGCTCACAGTGCGCTCACAACTGAAAAGAGCGTCTTGATGCGATCGACGGTCATACTAGAGACACTACCCAACACTACCCAGCTTCATCGGGTTTTCACTGTGGTGTCCATTTCACGACCGATCGGAACTTATTAAATGGACACCCCTCGTACATAGATATTCTGACAGATAGGTTAAGCAGCAAGCTTTGGCTGTTTGCTGATGACGCCTTGGTGTACGGATTGGTGTCGTCGTTGAGTGACAGGAGAAGGATGCAAGATGACTTAGAAAAAATTTGTAGTTGGTGTGACGAATGACAGCTTGCTCTAAATGGAGGAAAATGTGAGGTAATAGAGTTGAGTAAGGAAAACAATCCTGTTATGTTCGAATACAGCAATACTAGTGTGCTGCTTGACATTGTCACGTCGATTAAATTTCTAGGCGTAACATCGTAGATCGACATGAAATGGGACGAGCATGTAAGGATGGTAGTAGGCATGACGAATGGTCAACTTCGGTTTACTGGGAGAATTTTAGGAAAGTGCAGTTCATCTGTAAAGGAGACGGCGTACAGAACGCTAGTGAGAGTCATTCTTGAGTATTGTTCGATTGTTTGTGATCCCCAGAGGGTCGTATTGAGAGACATCATCAAGGAAATTCAAAGGCGGGCTGCTAGATTTATTACCTGTGGGTTTGAACGATAAGGGATTATTACGAAAATGCTTCATGAACGCAATTGGGAATCCCTGGGGGGGGGGGGGGGGGGGGGGGGGGTAAGACGAAGTTCTTTTCGAGGAACGCTACTGAGAAAATTTAGGGAATCGGCGCTTGAATCTGACAAAGATAGATTCTTCTTCTCCCTACAACGCACATTTCGCCGGAGGACCACAAAGATAACATAAATTAAGGTTGGTATGGAGGAGCACGGGCAGTCATTTTTGCCTCGCCCACGCGAGTGGAACAGGGAAGGAAACGATTGGTTGTGGTAGAAGGTATCCTTTGATAAGCACCATATGGTGGCTTGCGAAGTATGTATATAAATGTAGATGTAGAAGAATACGGTAACGTTCGAAAATCGCAGTTTAATTTAAAGTAACTTGAAAATTGATACTTTTGACACAGTAAGGGGAAAATAAGTGAGGGAGAATGAACTACGTGTGAAAAGAACAACTATTTACTGTGGGCAACTGTTTTAACAGAAACCATTCTTGTGACGTTCAGCAAGAATAAACTCACAAATCATTTCAACACAGTTAAAAAATTGCTTCTCTGTTTTTTTGGAATCAGTTGCTACATACCTGATCGTTTTAACGTTAAAGTCAATCACAAGGTAGGTCTGAATACTACAGTGCTTTACTAAGCAGGATCCTATAGGCTCCGGTAAGCCTTCGCCCTCTGCAGGTTTTATAACGGATGTACTCAGCGTAAAGTAGACTCCTTAATAGAGTGCGACTTCGTATTTTTCTCTGTAAAAATCGTTACCAGAGTAGTAAGAAGCAATAAGAGACAGATCGGGGATCAAACCCATCATCTCTGTATTTCAAGTCTGGCACGTACCTACTGAGCTGCCTTACCTCTGTTGAACATGATTTATCCAATAATTATAAACAAAATCATATTCTCAGAGAAAATGTTGCTCTATTTGTTTCGTGAAGCGTAAACGAAACAGTGTGAAAGCCTGCTCACTCTTTTTCGTCGTACGAGCGCGGCCATTTTTACTTTTGTTTATTGACACTCGTCGGTAGTCGCCATCTACTCACCGGCTCTAGACGGAAGTGTTCCCAGGGTAGTACGAGTTCTTACGTGCTAGTATTAGTGCCAGTTACAAACATTCCCAAAAGTTGCGGTTATCTATGAATACACTGTTCTGTCACATTAATGTGACCACCTGTCAAAAGCCTGAACAAACACCTTTTTTCGGAGACGTGTAGGAAGAGAGTCGATGAAGTTCTCGGAGGTAGCGACAGGAATTCGAAGCCAATCCGCCTCCAGTGCTGTGGCCACCTGCACTAGATTTCTCGGTTGAAGATCCATGGTGCGTACAGCCAGATCGCGGTGGTACCACAGATTCTCGATTGAGTTTTAATCTGGGGAGTATGGTGAACGGGAGAGTACGGTAAACTCATTCTAGTGCTCTTCGAACCACGCGCTTCACTGCGAGCTGTGTGACCATAACGTCCCCTCCTCCGTCGTGATCCATTCCGAAGATTGTGGCAGATTGTTTGCTTTCACACGTTTGGCGTCGTACACGACAACGGCCATCTGTCCGATGGAGCATAAAATGTGATTCACCTGAAAAGATCACATGTCGCTACTCACTGTACGTCCATATTTGCGTGCAAATTCAGCCTACATCGCTCATTGCAGCTGCCTATATGCAGCAACCTTAGCTGAACGGTCGTTGAGAAGACATTGTTGCTAGCTGCTTGGTTCTTCCGGGTGGTCACTTGTTCAGCCGTTGCACGTCTATTCGTTCAAATGGTTCAAATGGCTCTGAGCACTATTGGACTCAACATCTGAGGTCATCAGTCCCCTAGAACTTAGAACTTCTTAAACCTAACTAACCTAAGGACATCACACACATCCATGCCCGAGGCAGGATTCGAACCCGCAACAGTAGCGGTCGCTCGGCTCCAGACTGCAGCGCCTAGAACCGCATGGTCACTCCGGCTGGCTGCTCAGGACAGGAGTGTGACAGGGAGTCTATTCGTCCGTCCGTTAACATATAACACTGAAACAGCGTGTCCATGAACAAGTGTTATCGGAAAAAAATGAAAGTTTACGGGAGCATACGAAGTGCGACAATAAAGTAATGAGACTGATGTGAAAAAAAGTTGCTTACCGTTCTAGTCAAGTTTTGTGTTGCCTCCTTCAAAGTAGTTCCCTTCTGGTTGTACACACTTTCTCCAGCGCTTCTGCCATTGATAGTAACATTTCTGCATCTCATCTTCTGTAACATCCTCCAAGACCCTCGTCACAGCTTTTGGGACATCTTGTGTTGTTTGAAAATGGTGTCCCTTGACCGCAGGTTTGACTCTTGGAACTAGGAAAACGTCGCACGGAGCGATATCTGGTGAATAACGTGGCTGTGGTAGTACTGAAATTTATTTTGAGGTTAAAAATTGTTGTACTGGCAGAGCAGTTTGGGATGGCTCATTATCGTGATGCAGAATCCAATTATCAGCAATGTTGGCACAGACACGAAGAACTCTATTACGAAGTCTTTCTAAAATTTCTTTGTCGTAATATTGGTTAACTGTTTGTCCAGGAGGCACCCACTCTTTATGAACAATGCCCTTGCCATCAAAGAAGCACACAAGCATGCATTTCACTTCCGACTTTGACATGCGAGCTGTCTATGGGTTGGGTGATCCCTTTGACCACCATTGCGAACTTTGGCGTCTTGTCTCTGGATCGTACTGAAAAAACCAACTTTCATCACCAGGGATAACACGGCTCAACAATTCTGGACTGATTTCCGTTTGATCTAACGGATCGACTGCCACATTTTTCCGTGTTCCTCGTTAATGTGGTGTGAGACTTTGGTTACCATTTTTGCACAAATCTTTCTCATACTAAGATCTTTAGTTATTATAAGACTAACCGTTTCTCGATTGATGTTCAGTTTTTCTGCAATCCTTTTCACGGATTATCTTCGATCAGATCGTACGAGTTCACGCACCCTGACCAAGTTGACATCCGTCCGCGAGGTTGATGGTCGTCCACTGCGGTCTTCATCTTCAACATTCGTTCTGCCTTCATTAAACATTTTATGCCAACGAAAAGTTTGAGATAACCTCCTCTCCAAAAGCCTTCTGAAGCTTGTCGTAAGTTGTCGTCGCGTTTTCACCCTATTTAACGCAAAAAGAAAGGGCATACCGTTGCGCAATATTATGCGGTTCCATTTCCGCGACGAGAGACACAAACACGTGTTAACTTGTGTTAACGTGTTTTTCAGCACAACTCTCGACTGAGTAGTTGCATCGATATGCGACTTGGCCTAGGAGCAGCTTATAGACCAAGGTCTAAGATATTGTGCTTACGCAAGCCTGCAGGGTTGCCACATCTTGCAAAGAAAATTAGTCTCATTACTTTAGTGTCGCACCTCACATATTAATGAGTCAGAGGTAAAAAACTGACAAATGATTCAAAATGTGATGGAATGTAAATGTAATCCTTCATGTAACCTACTACACTATCCAGTCACATTATTGGAACCCCCTGTCAAAAGCGCTTTTGCAGTGCGAGACGTGTAGGAAGAAAGTCAGTGATATTCTGGAAGGTGCCGACAGGTATGTGGAACCGTTCCGACTTCACTGCCGTGGCCGCTGCGCTAGATTTCTCTGTTGAAGATCCATGGTGCCAACAGCCCAATTGAGGCGAGACCATAGATCTCGATTGGGTTTTAATCCTGCGAGTTTGGTGAGCAGGGGAGTGCGGTAATATCATCCCGGTGCTCTTCAAACCACAAACACACTACATCTACATGGTTACTCTGCAATTCACACTTAAGTGCCTGGCAGAGGGTTCATCGAACCATTTTATGCTACTTCTCTACCATTCCAATCTCGAATGGCGCGTGGGAAAAAGGAACACCAAAATCTTTCCGTTCGAGCTCTGATTTCTCTTATTTTATTATAACGTTCATTTCTCCCTACGTAGGTGGGTGTCAACAAAATATTTTCGCATTCGGAAGAGAAAGTTGGTGACTGAAGTTTCGTAAATAGATCTTGCCGCAAAGAAAACCGCCTTTATAATAAATGCAAAGCACCAGTTTGCTTTTGTTCTACAACATGTAGAACAAAAGTAAACTGGTGGTTCTCATTTATTATAATGTTGTTCTACCAAGAACCGACGGAAGATTCTGTTAAAACCGCCTTTATTTCAGTGACTGCCACCTCAACTGGTTTATCATATCAGTGACACACTCACCCCTATTGCGCGATAACACGAAACGAGGTACCCTTCTTTGCACTTTTTCGATGGCCTCCCTCAATCCTACCTGGTAAGGATCCCACACAGCGCAGAAATATTCCATATTCCAGCAGAGGACGGACAAGTATAATGTAGGCTCTCTCTTTAGTAGGTTTGTCGCATATTCTAAGTGTTCTACCAATAAAACGCAGTCTTGATTTCGCCTTCCCCACTATATTATCTATGTGGTCTTTGCAATTTAAGTTGCTCGCAATTGTAATTCCTAGGTATTTAGTCGAATTGAAGGCCTTTAGATTTGTGCGATTCATCGTATACCCAAAATTTATCGGATTTCTTTTAGTACCCATGTGGATCACCTCGCACTTTTCTTTGTTGTTCTTTGATTAATAGTCGCCTGTGAGGAACGGTATCAAAAGCCTTCTGGAAATCTAGGAATATGGAATCGATCTGAGATCCCTGGTCGACAGCATTCATTACTTCGTGGGAATAGCCGGCCTCTGTGGCCGAGCGGTGCTAGGCGCTTCAGTCCGGAACCGCGCTGCTGCTACGGTCGCAGGTTCGAATCCTGCCTCGGGCATGGATGTGTGTGATGCCCTTAGGTTAGTTGGGTTTAAGTGGTTCTACGTCTAGGGGATTGATGACCTTAGATGTTAAGTCCCATAGTGCTTAGAGCCATCTTAACCATTTTGAACTTCGTGGGAATAAAGAGCTAGCTGCGTTGCACAAGAACGATATTTTCTGAATCCGTATTGGTTATGTGTCAATAAGTCACTTTTTTCAAGGTGATTCATTATGTTCGAGTACAGTATATGCTCCAAAACCCTACTGAAAATTGAGGTCTGTAATTCAATGGGTTACTCCTATTTCTTTTCTTGAATATTGGTGTGACCTGTACTACTTTATAGTCTTTAGGAACAGACCTTTCGTCAATTGAGCGATATTATATGATTGCTAAGAAAGGCGCTACTGTGTCTGCATACTCTGAAAGGAACCTGATTGGTATACCATCTGGACCGGAAGACTTGCCTTTCTTAAGTGAATTGGGGCAAGTGTGAAACGTCGCATTGTCCTGCTGGTAGATGGCATCGTTCCGAGGAAGAACGGGTTGCGTATATGGGTGGTCGTGATCCCGAAGGATAGATACATACTTACGGTGATTCATTGTGCCCTTCAGAATCGCAAGATCACCAAGGAATGCGACGAAAACTCACTCCAGACCATAGTGCTCCCTTCTCCGGCCTGAACCCTTCCGACGACTGTTGGAGGGTGTTTACCTTCTGTCCGATGGAGCATAAAACATAGTTCAGCTGAAAAGACCACCTGCAGCCACTCAGTGGACGGCCAGTTGCAATGCAGTTGGTGTGCAAACACCAGATTTCTTCGCAGTCAGCATGGGTACACGAACCAGGCGCTTGGTGCAGAGGCCCACAAGCAGCAACGGTGTCGCTGAATGGTGGTTGAGGAAACTATGTTGGTAGCACCGTGGTTCATCTAGGCGGTTAGTTGTTCAACAGTTGTGCATCTACTCGCCCGTACCCATCTCTACAGCCGTCGTTCACACCAGACATCTATGGCCCATGGTGCACCAAAATTGTCTGCGCCAGTTTTGGGTAGCCTCATATTGCCATGTATGGTGTGCTGTAACCACGACGGCGCTCCAAAAAGTTACAGACTTCTTCGTTGCGGAAATGCTTCCATCCTTGGACCAAAAGCCAATGATCATGTCCTTTTGGAGTCAGACAAATAGCTCCATTTCCAAATTACGACTGCACTGTTACCCGCTTCCCCAACACGCTTTATATACTCTCCAGTGTTAGCGCTGACACCTGCTGTCTATGAGTGGTTATTGGACAATGAGATCCATCGCAGGTGGCAGTCTCATTAATGTGACTAGACCGTGTATTATGAAAAAAAGGACAATAATTTGATATTCATTCAAAACCAGAAATCAAAGCCAATATGGTACAAGCTTATTCTTAAGGTACAGAAGCCGACCGGAGTGGCCGAGCGGTTCTAGGCGCTACAGTCTGGAACCGAGCGACTGCTACGGTCGCAGCTTCGAATCCTGTCGCAGGTTCGAATCCTGCCTCGGGCATAGATGTGTGTGATGTCCTTAGGTTAGTTAGGTTTAAGTAGTTCTAAGTTCTGGGGACTGATGACCTCAGAAGTTAAGTCCCATAGTGCTCAGACCCAGAGTACAGAAAGATGAACTTGTGTAATCACATACAGGTAACATTGTAGTTGGATTTCATCACACATCACGCAGATGCCTAGGAATAAGGACTAGAGTAAAACCATTACGCAGCTTCAATTGTTTGTAAATTATGCTACTGGCTATTAAAATTACATGACGAAAGGCGACATATGACAAACTTAAACCGACACGAAGTGTGAAACTCGAGTTCCACCCGGCATATAAAAAGAGCAAACCACTAGCACTTTTGGGAATGGAGCCGTGTGACATCTTTGACAACAGCCGTCATTTCGACAGGGGAACACCCTACTGCACTTCTAAACATATGGTCATATAATTTATCAGTGTGCCCCCACAAAATTTCTGTAATTTCTTTTTTATTTTACTTACATTTAACAGTTTTTAACAAGTCTTCATTCTATTATAGAAGATTCGCGCTGTGGTTTTGATACTGTGTTTTTGTTTGTTGCTGTAAGATATCACCGTAGTTTATTATTTTAATTTAACTTGCTAGCTAGACATTGCTATAATTGAAATGCACTAAAATTACCCACACCGCGCTGTTAGATAAGTCTGTGATTCTTATATGTGTGTACCATCGCTGTAAATATTTAGTGCATCGCTGGCATCATTTATTTGAAACTTCTATCATGAAATTCGCGACATTTGCCTTCGCAGATACACTCCTGGAAATGGAAAAAAGAACACATTGACACCGGTGTGTCAGACCCACCATACTTGCCCCGGACACTTCGAGAGGGCTGTAGAAGCAATGATCACACGCACGGCACAGCGGACACACCAGGAACCGCGGTGTTGGCCGTCGAATCGCGCTAGCTGCGCAGTATTTGTGCACCGCCGCCGTCAGTGTCAGCCAGTTTGCCGTGGCATACGGAGTTCCATCGCAGTCTTTAACACTGGTAGCATGCCGCGACAGCGTGGACGTGAACCGTATGTGCAGTTGACGGACTTTGAGCGAGGGCGTATAGTGGGCATGCGGGAGGCCGGGTGGACGTACCGCCGAATTGCTCAACACGTGGGGCGTGAGGTCTCCACAGTACATCGATGTTGTCGCCAGTGGTCGGCGGAAGGTGCACGTGCCCGTCGACCTGGGACCAAAAGAAAGCGACCCACGGATGCACGCCAAGACCGTAGGATCCTACGCAGTGCCGTAGGGGACCGCACCGCCACTTCCCAGCAAATTAGGGACACTGTTGCTCCTGGGGTATCGGCGAGGACCATTCGCAACCGTCTCCATGAAGCTGGGCTACGGTCCCGCACACCGTTAGGCCGTCTTCCGCTCACGCCCCAACATCGTGCAGCCCGCCTCCAGTGGTGTCGCGACAGGCGTGAATGGAGGGACGAATGGAGACGTGTCGTCTTCAGCGATGAGAGTCGCTTCTGCCTTGGTGCCAATGATGGTCGTATGCGTGTTTGTCGCCGTGCAGGTGAGCGCCACAATCAGGACTGCATACGACCGAGGCACACAGGGCCAACATCCGGCATCATGGTGTGGGGAGCGATCTCCTACACTGGCCGTACACCTCTGGTGATCGTCGAGGGGACACTGAATAGTGCACGGTACATCCAAACCGTCATCGAACCCATCGTTCTACCATTCCTAGACCGGCAAGGGAACTTGCTGTTCCAACAGGACAATGCACGTCCGCATGTATCCCGTGCCACCCAACGTGCTCTAGAAGGTGTAAGTCAACTACCCTGGCCAGCAAGATCTCCGGGTCTGTCCCCCATTGAGCATGTTTGGGACTGGATGAAGCGTCGTCTCACGCGGTCTGCACGTCCAGCACGAACGCTGGTCCAACTGAGGCGCCAGGTGGAAATGGCATGGCAAGCCGTTCCACAGGACTACATCCAGCATCTCTACGATCGTCTCCATGGGAGAATAGCAGCCTTCATTGCTGCGAAAGGTGGATATACACTGTACTAGTGCCGACATTGTGCATGCTCTGTTGCCTGTGTCTATGTGCCTGTGGTTCTGTCAGTGTGATCATGTGATGTATCTGACGCCAGGAATGTGTCAATAAAGTTTCCCCTTCCTGGGACAATGAATTCACGGTGTTCTTATTTCAATTTCCAGGAGTGTATTTGGATCGTCAAACAGCAAATATATCTAGTAGGTACATATAGTGAAAAATATTCTTTTAAGTCACTAGTTTTACCTTTAATTAAAAATTGTAGCTGTGTAGAAGACTGTGTTCCGATGTCTGTTGGCGTCTGTCTCACCGAGTAAGTACATAGTGTTCTGTGTTTCAGCTGTTCCTGAAATCAAAGCAAATGTAATTCTCACACTTACATCAAACTTTATAATTGATTAAATGGTTCAGTATGTGATATATGTGTCGCCCCTAATCACAGATCCTGGTGTGCTGCCGCGCATATATTACCACATCCAGTCCATTCCATATTTAGTGTCCATAACCTCTTGTACGGCAATTTTAAAAGGCTCCCAGTCCCCGATAACGAAATCCGCCCTCGCATTTATCTCTCCTATTAGTTTTAACTCGCTCCTTCTTATTCTTTTCCGATTTCAGAGTTCCCCCTCCTCATCAATCTTCCTTTTCCTTCTCTCCTTTTTATCTTGTCTCGCCCCCCATCCTCCAAACTATATGTATCCAAAATCACACGTTTTCCTATCAACCACTCTCCCAAATTATACCTATCCCCACAAAACAATTTACTTGGACCAAGTAGTTCTGCAAACATTTTATCTACCTCAACGGATCAGTCCACCTTTCCTCGCCCTAAACTCCTAAATACAGGCCCAATCGAGTGGTAGTGAAATGTAATACGTTACAGTCAGTGTTTGTTGTACTTTATTCGCAACTCGTTGTTTTTAAATACCATACAACGTTTTACTACGCGTTATTTTAAAATTCTTCAATGGAAGGCGACGCTTTACAAATATGAAAACATTTGTATGTAGTTCATTATTTTAAAAATTTTCTTTTAATATCTTTTGGCTGAAGAGCACAGCACTGCTCCTCTGCCAACCCATCCTCGCCGCCTCTGGGACGAGGGAATGAAATAACAATAAAGAAAAAAGGA
This sequence comes from Schistocerca gregaria, assembly GCF_023897955.1. Classification (NCBI taxonomy): domain Eukaryota; kingdom Metazoa; phylum Arthropoda; class Insecta; order Orthoptera; family Acrididae; genus Schistocerca; species Schistocerca gregaria. Next base: position 214,060,706 of record NC_064931.1, read on the forward strand.
ATATATGGCACTCGTGTTAGAAGGCGACGCGACGCATTCCCGAGTATCAATATGTTAGGCACGTTCTTACAGACAGGTTGTGATATTACATTTTTGTGACGACTGAGCGTATTTCCTCTTCTTTCTTTCCCACTTTTATATACTTTTGTTCTTTAAATTTCACCACAATAACGTTTTCTTTTGAATCTGGTTGCAGCTGCAACTTCAAAATCGCATTTCTACCGAAATTGCTTAATAGTTATAAATAAAAACTTTTTAAGAGTCATGGTGACAAAAAATCGTCAAGGACTTTTGATAGGGTACTTGAAAATGTCTAAATTGTACAATTGTCCGAAAATAAATTAAATATTAACAGTTGTAGGCAGCATTTAATCTTTAAAATAATGAAATAGAGGTGTCCATGGTAGTGTTATTTCCGTCTGTTGTATGTTAACTTAGCACTGTACTATTCATTTTCGTTCCTGAATAGTGTCTCTGTTTATAGCTGTCGCTTTCTGCCTCTTGAGTGTCTGGTGTCCCTCTGTAGTGATGATGCCTTAGCATTATTTAACACTGAGTCATGACAACATGAAAAATTAAAATTCTTAAGTTTTCCTAAGAAGTAAACTTTATCACTACAGTAATCAAAGAATGCAAGAAGTAAAAGGGAAAAATTAAAAACTCAGAGTTCTTTTAAGGAAGCGGCTTCAGTTTGGAATATAATTTTGAAACTTTTACAGAATTAACCGTTATTATCACAGTAAGCAACGAATGCGAGATGAAACTGGCAAAAGGTACACACTCAGTCGTTTCAAGGTGGTGGTTTCACTTTGGAACCAGAAGGACATCCAGTTTTCTTTTCAATCATCCGTCATTTCATGTGATACACACTTTAAGAAAAAGCAACGCACCTCGAAGGAATTATCCGAATGAGACAGGAATTAGTAGATGTGATGTAAATGTACAGACAAGAAAATGATTAAAATTTCAGAAAAACTGGATGATTTATTCAAGGGAAAGAGCTTCACAAATTGAACAAGTCAATAAATCGTTGGTCCACCTGTATCCCTTACGCGAGCAGTTATTAGGCTTGGCATTAATTGTTAGAGTTGTTGGATATCCTGCCGACCATGTGTCCGAGTGGTTCTAGGCGCTACAGTCTGGAACCGCGCGACCGCTACTGTCGCAGGTTAGAATCCTGCCTCGGGCATGTGTGTGTGTGTGATGTCCTTAGGTTCGTTAGGTTTAAGTAGTTCTAAGTTCTAGGGGACTGATGACCTCAGAAGTAAAGGCCCATAGTGCTCAGAGCCATTTGAACCATTTTGTTGGATATCCTCCTGAGAGATAGCGTGCCAAATACTGTCAAATTTGTGTGTTAGATCGTCAAAATCCAGGTTCGTGGGAGGGGTCATGCTAAAAATGCTCCAAACGACAGTCAGGTTGGTATTCAGCCGCTGTCTGGGGCGTTTCCAGAAATATATCTCTTCGACGGGGAATCTCACTGATTGTTCGAAATGGCTCTAAGCACTATGGGACTTAACATCTGAGGTCATTAGTCCACTAGAACTTAGAACTACTTAAACCTAACGAACCTAAGGACATCACACACGTCCATGCCCGAGGCAGGATTCGAACTTGCGACCGTAGCAGCAGCGCGGTTCCGGACTGAAGGCCCTAGAACCTCTCGGCCAAAGCGGCCGGCTTACTGATTGTAGTAGAATTGTTTTTCAGTGATGAGTCCCACTTCGAACTGAGCCCCGCTTACCAGAAAAGATGTATCTGGAGACGCCCCAGACACCAATGGGATACCATCCCTACTGCCGTCCGTCACACGGCCGTACAACCAGGAGAGATGAAATGGTGTGCCATTTCTTCTGTTCGTACGACTCATTTGGTTGTCATGGGCGGCGCCCTTACAAAGAACAGTGGTACGTCGACGATATTCTACGCCCACTTTTGTTGCCCTTCTTGGGAAGCCATTCTGGGCTCACATTACAGCTTGATAATGCTCGCCCGCCCAATCCATCAATTTCTATTATTTCTCTTCGTTCTTGCCAAACCCCATCTTACCCAGCAAGTTCGCAGGATCTCTTCCTATCTGAGAACGTTTGGAACATTATGGGAATGGCCCTCCAACCAGTTCGGGATTTTGACGATTTAACGCACCAGTTGGAATCCCTTAGGAGAATAGCCAACAACTATACCAATCAGTGTGAAGCCGAATAAGTACTTGGATAACAGCCAGAGGTGGACTAACGCGTTATTGACTTGCTCAATTTGTGAAGCTCTTTCTCTTGAACAAATCATCGTTTTTCTCTGATATCGTAAGTCTCTGTTTGCCTGTACATGTACATGGCATCTACCGGTTACCGGTTGGGTAACCCGTTCGTGGTGCGTCGTTTTTCTTAGTATGTATTTGAAAGGAAATTCACATTTTGACTGTACACAATACCACATCTCGTAACTTGTATGAACCCGTAATGCTTAAAATAAATTACAGTCTTAAATAATAAGCAATAATGGTATCAATATTTTACAAAGTTTGTATCAAACCTACATACTGTCCAAGTGATTTCATTTCGAAAGCACTCATAAAAGCAGTAGTAAAGAATCAAATTTACGTTTCAGTAACTTGAAGTATACCTACATTCACTGTCAACGACCTTATCAGTTCGGTCACTAAAAAGAGAGGCATGTCACTATCAGCTACAATGACGCAGCATAGTCTACAAGCCGCCAATTCGTTTGAACGCTATCTGTAACTGCTGCAATGCATTACATTCGTAGAAGTGCCTCAGTGTACAAGTAGATGTCTCTCTTTTCCAACATCATTAGTACTTTCATGCTTAAGGCATTGGTACTTGAAAACAAAATTAATAAAATGTCGGTTTCCAACAGAAAACAGTGGTGATCACAGAGTTAAATACATGCGCCATCCTGGGTTTAAACGCTCAATTAAAGCGCAGGCTGCTTTACTCGCGATTATATCCCTAGTATTCGACTCGGTCGATGTGTTTGCGTCAAGCTTCGGCCTCTTGACCCAGCGAACGACGTAATCCGCTTTCCTGGTCTATTGGAAATCGAAGATGAATTGGCCGTAACTTTGTGCGAATGTTGGCGCGTGTTCGCTGCGCTTTCGCTTCCAGTGAAGAGGCAGCAGATTTCTGGAACCGACATATTGAAGAAAGATAGTATTAGCAGGATGAAGGTAAAGGTCACCTTTCCTGCAGACCTGGCGTATGGTAACCAGTTTCAAACTGATGTTATTCCCTTTATATTTCATAATGCTGAGAGATAGAGGGACGGTGTGGGATGGCGTATGATATGTATAAACGAATACGTGTGAATTAGAAGCACAAAAAAAGGTTCGGCTAAGCATTTGTTTACCACTGGGGATCTTGGTACATATTTTAAATTGACCCCTAAAACATGGCCGGCCGGAGTGGCCGAGCGGCTCTAGGCGCTTATGTCTGGAACCGCGTGACCGCTACGGTCGCAGGTTCGAATCCTGCCTCGGGTATGGATGTGTGTGATGTCTTTAGGTTAGTTAGGATGAAGTAGTTCTAAGTTCTAGGGGACTGGTGACCTCAGATGTCAAGTCCCATAGTGCTCAGAGCCATTTGAACCAAAAACATACTTGAAAGAGGGTACATACAAGAACATTAGATCCACAATCAGCATACCACTGAATACACTTTTATGGTCTGTGTACGGTGATGAAACCTGTTACACCATGAACACCTAAGCCCAATGTACCAAAGTGATACCCAATAAATGCTGTGAAAGTGAGATATGTTGATTAAAGTATCATTTTCAGTACAGGAATGAATTGCATTCCTACAATTGAAGAATGGTATGACTATATGACGCCACGCCCGTTGGGGGTGTGTAACATAAGTGGGACTTCTTTATTGCAACACAATATACATAAACCACATGCATGTGAAGCTTATCTTAATCTTTCGGACTCTAAGAAAGGTGGAATCGTTGCTATAAGGAACATATGAGCATCACAGAGACATATCGCGCACACAGTTGGCTGCAGCGCATTGACTGCAGAACAAGTAGCGACAAGATGGGCTCAGGAAAAGAGTGTGACAGGGAGAATAGGAATGGGACTTCTCATTACCTCATGAGAAGATCGTAACATGGCTTTACTGCCTCTGACGAATAGTTGTATAACAACAGCTGAAATCCGGGCTGAGGTTGTACGCAGAGTGTCCCCAGTAATGTCATTTGTTATAAAAATACTGATTTAGCAACTAGCAATAATACTAGGGATACTGCTACGATACTACTACTACTACTAATAGTGACGATACAAAATACATTTATGGGTATCCAAGGTTGATAACGACTTCTTAGAAACAGAAATTCAGATCTACTGCACCAGCTAGGGGCTCTGGGACATGAGGAACGTCTGGTGGAAAATAATGGTACCTAGTTGGTGAAAAGGCCGGCGGCGGTAGCCGAGCGGTACTAGGCACTTCAGTCCGGAAGCACGCGACTGCTAAGGTCGCATGTTCGAATTCTGCCTCGGGCATGGATGCGTGTGATTTTCTTAGGTTAGTTAGGTTTAAGTAGTTCTAAGTTCTAGGGGACTGATGACCTCAGATGTTAAGTCCCATAGTGTTCAGAGCCATTATTTTTAGTTGGTGAAAAATAATGGTACTTAGTGAAAACTGGGTAAGGGATGCATACAAGACAAAGACAGACACTATTATTGTTTTAGTAGCTATGATATTATCTGTGTTATGAAGCTGGACATGCTATATAGTTTCCCGATATAGTGATAGACATCATTACAGATTCTACACACTCGGGTTTCCGCTTTTGAAACGGATTTACAGTAGGCGGCTGAGTGCTGGCTTGAGACAGAGAGCCGCGTGGAGTGGCCGCGCGGTTTGAGGCGTCATGTCATGGACTGCGCGGCCCCTCCCGCCTCAGGTTCGACTCCTACTCGGGCGTGTGTGTGTGTGTGTGTGTGTGTGTGTGTGTGTGTGTGTGTGTGTGTGTGTGTGTTGTTCTTAGCATAGGTTAGTTTAAGTAGTGTATAAGTGTAGGGAACGATGACCTAGGCAGTTTGGTCCCTTATGAATTCACACACATTTGAACATTTTGAGAGAGAGAGGATTTTTCTCTCATGGGAACGAATATTTATGTTGCTTTGTTCAGGCGACAATCTTTTAATACAGACAAACAGCAATACTGATGCGGGAATTGAACACTGAAATGTGAACATGTCTCATTGCTTGGTAGGTCTACGACACTTACGTGTTTCCGATAAACCCGACATTATGAACTGAATTTGAGGCTTAACACAGTTTACTGTTTGATTACAACTAAGTGTATGGCCAACGATTCTAATATTTACACAGTAATAAAAATAACGCAAGGGAATTTTGCCTCGAGTTCAGAAATTTTTGGAAATTTGTGGTAAGGTCTTATGGGACCAAACTGCTGAGGTCATCGGTCCCTAAGCTTACACACTACTTAGTCTAAGTTAAAATAACTTACGCTATGGACGACATACACACCGATGCCCGAGGGAGGACTCGAATCTCCGATGGGGGGAGCCGCCATATTGAATTAATTATAAACATAAATGATTAGATTTATTAGGATATTAACGTTAATACTGAGATTGGCGTAACTACTGTTTGTACCTATAGCTAGGAAGGGCCACATTTCCAGCCAAAGGCCTCATAACAAACTAGAAGACTGCAGGGATAATTCGGGAACATTCCGTGTACAGGAGGGGGGGGGGGGGGGGCAGGGAGGGGCGTGACAAGACGCCCTAGACCACGCGGCTACCCAGCGTGGCTCGAGTTCAGAAAGAAGCATCATTAATATCATAATGTAAGGTGATGAGTCTCAAAATAAAAATTAAAACTAAAGTTTTATAACCTGAAGTCACGAACATTTTAGTGTTCCCAAACGTGATTTTCAACACCAGGACAATTTGCTAAAAACAAGGACTGTCCGGGAAAAACAGCGACGGATGAGAACGCTACCTACGCAGTACTACTTTCCCGAAAAGACTTTGCGAGTAGCAGCGTTATTCTGCTACATGTTTGTAGTTCCCCAGTAGGCCATATAGGAACGCGCCCTGGTGTGGCAGTATCGATCCTTTTACACGAGTCGAAGGGACTCAGCTTCCCAGCTGAATTATACATAAGTTCGGGAATGTTGCAGGAGATAGTGGCGACGAAATAATCCTCCCGTGGTTAAGTGACACTTCCGTTGGTGCAGCATTATTAACGCATGGCCATTGTGAAAGTTCCAACACGCACTGCGAAAGCGTTACGTGTTTGTGTGTCTGCTCCCTCCGGCTGCAACACTTTTAATTAATGACTCTACACACCCAGTAGTGATTAACTTGGTTGGCAAGCCACGATGTCGACTGCCGTATACCCACGTAATGTAACTACGTCACTGCAGCGTGAGATGGGATACTTACAAAGAGAAAGACTCTATAAATTTCTATGCTTACTAAATATTCACAAAGCCAAAAACGCAATTTCGTAATTATCGTCCAATAAAATCCAAAAACGAGGTAACTACAGTAGAAACTTGCTATGTACCATATAATGAACTGTGCACCCTCCTATAACACGGACGTCAAAAATAGTGTGATACGTATCTGGTGAATAAGCATATGTAAAATAACTGGTAAAAAGTTCCCGGTAACTGCTGTGTAATGCAGAACTGACCACTCTATGTCACGAGAGGCGGATCTGACGCTATAAAAGAAGCCGGGGAGTACTGCTTTGCCAGTGGAGCGGCAGTGACATTTGATGGGAACAGGCGAATGAAAACAATCGATTCAGTCGGGTGTTGGAAAACCATCGACTCATTCGCTTGCAGTAATACATATCGGTTGAATTATTCATTCATTCTTTTGACTGAAACGGGTCTATGGGAGCAATTGAATGAAAACAGTCGATTTAGTCGGTTGGACTCTCCATTGACTCTTTTGTGTGAAACCAGCCTGTGGAAAAAGTCAAATGAAAACAACGAAGTCAGGCGGTTGTAGGTTTACATGTCGGTTGGGTTATTATACACTCGTTTGTTGCGAGTAAAACCATTATGCGTGGGCAACCGAATGAAAACTGTCCGTTGTAGTTTTGCATACACTATGTGATCAAAAGTATCCGGACGCCAGGCTGAAAATGACCTACAAGCTCGTGGCGCCCTCAATCGGTAATACATGAATTCAATATGTTGCTGGATCACCCTTAGCCTTCATGACAGCTTCCAATCTCGCAGGCATACGTTCAATCAGGTGCTGGAAGGTTTCTTGGGGAATGGCAGCACATTCTTCACGGATTGCTGCTCTGAGGAGATGTGTCGAAGTCGGTCGTTGAGGCCTGGCACGAAGTCGGCGTTCCAAAACATCCCAAAGGTGTTCTGTAGGATTCAGTTCAAGACACTGTGCAGGTCAGTCCATTACAGAGATGTTACTGTCGTATAAAAACTCCGCTACAGACCGTGTGAAAGATGCAATCGACATCGCCGAATTGCTCTTCAACTGTGGGAAGAAGAAGGTGCTGAAAACATCAATGTAGGTTTGTGCTGTGATAGCGCCACGTAAAACATCAAAGTGTGCCAGCCTCCTCCATGAAAAACACGACCACACCGAAACACCACCGTCTCCGAATTTTACTGCTGGCACTACAAACGATGGCAAATGAAGTTCACCGGGAATTCACCATACCCATACCCTTCCATCGGATTGCCACATTGTGAACCGTGATTCGTTACTCCACACGACGGTTTTCCACTGTTCAATCGTCCAATGTTTACGCTCCTCACACCAAGCGAGGCGTCGTTTGGCATTTACCGCCGTGATATGTGGCTTATGAGCAGCCGTTCGACCATGAAATCCACGTTTTCTCACCTCCCACGTAACTGCCATAGTACTTGCAGTGGATCCTGATGCAGTTTGGAATTCCTATGAGATGGACTGGATAGATGTCTGCCTATTGCACACTACTACCCTCTTCAACTGTCGGCGATTTCTGTCAGTCAACAGACGAGATCGGCCTGCCCGCTTTTGTGCTGCACGTGTTCCTTCACGTTTCCACTTCACTATCACATCGCAATCAGTGGACCTACGGATGTTTAGGAGTGTGGAAATCTTGTTTAGAGGCGTGTGACACAAGTGACATCCATTCACCTGAGCAAGTTCGCAGTCCGTTAGTTACGCGGAGTGCTCCATTGTGCTCTCTCACGATGCCTAATGACTACTGAGGTCGCTGATATGGAGTACCTGGCAGTATGTGTCAGCACAATGCACGTAATGTGTTAAATAATGGTTTTTGGGGGTGTCCGGATACTTTTGATCACGAAGTTTATTTCTTTTCAAGTGAAACCAGTCTATAATTCCGTTCTTTCAACTGAAATAACTTTTACTGTGCATTATTTAATTGAGCTATCCATTCATTCTTCTGAGTGAAACCAATCCGCCGCGTGATATTAGCCGAGCGGTCTGAGGAGCTGCAGTCATGGACTGTACGACTGGTCCCGGCGGAGGTTCGAGTCCTCCCTCGGACATGGGTGTGTGTGTTTGTCCTTAGGATAATTTAGGTTAAGTAATGTGTAAGCTTAGGGACTGATGACCTTAGCAGTTAAGTCCCATAAGATTTCACACAGATTTTGAAACCAATCCATAGTAGTTTCATTAGCTGAACTAAAGCAGTGGTATAAAACCGGTAGCCCTAGCGCCGTGTGTACGTAAAGAAATCTCAGGGGATATGCCGAAGTAAACATTATACATGTTTCCAGAATGAGATTTTCACTCTGCAGCAGAGTGTGCACTGATGTGAAACTTCCTGGCAGATTAAAACTGTGTGCCGGACCAAGACTCGAAATCGGGACCTTTCCCTTTAGCGGGCAACTGCTCTACCACTGAGCTACTGTGGTAGAGCACTTACCCGCGAAAGGCAAAGATCCCGAGTTCGAGTCTCGGTCTGGCACACAGTTCTAATCTGCCAGGAAGTTTCTTTATACATGTTGTTGTTTTCAGTCTGAAGACTGGTTTGATGCAGTCCTGTTCAAGCTTCCTCATGTCCGAATAACTGCACAACCATATTATAAATATTCATTTAACTATGTACTGAACAGACCAGTTCTTATTCTGGTCATTTAAAATTAATTAATATAGCGCTGTGGATTAAATGGTTGCAGATGCAACTAACACTTAATGAAACTGATGTATCATTGGAGGCACAAAGTTGAACATAATGTTCCTTCTCTTAGAGATACGTAAAAAAGGAGGAAATATTGCAAAATTTTAGCGACTGTTTAAATTATGTTTTACTGAAAAGGTGTGATGATATCCATTAATTAAAAACCACTTGAATACCGATCTTTAGCACTTATTCAGCCGTTTATTTATGTGGAAGGTAAATATAGTCAGCAGAAAATTACTATACCGGCTACATTTTAAGCCTCTGAAAAGTAAGAATCATAGTATATGGTTCAAATGGCTCTGAGCACTATGGAACTTAACATCTGAGGTCCTCAGTCCCCTCGAACTTAGAACTACTTAAACCTAACTAACCTAAGGACGTCACTCACATCCATGCCCGAGGCAGGATTCGAACCTGCGACCGTAGCGGTCACGCGGTTCCAGACTGAAGCGCCTAGAACCGCTCGGCCACACCGGCCGGCTCAACTATAGTATATCTCAAGCGTAAAGAAGTACTGTTAACAATTCGTGTATTGGTACTACATTTTCTCAGATAAGCCTATCTCTAGCCACCAATGTAAAGAATCTGAGACCACCACCCTCGTTCGCACACCTCCGAACAGCTGGGAGTCATGTGTTAGTCTCCTGCGCTCACGTCCAGGGCAGACGCAGCAGACATGTTTAGGGAGCCTGTATACAGAGAGAGTGGCCATAGGTGAAATTGCCCGTGATTGGTTGATTAGCTTTGGCAGAAAAATGGCCCCAAACGTCTCTCGCACTTCTTATGTTCGCCGTGCTTTTGAGTTGAATTGATGTTCAGAGGACTTTTCGAAACGATTAAAAGTTATTTGAATTATTGAGAGACTTGTTATGCGTTGTGCACGCATGTTCGATTTAGTTGTATATCGTTTTTAGTACGTAATTAGCGTTTGAGATCTTATATACGAGTTGAAATAATGAAGCGTTTTGTGATGGAGTCGGTTGGCCTACATGTTTGAAGTAAACACCTTAGTAATTGTACAGTATTGTTTTTGACATCTGTAATTCGTTCTGCAGACGTTCGTAAATGATGCCAGGTTGTGCTGCATTTGGTTGTTCCAATAGAGGCGAAGGTGGATTTCGCATGTTAGCATTTCGACGCAATGAAGAAAGACGAAAGCAGTGGGCAGTCGCAGTCAACAGGGCTGACATAAATCAAACAGGATGGTTCAAATGGCTCTGAGCACTATGGGACTCAACTGCTGTGGTCATTAGTCCCCTAGAACTTGGAACTACTTAAACCTAACTAACCTAAGGACATCACACACATCCATGCCCGAGACAGGATTCGAACCTGCGACCGTAGCAGTCGCACGGTTCCGGACTGCGCGCCTAGAACCGCGAGACCACCGCGGCCGACTCAAACAGGAGCCTTGTGGAATCCAACCAAGTACTCTTATCTATGCGAAGTAAGTCGTTTTTGCTTTTTACTACATGTAAAACACCTTGTAATATACATAGTTAAATTTGAAAACAGTCACGTAATTATTATAACACATTGTTCTTATAAACAGAGGCATTTAACGAATGATTTCGACATATTGTCTTGTGCGTTTGATTCGGTGAGTGTGTACTCCACTAATCCACTACTGGCCATTCAAAAGTCCCGCCCGCAGTTTAGCAGAAAAATGGACGCCGTATCGTCCGGTTGGCCACTCTCTCCCCATACAGGCTCTCTAGAGAGGGTTAGCTCATGTCGCCCTCTTGCTACAGCCGTCAGTTTGTACAGCAGAGGCTGTACGTTGACACTAGACCTACCTCCTGAGTCCGGCGTGCACTACTCTGTGCGCGACACGCACGCAAGCAAATTGCCGGAGGGAGTGAGTGAGTGACTCACTCAGTGAATGGGAAGGCTGGTGAGTATAGTCAAGGTGTAGTGGTAAGCAACCTTCCGCCCATATCAAACAGCTCTCCGCACGTCTGTTGGCTTTCACAGCCCGAGCAGTATCCAGTAATCGTCTGCTGAGTGTTTCTTAATGTGAAGTACATAAAATGACGTTTTCCCGCAACAAACTGCTTAATAGTTTTAGAAACACTGAAGCCAAAGAAACTGGTATACGCATGCGTCTTCCAATACAGATATACTTAAAGAGGCAGAGTACCGCGCTGCGGTGGGCAACGCCTGTACATCTACATCTACATCCATGCTCCGCAACTCACCTGACGGTGTGTGGCGGAGGGTACCTTGAGAACCTCTATCGGTTCTCCCTTCTATTCCAGTCTCGTATTGTTCGTGGAAAGAATGATTGTCGGTATGCTTCTGCGTGGGCTCTAATCTCTCTAATTTTATCCTCATGGTCCCTTCGCGAGATATACGTAGGAGGGAGCAATATACTGCTTGACTCTTCGGTGAAGGTATGTTCTCGAAACTTCAACAAAAGCCCGTACCGAGCTACTGAGCGTCTCCCCTGCAGAGTCTTCCACTGGAGTTTATCTATCAACTCCGTAACGCTTTCGCGATTACTAAATGATCCTGTAACTACGCGCTGCTCTCCGTTGGATCTTCTCTATCTCTTCTATCAATCCTATCTGGTACGGATCCCACACTGCTGAGCAGTATTCAAGCAGTTGGCGAACAAGCGTACAGTAGCCTACTTCCTTTGTTTTCGGGTTGCATTTCCTTAGGATTCTTCCAATGAATCTCAGTCTGGCATCTGCTGTACCGACGATCAACTTTATATCATCATTCCATTTTAAATCACTCCTAATGCGTACTTCCAGATAATTTATAGAATTAACTGCTTCCAGTTGCTGACCTGCTAAATTGTAGCTAAATATAAGGGATCTATCTTTCTATGTATTCGCAGCACATTACACTTGTGTACATTGAGATTCAATTGCCATTCCGTGCACCATGCGTCAATTCGCTGCAGATCCTCCTGCATTTCAGTACAATTTTCCAATGTTACAACCTCTCGATATACCACAGCATCATCCGCAAAAAGCCTCAGTGAACTTCCGACGTCATCCACAAGGTCATTTATGTATATTGTGAATAGCAACGGTCCTACGACACTCCCCTGCGGCACACCTGAAATCACTCTCACTTCGGATTGTTAGATCGGTTACTGCTGCTACAATGGCAGGTTATCAAGATTTAAGTGAATCTGAACGTACTGTTATGGTCAACGCACGAGGGATGGAACAGAGCATCTTCGATGTCGCAATTAAGAGGGGATTTTCCCGTACAGCCAATCCACGAGTGTACCGTGAATATCAGGAATCCGGTAAAACATCAAATCTCCAACATCGATGCGGCCGGAAGAAGATCATGCAAGAACGGGAACGACGAAGACTGAAGAGAATCATTCAACATGATAGAAGTCCAACACTTCCGCAAATTTCTGCAGATTTCAATGCTGGGCCATCAACAAGTGTCAGCGTGCGTACCATCATCGATATGGGCTATCGGAGCCGAAGGCTGTTAACGACTGGAAACATGTTGCCTGTGGGACGAGTCTCGCTTCAAATTGACTCGGGCAGATGGACGTGTAGGAGGAGGAGGAGGAGGAGGTCATTAGAGACGGAGCGCAAGCTCGAGTGAGGGAAGGATGGGGAAGGAAATCGGCCGTGCCCTTTCAAAGGAACCATCCCGGCATTTGCCTGAAGCGATTTAGGGAAATCACGGAAAACCTAAATCAGGATGGCTGGAGACGGGATTGAACCGTCGTCCTCCCGAATGCGAGTCCAGTGTGCTAACCACTGCGCCACCTCGCTCGGTGGATGGACGTGTACTGTTATGGAGAAATGTCTTGAATCCATGGACATTGCATGTCAGCAGGGGACTGTTCAAGCTGGTGGAGGCTCTGTACTGGTGTGGGGCGTGTGCAGTTGGGGTGATATCGGACTCCTGATACGTCTAGATACGGCTCCGACAGGTGACACGTACGTAAGCAAGCTCTGATCATCTGGATCCATTCATGTCCATTATGCATTACGAAGGACTTGGGCAAACCAGCAGGACAATGCGACACCCCTCACGTCCAGAATCACTACAGAGTGGCTCCTGGATCACTCTTCTAAGTTTAAACTTTCCGTTCGCCACCAAACTCCCCAAACATGAACATTATTGAGCATATCTGAAATGACTTGCAACGTTCTGTTCAGGAGAAATCTTCACCGCATCGTACTCTTACTGATTTATGGACAGCCCTGCAGGATTCATGGTGTCAGTTCCCTCCAGCACTGCTTCAGCACTAGTCCATGCCATGTCGTGTTGCGGCACTTCTGCGTGCTCACGGAGGTCCTACACGATATTAGGTATGTGTACCAGTTTCTTTGACTCTGCAGTGTAGTTTCATTCACTCCTTCTTGGTATTTATAGCTAAAAATGTTGGCAACCAAAGTCATTGTGGACGCATACCAACCGTGGGGCTGTAAAAGTATGCTAGTGAAATCACTTAAACACAGAGACCGACTGAAAACATTCATATAACGTAATAGTCAGATGGTTCAAATGGGTCTGAGCAATATGGGACTTAGGACTACGTAAACCTAACTAACCTAAGGACAGCACACACATCCATGCCCGAGGCTGGATTCGAACGTGCGACCGTAGCAGAAGCGCGGTTCCGGACTGAAGGGCCTAGAACCGTAATCGGCAGAGACTTGAGTCAGTCTGTTGTCTTACATTAAGTGAAAAGACACTAAAACCCGAAGAGTAAGAGAAAAACACTCATAGAGCTGACGTGGAAAAGGTGCAAGTTTCATTAGACTGAAGAAACCGAACGAAAGGAAAAGGGATCCGCTGGCCAATCGGTTGGTAAATGTATTCAGTTGTCTCATCGGTAGCAGTAACAGTAGAATTTCAACTCTTCTACAGCTGCCAAGTCGACTTTTGGTGATGCCATTGTGAAGTTGAAATGTGAAGGAACTACCACAGCTAAATCAAGACCACGGAGATCGCATGTACTGACCAACAGTAATTGTTGAGCATTGCAGTAGACGGATGTAAGAAATAGCATGAAATGAGAGGAAGGAATAACTCGTGAGTTCCAAAGTGCTACCAGCTGTCCACGTAGCACAAAGACTGTGAGTACAGAGTTAAAAAGAATGGAGTAAAATGGTCGAGCAGCTTTTCCTAAGAGACACATTTCTGTAGTCAAATGGTTTAAATGGCTCTGAGCACTGTGGGACTTAACATCTGTTGTCATCAGTCCCCTAGAACTTAGAACTACTTAAACCAAACTAACCTAAGGACATCGCACACATCCATGGCCGAGGCAGGATTCGAACCTCCGACCGTAGCTGTCACGCGGTTCCAGGCTGTAACGCCTAGAACCGCACGGCCACACCGGCCGGCTTTCTATAGTCAATGATAAGCCACGCTAGAGGTGGTGTAACGATCAATGCCACTGAGCAATGGAAGGCTAACAAGGAGTGGTTTGGAGTGACGAATCACGGTGTACCCTGCAGCAATCCGATGGAACAATTTGGGCTCGATGTCGGCGAACGCATATAGAGTACTTTCTGCCATCACGTATAGTGCCAACAGTGAAAGTTGAGGGTCCGCAGCTCGTGGTCGTGGGTGGCGTTCTCGCTTCCCGCGCCCGGGTTCCCGGGTTGGATTCCCGGCGGGGTCAGGGATTTTCTCTGCCTCGTGGTGTCTGGGTGTTGTATGATATCCTTAGGTTAGTTAGTTTTAAGTAGTTCTAAGTTCTAGGGGACTGATGAACATAGATGTTAAGTCCCATAGTGCTCAGAGCCATTTGAACCATTTCCTTGAAAGTTGAGTTACGTATTGCGGGAGGGGGGGGGGATTTTCATGGTCAGTGCGAGGTCCCTTTACTGCGGTTAAGAAAACGCAACATCCGGAAACGAATAAACACATTTTACAGCATTTTGTACTGCGTACAGTAGAGGAACAATTTGTAGACGATGATTGGACGATTGTCCTTTTCACCATCACCCTCTCATAATGTTGCGTCTGTAAGGCTATGGTTTGTCGAAAATAACTTTCCTGAAATAGACTGGCCTGACCTTAGTACCATAGTGTCAACCTGAACCCAATGGAAATCGTTTGGGATGAGTTAGAACGTCGACCTTTCCTAGCAAGATGCAGGCAAGATGACAGCTGTGGACCACATTAACATTATTGGGGTCCACCTGCATACCTTCGTACTTCATTCATGACTTACCTGCTGACGATGGCGTCTTATAGCTGTGTGTGTCACAGGGGCACGAGCGTGTTACAGGGGTTTGAGGAGCATGATAGGGACACGCTCTGATCTCTTGTCCACGAAATTGAGCTGATTTGAACCCAGATGAAGTCATCTGCAACACTATCAGGTGCGAGCTCTGCACCCATAAGCCACTGCCTCATATTTTTCTGAAATTTCATAGCCTATGGCTATACCTTTAGTGCAACGTGGCTCCGGAAATATACTAACAAAGGAACCTCCCCATCGTACCCCCCTCAGATTTAGTTATAAGTTGGCACAGTGGATAGGCCTTGAAAAACTGAACACAGATTAATCGAGAAAACAGGAAGAAGTTATGTGGAACTATGAAAAAAATTAGTAAAATGTACAAATTGAGTAGTCCATGTGCAAGATAGGCAACATCAAGGAGAATGTGAGATAAGGAGCGCCGTGGTCCCGTGGTTAGCGTGAGTAGCTGCGGAACGAGAGGTCCTTAGTTAAAGTCTTCCCTCGATTGAAAATTTTATTTTCTTTATTTAGGCAAAGTTATGATCTGTCCGTTCGTTCATTGACGTCTCTGTTCACTGCAATAAGTTTAGTGACTGTGTTTTGCGACCGCACCGCAAAACCGTGCGATTAGTAGACGAAAGGACGTGCCTCTCCAATGGGAACCGAAAATATTTGATCGCAAGGTCATAGGTCAAACGATTCCTCCACAGGAAAACACGTCTGGTATATTCTATACGACACTGGTGGCGGCATGTGCGTCACATGACAGGAATATGTTGTCGACCCACCTAAGTTGTACACTTAGCGAATGGGTAAAAAGATTCTTCTACCTTTCCCGATTTAGGTTTTCTTGTGGATGTGATAATCACTCCCAAAAACTGATGAAAACATAAGAGTTTGTCACATAAACTGAAAATAAAATATTACACTTTTCACTGGAGGGTATACTTGAACCTAGGACCTCTCGTTCCGTAGCTGCTCTCGTTAACCACGGGACCGCGGCGCTGCATGACTCTCAATGTCCTTAATGTTGCCTATCTTCGCATGGACTGATAAGTTTGTATATTTTACTATTTTTTCATAGTTCCACACAACTTCTTCCTGTTTTCTCGATTGATGTGTGTTCAGGTTTTCAAAGCCTATCCACTGTGCCAACTTATAACTAAATCTGAGGGGGGTGCGATTTTTCCAATTCTTGCCATGCAGAAACGCTGCTATATTTCGTTCCATAGGTGGACTATAACGCTATTAAACAAGCACTTATAATGTTTTGGCTCACCAGATTATATTATTCGTAAACTATACAAACTGTAATGTTCACTAATTGATTATGCATGGTTAGATAGAAGAAAAGGACTGAAGCCGTTAACATTTCTAGGTAAAATAAGTGCGCAAGTAAATAAAGAAATAAATAACTTTGTTTCGAATTTTTGAGTGTCCTAACAAAATACAGGAAGCACGTGTGATTCAAAACTCGGGGGTCAGACGTTTAGAACTTCCTACGACGTACAGAGTGAACTCCCAACCATCGGTGGCATTGATTGTTACGTTGCAGGTTACGTTACGTTGCAGGTTACATGCGCACCAACGAGTTTATAGGCTACTGTCGCTGTGCGCGATGGAAAACCTAACTTGTTGACTTGGACTCTGTTACTACACAAAGAGTCGCTCGTGCATCATTGCTTTAAAGTCCATAAATATAATACAGAATGAATGGTCAAAACCTTCTTAGTAAGTGGACAAGTTACTGAAAAACATGTAAACGTGTGGAATGATTAAATTAAATCCCACACGGGTTTGATGTTTACGAAGCCAGACGTGTGAAATGACTGAATTAAATCACACAGGGGTTTGATGTTTACGAAACCAGATGGTTTAGTTTAAACCAAATAAATTTTTATTAAATAATGTTCACGCATGTGTGAAATGTGGCCTTACATCAATTGCAGATGCAATTAAAAACAATTAAACGTTAATTAGTGTACCTGTATGCAGTGTGAGCAGAGCATGGAACGCATTAACAGGCACAAGCCAAGTTCATTTAAGTGCACATTAATTCATGAAAATTAACAGCAAACATTCAAAGTCCGAAAGTGCAGTTTTCCGTTATCAATCGTGACATTAGATAAAGTTAGTTATCCTGAATACACACGAATATAAATAACAACAGCAGCAAGCAATTAAAGCTGACAGCTGCCTCAAAATCCCATAAACAAGGTTAAAGCTCATAAAGTCACTCAAAATCAATTACCGAAAATACAGTCAAATAATCCGAGTCCAGTGAAAAATTAAATTCTGCGACTCGCGCTCACAAAAGTTATTTCGAGTTCAACGACATTTTAGCGTATTTAACTCTCACGGCAGTACATTAACACGGGAAACACCCAGAGAAAGAACTTACCTGCATTCCACAAGAACTGCTTATTGCCTGAAATATTCGAGAATGTTGTCTAGATAACGTCTGGTTAAGTTGTATTCCTACATTCACCGTCAAAGTTTTGTAATACGTATTTTATAAAGTTGAGTGCTCCGAATAACTGTATCATCAGTTGTAATTTATGTTTTAGCTTTATACAATTTTTGCGGTTGTATCCTCGTCCAGGCGATCTTTCCCTCTAATTCTGTGAAAACCTACAAAAGTAACTTCATATTTTTGAAAATTTTGGAACTTAATGTGCGTGTGCATATTGTATCCTCTAGTGCACATACTTTTATGAGTTAGTCAAATGGTTCAAATGGCTCTGAGCACTTTGGGACTTAACATCTGTGGTCATCAGTCCCCTAGAACGTAGAACTACTTAAACCTAACTAACCTAAGGACATCACACACATCCATGCCCGAGGCAGGATTCGAACCTACGACCGTATCGGTCGCGCGGTTCCAGACTGTAGCGCCTAGAGCCGCTCGGCCACCCCGCCGGCCTACGAGTTAGTCATGCTTTCTTCAAATAGCAGCAACAGAAGTATCGTTTGCCTCTTAATTGCCGTGTAGGCATTTACGTAATCAGTTCAGTATTTCCACGTGTTTGAGAATGTAGGATCACAATGTCAATATCTTTCTTACGAAGTCAACTGTTGCAGCATAAAAGTGTGTTCTGCAAATGAAGTAACTGTCGTAATGTGTCTCATAAAGTTTCCCCTCTCTATACCATTTCCTGTAAATTATCGCTAGCCGGCCAGTGTGGTCGAGCGGTTCTAGGCGCTTCAGTCTGGAACTGCGCGACCGCTACGGTCGCAGGTTCGAATCCTGCCTCGGGCATAGATGTGTGTGATGTCATTAGGTTAGTTAGGTTTAAGTAGTTCTAAGTTCTAGGGGATTGATGACCTCAGCAGTTAAGTCCCATAGTGCTCAGAGCCATTTGAACAATTTTTTGAAGTTATCGCTAGTTTCGAGGTTTAAAGCGAGCTTCTAAGTGAAAATAATGTCGACAATACTGAGGTCCAAGTAGCCTCAGGCACTCACTAAATTTTACGCAAAGTTTTTGACTTGTATCAACAGAAATTACTTTTGTGTTATTTCCTTAGTTCTTTGCTTTATTTGCAGCGTATCACTCTCAGAGCTTAAAGAAGAATCAGAAGTTTACTTCCAAATTACTTGTTTACAGTTCTGAAACAAAACTGCACCTGCCACAAAACAACCCTACTGTGAATACTGTTCTGTGGAACAGTATGAGGTGGCTGATGTTAATAAGCAGCTCGAAACCATTCAGATTGCTGCAGATGGGTGCGTTGGGAAGGCTACCGAGGTACCGGAGATACCAAAAGTACCTCAAATACTGTCCTCTCAAACGGGTACTGTCCCCTCTCCAGGAAGTAAAGGATTTATGTCCGCTCATCCACTTAACCGAGTGGTTTGTCAGTTGTAGTTGTCCTGCACAAGGGGGCAATGGCAGATGTTTTAACACCCATTCCTCTAATCAACAAGTCTGAGGTGCTGACTTCCACTCGAACAAACTGGGCTAGCGAGACACGTTTCACCTTTTGAGAAGCGTCCTGTGTCTCGTGTCATGGAGAAGCAAACACAAAATCGAAGGGCCTGTTAATTGTAGGTAGTTTGCACGGACGACAAATCTTGCCAACCCTTAGCAAAATAGCTGATAAAGAAGAGGATCACCTCATGCACTCTGTGAATATGCCTACTGACATAATTCACCGTGTTGAGGACTGTATAGCCTACAACTACCTGTATTATATCCGCGACCGGCAGCTTGCCGTATCACAGGTCGCTCGACGGACTCGCAACGCAGACTGGATGTATACCAACACAGTGACTGGTAAACACATGCCGGTCTGTTTATGAGCTAGCGTACGGCGGACTCCACGGCAACACGCGGCGCCTGTACTGCCACCAGAGGCTCCTGTGTCGTCTCAGGCGGTGCTACTACTGCGGCACTACTTGGCATCTGCTGGTCATCTGTTCGCAGCAGGCCGAGCAGGTGTTAGTCCGTCGAGTCAGTACATAAGTGGCCACCCAGACATAGAGCAAGCAGTTTCAACCGCAGCACGAACCACAGAGGATCCACAGAAGCACTGCAATTAGCAGCCAGCAGTCAGTACAGGAGCTATCGCTTCTACCGATTACAGCATTCAACGTGACAGAAGTGCACTCTGACAGAAGTGTCAGCGTGCGAACTATTCAATGAAACATCAAAAATATGGGCTTTAGGAGCCCAACGCCTACTCGTGTACCCTTGACGACTGTACGACACAAAGCCTTACACCTCGCCTGGGCCCATCAACACCGATATTGGACTGTTGATGGCTGTAAACATGTAGCTGTTCGGACGAGTCTCATTTCAAAATTGTACGAGCGGTTGGACGTGTACGGGTATGTTGGCAACCTCATGAATCCATGGATCCTGCATGTCCACAATGTCAAAAGGGCACTCTTCAAGCGGGTGGAAGCTCTGTAATGGTGTGGAGTTGGAGTGATATGGAGCCCTTGATACGTCTAGATACGATTCTGATAGGTGGTACGTACGCAAGCACCCTGTATGATCTCCTGTATCCACTCATATCCATTGTGCATTTTGACGGACTTGGGCAATTCCAGCAGGACACTGCAATACCCCACACGTCCAGAATTGCTACAGAGTGGCTCTAGGAACACTCTTTTGAGTTTAAACACTTCCGCTGGCCACCATACTTCCCACACATAAACATTATTGAACATATCTGGGATGCCTTGCAACGTGGTGCTCAGAAGAGATCTCCACCCCCTCGCACTCTTACGATTTTATGGACAGTCCTGCATGATTCATGGTGACAGCTCCCTCCAGCACTATATCTGACATTAGTGGAGTCCATTCCACATCGTGTTGGGCATTTCTGCGTGCTGGCGGGGGCCCTTCACGGTTTTAGGCAAGTGTACTAGTTTCTTTGGTGCTTCAGTGTGTATTCCGGGCGTAGTTCGTTAATACAAAGACAGCTTCAGAACTTCAGCACAGTTTGGCTATACCAGTTTTAAGTATACTAATACAAGCGAAAAAATGCTCCTGTCGAAGCACAATAATGTTCCCGTTTACTTAAAAGACTCTGAAATGTGGTGTACCAGCTATCTCATTCTACCTTCAACAGCACTTTTAAAAATTTTCATAATGATTTTGGCGTTCGAACACATTCGCAATTTTTTAGTTCTTTTTTCAGGGAAGTCACCTCAGACTCCCACAAGCCCCCCTAACTGTAACCCACTCACACCCACTGGTCCTAGGCTGTAAGTCGCTCACAACCAACCACTCCCAGTTGCCCTTTTTCACTCACTTATTCAGTTCACGTCATTACCTCTTTGTGTCGCTCTGTCGTTGTCTCCAGTGTAACAGCAACAGTCCATTTAGTTCTGTCCTTGTACTACAGTCTCATCTCACTGTCACTATCTCCCTCTTGTTCTCTGTTACTGCTAATATCTCATTCCTTTCGTCCCCTGCTGCCAGCTCTTCTCACTATCAAAATGGCTCTGAGTACAATGGGACTGAGATCATCAGTCCCCTACAACTTAGAACTACTTAAACATAACTAACCTATGGACATGACACACATCCATGCCTAAGGCAGGATTCGAACCTGAGACAGTAGCAGTCGCGCAGTTCCGGACTGAAGTGCCTAGAACAGCTCGGCCACCGCCGCCGGCTTCTTACTATCATTATCTCTCTCTTTCTCGTTGCCATTGGCAAATACTCTGTCTCTTATCATCACTGGCTCTCACTCACTTAAACTCTCTCTTTATTCCCACTCCCCCCGCATGCCGTTGGCACTGTCTCCTTCACTATTTTCGTATCACTGTTCTGTCACTGTCAACTAAGTTCCACTGCCACGGCGTCCCTCTCTTTCACTCTAATTGCCACTGTCTCCTTCGCTCATTCTACGGTATAATACAACCACTGTCTACCCTTCGCTCATTCTATAATACAGCCACCATCTACGCATCGCTCTTTCTATAATACAACCATTGTCTACTATCTTCCAGTATTTATTACATTTCCATCTCTTTGCCACTGCCTCTGTCTACTTCTCTCTCTCCAATATCCCTAATATCAGTCTGCAGCAGAATCCTTGAACATATTCTCAGTTCCAATACAATTTTCGTAAGGCCGAGAAGCAGCACGCTTTTAGAAAGCATCGCTCGTGTGAAACTCAGCTTGTCCTTTTCTCACATGTCATACTGCAAACTGTGGACGAAGAGCAACATGTTGATTCCATATTTCTTGATTTCCGGAAAGCGTTTGACAAGATGCCCCACTGGAGCAGTACTCAAGATATGGCCGCGGTCTCCTTCACAGAGAAGCCACACTTTTTTAACGTTCTTCTGGAGGAAGGGACGAACGTATGGAATAGGTTCAAAGATATGTGAGTGGCTCGAAGACTTCTTAAGTTATAGGATCCAGGATGTTGTCCACGACGGCGAGTGTTATTCAGAAACTAGAGTGTCGTCAGGAATGCCCCACGGAAGCGTGACACGTCCACTATTAGTCTCGTACTCGTATGATTTGCCAGACAAAGTGGGCAGCAATATGCGGTTGTTTGCTGGTGATGTTGTGCTGTACGGTAAGGTGTCGGAGCTGAGTAACTCTAGGAGGATATAAGCTGACTTGGACAAAGTTTCTAGTTGGTGTGACGAAAGGCTGCCAGCTCCAAATGTAGAAAAATTTTAGTTAACGCTGATGAGTAGGAAAAACAAACGTATAACGTTCCGATACAGAATTAGTAGTGTCCTGCTTTTCACAGTCACGTCAGTTAATCATCTGGGCTTAAAGCTGCAAGGCGAGATGAAATGGAACGAGCATGTTAGGATAGTGGTAGGAAAAAAGGAATGGTCCACTTCGGTTTATTGGGAGAACGTTAAAAAAGTGTGGCTTCTCTGTGAAGGAGACCGCGGCCAAATCTTGAGTACTGCTCGAGTGTTTGGGATCCGTACCAGGTCGGATTAAAGGAAAACATCGAAGGAATTCTGAGGTTAGAACAACACGCAAGTGTTACGGTCATACATCAGGAACTCAAATGGGAATCTCTGGAGGAAAGGCGACATTCTGTTTGAGGAACACTGTTGAGAAGATGTAGACAACCGGCTTCGAAGCTGACTCCAGAAAGATTCTACTGCCTCCAGCATACACTGCGCGTGGGGACCATGGAGGTAAGATACGAGAAATCATATATGCAGTCGTTTTTCCTTGTTCTGTTTGCGCGTGGTACATGGAAGGAAATGAGTTGTAGTGGCCACACTCTGTAAGAATGTGTAAATTGCTAAGGGGCCAAACTACTGAGGTCATCGGTCCCTAAACTTACACACTACTCAAACTAACTTATGCTAAGGACAACACAAACACCCATGCCCGAGGGAAGACTCAAACCTTCGGAGGGAGTAGCCGTGCAATCTGTGACATGGTGCCCCATACCGGGTGGTGCTCCGTAAGGTAGATTACGGAGTATCGATGTAGATGTAGATAGTGCTTCTCGTCCAGTATGGATGCAAACAGTGAAGATATGCTTACTGACGCACTCGTTACAAAACATGCAGCAGTACCAGCAAACGGCACAACAAGCTCTGGAACTGCTGCTGGAGAAGATGACCAGCATCACCATAATGTCGGAGGTATCCAAGCACCTCTCCAGGATCATTCCATGACGAAAGGGCTCCAGCCAGCGCCGCCATCTTTCCCCAGCTTTGACAAGAAAGTGGAACCGTAGACGAACTACTTGCGCTGCTCGACATGCACTTTATCGCCCATGGCACAACAAGTGTTATCCACCCAGAGACTTTTTTATTAGCTTACTCAAGAACAGAGTATAATGTTGCACCATGACTATCATGTGCAATGAATTTCTCTTGCAATGTCTTAGAGAGCGAAGCGAGTGTCATCCTGAAGCTCAGACCCCATTTCACAAGAAGGCATATTCAGAATAAAACAGCTCTTATTCAGGAAACTGACGAAGGCAGTGAAGCTAGTCACCGCCTCTGAAGGGTGAAGCTGACCAACACTACAGCTCCAGCTAGATTTCTGCAGGAACAGACTAAGAAAAGCTAAATGAATGAAGTCATTATCTCTTCCGAGGTTTTGGTGCTGCTGTTGGAAAAGTACCGGTCAGCAGGCTCTAATAAATATCTCCAAAATCAGAGTCTCATTCTCAAATGGAATCCGATGTTATCAGATGCTCGCCGAAATTTCTATACACTAACATATCGTGGTGTGTACATGATGGCAACCACCAATGTCTCCGTCAGCTTGTGACTTCGAGACGGAGAGTATTATAGTGCCAGATGAAGTATCCTTCCACTTACCAAGGATTTTGGCTCCATTAGGGGCAGGCATTAGGGACAAATAATGCTCTCTCGCATGTGAGCTGTCTGCGTGATGTTGAGTTACTCCCACGGCCAGCAAGATCCCCAGATCTGTTCACCATGGAACATGTATGGTATCATCTCGGACGTCAGCTGCATCCCAGAACCATTATGAGGGATATCAAGGACCATTTACAACAGTTATGGGCCAATCTACCTCAGGAGAGGAAACAACGGCTTTATTACACCCTTACCAATTTATTTAGTGCTTGCGTCCAGGTCAGAGGGGCGGAATATTGGCAAGTGGGCCCCTACTATCATGTACTCACTAGGGAACACTTCCAAGGGTCAATAAACGAACCTGATGAAACTTGGCGGGTGTGTAGAGGGTGCATAATAGCGCAGTCTTTTTTGTGGCAAATTTCACCTTTAAGGAGTAAAACACAACCCGAAAGGTAATTTGGCATTTTAGGTTTTGAGGAAATATCTTCGGAACGACGAGGCATAAAAAATCTTTTTCATGTAAAAGTTGACATGTAATTAACGTCCTTGAAAGTTGTGTAATCATCCTTCGTAATAGTTTTAAATTTTGCAAAGTACGGCACTATTATTAATTAATTTTGAAAAACGAAAGCTTTTGCTACAACATAAGTTAAAGAAGATTCAAGCCACATATATCCCCATATAAAAGCTGGTTTCTGAATTACCGAAGCTTGCTCTCGGAGCGTTATCAACGTAAGTAACATTCATTTTAATTTAATTATATTTGTTTTATATTTTAAATTGTTATTTTACGTTTTACATTTGTGGTTTTTCGTTTTTCGGGTGTACATTTCACATCTGTGTATTTCGCCAGCTGAAAATTATACGTAACTCATTATTATGATAGAAAATAATTACAATAATGATAATCTGTAAAGAACTGCTTAAAACAAGGCGTTTTTTAAGCCATGCACATAAAATTAACAAAATTTCTTCACGTAATATACATGAAGGAGAAGACAATACAAAACAACATTCATCAGTAATACTTGTTTAGTAATTAAAACCGCTTTTTCCTGTTGCCACTTAATTTATTTATCCCAGACGCGTTTCGCCTTTTTCTTGTTCTAAGGTCTCATCAGTAGGATCTATAACAACAGAGTTTTGTTATTTTTAGATTATTAAACAGTTCACGTCACGACTTTTTATGTAAAAAAGTAATTACTTACGATGTGCTGATCTGAGTTTCCTCTCATCTCGTCTGGAGGAAGCATTACCACTGCATTACTGACATAAACCCAACTTTTGCGTTCTGACCCGCTTCACACTGTTCTCTATGTTCCTCCTCCTTTTTTTTGGTGTACTATTGTTCTTTTAGCAACTCGATATAGCTATTTCGTCGGACACTGCTTTTAACAACGTAAGTATTGCAACTATATTACGTGTTTCCTCCCCTTCGGCATGTTTACCCACTTGTTGCCAACCTAAGTAAATATATGTTCAACACTAACTCCTATTCATGATGTTTATACCGCATGTGTGTACGAGAGAGAGAGAGAGAGAGAGAGAGAGAGAGAGAGAGAGAGAGAGAGAGAGAGAGAGCTGAAAAGTTGAAAAGTGTGCTTTTTGGGGGGGGAGGGGGTGGAATTGTTGAATTGTATGATGCTGAATATGACTGTGTGAATGTACTAGCTGTTAGCGAGTGGTTGAAAGCTTTGGTGACAGCTGATTTGACTTTTCGTTTCAATATTCTGTAGAGGGGTTCATGGAAAAGTGAGTGTAAAGATGTTGGGTGGTATTATTATTGTATTGGATGGTATTATCATATTAATCCTCTTTGGGAGCGCTTTTCTATTATTTTATCTATTAGTGTAAATAATGAACGGCTTGGCATATGTACTTGATCATTCAAAAGAGGTTTCCTTTCTGCTTTGATTTTCTGTGTGTGGTAATTTTCTTGCAGGGTTAGGAGGTGTTTTTTATTGTTGGTTCTAATTATTTTCATGCCATCTTCTCCAGTGGTTGGTTTGTGGTCATGTTCTCTTAAGTATCCTGCAAATGTGGAATGGTTTGTCCCATATTTCCAGGCTCTAATGTGTTCTTTGTATATGACATCAAATGTTCTATCTTTTTGTCCTATGTACCTGACTTCACAAGTGTTACACTTAGTTGATATACACCTGCTTTCTGATACATGTCTTTTTTGTTAGTTTTGGGGAGTAATTTTTATAGAATTGTCTGTTGTTTGTGCTATCTTTATTACCCGTCTTTTGAAAATGTTAACGATTTTATGGGTGGGTTTGTGTTTGTATGTCATTGTGTACCATCTTGTGTTTTCTTTAATCTTTTTCAGACAATCCTGTGTAATTGTTATTGGACGTCGTGTTTGTATTTTGTTCTGTTGTGTGTGGTCTGTGGTTTGGTGCTTTCTGCTTTTATTTTACTTTTAATTTTGTTGTTAAGCTTTGTGACTATGTTATTATTGTAATTATTATTTTGTGCTATCTGCATTATTACGTCCAATTCTTTTTGGCACTGTGTTGAGTCTATGGAGCATGTGTCGGAGTGCTGCTTGCTTTTGTGAGTGTGGGTGGTTCGAGGACTGGGGAATGATAATGTCCGTTGCTGTGGGTTTACAGTAAATTTCAAACATATCCTTATTGTTTTTTTCTTCGATTGCTATACCCAGAAAGTTAATTTGGTTGTTCTGTTCTCTTTCAATTGTGAATTTTATATTTTTATGTATCTTTTTGATGTCAGAATTTAGTTTATCAACTTTTGTTTGTTGTTCATTTATTAAGCAAAAGATGTCATCCATGTACCTGAACCAACATAATATGTTGTATTCTTCTATTACTATTTTTGTGGAAATGATCTGTTCAATGTGGTTTAAAATCATATTTGGTAATGCTTCTGAAACTGGGGACCCCATTGGTAATCCATCTTCTCGTAAATAAAATTCGTTATTGATTTGGAAGTAATTTTGTTCTGTAATGAGCTTCATTAATGTGCATATTTCCTTAATCTGTTCATCGGGGAGCTGACTATATGTTTTTAGGTTCTCATCTATGTTTTCTATTGTTTCTGGTACTGGTATGTTGGAATAAATGCTTTCTTTATCAAATGAGAGGAGTGTTGCTGTGTATGGGATTTTCATATCTTTTATTTGTTGTATTAACTGTGTGGTGTTTTTAATGGTTCTGTCTTCTTGCACTTGGTTGGCTTCGGATTGATCTGTGTCAACTTTCTTATCTCTGTGTTATCCAGTACGATGTCAATATTTTTCAGAGTTTTTTTTTTTTACAATATTCATTAAGGTTTTAAATGTTCACGGGTGATCCTCTAAAGATCCTGATTTGTATCATGCATATTTCAGTGAACTGGTAAACCTTGGTGAAGGGAACTGGTTATGTACTAGTGAGTGTAATTTGATTGCCTTGTTTCTGAAGTGGAGATTGACATCATAATCACTCAACAGAACTAGATCTGAAAGTCTCCTCACAACGTCCTTCCAACATCGAAAGCTGTATATGTGCCACAGCTGTACCAATGCCGTCGAGCCCTTTGGGATCACCGGATGAACAAGTTCTTTGTCCTCAGGTACGATATCTAAATAGTTCTTTTACACCGACCACCTCAAGAATCCAATAATAAAACAGATATTTCACTCTCACTGGAAAGAAAATATTTTTCAAATATTTTGTGACCAGGGCAAATGTTTGTTTACCAGATTTAGATGATGTCAGTGGGATATCTGGGGCTTCAAAATGAGATTCTCGAATTATCGGTCCAAGCCAACCATTAGTTTCTTTTAAAACTATCAGAAGACGAACGGTCAGTGTGAAAGAAAAGGTTTTGACGGTCGTATCCCAGTACAAGAAACTTCTGGTGATCCCAAAGGGCTCAAAGACACAGGTACAGCCATAGAACGTACACGTCTTTCGATGTTGGAAGAACTTAGTGAGAAGATTTACCGATCTACGATGTCAAATTAAACACCTTTCAGCCGTCTAGTTTCCCAACTTACTTTATTTGGCTACTAGTTGTCTCCATGATATCGCTATAGCAAGCAGAAATCTACTAATATCATTATTACTGCCCCCTGTTTTGATCAAAACCGTGGTGGAATCTTCCCACACGTCGGATAGGGGCCAGCAGATGGCGTAGTAAATCGCCGAAAGTATGTTAAACATTATTCACGCACGTGGCCGAATATATATTAGAGCACATTGACACTTATTCTGAACGCCAACCACAACAGCCGGCCTGCGAGCCCAAGGCGAATAACATCGTATATGATTGTTGTAACCAGAACGGTGGTCGCAACTCACAGAGGCTGTATTCGTTATCCTAAGGAAGGAGACACAGTAATGGTAACCTCACATAGCCGGAAATCTAAATCTTCGACCTTGAAATCCAAGGGAAGAAATTAAACACAAGACCCCGAACAAAACACTGAAGACGTCCAAGAAAGGTTACAAATAGCAACAAAGATCAGTCAGTCATTAACACGGCGGCATATCTATAACTAAAAACATAGACATACGAAGCCAACATCTAAGTAGATAACATAAACATACATATAAAAACTTGTCTGTGGAACTCAGTTATAGAAGGAAAAAATGAGGAATCCAATCTGATATTGAAGCTGTAGAGACAATTACATAGTCAGTAAGATACGCACTTGTAAACGTAGTAGTCAGTATACAAAGGCCATTGCCATGAAAATATAATCACTTACTTCTATGTAATCACTCGGTCTTTTATGCAAATAAGGAAGAAAGAAGCATCATCAGATATCTGAAGATTTAACAAGTTCTATTAGGCTGGCTGACTTACTTCACTTGGGGCAGTGGTTTAACATAACAGCTGAGTTGAGAATATTTGCCAAGAAAAACGTTTATTCATTAAAGTTATTCATGTAAAAAGGAAATCAAAATACATAGAAAGCACTATGAGGCACTATACAGATCGTAGTAGAACAAGATGAATGATGATGTAATCAAACAATATTATTAAATCATTACATTATACAATATCAAGTCAACATCGTCACGTCAGAAAAAAGGTGACTGAAGTTGGTGTCATTAAGTTTGTAAAAAGGTTAGAGTAATATAATTTTTATATAAAAACGTCGAAAATATCATAACCGTTTGCTCTACCAGACTGCCAATAATGGAATGGAACCAGTATTAGGTTAAAATATGATTTAAAATACCTTCATCAATGGTAAATTCCCGTTTTATATATATGCCGTTTTGTGATGTACTGTGTATGGTGGTCAGAAATAGTCTGAAAATCTTGAAAGGGTGTTTCAGGGAAGTTGGTATTGAGAAATAATTGTTAAGAAAAATATTCAATACGTTGCGCCGTTCTCGAGTTACTTAGCAATGAAGTTATTCAGTCACATAGTAACGAGCGAAAATTCAAGCAGCTGCTTTGCGCAAAAATTCCGCAATTCACAGACATTGGTGGGTGCGTACATGTTACTACTTGTTGAAACGTTCATTACGAGATAAAATGTGCCTTTGCGGAAGTGATAAATTTAAAGTAGGTGAACAAAAGCTATGTGTTTTCAGTCTAAGGAAACTAAACGAAGAACACGTTTGACGGCACAGCCACTGGCAGGCTACTTGAATTCCCGCGCGACGACCTGATTGGCTAACTTTAAGGCAAAAGAACTCGCAAACGGCTCAACAAACAATTTTTTTTTCTCAGCGCAAACTCCGTTCAACAACCTTACAAGCTTTCCAGGCCATTTTTTACCACCCTACATAATTCACTATTTCACTATGTTCTGCTTTAAACATTCACACAGTACATTTTCGATAGTCGTAGCTCGAGGGTATTATATAAAAGAACGCAGGATGTAGTAGTGGTCAGGGATTGTGTCGGGAAGTGCAGAATGCGTCATATATTGCACTCGGCCTCCGTCCAAGCGGTGTTTCGACGCCCTCAGATGTCATGTCGGAAGACCTCGCAACAGGCGGCACCTTTGTCAAGAAGCGCGCGCATTCACCTGTGCATGCGCACCGGTGACGAACGGGTAGCGCGCGGTAATCTTAGACTCAGCGCCAACACTCAGACAATCTTGGCAACATTAGTTATAAGGCGACAAAACAGTCTTTTATATATTTTTTTTTTATTTGGTCTTCCGTGTGGCAATTCGATGTAGCCATCAATAACAAATAGTTACAATGTAGCAACTCGATTTAGCCATTAACAACTCATAGTTACAATGTATATAGAATTGGATAAAAAAATACAGAAATGCATATGTACAAGTAGAGAAAGTCCAAACCGTCACAAACGTGTCCACTATATTTTTGCAACAATTAAATTAAAAGGTAGTGACAATTGTGTTGCATTACAGTTCACACCATACCTGAAATATCTTCAGAAGCAAGACAGAAAAATAGAATACGTACACCATTAATACCTACAGACTGTGCCCAGTACTCTTATGGAACTTAACAGTCAATACAGGCGAAATTCTTTGGTGAATAAAAGAGAAGTAGCTGATAGAGGAAGGCGGTACCCTATACTAAAACAGCAAAAATTATGCGCTGCGTATGGCCAGAGGTTATTGCAGCCGTGTCACAAGGCGGTCATTATTTTTAATACTCAACGTGCTCTCCACGCTTAGAAACAATCTATGGCACAACACTTGCTACAGTAAACTCACTGGAGCTACCCGAACCAGCCTGTACACTCACAAGAAGTACATCATCCAGTCTATTTACATTGATATAAGGACATAGTGCAATGCAGTTATGTACTAAGTTATTGTTGTGGTTATGGTCTTCAGTATGAAACACCTCCTACCCTCAGAATTTCAAAGAGAGTACTCCAGTCAACATTGTCAGAAGCTTTCTCCAAGTCTACAAATGCAATAAACATAGGTTTTCCTTTCCTTAGCCTACCTCCCAAATTAAACAGTAGCGTCAGTATTGTCTTATGCATTCCTGCATTTCTCAGAATTCAAACTGATCTTCCCCGAGGTTCGCTTCTACCAGTTTTTCCATTCTTCTGTAAAGAATTCGTGTTGCTATGTAGCAACCATAACTTATTAAACTGATAGTTTGATAATTTTAACAACAATTAGCGCCGGCCGGAGAGGCCGAGCGGTTCTAGGCGCTACAGTCTGGAACCACGCGACCGCTATGGTCGCAGGTTCGAATCCCGCCTTGGGCATGGATGCGTGCGATTTTCTTAGGTTAGTTAGGTTTAAGTAGTTCTACGTTCTAGGGGACTGATGACCTCAGATGTTAGGTCCCATAGTGCTCAGAGCTATTTGAACCATTTGAACAACTATTAGCAACTACTTTCCTTGGAATTGGATATATTACATTCTTCTTGAACTATCGAGGTATTCCGACTGTCTCATATATCTTGCACAACAGATGCAAGAGCTTTGTTATGACTGGTACTCCCAATGCTGTCAGTAGCTCTGATGGAATATTGTCTAACGCGGGGAGCTTGTTTAGAATTAGATATTTCAGAGTTCTGTCACATTCTTCTGGAAGTATCGTATCTCTCATGTCATTTTCATCTACGTACACTTCCCTTTCTGTAATATTATCTTCCTTGTATAGACCTCTTATATACTCGTTCCACCTTTCAGCTTTCCCTTCTTTGATTAGGATTCGTTTTCCATGTGAGCTCTTGATATTCATACAGCTGCTTTTCTTTTCACCAAAGGCCTTCTTTATCTTTCTCTTAGTGAAATATGCATCTAAATCGTTACATTTGTCCTCTAGCCTATCCTATTTAGCCATTTTGCAGTCCCTGTCATTCTCACTTTGTAACGTTTGTATCCGGTGTCGTCTGCTTCATTTACTCCATTTTTTATATTGTCTCATTTTCTCAATTAAATTCAGTATCTCCTGTGTTAATGAAGGTTTTCTGTTAGGCCTTGTCCTTTTACGTATTTGATCCTCTGCAGCCTTCACTATTTCATATAAAGCTACCCATTTGTCTTCTACCGTATTCCTTTCTCCTGTTCTAGTCAACCGTTTCCTAATGCTCCTTCTGCAACTCTCAGCAACCTCTGGTTCTTTCAACTTATCCAGGTCCTATCTCTTTAATTTCTTATCTCCTTGCACTTTCTTCAGTTTTAATCAACAGTTCATAACCAATAAATTGTATTCAGAGTCCACATTTGCCCCTGGTAATGTTTTACAATGTCTTGATCCCAAGTCTCTTTCTTACCATTATACAGGGTGTACATAAAGTCCGGGAACACTTTCAATTATTTATCGCACAAGAACTAAACATTGTACAGATGTCACTCACACTGCATTTTGAAGGGAAACTCTGAAAGTGTATTTTTACAATCTTTCGATATGCGAACCATGAGTGACCCGGCAGACGTGAATGCGGTAATCGAATTCTTGCAAAACCCGTCCCAGCATGCCGCCCTCGACGGTGGCAGTCGCTTCCCGTATTCTCTCCCGGAGCTCTGCTGCGTGGTAGAGGCGGCACATACACCAGACCTTTAATAGGGTCCCACAGAAAAAAGTCACACGGAGTGAGATCTGGTGTTTTTGTCAAACTCCAACACACCCGAATTCACCATGTTTGCGACTAGCGCTGACTGTCGGCAAATTACCAAACTACGCTGTGGCGGTATACGTGCAAAACTTTCAGGGTTTCTCTTCAAAATGACATATGTATCATATCTGTTGAATGCTTGGTTCTTGTCTCCAGATCTCTTCCACGTATACAGCCTTCTTCCTTCATTAGTAAACTAAATGTTAGCGATGACGAAATTCTACTCTCTGCGAAAAGTTCTACCACAAGACTTCTTCTTTCATTCATTTTCAGCAGTCCATATTCAACTACTATTTTTTCTTCTTTTTCTTTTCCTCCCATCGGATTCCAGTCCCCCATCAGGGACCGATAACCTCAGCAGTTTGGTCCCTTAGGAATTCACACACACACACACACACACACACACACACACACACACAGTCCCCCATCACAAGCTTGCGGCTCCTTTAATTAGTTGAATAATTTCATTTGTCTAATCGTACATTTCTTCAATCTCTTTATCATTTGAGGAGCTAGTTGGCATAGAACATGTAGTATTGTGACCGTCGTGGGCGTCGTGTCTGTCTTGGGTACAATAAAGCGTTGAATACGCTTTTCGTAGTAGCTGACCCACATTGCTGTTTCCTTATTAAATATTGAACCCACTCCTGCATTACCCCTACCTGATTTTGTATTTATAGCCCCGTATTTATCTGACTGTTCCAAAAAAAAAAAGTTCAAATTTGTGTGAAATCTTATGTTTCTTAACTACTAAGGACATCAGTCCCTAAGCTTACACACTACTTAACCTAAATTATCCTAAGGACAAACACACACACCTTGCCCGAGGGAGGACTTGAACCTCCGCCGGGACCAGCCGCACAGTCCATGACTGCAGCGCCCTAGACCGCTCGGCTAATCCTGCGCGGCTCTGACTGTTCCTCGTCTAGCCGAACTTCACTAAATTCCACTATACCTATCTTCAACCCATCCATTCTCTTTTCAAATTTTCCAACGGTAGAATGCCCATTTTGTTTCTCCTGATGACGACATCCTCCTGAGTAGTTCCCTCGCGGAGATCACAATGGGGACTATTTTAACCTCCGGAATATTTTACTCAAACTGACGCCATAATCACTGAACCATACAGTAGACCTGCACGCCCTCGGGAAAAATTACAACTGTAGTTTCCCCATGCTCTCAGCCGTTCGCAGTACCAGCTCAACAAGCCCATTTTGGTTGATGTTACGAGGCTAGATCATTCAGTCATCCACAATGTTGCCCCTCCAACTATCCAAAAGGCTACTGCCCCTCTTCAGGAAGCACACGTTTGTCTGGCCTCTCAACAGATACAATTGCGTTGTGAATGTACGAACGGTACGGCTTTCTGTATCACTCGGTCTCGCTAGCCGCACCACCGACAGAAAGGTCCATGTTTCATGACGGGGTTCTTGAACATACAAAACACAATTTCCGTCAAATACTTGACGCCATCAAATCACTGTAATAGCTCTTGTAAATTTTCGGAATGATATATTTGCTGAAGAATTATTTTGTTGATTACTCCCCATACAGTCCTGACTGTACCATTTTGCTCGTTACTGCATGAATGTGACTACAGTACTGGATGAATATGTGATCGCTGGGTGATTCCCATATCTAGCATTCTTTGAATTTCTTTGTGAACTGCAGGTTTCTTGCCTGATGGAACAAGTTATATTTCATGCGAAGTTGATCGTCAGGTTCCGCTTTTAATTTACAAAGGCATCCTCTCATTTTTCCGGGTTGTGACGAAAATACACCTTAGTTGGACCCGCAATACCTCTCTCAACACTTCCCTTTGATATCGAGCAATTTCTGTTAATTTTCTTAGTTTCGCTTGAATATTTTCAGCATCGTCATTAACGTCATGCCGCGACTTCACGTCGTTATCTTCCTCTCGAAGAAGTAGAGTCCCAGCTCCCTCTCATTTCTTCACGCTAACAAAACAAAATTTCTCGTCCGCAAAGTATTCCCCTACAATTTCTTTAAAGCAAATCTTCATCTCTTCTTCCTTATGCTTTACGTAAGCACATACTTCCACAAAACCTAATTGGCACCACCTTTCTGTCACCCAATCAGCAACATAGATAATTACAACTTTGAAAAACTGAACAACAGAAACTGGCTGCTACAAATCTTCTCCCAGTACTCGATATTTAAACATAAATTGCTCTCTGATTGGCTTGCGATTCCCAACTGCGGTTACAGTTCTGAGTCCATTTACCGGAAAAATAGGTATAGCTTCACAGTCACTGAGTTCTTGAAATAATTTCTTTGCAATTGCACTCTCCTCAGGGCCAGAAACCAATAAGATGTTGTAACGTTACGAGTCTAAGGAGAAACCGTAAGCTGATACTGAATATTAAAAGCAGTTAATGTTTGTTGAGCAGCAGAGGTATTGTTTCTGCCTCGCAAGTGCGATCACGACGCGAATTTTAGGAGAATTCCGAGGCTGCAACGGAACATAATAAAGAGTTAAAGTGGGTTTTGAGTCTGAGCAAATATCAACAGAAATCTAGAAAGTTGTAAATGGGTCCCGCTGAGCAGACACGGAGAGTGCCTGCGGACAATGAGAAGATCAGCGTGAGTTTGTGACCTGGTTTCACCAGCATGGCGTTTTCAGGCAGCCACAGGTCAATCGCACTGGACTGTAGAGTGTAGGACCCTAAGCAGCTTATACAGTGGCTAACGGCAGACACAAGCTTGAATAAGGCCAGGAAGACTGGTAGAATAAATACAAGAACACCAAGTCAATCAACAGAATGCAATAATCGTATAAAAAACAGCAGTCATAAACATATTTACAACCAAACCATTCATTCTACCACAAATGTTTACTCTCACACAACAAATAACGAACATTACATAATTATTAAATATTCTATAATATTACGTTTATATGTCTAACGACGTCGAAGTAGACCGTCCCCCACATTTAGGCTGAAAAAAATGAAGTAGTATGCAGTTATTAGTGAATCGATTTATTAATTTGTGATCAAAGTGATTGTAATATGATTGATGGCGTGCTAGAAGCAGAAATGTGTCGGTATTAATGACATATGTAGTTAAATATGATAAGAACTGGTGTCAGCAGACACGTCATGACATGACCTGTCAATCAGAATATGTATATATGTATTTGCATACATGTGAAAGTGTTGTACGAAGCGTGTAACTTTGTGGGGAGCTGCTCGTGCTCTCATTGGCTGAAATGTCATGAAATTAGGGGGCGTTGATGGTGAAAGAGGTGCTATTGGGAGCAGGCGGGAAAGATAAAGGGAAGAACAGTTCAGGACGTTGATCACGAAGGAGAGATTCTAGTTTTCTGCTGCCAAATAGTACAGCAGAGCGGTGTAAATATGCCGGCCGGTGTGGCCGAGCGGTTCTAGGCGCTTCAGTCTGGAACCGCGCGACCGCTACGGTCGCAGGTTCGAATCCGGCCTCGGGCATGGATGTGTGTGATGTCCTTAGGTTAGCTAGGTTTAAGTAGTTCTAAGTTCTAGAGGACTGATGACCTCAGATGTTAAGTTCCATAGTGCTCAGAGCCATTTTTTTGGTGTGAATCTATTTATGTAGAGATACAACGAATCGCTTGTCTGATCTTGGTTGCGGGTACCTAAGAATGTGGGCGATGGAACTTATGTATTGTGCACATGTCGCGGCTTGATTTTAGTGAGGATTCTGTTATCTTTCGTGTCATACTAGGCAATTCATGGGATGGTGATATATTTCAATAATTAAGTTCATTTACGCATAAATCTGCTTGTAGGACAACCCTTTTACTGAATAAACCATCTGTTCTTAAAAATGAGCAGTGTTGTGTATTTTTAGTAAAAATGTTCCCTGCTTTTTATGTTTATTTATTTATAATTCTCTTAACTTCTCTATCTTCAATATTATTCCATGGCAGGAGTAAAACAGTTTGTTAATACAGCAACAAGGCGTAAGGCAGACGGTGTATGGTTAGTCCATAGGACTTTTATGAGCCTAGATTTATTCAGAGCGACACATTTGCTTCTCTGTCACATTAAATGCAGCGCAGTACAGTCGCAATGTCAACATCAACTCCGCATTCATCGGCTGTAACAATCGGTTTCACGGTGTCCTTAGTACATTGCTCATCTCACCTCAATAAATCTTCCATGGCGCCGCGTCCATTGTCTTCATTGTTTGCAGTGTAATAGGTGACCCCACGTCCGTACATTCTCAGTTTCAGAGTGGTTCGCGTCCGAAACCAAACACAGTTTTCCTACGAATCCAGATGTGGATCTGTGTCGCAGCGATCGATCTTAAGTATCACGGTACTCGTTCCTCTGAAATTCACGATATCCGTGCTGTCTATTATACGATCGTCAGCAGTCTTCGTATCTCCGTGATCCGTTACGATCATTCCACCGATACGCAGCTCAGAAACTAAGGTCATTACGCTACTCCTCATTGTCTCTGTTTGTCAAGCCTCAATGACTGACAAAAAAACAAAACAAAAAAAAAATGGTTCAAATGGATCTGAGCACTATGGGACTTAACATCTATGGCCATCAGTCCCCTAGAGCTTAGAACTACTTAAACCTAACTAACCTAAGGAAATCACACACATCCATGCCCGAGGCAGGATTCGAACCTGCGACCGTAGCTGTAGCGCGGTTCCAGACTGAGGCGCCTAGAACCGCTCGGCCACTGCGGCCTCACGTCGCCGTTTCTCAGAGTCAAGAGCTTCAATTCGGTCTACTAGCAAATATACGTCGTCCATGTTTTTGTATATTGTGAGAGGTAACTGCATGGACATGCAGTGGTAATCGTTAAGTAAGAAACTATGTTGGTTCTGTGACTCGTAACAGGCTCATGTAGATATACGTTTCGATCCCAAGACTTATGCAAAAACTCTTGAATGGTTTCGTTACTGCGGCCCTATAATGACGGCGTCAACAAATTTGAC
The DNA here is from genome assembly GCF_023897955.1 of Schistocerca gregaria. Taxonomy (NCBI): domain Eukaryota; kingdom Metazoa; phylum Arthropoda; class Insecta; order Orthoptera; family Acrididae; genus Schistocerca; species Schistocerca gregaria. Next base: position 214,098,331 of record NC_064931.1, read on the forward strand.
TTGACTGCCAACTGTTGTTCGACAGACCAAAATTTATTGAAGAAGACAGTCTGAAATTCACTGAAACTACTGTAGCTATCATCGACGCTCATGCCCCATGTGTGTGCGCAGTCTTCCAGATTACTCACACAAATATCTCCTTCTTGTTTCTCGGAGTGCAATGTTGAGAAAGCATCTTTAAACTCGATTATTGAAGCAACGGAGTATGATCCCTGACTCGGTTTGAAATTGTGAAATTCGTGTGTACCAGTACTGGTATCAACAATCATGCTTGGAGCTGCACTCTGCATAACCCGACATTTCTCTTGTACAGTACTATTAACTTTTCTTCTAGCACACTTTCACCTAAAGTAGTGTGTAAGGCTAGGGACTGATGACCTCAGCAGTTTGGTCCCTTAGGAATTCACACACATTTGAACACATGTCTTCAACTAGATCGGCCACGTTCGTGCATTATTTCTGTACGCGAGCTACCATCTTAGAGAGTGCATTCTTGAGCAGTGAACAATTTTTTACTGTCGTGATCTCGTCATTAATTTTATTTTCCGCCAGACAGAATGCAGTTTTAGTAGACTCACGATTTGTGTCAAGTCTGAAGTGTGTGCTGCTGCATAATGACAGCATGTTACCCTCCATTCCGACTGGGTATGCATATTACATGAAAGAACAATATGAGAATATGAAACAATCGTTTTTGCGACTGAACTATGAAAAGTTCAGATGGCAGGTTTCCGGGGGATCTGAAAGTCATAAGCATATTACTTGGGCTACAACACGGCTACACCAAATTATGTTGCTTCCTGTGCCTATAGGATAGCCGCGCCAAAACACGTCATTATAAAAAAAAAATGGCTCTGAGCACTATGGGACTCAACTGCTGTGGTCATCAGTCCCCTAGAACTTAGAACTACTTAAACCTAACTAACCTAAGGACATCACACACATCCATGCCCGAGGCAGGATTCGAACCTGCGACCGTAGCAGTCGCACGGTTCCGGACTGCGCGCCTAGAACCGCGAGACCACCGCGGCCGGCACGTCATTATAAAAAGAAAGATTGATAGATGCGTCAATCAGCTGAACCAGAATTTCCCAATGTTATGCACGAAGCACTTTTCGAACCCAAGAACATAATTCTCCCTGGTCTTCACATAAAACATTTTTGGTTATCAGCACACTCGAAAAATAAAGATTAGCTGTTCTCATGTTAGTTACGGAAAGAAAGTAAAATTTGACTGGCTAGATACTGGTGGTACGCTGTTACGTAATCAGCGCCAAAAGGAGACTAGAAAGGGTAAGAGGTGAGTGAGAGAGGAGGTAGTGTATAAATAAGTTAGAGGGGGAGAGTGGGAGGGAGAGAGAGAGAGTGTGTGTGTGTGTGTGTGTGTGTGTGTGTGAGAGAGAGAGAGAGAGAGAGAGAGAGAGAGAGAGAGAGAGAGAGAGAGACAGAGAGCGCGCTTGGGGAGTTGGTGGAATACGAATATTGGTGATGGGTAAAGAGTGAGTGAATGGCGGGATTAAGAAAGAGGGCTATCAGAATAATCAATGAGTATTTGCTTCACTGTTACGCAGTAAACAATAGCCACTCCTATAATTTTTGTGAGAATTATTACTAGGATCTTCTCTTAAAATACAAAGCTGACTGTGTTTTGCGTAGATTATAGAGTAGCTTGCTCCAGAGACGGATAGTAGCAATGGAGAAATAGTTTATCAAAGAATACCTTGTCATTCAGTAACGCAAACACTCTAAAAAAAGCGTTCACTTGAGACCGCTCGTTCAGCAATGCTGTTCTAACGTTACTTGCAGTATGTGAAAATATCACTGTATTTGTTAGGCATTTGAAGCTGTTGTCTCGTATCTGGCTTCGCTCTCAGCGTCCCAAGAGCCTCCCAATGTGTCGTCAAAAGTACATGGGTTTGGCGTAGGAAAAAAAAGTGGGGATACAAAGTTAGTCGGTCGTTTTTGAAGCTTTAGTGGCGACGTGTGGTAACTTTTCGCCGTTAAACTTATCTGGAAGACGGCGGTCCTCGGCGAGCTAATGGGCTGTCAGGCGCTGCCTTCCCTCTCCCACAGCTCGTTTGCTGTTCCCTTTGTTGGGACCTTTTACATAACTCCCTTATTACCCTGACAATGGCATTTACTTGGTGCTAAACGACAAGTTCTCTCGCCTTACCAAACAGTGTTACGTAGAGTGATTATACGTTATTGGACGACCCGCGTTTCCACCGAATATTCCAGTGAACGTAATTCCGCCGCTAGCCATTAAAATATCAGTACAAAGAAGGATAAAAAATGAAGTGACTGTGCTTATTGTGGGTCTCCATTCTAGTAGGATAAATACACTGCTAAATTTGTAGGAGATTTTGGACTTCACGGGGTCTAACATTTGTTACGCAAAGCTGCCAACGTTTGTAGCAAACAGTGGCTTTAACTTGACTATGCAGCGATTTGAACTGAGTTAGGACAAAAGATAAGGGTACATAATTTCATGCTGATTCTACATCTACAGCTACATGATTATTCTGCAATTCACAGTTAAAGGCCTGGTAGAGGGTTCATTGAACCACCTTTAAACTATTTGCAATTGGAAGGAAACAGCCTTCGGTCACTATTTTTCACAAATTAACCGGGTTTCAACACTGTTACAAGCTGTCATTCAGTCCTATCTACATTTTCATAATGATGTTTTCATGTTTTACCTTACTTTTTTAAGCTTTGATGTAGACAAAATGTTATGTTGTATGCTACTATCAAACAAACATTGCTTTCCATTATGCACCAAATACTGTTTATTTATAATCATCTCTGCCTATATTTCAATGTGAAGTAGCCTAATTGTATGTACGGCTACTAGATGGCGCGCTCGCTGCGGTGCCATGTTCACCTGGCCGCATTTGTTATCGCGGGAACCTCAGTCCTTTTTGCAACCTGCACCACGCAAGTAACGAGCAGCCCTTAGTGGCTCGCCATCACAGTTTTCTTCATCTTAAATATCTTTGTGACTAATGTCCTTTTGGCATGTTTATTCTTTTATAAATGACTTACAAGTACTGCCAGACTTTCACGATGATCCCGTACTTATACTCTGTATTATACGTTTTTAGTCATAATTCTGTGACCATGCTATAGACCATTCTTTAATTAAAATTCTGAGGAACACACTCCTAGCAGTGTTGAAACCCGGTTAATTCGTTAAAAACAGTGACCGAGGGCTCTTTTCTTTCAATTGTAACTATTCACGGTCTCTGAACGTGCAGCCATGTACAAAATTTAGTCAAACTATTTATCTACCGTTCCACTCTCGAAGAGCGCTCTGAAAAAACTATTCCGTACGACCTCTGATTTCCCTTATTTTGTTATGATGGTCACTTCCCCTATGTACATGGACGATAGCAAAATATCTTCAGATCCTATGAACAGACGAAGCTCATTTTTCTCTGACGTGTGAGGTGAACACACTGAATTGCCGAGTGTGGGTATCTTCACCTCCAGTCACTGTACATGAAGCGAACGTGTCACCGTATAGTGTGGCTTCACGGCTACGTTCATGATTGGCCCATTCTTTTTTGAACAGCGCTGCCTCAAGGGCCAAAGACGTGCAATGTAACTGGCCAGCGTTACTGCGATATGCTTCGCCAGCATGTAATACCGGCCTTACAGGAGAGAGGCGCAATTAACTCAACGGTTCTCATGCAAGATGGGGCCCCACCGCACACCACTCGTGAAGTTCACCAGCTTCTGGACACAACTGAATTATGAGCCGATCGTTTCCAAATGCTTGTCCAGGACGATCACCTTATCTCACTCCCTGTGATTTCTGGTTGTGGGGCTACCTGAAGGTCAGAGTTTACAAGTGAAACATTCAGACATGTACTGATCTGAAGCGCAGCATATCAAGAGAGGTAGCCATCATACCTACGGACATGCTTCGTTCTGCTGCGCGGAATGCAATCCTGCGCTTTCAGACTCTTCTGGACACTGATGGGCGCTGTATTGAGCCGCTTTTGAGGTAGCAATGGAATCGGTATGTAATGTACCGTGGCAGCACCTTAAATGTGTAATGATTCTGCATTACTTCTCTACCCCATTTCCTCGAAATTAATGCCACCAAGTTTGGTCCTCGTACGATGATTAGTTTCTGTGTTATAACGTGTTAAATAGGGTAAGTTTAATTATAACCAACTGGTATGTCGTTACGTGGGAAAGAGAGTGATTTAATTGAGATTCTACCCACAGAAAACGTGCCTCCAACTGAAGTTATGTACGGTGATGATTGTACCGACATCAGTAATGTGACATGTGATGAATGACCGGTCACCATTTTGACCTCAAAAACAAGAGAGCATCAATGGAGTTTCGGCACAAAGGATCACAGACACTTCAGAAGTTGAAGACCATGCCATCCGTAGACAAAGTCATCCTCACAGTGTTCTGGGATATCCAACGTGCGGTGAGCCTGGAATTCCGGCCTAAAGACACCAACCGCCATAAAATCAGCAAGGAACTGCAAGACCCTCAGAAAACTGAAACCACGAATTCGAAGAGTTTGTCCACACATGGAGTACCCACTCATGCAGCATGACAATGCCAGAACACACATGAGCGCTGCTACATCTGCAACAATCTGGCGCCTTGGGTTCACTGTTATCGATCATCTTTCATACATTCCCGACTTGGCCCATTCTATTTTCATGTGTTTCTTAAAGTTAAAGGGCAGCTTCGACAGTCTCACTTTGATAGTGATGAAACGGTGCAAGCAAAGGTAATGTTGTGGCTCAACAAAGTCAAACATTCTACAGTGACGGTATCAACAAAATGGTCTCCCTTTGTAAAAATGTGTTCGTTCAAAAAATGGTTCAAATGGCTCTGAGTACTATAGGACTTAACGTCAGAAGTCATTAGTCCGCTAGACTTAGAACTACTTAAACCTACCTAACATAAGGACATCATACACATCCATGTCCGAGGCAAGATTCGAACCTGAGACCGTAGCAGCAGTGCGGTTCCGGACTGAAGCGCCTAGAACCGCGCGACCACAACGACCGGCAATGTGTTCGTTGCCACGGTGACTAAGTTGAGAAATATGTAAGTAGACATGAAGAATGAAGATGTCGAATGTTAGTAAATTTTGGTTTATTTAAAAGGCTTTTAAGAGTTTTCTCATTAAAAATTCGGAGACGCTATTTTTCAGCACGGTAACGTTTAATGGTTGCTGTAATGCTACGTAGGACACTTCCACTATTCTTATGTTGCCTGATCGAGGGCGACACACAAGGTTCCTCAGACAAGAAAGGCTGTGAAATACCACAACTGTATTGTACGTGTCCCTAGATTGGGTCGTACGTTCTTTGTAATAGCTGAAAGTCAATTCTGCGTCTCGGAATTACTACTTGAAATATGTGCTTTACAGGATAAATGAGGTATACTCTCACAAATAATCAAGTCGCAAAACTGCCTCCAAGTATTACTGTAATAGAGCTGCCAGTTCAAAATGTATTATTTAAAGTTCAGATGTAATTACATATGCACTAAAAGTTAGTAGTTATATCGAACTACCGACCTTCTGTTACTCAATCTCGATATAGTCATTTTATACAGCCATAATTTCGCTTGATAATCGTTTCTCTATTAGGCTAGCCAAAAAGCTTACTACCAAGTTCTGTATGTCGTTTCTTATGACTTCTAAGTAATAAGAACCGCGTAAATACGACTTGTAGTAAGAAAGGGAGAGGTGGCACAGTGGCTAGCACATTGAACTCGCATTCGGGAGGACGACGGCTCAAACGCGCGTCCGGCCATCCAAATTTAGGTTTTCCGTAATTTCCCTAAATCGCTTCAGACAAATGCCGAGATGCTTCCTTTGAATGGGCACGGCCGATTTCCTTCCCCATCCTTCCCTAATACGATGGGACCGATGGCTTCGATGTTTCGTCCCTTCCCCCAAATCAACCAACCAACCAACTTATCAGAACAGTTGTCCAAACGGGATATCACAAACAGGTCCACATTTATGGTGTCTCTGTTCTCATCAAAATGTCAAAATCTACGCTGCTTCCCAAAACTTCAGGAGGAATGTCACTTTCGCACGATGTCCATTGTCAAGTAACATAGGTCAGTTTTACTTTCGCCATATACAGAAGGAACTGCTACAGTACAGTACAAAAGGTAATTGAATGACATACGCAGTGAGATGAACAGAAACGATACTATTAGTCACAGACAATATTTACAGTAAAGTCATCGCAGGTCATGACGGTCCCGTAAGCGTTACAAATGGCGGAAAACGGTTCATAATAGGGCGTATGATCACCACGCATGGCACTGCATGCTCTGCAACGAGCTCCCATGCTGGCCACGTAGTTGTAAGGAGTTCTGATGGTAGAGCGGCCCATTCCTCCACCAGCACGGTTGGAAAGTACACGATTGTAGTTGGTGCATGTACACTACTGGCAATTAAAATTGCTACACCAAGAAGAAATGCAAATGATAGACGGGTATTCATTGGACAAATATATTATACTGGAACTGACATGTCATTACAGTTTCAATCAAATTTGGGTGCATACATCCTGAGCAATCAGTACCTCTGGCCTTAATAATGGCCTTGATACGCCTGGGCATTTAGTCAAACAGAGCTTGGATGGCGTGTACAGGTACAGCTGCCCATGCAGCTTCAACGCGATACCACAGTTCATCAAGAGTAGTGACCGGCATATTCTGACGAGCCAGTTGCTCGGCCACCATTTACCAGACGTTTTCAATTTGGTGAGAGATGTGGAGAATGTACTTGTCAAGGCAGCAGTCGAACACTTTCTGTATCGAGAAAGGTCCGAACAGGACCTGCAACATGCGGTGGTGCATTATCCTGCTGAAATGTAGGGTTTTGCAGGGATCGAATAAAGGGTAGAGCCACGGGTCGTAACACATCTGAAACGTAACGACCACTGTTCAAAGTGCCGTCAATGCGAACAAGAGGTGACCGAGACGTGTAACGAATGACACCCCATACCATCACGCCGGGTGACACGCCAGTATGGCTCTGAGCACTATGCGACTTAACTTCTGAGGTCATCAGTCGCCTAGAACTTAGAACTAATTAAACCTAACTAACCTAAGGACATCACACACATCCATGCCCGAGGCAGGATTCGAACCTGCGACCATAGTGGTCGCTCGGTTCCAGACTGTAGCGCCTAGAACCGCACGGCCACTCCGGCCGGCAGACGCCAGTATGGCGATGACGTATACACGCTTCCAATGTGCGTTTGTCACCAAACACGGATACGACCATCATGATGCTCTAAACACAACCTGAGTTCATCCGAAAAAATGACGTTTTGCCATTGGTGCACCCAGGTTTGTGGTTGAGTACACCACCGCAGGCGCTCCTGTCTGTGATGCAGCGTCAAGGATAACCGCAGCCATGGTCACCGAGCTGATAGTCCATGCTGCTGCAAACGCGGTCGAACTGTTCGTGCAGATGGTTGTTGTCTTGCAAACGTCCCCATCTGTTGACTCAGGGATCGAGTCGTGGCTGCACGATCCGTCACAGTCATGCGGATAAGTTGCCAGTTATCTCGACTGCTAGTGGTACAAGGCCGCTGGGATCCAGCACGGCGTTCCGTATTACTTTCCTGAACCCACCGATTACATATCCTGCTAATAGTCACTGGAAACGTGATGGTACGCATTTCTCCTCCTTACACGAGGCATCACAACTACGTTTCACGGGGCAACGCCGGTCAACTGCTGTTTGTGTATGTGAAATCGGTTGGAAACTTTCCTCATGTCAGCACGTTGTTGGTGTCGCCACCGGTGCCAACCTTGTGTGAATGCTCTGAAAAGCTAATCATTTACATATCACAGCATCTTCTTCCTGTCGGTTAACTTTCGCGTCAGTAGCATGTCATCTTCGTGGTGTAGCAATTTTCATGTCCAGTAGTGTACATACGCTGCAACACCTCCCAACGCTGATTTAGGTTTTCCGTGATTTCCCTAAATAGTTTCAGGCAAATGCCGGGATGGTTCCTTTGAAAGGGCACAGCCGATTTCCTTCCCAATCCTTCCCTAACCCGAGCTTGCGCTCCGTCTCTAATGACCTTGTTGTCGACGGGGCGTTAAACACTAACCACCACCACCACCACCTCCCAACGCATCCCACACGTACTCGATGGGACTAAACTTTGGGGAACGGGTAGGTCAGTCCACTTGCAGAATATCCTCTCGCTTCAAAAGCTCCTCCATCGGCGCACTTCGATGCGGTCGCACATTCTCATCTATAAAAATGAAGTCGAGGCCGAATGCAACACTGAAAATACGCACACATTCTTTGTGACGTTGTTCCATTCGCGGGTGATATTTGCTTTTGCATCAGTCACATTGTCAAAGTGTTGACCCTTCCTGTGATTTTCTGCATTTTCCCGATTTGCAGAAGTGTCGTATTGACAACACCAAGTCTTGTCACATGTTAAATATTTTTTTTCGAAAACGACTTGTCCAATTGTCCGCTTTTGCTTTTCAATCAAAAACCCTTGCGTCGTTTTTGTTCGGGAGTCAAGATGTATTTGAAAAATTTTGCACACGCTTATATCTTCTGCAAAACATTCCGTAGGATGTCTTGAACACTTCATTTAGAGATGTTGTTCTATTAAGATTTGCTGCTCAGCAACAGTGACACATGACTGCCGCACTCACGCTACTCGACACCGCCTGCTCGCAATTGACTGATGGAATGCACATCTGTTGTTTATAATAATTATTTGAAGCTGCCACTTTAGATACTGCATTGACGTCACTAACATGCTAATACGCCAGGGATAAAACCAGTGCTCGAACTTTTTAGACAGTTGGTGTACTTCTATACTTGTTGTGGGATGCCGGGAGGTACCTTGTGCTGCTAGTCATTTCCCTTCCTGTTCTACTTGTAAAGTGAGCAACAGAATATCGACAGTCTATATACTTCTGTACGGCGCCTGATTTCTCTTCACTTGTCTTCGCGGTCTTTACGTGAGTTGTGAGGTGGTGAGAGTAGGATCGTTCAGCAGTCTATCGAAAATGGTTGTTCTCGAAATCTCCCCATTGGTGTTTCGAGTTAAGAACGTCTTCTTCCCACCAGGGATTCCCATTTCAGTTCACAGAGCACTTAAGTAATATTCACATGTTGATCGAACATACCGTTAACAGATCTAGCGACACGCTTCTCAATTACTTGTCTTCTGTTAATCCGACCTGGTGGGGATCCCAAACACTCGAACAATTCTCAGGAATGGGCCACTCTTTCCTAGACTTGTAATAAACCCAAGTCGAATAGTCGCCTTCCCTACAACCGATATTACGTGCCTGCTCCATTCCATGTCACTTTGCAAACGTTGCAAATAGATATTTAAATTACATGACTATGTCAAGCAGTTTTTCACTGATTGTACTGAAATGCAAGAGGATCTGCAGCGAATTGACGCATGGTGCACGGAATGGCAACTGAATCTCAATGTAGACAAGTGTATGTTGTTGTCTTCAGTCCTGAGACTGGTTTGATGCAGCTCTCCATGCTACTCTATCCTGTGCAAGCTTCTTCATCTCCCAGTACCTACTGCAACCTACATCCTTCTGAATCTGCTTAGTGTATTCATCTCTTGGTCTCCCTCTACGATTTTTACCCTCCACGCTGCCCTCCAATGCTAAATTTGTGATCCCTTGATGCCTCAAAACATGTCCTACCAACCGATCCCTTCTTCTAGTCAAGTTGTGCCACAAACTTCTCTTCTCCCCAATCCTATTCAATACCTCCTCATTAGTTACGTGATCTACCCATCTAATCTTCAGCATTCTTCTGTAGCACCACATTTCGAAAGCTTCTATTCTCTTCTTGTCCAAACTAGTTATCGTCCGTGTTTCACTTCCATAGACAAGTGTAATGTGATGCGAATACATAGAAATATAGGTCCCTTATCATTTAGCTACAAAATAGCAGGTCAGCAACTGGAAGCAGTTAATTCCATAAATTATCTAGGAGTACGCATTAGGAGTGATTTAAAATGGAAGGATCATATAAAGTTGATCGTCGGTAAAGCAGATGCCAGACTGAGATTCATTGGAAGAAGCCTAAGGAAATGCAATCCGACAACAAAGGAAGTAGGTTACAGTACGCTTGTTCGCCCACTGCTTGAATACTGCTCAGCAGTGTGGGATCCGCACCAGATAGGGTTGATAGAAGAGATAGAGAAGTTCCAACAGAGAGCAGCGCGCTTCGTTACAGGATCATTTAGTAATCGCAAAAGCGTTACGGAGATGATAGATAAACTCCAGTGGAAGACTCTGCAGGAGAGACGCTCAGTAGCTCGGTACGGGCTTTTGTTAAAGTTTCGAGAACATACCTCCACCGAAGAGTCAAGCAGTATATTGCTCCCTCCTACGTATACCTCGCGAAGAGACCATGAGGATAAAATCAGAGAGATTAAAGCCCACACAGAAGCATACCGACAATCCTTCTTTCCATGTACAATACGAGACTGGAATAGAAGGGAGAACCGATAGAGGTACTAAGGGTACCCTCCGCCACACACCGTCCGGTGGCTTGCGGAGTATGGATGTAGATGTAGATGCTGTATTCGAACATCACAGGATTGTTTTTCCTACTGATCTGCGTTATCTCAGGTGTTTCCTCATTTAGAGCAAGCTACCGTGCATCAAATCAAATACAATTTTTATTAAGTCATTCATATCCTCCTACATTCATTCAGCGAGGTACACTACAATGTCAACTGCACGTCACCCTATCTGTCACATCGTCTGTATTCAGCGCCTGCTAAAAGAGTAAAGTGTGTAGAAGGGGAGAAGGCAAAGAAATGAAAATTCATGGATGCGAGAGTACATGATGTTATTTCAATGATTGCAACAGCGAGCCAAAGTGACTAAGAACTTGACAGCAGGCGCCCACTTATCAGTATAACGCCGGGCGGGATTAGCCGAACGGTCTATGGCGCTGCAGTCATGGACTGTGCGGCTAGTCCCGGCAGAGGTTCGAGTCCTCCCTCGGGCATGGGTGTGTGTGCTTGTCCTTAGGATAATTTAGGTTGAGTAGTGTGTAAGCTTAGGGACTGATGACCTTAGCAGTTAAGTCCCATAAGATTTCACACACATTTCAACATATCAGTATAACGTTGCACACCCTCTGGCCTGGATCCAAGCTCTGATTCGATTGGGAAGTGCGTGTAAAACCATTGTATCCTATCCTCACAACTGATGAAACTGGTCCTTGACATTCAGGATATTGGCACTGGAATGTAGGTGACGTCCGAGTTGGTCCCTCACATGTTCTACCGAGGAAACATGCGAGGATCTTGCAGGCAAACAGTACCATTTGTGTGTTAGAGTTGGTCCCACAGATGTTCTAGAGGGAAAACATCTGGGGATCTTTCTAGCCACAGAAAAAAAACCGTGGACAATTCATAGCGACACATGCCATGTGGGGACAAGCATGGACCTGTTCAAAAATGGCACTACGATACTATCACATGAGACGTAATATATGAGAACGCAGGAGACTGACCTGAAGTCATACCTTTGACACCCTACACAATTTCGTCAAGAATAACATCTCTGTGCTTCTCCAAGACAGTGTAACTGTGGGACCTCTCCCTAGTCCACCGCTATTCATCGATGAAGACAATGAAACGGCAGTCATGAGCAATCCAAGCTTCCCAGTCACGGCACAACTACAAATGCAGCCGCTTTTGTTGTGATGGTAACAGAAATCTGGCCATGGGACGATAGATATCTGGTCAAGCTGCTGCTAGTGGTGCAGGATGACATAGAATTGCAGCGAGTCCATTACTTGGTCCGGGATGTCAGGCACAGATGTGGAGGGGTTACGGTATACTTGGTGCCAATACGGCGATTCTCTTGTGATAGTCAGGCGTGCTCGACTAGAACCTTGATGAGGAGTGCGTGTGTCCTCACGCTATAGTCTGGAACCGAGCGGCAGCTACGGTCGAAGGTTCGAATCCTGCCTCGGGCATGGATGTGTGTGTGATGTCCTTAGGTTAGTTAGGTTTAAATAGTTCTAAGTTCTAGGCGAATGATGACCTCAGAAGTTAAGTCGCATAGTGCTCAGAGCCATTTTATGTATGTCCTCATGTTACCGTGCAGTCTAACCTCGGGCCACTGTCACATCTGAACGCTCCACAAACGTAAACAAAGTGCGCTCCATCTCAGATTTAAAGAAAGTAAAATCCTAGCTGACGAACAAAATCTGAAAGAAGTGAAAATGAGCGTAAGGGTGGAGTGAGAGAAGCGTTCAATGATTTTGAAATTAAGATCTTGCCAACCGACCTGACTAAAACCCTAAGAGATTTACGCCGTATGTAAAATCAGTACGTGGGTCAAAATTATGTATCCATTCTCTCAGCGACCACACCGGCACTGAAACGAAAGATAACAGAGAGAAGGCCGAAATACTGAATTCGATCGTCCGAACTTGTTTCCCTCATTGGTAGAGCACTTGCCCGCGAAAGGCGAGTAGGAGTCTCGATCCGGCACACAGTTTTAATCTGCCAGGAAGTTTCATATCGGCGCACACTCCGCTGCAGAGTGAAACTCTCATTCTGGGAACACCCCCAAGGCTGTGGTTAAGTCATGTCTCCGCAATATCCTTCCTTTCAGGAGTGCTAGTTCTGCAAGGTTCGCAGGAGTGCTTCTGTAAAGTTTGGAAGGTAGGAGACGAGGTACTGGCAGACGCACAGCTGTGAGGACGGGGCGTGAGTCGTGCTTGGATATCTCTGTTGGTAGACCACTTGTCCGCAAAAGGGAAAGGTCCCGAGTTCGAGTCTCGGTCCGGCACACAGTTTTAATATGTCAGGAAGTTTCGTATCAGCGCACACACCGCTGCATAGTGAAAATCTCATTCATGTTTCCCTCCTTTCAATAGTCGTACGAACATCAAAATGGCAGATATTGAGATAACCGATCGCAGAACTGAAAAGCAGCTACAATCGCTAAGTAGTGGGAAGGCGTCAGGACCAGATGAGAGACCTATAAGAGTCTATAAAGATTATGCGAAAGAACTTACTCCCCTTCTAGTAGTAATTTATCGTAGATCGCTTGAGCAACGAAAGGTACCTAACGACTGGAAAAAAGCACAGGTCATTTCCGTTTTTAAGAAAGGCCGTAAGACAGATCCACACAATTATAGAGCTATATCGTTGACGTCAATCTGTTGAAGAATTATGGGACATGTTTTATGCTCAAGAATTACAACGTTTTCGGAAAGTAACCATCTCTTCTATAAAAATCGACACGGATACCGCAAACAGAGATCCTGCGAAACTCAGCTCGCTCTGTTCCTTCATAACATCCACAGCGCAGTGGACAACGGCGCTCAGGATTAAGCCATGATCCTTGATTTCAGTAAAGCTGTCGGCACACGTACCGCGCTGTCCAACGTTGACGTTGAGCGTGCCAAATTCATCTCGCTGCTGAACGCTCAGGAACGATGCGACTTGTGCATACGGTGCGTGGGCCCCAACGTGGTATACTAGATCGCAACGCACTTCAGCGGCATCTTAAGGGATGTTTCTAGTTCGTAAATCACACTGTTTACTCAACGGACGCGGGTAAAATTTGCACGTTAGCTCTATTAAAACGCACATTTTCTCCATCGTCCACGAAAAGGAACGTACCATGTCCAATCAATAAAGACACAGGCATATAAAAGTTCCATTACAAACAGTACGGTACAAATTCGGAATACTTCTCCACATAAGATAAACATTATTTCAACATTCCCGCAATTTAGTAAAACCCCAAGGTCAGTCTTACTTGATCACTGTTCCTACCGAGGAGCAAATCTTTGCAACATGTGAATTACGAAGCGTAAAAGAAAAAGGAGCAAAATATCTCTATACAAGTAGCGCAAGTTATCCTGTAGATGAAGCCAATCGAACAGTCACCCCTAAAGAAAGTAAACTTATATTTACATAACATCAAATATTATAGAATATACTTTTATTAAACTAATAATAAAGTATGAGAACCTAATAAAAACACGAATGTTAGGAAAAAAATTGGAAGTGTTAAGACGCGAACCACCGTCTCAACAAAACCTCATTACTGGGTAGAGACGCAACTCATTACGCTCAACCAACAACTTGATCGTTGTACTTAATCATATTGTGTTACCCCTTGCTAAAAACGTTAATCGTAGATAATTACGTTCATAACTGAAATTTAATTATAACAAATTGTACCAAGAACAAGGCGTTTTGGCTGGATCTTCAGTGTGTCACTGCTTTCAAATAGTCTACTCTCGCAAGTTACAATAATTCTTTTGCCACGAATATGATTTTTCTCATTATTTTATTGGAACGAATCATACAACTAACAACGGGTTTTCCGGTGATGCTCAATTTGCTGGTGCTCAGAAACGGCACATATACATATAAGCTTGAAATGAATGCCAATATGGTGCCTCATAACTCTCTACTGAACGGAGACGGCGTGCGTGTGACGTAGGTCGCGTTGTGCCATCTCATTCGTCAACGCTCAGACGGACGCTCGGAATATCTGACCTGCCAGATATTGCTCTGCAAGTTCGGAAAGACTCCCGAACGTGCTATTCCACACTATGACGTCAGAAGCCCGGAACGCTCAACGCTCGGATGCACGGTCCGTGTGCCGACGGCTTAAGGCATTTGACACCGTCCCGCATTGCCGTTTAATGAAAAAATACCAGCTTACGGAGTATCGGAGCAGTCTTGCGACTGGATTCAAGACTTTCTTGGAAATAGAACTCAACACATCGCTCTTAACAGAACTAAATCGACAGGTGTAAAGGTAATATCCGGAGTACCACAGGGAAGTGTGATAGAACCGTTACTGCTTACAATATATATAAATGATCTAGTAGAAAGCGTCGGACGGTCTTTAAGGCTATTCGCAGATGATGCAGTTATCTATACCAAAGTAGCAACGGGAGAAGGCAATAAGAATTTGCAGAACGACCTGCAGAGAACTGATGAATGGTGCAGGCTCTGGCAGTTGATTCTGAACATAAATAAAGGTAACATATTGCGCATACCTGGGAAAAGAAATCCGCTACTGCACAGCTACGCTACTGATGACAAACAACTGGAGACAGCGTCTGCCGTAAAATATCACCTATCTGGGATCCCTATCAGGTAAGACTGATAATGAAGATAGAGAAGGTCCAATGGAGAGCGGAGCAGTTCATCACGGGATCTTTTAGCTGACGAGAGAACGTTACGGAGATGCTAAACTAACTCCACTGGCAGACGTTACAAGAGAGGCGTTGTGCATCACGGAGGGATTTACTATTGCAATTTCGGGACAGCACTTTTCAGGAGGAATCAGACAACATATTACTTCCCCCCACACACATTTCGCGTATTGACCACGAGGAGAACATTCGAGAATTTAGAGCCAATACACAGGCTTACCGACAATCATTCTTCCCACGCACTATTCGCGAGTGGAACAGTGTTGGAGGGATCAGATAGTGGTACCAAAAGTACCCTCCGCCACACACCATTAGGTGGCTTGTTGAGTGTGATGTAGATGTAGATGGAATCTGAATATTGCGGGGTTCCAGCAGCAGGCCAAGTGGAGACGAACAATGAGGCTCCCTACCAACTCTTGTCAGGTTCTGAGAAAGCTGCCTCGTACGGGTACGCAGCTCCTCCATTTTCTCTACAGTGATCACTCTACATCTGACGCTCTTCATGTCACTTACATACCTTACCAGACATTGTAAAAACACTATACACAAATAATACTAATGCCATTTAGTGTTCACTATCACTGCCTCAGGGAACTGTAGCTCTTATCATTTACATACCCGCCGATGCTGTGTATGTGTACGAGTTTATACTGACATCCAACCATGTCTTCTCTGTGCTTCACTTTTTTCAGATAGTACATATTTATTTACGCTATTATTATTTTGCGTTGCAATTAATAAATCATTACGTTTTATTACATTTATGTCGAATCCAGGCATTAATTTGGAACTGACGAAAAGGAGGCGAGAAAATCAACTTTTTGCCAAATATCCTTTCTGAAACTGCGACCGCGTCCTATCGACACTGTACTCAGTATACGCTTTGTGTGTTTCCCATAATGAGTGGCTCATCATTTTCCATAAATGAACAACTAAAAGGCGTAAGAAATTTGGAGTATTGTCAGAGTGGATTACTTTTTATATTTCTCTGCCGATTGAAAACAACTGATTCAGTACTATACCTACGTTTATTATCGGAAGACAGCCATATGATGTGTCAAGCGAAAACAGTGACGGTATTGAGTATTTATTGGTAGGGACGACACAACATGTTATCTTAAATGGAGAGTCATCGAGAAATGCAAAAGTAGCTTCAGATGTGCCACATGGTTAATCTGTTTGGCATCTTGTTTGTACATGTTGTATACTGATAACCTGCCTGAATATATTGTTGGTAGCTCTAAACTTTTTGAAGATGATGCAGTTGTCTGTAAGGAAATACTGCCTAAAAGAAACTGCACTAATATTCAGTTTGATGTTAATAACATTTCAAACGAATGCAAAAATAGGCAATTAGCTTTAAATGTTCAGAATGTAAAACTGTGCACTTCACAAGACGAAATATAACTAGTATTCTATGGCTAGAGTATCAGTTAGTCTCATTTACTATCAGTCTTGTGAAATAACCAGTAGTGATACGAAATCGAACAATCGCATAGGCTCTGTTGTAGTTAAAGCACGGGGCAGATTTCGATTCATATGTAGGATGCTAGGAAAATTCTGTCAGCCTAAAAAGAAGAAAGTTAATAAAACACTGGGTGACCCATCCTAAAATACCTATCAAGTGTGTGTAAGTCGTACCAAACGGGACCAACAGAGTACATTGAACGTGTACAAAGAAGGGCAGCAGGAATGGTCGTAACAATGTTCGACCCTTGGGAGAGCGTCACAGAGATATTTTTATAACGGAACTGGCAGATACCTGAAGATAGTCACGACTATCCCAAGAGAGACGCGTATTATCACACGGAAGCCTACTTACCAAGTTTGAACCAGTTTAAATACTTGAGAAATCCGGAGATATACTGCAACTACCTATTTATTGGTCTCGCAGGTATCGCGGAGGGAAGATTTACCTAATAACAACTAGCACGGACGCATTGAAGAGAGAATTATATCCGCTCTCCATTTGTGAACTAAAGCGGAAGAAGCACTTAATAGTGATTTAAAAGGTATAGATCTACATGCAGCATTTCAAACACGTTTAAATGTAAGCATGGAAGAGAAAGAAAACTTAACATATGATAGAATAAAACGTTTCTTCCGCTACGCACTTCACAATACTTCGCAGAGTAAAGATGTTGACGTTGATGTAGGATGTAGAGGTAAAGTATAATAAAGAGCTACAGCAAACCTCGTCTTTAACATTAATAGTAGGAAAACTACTGCTTGCAGCTCACCTCACGCGATGACGACAGGAAAACGGATGAGGTAGAAAATAACTCAAATTTTGAGGGAGAGAAAACAGCAAACGAAGTAACAGCAAGTTTGTAAACGGGGATAAATTCTCGAGGAACTGAAGCACGAGGAGGCGGAGTGTCGCGAATGGAGACATCCGATGGAAGGCGGTAATCAGAAAGCCGATATCGGAGAGAATGATATTACGAGCTGTCACCTTATTACTGCGGCATCCCGGAAGTTGCGCGGAGCGGCGGCGGCTGCTGCTGCCGCCATCGCTTCCAGCCACAGCGATAACATCGATTCAAAATGTTCATCCTCAATCGACTGTTAATGCCCTTTACGTTGTCTGTATCTTCATTCCAACCCTATATCGCCTGATTAGGATATCTCAAAAGATACCCTAAGTTTCCTCTGCTCCATATTCAGATGCATACAGGACGTTCTTCCAAGGTGGTCCTCTCTCATATATATATATATATATATATATATATATATATATATATATATATATATATATATATATATATAGGATGATTTACCAAAATCCTTAGTAGCTAGTTCAGAAATATGGTCGGTGCGAAAAGCAATAATGTCTCTGTCCACAAAACTTTCAAGTCCAGGAACATTTGGTACTCCTGTACCTCCTCGAACAATGGCTACAGTAAACCATCCGTTGCCATGACCAAATGAATCATTTATATCTAAACTAAAATTAAGTCTGCAACCACAGAAAACAGCAGGACAATCCAGCAGGGCTTGGGCAGCGACAGACTTAACTGGAATACGATTCTTCTTGTCTCCAGCTGTTGTAGCGAATTCGATGTTCTCGATGGTCTTGTAGACTGTCTGTTTACTACTTAAACCTAACTAACCTAAGGGCAACACACAACACCCAGTCATCACGTGGCAGAGAAAATCCCTGACCCCGCCGGGAATCGAACCCGCAGCTCGTGGTCGTGCGGTAGCGTTCTCGCTTCCCGCGCCCGGGTTCCCGGGTTCGATTCCATAGATGTTAAGTCCCATACTGCTCAGAGCCATTTGAAATCATCCGAGCGTTTAGTGCCCGTTTTATAATTCTTGTTTTGTATGTCTGTCTTACGACACGACACTAATCGGATCTCCATTTTCCTCTCTCCTGTGCCTCTTCTTAATCCGCAGTAACTTCGCACATTTTTAAAATAAAACAAACGTTATTAACTTTCTAAGACTTCATTCTTCAAGTTTGCTTATTTATTTCTCAACAAAGTCATCCTAGCGACGAATACATTTCTCCCAACGAGAGACCACTTTGTTGGTACCGTTAGTGTGCAATGTTTGACTTTGTTGGCGGAGGCACAACCTAACCTCTGTTTGATTCGCTTCATCACTATCGAAGTGAAATCATCGAGGGTATTCTTTAAGTTTTGAAAACAGATGAAAATTGGATGGTTCCAAGTTGGGAGTGTATGGAGGATGATCCATGACAGTGAACCCAAAGCGTCGGATTGTTGCAGGTGTTTCAGCGCTCGTGTGTAGTCTGCCACTTTCATACTGAAGGAGAGGACGTTCCGTGTGTTGACCAACTCTGCAAGCTGATTCTGACGCTCCAACACAGTTACATTGTACACCACTATGGTACACGCAACAATTCGGAGCCCTGTGGTGGGAAAAGTTTGCAAATGCTGTATGTAGGCATTAAGAGGAAAGATATAAAATTTAACAATGTTTGTATCATTTAAAACGTTTCAAGAGTTATCAAATAAAAGCTTCGGGGCATTACTTTTCAGTATGCCATCGTAATTAAGAGGAGAAAATTAGTGTTTAACGTCCCATCGACAACGAGGTCATTAGAGAAGAAGTATAGGAGGATGGAGAAGGAAAGCGGTCGTGCCCGTTCGAAGGAACCATGCCAGCATTTGTCTTAAGCGATTTAGGGAAATCAGGATGGCCGGAAGCGTGTTTGAACCGTCGTTCTCCCGAATGTGACTCCAGTGCGCTAACCACTTTAGTACCCCGCTGGGTGACCTCGTAATGATTCAAATACTAAAACATGCATTCATATAATCATGATTCGGTGTCGAATACATTTACTACATTTATAATAATCTATCCTAATAATCCCCCCCCCATGAACCATGGACCTTGCCGTTGGTGGGGAGGCTTGCGTGCCTCAGCGATACAGATGGCCGTACCGTAGGTGCAACCACAACGGAGGGGTATCTGTTGAGAGGCCAGACAAACGTGTGGTTCCTGAAGAGGGGCAGCAGCCTTTTCAATAGTTGCAGGGGCAGCAGTCTGGATGATTGACTGATCTGGCCTTGCAACATTAACCAAAACGGCCTTGCTGTGCTGGTACTGTGAACGGCTGAAAGCAAGGGGAAACTACAGCCGTAATTTTTCCCGAGGGCATGCAGCTTTACTGTATGATTAAATGATGATGGCGTCCTCTTGGGTAAAATATTCCGGAGGTAAAATAGTCCCCCATTCGTAACTCCGGGCGGGGCCTACTCAAGAGGATGTCGTTATCAGGAGAAAGAAAACTGGCGTTCTACGGATCGGAGCGTGGAATGTCAGATCCCTTAATCGGGCAGGTAGGTTAGAAAATTTAAAAAGGGAAATGGATAGGTTAAAGTTAGATATAGTGGAAATTAGTGAAGTTCGGTGGCAGGAGGAACAAGACTTCTGGTCAGGTGACTACAGGGTTATAAACACAAAATCAAATAGGGGTAATGCAGGAGTAGCTTTAATAATGAATAGGAAAATAGGAATGCGGGTAAGCTACTACAAACAGCATAGTGAACGCATTATTGTGGCCAAGATAGATACGAAGCCCACACCTACTACAGTGTATATGACAACTAGCTCTGCAGATGACGAAGAAATTGAAGAAATATACGATGAAATAAAAGAAATTATTCAGATAGTGAAGGGAGACGAAAATTTAATAGTAATGGGTGACTGGAATTCGTCAGTAGGAAAAGGGAGAGAAGGAAACATAGTAGGTGAATATGGATTGGGGCTAAGAAATAAAAGAGGAAGCCGCCTAGTAGAATTTTGCACAGAGCAAAAATTAATCATAGCTAAAACTTGGTTTAAGAATCATGAAAGAAGGTTGTATACATGGAAGAACCCTGGAGATACTAAAAGGTATCAGATATATTATATAATGGTGAGACAGAGATTTAGGAACCAGGTTTTAAGTTGTAAGACATTTCCAGGGGCAGATGTGGACTCTGACCACGATCTATTGGTTATGAACTGTAGATTAAAACTGAAGAAACTGCAAAAATGTGGGAAATTAAGGAGATGGGACCTGGATAAACTGAAAGAACCAGAGGTTGTACAGAGTTTCAGGGAGAGCATAAGGGAACAATTGACAGGAATAGGGGAAAGAAATACAGTAGAAGAAGAATGGGTAGCTCTGAGGGATGAAGTAGTGAAGGCAGCAGAGGATAAAGTAGGTAAAAAGACGAGGGCTGCTAGAAATCCTTGGGTAACAGAAGAAATATTGAATTTAATTGATGAAAGGAGAAAATATAAAAATGCAGTACAAGAAGCAGACAAAAAGGAATACAAACGTCTCAAAAATGAGATCGACAGGAAGTGCAAAATGGCTAAGCAGGGATGGCTAGAGGACAAATGTAAGGATGTAGAAGCTTATCTCACTAGGGGTAAGATAGATACTGCCTACAGGAAAATTAAAGAGACCTTTGGAGAGAAGAGAACCACGTGTATGAATATCAAGAGCTCAGATGGCAGCCCAGTTCTAAGCAAAGAAGGGAAGGCAGAAAGGTGGAAAGAGTATATAGAAGGTTTATACAAGGGCGATGTACTTGAGAACAATATTATGGAAATGGAAGAGGATGTAGATGAAACGAAATGGGAGTTACGATACTGCGTGAAGAGTTTGACAGAGCACTGAAAGACCTGAGTCGAAACAAGGCCCCCGGAGTAGACAACATTCCATTAGAACTACTGACGGCCTTGGGAGCGCCAGTCATGACAAAACTCTACCAGCTGGTGAGCAAGATGTATGAGACAGGCGAAATACCCTCAGATTTCAAGAAGAATATAATAATTCCAATCCCAAAGAAAGCAGGTGCTGACAGATGTGAAAATTACCGAAATATCAGTTTAATAAGTCACAGCTGCAAAATACTAACGCGAATTCTTTACAGACGAATGGAAAAACTGGTAGATGCGGACCTCGGGGAGGATCAGTTTGGATTCCGTAGAAATGTTGGAACACGTGAGGCAATACTGACCTTACGACTTACCTTAGAAGAAAGATTAAGGAAAGGCAAACCTACGTTTCTAGCATTCGTAGACTTAGAGAAAGCTTTTGACAATGTTGACTGGAATACTCTCTTTCAAATTCTAAAATACAGGGAGCGAAAGGCTATTTACAATTTGTACAGAAACCAGATGGCAGTCATAAGAGTCGAGGGGCATGAAAGGGAAGCAGTGGTTGGGAAAGGAGTGAGACAGGGTTGTAGCCTCTCCCCGATGTTATTCGATCTGTATATCGAGCAAGCAATAAAGGAAACAAAAGAAAAATTTGGAGTAGGTATTAAAATTCATGGAGAAGAAGTAAAAATTTTGAGGTTGGCCGATGACATCGTAATTCTGTCAGAGACGGCAAAGGACTTGGAAGAGCAGTTGAACGGAATGGACAGTGTCTTGAAAGGAGGATATAAGATGAACATCAATAAAAGCAAAACGAGGATAATGGAATGTAGTCAAATTAAATCGGGTGATGCTGAGGGAATTAGATTAGGAAATGAGACACTTAAAGTAGTAAAGGAGTTTTGCTATTTAGGAAGTAAAATAAGTGATGACGGTCGAAGTAGAGAGGATATAAAATGTAGGCTGGCAATGGCAAGGAAAGCGTTTCTGAAGAAGAGAAATTTGTTAACATCGAGTATAGATTTATGTATCAGGAAGTCGTTTCTGAAAGTATTTGTTTGGAGTGTAGCCATGTATGGAAGTGAAACATGGACGATAACTAGTTTGGACAAGAAGAGAATAGAAGCTTTCGAAATGTGGTGCTACAGAAGAATACTGAAGATAAGGTGGATAGATCACGTAACTAATGAGGAGGTATTGAATAGGATTGGGGAGAAGAGAAGTTTGTGGCACAACTTGACTAGAAGAAGGGATCGGTTGGTAGGACATGTTTTGAGGCATCAAGGGATCACAAATTTAGCATTGGAGGGCAGCGTGGAGGGTAAAAATCGTAGAGGGAGACCGAGAGATGAGTACACTAAGCAGATTCAGAAGGATGTAGGTTGCAGTAGGTACAGGGAGATGTAGCAGCTTGCACAGGGTAGAGTGGCATGGAGAGCTGCATCAAACCAGTCTCAGGACTGAAGACAACAACAACAACAACAACAACATCCTAATAATACAACACCTGACGACTTAAAATTGAATATCAGGGTTATCTCAGTTTGAGTAGGTGTTCCATTTCACCGGACGCATCAGGAGCCATTTCTCCCGGACTTTCCCAACGGAACACAGCGCCGGACGCCCTATCCTGTCCAGTTAACGAGCTCACTGTTAAGATTTGATCGTCAGTAAATCAGATGCCAGACTGAGATTCATTGGAAGAATCCCAACGAAATGCAATCTGAAAACAAAGGAAGTAGGTTACAAAAAAATGGCTCTGAGCACTATGAGACTTAACATCTGAGGGCATCAGTCCCCTAGAACTTAGAACTACTTAAACCTAACTAAGCTGAGGACATCACACACATCCATGCCCGAGGCAGGATTCGAACCTGCGACCGTATCGGTCGCGCGGTTCCAGACTGTAGCGCCTAGAACTGCTCGGCCACACCGGCCGTCGAAAGTAGGTTACAGTACGCTTCTTCGCCCACTGCTTGAATACTGCTCAGCAGTGTGGGATCCGTACCAGGTAGGGTTGATAGAAGAGATAGAGAAGATCCAACAGAGAGCATCGTGCTTCGTTATAGGATCATTTAGTAATCGCGAAAGCGTTACGGAGATGATAGATAAACTCCAGTGGATGAATCTGCAGGAGAGACGCTCACTAGCTCGGGACGGGCTTTTGTTGAAGTTTCGAGAACATACCTTCACCGAGGAGTCAAGCAGTATATTGCTCCCTCCTACGTATATCTTGTGAAGAGACCACGAGGATAAAATCAGAGAGATTAGAGCCCACACAGAGGCAAACCGACAATCCTTCTTTCCATGAACAATACGAGACTGGAATAGAAGGGAGAACCGATAGAGGTACTCAAGGTGCCCTCCGCCACACACAGTCAAGTGGCTTGCGGAGTATGGATGTAGATGTAGATGTAGATGTAGAGGGTGTTGACCCTTAACACGAGAAAGGTGCAAGTGCTTTTGCGCTACGTTCTTACGCTTCGCGGACGGAAAAATCTGCTGCAATGTTGGCGAAGAAGTGAGCGGACACGAATGCTAGGTGTGGTGCGGGTATCGCCTGTCCCGGGCAGCCCGACGGCCCGCGCTTTGACAAGAGCCGCGGCTGCCTCAGGTTACTGCCCGGCTTCCGCGCCGTCGGCCCAGCTCAGACACACTCTCCGGCTGCCAATTCTTCTCAGCTCAACGCACTTCCTAACCTTCCCATTCTCTTCTTTCCCAGTTATCCCGATTTTTAAGTTCCAGGAGCTTTCGGAACACGTGCTTCACAAAGCCCCGCCCTTAGCGCGTGCGCACTGCGTACCCTAAACATATATACTACGTGATCAAAAGTATCCGGACACCTGGCTGAAAATTACTTTACAAGTTCGTGGCGCCCTCCTTCGGTAATGCTGGAATTCAGTTTGATGTTGACCCACCTTTAGCATTGACGCCAGCTTCCACTATCGTAGGCATACGTTCAAATAGATGCTGGAAGGTTCTTGGGGAATGGCAGCCCATCCTTCACGGAGTGTTGCACTGAGGAGAGGTATCGATGTCAGTCGACGGGACCTGGCACGAAGCCGGCGTTCCAAAACATACCAGAGATGTTATGTAGGATTCATGTCAGGATGCTGTGCAGGCCAATCCATTACAGGGATGTTATTGTCTTGTATCCACTCCGCCACAGGGCGTGCATTGTGAACAGGTGCTCGATAGTGTTGAAAGATGCATTAGCTGATGCATTAGCTCCATACTTAACAATCATATACAACCGTTCGCTCGATGAAGAGTACCCAAAGAGTGGAAAGTTGCACAGGTCACACCAATATTCAAGAAAGGTAAATTACAGGCCCATATAGTTAACGTCGATACGCAGCAGGATTTTAGAACATATATTGTGTTCTTCGAACATGATGAATTATCTCGAAGAAAACGGTCTATTGACACACAGTCAACGTGGGTTTAGAAAACATCGTTCTTGTGAAGCAAAACTAGCTCTTTATTCACATGAACTACTGAGTGCTATTGACAAGGGATTTCAGATCGGTTCCGTACTTCTGGATTTCCGGAAGGCTTTTGACACAGTACCACACAAGCCGCTCGTAGTGAAATTGTGTGCTTATGGAATACCGTCTAATTTTTGCGACTGGATCTGTGATTTCCTGTCAGAGAGATTACAGTTCCTAGTTCAAATGGTTCAAATGGCTCTGAGCACTATGGGACTCAATTGCTGTGGTCATCAGTCCCCTAGAACTTAGAACTACTTAAACCTAACTAACCTAAGGACAACATACACATCCATGCCCGAGGCAGGATTAGAAACTGCGACCGTAGCAGTCGCACGGTTCCGGACTGCGCGCCTAGAACCGCGAGACCACCGCGGCCGGCAGTTTCTAGTAATTGATGGACAGTCATCGGGTAAAACAGAAGTGATTTCTGGCGTTTTCCAAGGTAGTGTTATAGGCCCTTTGCTCTTCCTTATCTATATAAACGATTTGGGAGACAATCTGAGCAGCCATCGTCGGTTGTTAGCACATGACGCTGTCGTTTATCGACTAATAAAGTCATCAGAAGATCAAAAACTGCAAAACGATTTAGAAGAAGTATCGGAGTGGTGCGAAAAGTGCCAGCTGAACTTAAATAACGAAAAGTGTGAGGTAATCCACATGAGTGCTAGATGGAACTCGTTAAACTTCGGTTACACGATAAATCAGTCTAATCTAAAAGCCGTAAATTCAACTAAATACCTAGGTATTACAATTACGAACAACTTAAATTGGAAGGAATACACAGAAAATGTTGTGGGGAAGGGGAACCAAAGACTGTGTTTTATTGGCAGGACATTTAGAAAATGTAACAGACCTACTAAGGAGACTGCCTACACTACGCTTGTCCGTCCTCTTTTAGAATACTGCTGCGCGGTGTGCGATCCTTACCAGATAGTACTGACAGAGTATATCGAAAAAGTTCAAAGAAAGACAGCACGTTTTTATTATCGCGAAATATGGGAGAGAGAGTCACAGAAATGATTCAGGATTTGGGGTGGTCATCATTAAAACAGAGGAGTTCTTCGTTGAGGCGGAATCTTCTCACGAAATTTCAACCACCAACACTCTCCTCCGAATGTGAAAATATTTTGTTGACACCGACTTACATAGGGAGGGACGATCACCAAGATAAAATAAGGGAAATCAGAGCTCGTACGGAACGATATAGGTGTTCATTCTTTCCGCGCGCTATACGAGATTGTAATAATAGAGAATTGTGAAGGTTGTTCGATGAACCCTCTACCAGGCACTTAAATGTGATTTGCAGATATCCATGTAGATGTAGATTAAGCGCCATTCCCGAATTGCTCTTCAACAGTGGGAACCAATAAAGTGCTTGAAACATCAGTGTAGGCCTTTGCTGTGATAGTATCACGTAAAACAACAAGGGGTGCAAGCCGCCTCCATGAAAAACATGACCACACCATAAGACCACCACCTCCGAATTTTATTGTTGGCACTACATACGCTGGCAGATGACGTTCACCGGGAATTCGCCATACCCACACCCTGCCATCGGATCGCCACATTGTGTACCGTGATTCGTCACTCCACACAACGTTTTTCCACTTTTCAGTCGTCCAATGTTTACGCTCCTTCCACTAAGCGAGGCGTCGTTTGGCATTTACTGGCGTGATGTGTGGTTTATGAGCAGCCGCTGGACCATGAAATCCAAGTTCTCTCACCTCCCGCCTAACTGTCGTAGTACTTGCAGTGGCTCCTAATGCAGTTTCGAATTCCTGTGTGATGATCTACATAGATGACTACATATTACACATTACTACCATCTTCAACTGTCGGTGGTCTATGTCAGTCAACAGACGAGGTCGGCCTGTACGCTTTTGTGCTGTACGTGTCCCTTCACGTTTCCACTTCACTATCACATCGGAAACAGTTGACCTATGGATGTTTAGGAGTGCGGAAATCTCGCGTACAGACCTATGACACGAGTGACACCCAATCACCTGACAACGTTCGAAGTCCGTGAGTTCTTCAGAGAGCGCCATTGTGCTCTGTCACGATGTCTAATGACTAATGAGGTCACTGATATGGAGTACCTGGCAGTATGTGGCAGTTGAATGCACCTAATATGAGAAACTTATGTTTTTGGCGGTGTCCGGATACTTTTGATCATATGGTGTATATCTACATCAATAGTCAGCAAGCCACTTTATGGTGTGTGGTGGAGGGTACTCTGTGCACCACTGTCCCTCGCATTCTTCTCTGTAACAGTTGTGCTGGTGCACAGGAAGAACGACTGTTGGTAATTCTTTGCGCGAGCTCGAATCTCTCTAATTTTAACTTCGTGCTCTTTTCACTAGGGCGAGGGGGTTGACTTTTGTAAGCAGTAAGCTCTCGGAATTTCAACACTAAACCATTCCATGATGCACAACGTCTCCCTTGTTGGATACGCTATTGGAGTTGGGTTAGCATCTCAGTGGCATTTACGGTATTACTAAAAGAACCTGTGACAAAACGTGCCGCTTTTCTTTGCAGACGCGAATCCGACGGGAGGATCAAAGGAGTCATACGCCCCTCCGACCAACAATGTACTAAACCTATTCCTGTTTTTGTATGCATCAGTTTTCGAACATTTTAGTTATCTGTTGCAGCGTGGGATTAACCGAGCGGTCTCGGGCGCTGCAGTCATGGTCTGTGCGGCTGGCCCCGGCGGAGGTTCGAGTCCTCCCTCGGGCATGGGTGTATGTGTGTTTGTCCTTAGGATAATTTAGGTTAAGTAGTGTGTAAGCTTAGGGACTGGTGACCTTAGCAGTGTAGTCCCATAAGATTTCACACACATTTGAACATTTGAGTTATCTGTTGAAAAGTGACGTAGCATATTTACTATCTGGCAGGATATAATCACACAGAAATGATCGGAAATGGTAGCGGCGTGGCTGTGAGCAAACGGACCACTATAGGTAGCAGCGGAACCGAAAACAGGGAAATTCGGAGCAGTGTGGCTGCCAGCAGTCCCCCGATCGTCATGGGCGGTTGCGAGCATGGTTTTTCGATTCGCGAAAGGCACCGACACGGGAATCTGAAACCAGTAAGAAGCACAAATGGCCGTCAGCTAAACGTAGAATATAAATAAGATTAAGTTTAAAGGGAGACAGAAAGACAGAGCCGGGTCGGTTAAAGCATACACAGTCAGTCTAACAATTTTTGAGACTGGATTAATGGAAAACAGAGACGCTAAGAGGGTGATTTTAATCGTTCAGGTGTTCTACACAGTGTCTCGCAACTCGAGTATAACACACACAACGTTCATACAACCATGTGCAACTGTCAGAAAAGTTCTTCTTTGGGATGTTGTTCAACTTTCGCTCAGAAGCTCACCATGACGAACCATCGGAGACTCATATTGCACTTTGCCATTTTGTTGTAGATTCATATTTGTAACACCAAGTCCTATCAAAACAGCCGCACATCTACTACTTAACAATGCCAGCTCCCTACTGACTGGTCGAATGCACGTCTCTTGTTTAATGTTGTTAGTTCAAGCTGACATCGTCGTTACTGTGCTTACATCGGTTGTATAAGAGGAATAAAATTAGCCTCGGATCGCTTTGGACGGCCCGTGTAAAGTTCGTAACTTATAGCTTTGCACTATGCTTCGGAGCGACTGTCAGGTTTTTTCCTTTATTGTTATTTCATTCCCCGTCGCCTAATATTGGCGAAGGGTGACCTTCCAAAGGTACAAAATCCCGTTAGTCACTCAAAGGCTTAAAAATATTTGTAAAGACGCAACAAATATGATTAGAAGGTGAACAATTTTACAAATTCTTATAAAATTCATAAAATATGGATGTTTTGGTGGTATGCCCATTACATTAAACAGTCGATTTTCTTTGCTTTTTAAACGAGAATCAAAGGATTAACAGTTAAATGTAAAAACAAAAATAAGTATTTGAAACAATTTGCATAAACAATGAAGTTCTTTAAAAGGGTGCACAACACTTTCACTAGAAAGTTAGGGTCATGCAATAGTTTTGGGCAGGCGAAACTTCAGGAGTTCTACCGGGTTGAAGAGTGTGGGTATAAATGTAAGGGTCCGATGTCCTGAAAGATCACCTGAATTGAATCCATGTGATTATTGACTCTGGGGATGTCTAAAATAAAATGTTTACCAGGAACAAGTTCGGTCCCTACATGATCTGAAGGGCAGTACATAGTGACACGTTGCTCAGATACCACCGGATCTACTTCGAGCAATTGTTGATCACGTCGTTTCACGGATGTAGGATTTCGTCGACGTTTGCGCTGCTCATACTGCAAAAATTGAGTAAGCGGAGGTTAATAATAAAATATACATGATGTCCGTCTCAGTTGTTTGACCTTTTCTGCCCACGTCCTGTTCCTAATCCATTACACATGGAAACATTTCTACGTCTTTCTTGCATCAACAGCGCCAGATTTCCACCTGGAGGCCGAAATCTTTTTCCAGCGTAAATGGGTTCCGCATAAACGCATTAGAATATCTACCGAGTATCGCTATCGTACAATAATTACAGCCCACAGTGGACGTCTGTGAGTAGCTGCACTTTAATTATAACCAATCGGTAGATCTACAGCGTTTTTTCGTGCCTCCTTGTGACTGACTGCTTGCTTAGTTTGCCGCCATCTTCCAATTAGGATAGAAATTTTTTTCTTGATACTGACGTAATGTATGTTGTGGGTGTAAAATAATTATTTCCTTCTCTGCGTACAACCGTACGAATCGGTGGAGCAAGGAAAGTTACTTAACTTACCAGTGCATGTCAAGAAATGACGAGAATCGCGTGTATGTATCTTGACCGTTGCCTAGTATTTTACGTTGTTTTTTCTGGTTCTAACACGTTTCCTATGCAAAAACGCGAGATGTTAAAGCAATGGATCACCGCCACTAAACGCAAAGGCCTTACGGCCACAAGCGGCAGTTGTTTGGATGGACATAAGTTTTTGGTAGAGTACCTGGTACCTCGAAAAGACATTTCAAATCAGGGGCAATCGCATTACAGTTTGCGTTTCCAAAGTATTTAATGCCAAAGAAAGAGTAACCAATGCGACAGGTTAGAATAATAATTGAACACTCTACTGTATAAGCTCACGATCTAATGAACATGTTAGTAAATTGAAATTTTCGGTACACAAATAATGTACTTGTTTTCAACAGCGCATCTTCTCTTTAGTACTCGCAAAGCTTAGTTTGATGTCTGTAGTACGATTTTATTCTTGTGTCAGTTCACCCTTAGCTACGAGACATCTAAGGACTTTGGAACCCAGACACAAACATAAATGGTTGATAAGGTCATTCAAACGTGCAGTTTTTTTACGAAATATTATGTAGTCGCTTACAAGGAAAGTGAAGAGGTTGCAGGAGAAAAGTAGGAGCAGAGAGAAGAAACACCACTCGATGAAAGAAATTATAAGTTTTCTGAACGAGGAAGGTCCTCTGACAGAGAAGCTACATGAATTCCTGAATCAAGAAATAGGTATTCGTGTGGAATTAGTGAGTAATTGGCAGATATGGCTCTCGGGCGAGACGTCGGTTGTCGTGAAATTTTGATAATATTTTATCTGCGCAACTGACCCACATTTTCGTTTGCTGCGAACAGGCTGCTGAGGCTGTGACAGAAGCATCCTAGTTACGTCAGCCTCAGAAATAAACGCGTAGGCGTGAATGCAAGAAATTCAGTGACCAGTGACGCAGATACCCTGATCGGTACCGAGAGAGTCAACTACAGCACCTGTCGGACGCTGGAATTACAGTTTCAACCCACGCGCAAAAGCTGTCAGGCGTACTGTGCGCTGCCGCCGGCCGTCTCTAACACCCTCTGCCGGAAGCCGCCTGCAGCCAAACGCGTCCGCACCGGCTTGTGCCAATCCTTGCCCTTGTCATCCGAATATCTATTTTTGTCCACCCCGGTAGCTAGGCAGTCAGCTCGGATGATTACTAATAGAACGGGGCTGGGTTTGATAGCCGACCCTGTCAAAGATTTTCTCCCCTCGGGGACAGGATGACGTTGTCCTTACGTTCGTGTCGTCATAATTGACATTCCACTGTTGAGATACCTGTACCGGTACGTACCGAAAGCCAATTTAAAAAAATTGTGGCCACCACAGCCTCATCTCTTGTACGATCAACATTTCCTGTCTGTACATTAAATGAATTCGCAGTTGCGAATGACAACCACCAGCTGTAGAATGGAATGACGACAATGAAATTGGTGCCGGACGGGGACTCGAACCCGGATTTCTCCCTTACTGCGAGCGGTTCCTTACCATTTGGCTATCCGTGTACGGCCTACAGTCAGACCCAAACTCCCAAATTTCGTCAACCATGCGTCTACAACCTGTACTCGTACAGCCATTACGTATATTCCCGTACAGATCAGACGTTGTACTTGAAAGTCGCTTGCCCGGTATCGGCAGATTAATACGATATTGCAGTGCCTGTGTTATTCTGGTTACGATGGGAAGTTCCTTTGGAGATGCATCGTATTTATTTGCCGATACCGGGCAAGCGACTTTCAAGTACAGCATGTGACCTGTACAGGCCATTAAAATTGCTATACCAAGAAGAAATGCAGATGATAAACAGGTATTCATTGGACAAATATATTATACTAGAACTGACATATGGTTACATTTTCACGCAATTTGGGTGCATAGATCCTTGCAAATCAATACCCAGAACAACCAAATCTAGACGTAATAACGGCCTTGATACGCCTGGTCATTGAGTCAAACAGAGCTTGGATGGCGTGTACAGGTACAGCTGCCCATGCAGCTTCAACACGATACCACAGTTCATCAAGAGTAGTAACTGGCGTATTATGACGAGCCAGTTGCTCGGCCACCATTGACTAGACGTTTTCAATTGGTGAAGATCAGGAGAATGTGCTGACCAGGGCAGCATTCGAACATTTTCCGTACCCAGAAAGGCCCGCACAGGACGTGCAACATGCGGTCGTGCATTATCCTGCTCAAATGTAGGGTTTCGCAGGGATCGAATGATGAGTATAGCCACGTCGTAAGACATCTGAAATGTAACATCCACTGTTCAAAGTGCCGTCAATGCGAACAAGAAGTGACCGAGACGTGTAACCAATGGCACCCCATACCATCACACCGGATGATACGCCAGTATGGCAATTGTGAATAAACGCTTCCAATGTGCGTTCACCGCGTTGTCGCCAAACACGGATGCGAACATCATGATGTTGTAAACAGAACCTGGATTCATCCGAAAAAATGACGTTTTGCCATTCGTGCACCCAGGTTCGTCGTTGAGTACACCATCAAAAAATGGCTCTGAGCACTATGCGACTTAACTTCTGAGGTCATCAGTCGCCTAGAACTTAGAACTAATTAAACCTAACTAACCTAAGGACATCACACACCGAGGCAGTATTCGAACCTGCGACCGACTGTAGCGCCTAGAACCGCACGGCCACTCCGGCAGGCGGATTACACCATCACAGGCGCTCCTGTCTGTGATGCAGCGTCAAGGGTAACCGCAGCCATGGTCTCCGAGCTGATGGTCCATGCTGCTGCAAACATCGTCGAACTGTTCGTGCAGATGGTTGTTGTCTTGCAAACGTCCCCATCTGTTGACTCAGGGATCGAGACGTGGCTGCACGATGCGGTACACCCATGCGGATAAGTTGCCAGTCATCTCGACTGCTAGTGATACGAGGCCGTTAGGATCCAGCACGGCGTTCCGT
This sequence comes from Schistocerca gregaria, assembly GCF_023897955.1. Lineage (NCBI taxonomy): Eukaryota > Metazoa > Arthropoda > Insecta > Orthoptera > Acrididae > Schistocerca > Schistocerca gregaria. The sequence goes on from NC_064931.1 coordinate 214,130,928, forward strand.
ATTACCCTCCTGAACCCACAAACTCCATATTCTGCTAACATTCATTGGATCTCGACCAACGCGGGCAGCAATGTCGCGATACGATAAACCGCAATCGCGATAGGCTACAATCCAACCTTTATCAAAGTCGGAAACGTGATGGTACGTATTTCTCCTCCTTACACGAGGCATCACAACAACTTTTCACAAGGGAACCATGGTCAGCTGCTGTTTGTGTATGAGAAATCGGTTGGAAACTTTCCTCATGTCAGCACGTTGTAGGAGACGTCACCGGCGCCATCAGTGTGTGAATGGTCTGAAAAGCTAATCATTTGCATATCACAGCATTTTCTTCCTGTCGGTTAAATTTCGCGTCTGCAGCACGTCATCTTCCTGGCGTAACGATTTTAATGGCCAGTAGTGTACATAATGGATCTACGAGAACAGGTCGTAAACTCACGGTTGACGACATATTAAAGTTTGAGTCTGGCAATAGGTAGTGCACGGATAGCCAGATGGTAAGGCACCGCACGCGATAAGCGGAACCCTTTTTTCATTGCCGTGATTGCATTCTACAGTTTATGGTTGTCCTCATTCACAATTGCGAATTCATTTAGTCGCCGCAGTACTTTGCATCGTAATCAGAATGCCACAGGCACTACAATATCTTATTTATCTGCCAATACCGGGGAATCGACTTTCAAGTACAACGCTTGACCTGTACGGTAATATAAATAATGGATGTACGAGTACGTGTATTAACGCATTGTTGACGACATATGGAAGTTTGGGTCTGGACATGCATGCATGTCCCAAGGAAATTTGTATCGTAACACAGGCACTGCAATATCGTATTTCCTGTCTGTGGTCGCTGAGACTTTAACATGGCCAGTACTGGAACCCGCGCTGTGCTAAGTTGGCATATTGTGTTCCCGTTCAGCAGCGTTGTCGAGCTGCGAATTTCCACTGCTTATTTAATAATGCTATCCCATTGCGAAGACGTCGACGACAGAATTTTGGCCTTTTTGATGTCCATACAGTGTCCTGTACTGAAACAATGCTCGGCCTCTGCAGATATCTCTGGCTGGTCCAGACGTGTGCGTAGTGGATGTTCGATTTATCTCTCCTCCACGGTGCGAGGAGTATGACGTCCTGCCGCTGCAGGGAACCTCAGACACAAAGCCTCCTTAAACCAAGGTCATCTTCCACTAAACCAAAAGAGCTCTGCGTTTCGCTGGCAAGTGAAAACACATTTAACTTTATGTTTCTTCAGCAATCTTCCTGTTTTCGAAGAAACACTGCCGACGTATGGCAAGACGACCATTCCTCTCCGTACTTCGCTTTCTGTCAGTTCCTCACTTTATCTAACTCGCGTCCGGTGTAAGGCACAGCAATAATCCCGTTCAGTATATCCATTCTGTAAAAATACAATGCAGAGACAGCGTAGCTCATCGGATAAGCTGCCTGAATCTGGTCCGTGTTGTATGGACCAACGTCCTAAGCACACCACTTCGTTGTGTAAGACGATAACAGCTGGTGGCCCGTAAAAATAAGTGAGCCTGTGTAGTTTTATGGTACACAGTGTGACTCAAGGTGCCATCTTCTTTTCTCCGCACTAAGACGTCTCCGTCGTAAACTTGGTGTTAGAATACAGAGAATTTACGTGTGGCAAAAATGAATCCAGCGATGCAGTGCCGTGGGGCCAGATTATACATATCGCCACAAGCACGTAGGTTTCAACTCGGCTGGGTGGAGTTCTCTCTACTCTATGTCTTCCACAAAGAGATTGGCCACGATTCGTGACAAGCGACTACCCATTGTGACACCATCAGTGTGTTCAAAGTCTTGGTCATTGAATGAAAAGTAAGTCGAGCTGAGCTCTCCCGTTACCAATCAGGGCATCTCCGCTATTGGTCACATGATTAGGTGCGTTATGCCTGTCTTTGAGTGGCATAAACAGGAGGCTTCGATCACACCCACAGCAGCGTGCTCGCGCACCTAAAGATGTTGGTCAGCTGCGCCGATAAAATGTTGCGGAAATTTCACGACGACATCCTACGTCTCCCCCTTGAACCATATCTCAACTAGTCAGTCGGGAAAGCTTCGAGCAATACAGTGTGCAAGTTTTTAAATATGGCGTGCCGTCCAAGGAAGATAAATATACAACAGACATTAAAATGTTAGCTATGACTGCGTACTTTCACTCCCCGAAGACACACACTGATGCTTCTGCCACATAAATCACTGAGCTCTCGTTGGGCATCGACTGTGAACTGCGAACCGCGTTTCATAGGTAAAGTGCTTCGGTAGCAGCGGCGAATAATGTGGTGATGAAAAAATAATTTGGTGTCAATATCCTTGTTCATGCTTAATGTTTACGATATTCATCGTTTTATGAATGTGAGAAAGGCAGATAGATATATGGAGCAACATTGCTGTGGATGTCTGTTTATATTCTTATAAAAACACTTTGCCCTTAACGATTCTTTTAAAATACTTTATTGATACAACACAAGATATTAATACAATTGAAAACAAGTATTATGATACAAGTGATTCATGAACAACAACTTTATGTTATACACACTAACCCACCACCTTATTTAATAAGTGGATCCTTTAATTATACATAACAAACAGCTTATACTAGTTGGTTAATGGCACTAGCTATTGACAGGGTTAATATAACTATTTGACTACACTTGGTTATTCTAACACTATCTTCCTTGCAGCGTTCTGATTTTATTGCAAACTCCACTTTGGTACAAGTGCAATTGTAGCAGTCAAAGAAGAAAACACAATTTTCATGACCATATGGGAAGTGATTCTGGCTACTTAACACGTCCGACAATAAAAGCCTTAAATTTAGTAAAACAATCTGTGTTCAGTTGTTAATAAAAATGTTTAAGTTTAAATAAACTCTAATACGTTTTTTCCGATATAAAAGACAAGTTCACCAACAAAAAGTGCGTTAGATAGGCAAATAAGATCACCCCTTACCTATGAGGAAAATATCGTTTCGTTTGTGGACGCTTTACATTTACGACATTAAGTTAGACCTCAGTGTCCATGTGCGTGAAACGAAATTGTTAGTTCCTTGCTTTAATGTTAATACGGTTATGTTTAATATTGTCGAGAAAGTAGATACTTCCGAATGAAAACATGTGTTGCCTTTCGAACTGAAATGCGTGCGACGTGGTGGCGCTGATAGTCGACGGCACGCTCTGTCGGCCGCAGGCCGACGTCCATCGTATAAAGATCACTGGACTCCGGACGGCAGCTGGCAAAGAGTGCCGGCCCTACATCTTCAAACTTGGTATCTTGCTTATCTACAACATGGCGGCCACGAAGTGGTACTAGAACGCCAAAGACAATACTTTCTGATTCTACGACCCATGAGTGGATTACAATTGATGTTCTAGGTTTCTGGAAAAAAACAAAATGAACATTAAAAAACAGGTGCAAAAAAATGGTGACACATACTTTATATGATTTCAAAGCTCTCGTGTGAATCAGATACTGACCGAATGATCACTTTAGTCTGTCTCCTGTCACGTATGCTTTGCCCACACATTTTCAAAATGGTTCAAATGGCTCTAAGCACTATGGGACTTAACATCTGAGGTCATCAGTCCCTTAGACTTAGAACTACTTAAACCTAACTAACTCCGACACATCCATGCCCGAGGCAGTATTCGAACCTGCGACCGTAGCAGCAGCGCGGTTTCGGACTGAAGCGCCTAGAACCGCTCGGCCACAGCGGCCGGCCACACATTCTCCTGTTGCGCCATAAGATGCAGCATAAATCGTATAAGTGTGTTACTAAATTAGCCAAACCTTTAATTATGTGTGATTAGTAAGATTAACCATACAAACAATGCAGATGCCTTGGAATAAAGGTTGTATCGTCTGTTCAGACATGCCACTACAAATGAATTTTAGAGATGCCTTGAGAAGACACCTGCACATTGTCAGGATAGTGTTGTGGAACCTGTACAGCATCTTTTGGCGCTCATACGACATGATTAGTGAGTTAACATTTATTGTTTCAGATTTACAGTCCTCTGTCCTCTCGTCCGCTTCGGCTGATGCCTCGTGCCAGTAACACAGAGAAGTCTGGTGACTCCTGTTATCAGCTTGGCTGGCATGTCTGTTCTTCCAGCACAACGGTTGAAATCTTGCGAGTTGACTTCTCGCAGGCGAAGCAGTAGCGTGAGACTATGCCCCACACTTCGCTACAGTGTCCTCGATCCCCCCTCGAGAAGACCCATCGGGTGCGTTGACCCAACGGTATCACATCGGAAACAGTGGTTCTAGGGATGTTTAGGAGTGTGGAAATCCCGCGAACAGACGTATGATAAAATGACACCCAATCACTTGACCACATTCGAAGTCCGTGAGTTCCGCGGAGCGCCCCATTCTGCTGTCTCGCGGTATCTAGTAACTACTGAGGACGCTGATATGGAGTACCTGGCAGTAAGTGGCACCCAGCAGTGAAGATGATGATACTGCGATAAGGACTGTGATATGTACTGGTGTTGCATGACCCTCAGTATCCTAATCAGCGATGTGGTAGGCAGCTAATGCGAAGTCCCGCAAATGATAGATCATGGTTACTTGGATACTGCCATCTTGGAAATGGCAAGCAGCATGTTTACAACAAGTGCTGGAACATTTAATACATGGATGTCACTACGCTTTAGTTATAATTTAATCGATTGCTTCAGTATGAATGCCATCGAGCCTAATAAAGAATTGAATGCAGAGCAGGAGAACTGCAGTATTTATGAAGTCAAGTGGGAGGCAATGACACAAAACTTTGTTAGTTATGGCCAAATGTAGCCTGTTTCCTTAATATTGGTCAGCAGTCCGTGTTCTGCTGGGTGTGCTTCACAATTTGTTACAGTCTATTAAGTGCTCTCTCAAAACTCTGGTAAGTGTTATGTCATCTGAGGCAGAGCTTGTTGCTGTACATAAGAAGAGATAATTAATATTTCTCCCCTCCCCCCCCCCCTCTCTCTCGCTCTCTCACTCTCTCTCTCTCTCTCTCTCTCTCTCTTAGTGGATGTTATGCTAAATGCGTAACTTATACCTGGCGACTGGTGCCGTTGTAGCAACGTGTGCTTAGATCAGTGAGCAGCTTACGGTACTCATTGTTTCATTCTGCTGCATAGTTATGTCACCACCTCTGCCTCATGTCGCCTATGACTGTGTTAGAGAAAATTTAAGGAAAATTTAAACCTTTTCTGCTTATCTAGTCAGTAGCACAACACAATTAACAAAATGCTCATGAAGTATGAACTGATAAAATTTACAAGGGTACATGCTTCCCAGTTATAAGTGAAGTACATTTTTATTTACACTACTGGCCATTAAATTTGGTAAACCAAGAAGAAATGCAGATGATAAATGAGTATTCTTGGACAAATATATTATACTAGACATGACATGTGATTACAATTTCACGCAATTTGGGTGCATAGATCTTCACAAAACAGTAGCCAGAACAACCACCTCTGGCCGTAACAGAGGCCTTGATACTCCTGGGCATTGAGTCAAACGGAGCTCGGATGGCGTGTACAGGTATAGGTGCCCATGCAGCTTCAACACGATACCACTGTTCATCAAGAGTATTGACTGGCGTATTGTAACGAGCCAGTTGCTCGGCCACCATTGACTAGACGTTTTCAATTGGTGAGAGATCTGGAGAACGTGCTGGCCAGGGCAGTAGTCGAACATTTTCTCTATCCAGAAAGGCCCGTACAGGACCTGCAACATGCGGTCGTGCACTATCCTGCTCAAATGTAGGGTTTCGCAGGGATCGAATGAAAGGTAGAGCCACGGCTCGTAACACATCTGAAATGTAACGTCCACTGTTCAAAGTGCCGTCAATGCGAACAAGAAGTGACCGAGACGTGTAACCAGTGGCACCCCATACCATCACGCAGGGTGATACGCCAGTATGGCAATGACGAATAAACGCTTCCAATGTGAGTTCACCGCGATGTCGCCAAACACGGACGCGACCATCATAATGCTGTAAACATAACCTGGATTCATCCGAAAAAATGACGTATTGCCGTTCGTGCACCCAGGTTAGTCGTTGAGTACACCATCGCAAGCGCTCCTGTCTGTGATGCAGCGTCAAGGGTAACCGCAGCCACAGTCTTCGAGCTGATTGTCCATTCTGCTGCAAACGTCGTCGAACTGTTCGTGCAGATGGTTGTTGTCTTGCAAATGTCCCCATCTGTTGACCCAGGGATCGAGACGTGGCTGCACGATCCGTTACAGCCATGAGGATAAGATGCCTGTCGTCTTGACTGCTAGTGATACGAGGCTGTTGGGATCCGTATTACCCTCCTGAACCCACCGATTCCACATTCTGCTAACAGTCATTGGATCTCGACCAACGCAAGCAGCAATGTCGTGATACGATAAACCGCAACCGCGATAGGCTACAATCCGAGCTTTATCAAAGTCGGAAACGTGATGGTACGCATTTCTCCTCCTCACACGAGGCATCACAACAACGTTTCACCTGGCAACGCCGGGCAACAGCAGTTTGTGTATGAGAAATCGGTTAGAAACTTTCCTCATGTCAGCACATTGTAGGTGTCGCCACCGGAGCCACCCTTTTGTGAATGATCTGAAAAGCTAATCATTTGCATTACACAGCATCTTCTTCCTGTCGGTTAAATTTTGCGTCGGTAGCACGTCATCTTCGTGATGTAGCAATTTCAATTTCCTATAGTGTGTATTATGCCTGGTGCGATGCATTGCATCCAATAGTCTGCGTTTCTACTCAGTGTCGTATAGATAGTAGAGCAAATGTGACAGCGTATTTCTCTCAACAACATATTAATTATCGAAAAAAATGGTTCTAATGGCTCTGAGTACTATGGGACTTAACATCTGAGGTCATCAGTTCCCTAGACCTAGAATTACTTAAACCTAACTAAGCCAAGGACATCACACACATCCATGCCCGCTGCCGGATTCCAACCTGCGACCGATGCGGTCGCGCGTTTCTGGACTAAAGCGCCAATAACCGCTCGACCACAGCGGGCGGCTTAATTATAGAGTTTTAAGAAAGATTACATGCGTGTCTGGGGACAACATGTGGTCTATGTTGACAAATGATATACAAGGACAAGGTGACCGCCGTAGCCAGCGGCTCAGATAAGGGGACACCCATAAGCGACGGCGCCACGAACGCGAAGTAAGCAGCCAGCGCACCGCAAAGGGCTGAAGCACGCCTTCCTCCGCTGTGTCACGCCACGTGGCGTGATCCCGTGGTCGTCGGAGCAAGAGAAAGCTTTCCGCACAGCGACAACAATCCTGTGAACTAAACCTAAAAGCTTGAAACTCACACGCCGACTGCCTCCGGTTTATCTACATCTCCCTCTACATCTGCTTGGCTACTCTGAAAATCACACTTAATTGCCTGACAGAGGGTTCACCGAGCCACATTAGCAGTAATTCTACATCGTGAAAAGTATTTAAACCGACAAACTCTTGGAGGTCGTAGGGGACATTGAAACAAATATTTTTCAATAATGTCATTTTCTTCCTATGATGATTATTTAAACCGGTGGAGGCCGTATTACGATCTTGAGTTGTTAGAGGGCGTATTGCGCTCTTCAGTTGTAGGCAACTGCGGTCCACCAGTGTACAAGTGCATTGTCTCTGTTTACTAATGGAGCGATGCACCTGGAGTGAGTACACTGATATGGTTGGTGCGTACTATGTAGCACACCACAACGGACGAGCTGCACAGCGGGTTTATCAACAACAATACCCTAATCGCCGTATCCCGCACCATACGACCTTTGCTGCTGTGTACCAACGTCTGCGTGGGACCGGGTCATTTAGCTGATTACCTGGACAGGGACGCAGAACGCTGCAATTTGAGGAAGCTGCCTTGCAGCGTGTGGAGCGGGATCCTTCAATCAGCACTGGTGCAATAGCACGTAACATGGGGACGAATCAGACGAATGTAAGAACAGTCCTTCCATTTCACTTACAGCATGTCCACAACCTGGAACCAGTTGATTATCCACTCAGAGCACAGTTTTCGCAGTGGTGCCTGAAACTGTGTGAAATGCATCCTACATTTCCACCGTCTGTGTTGTTTACCGATGAAGCAATGTTCGGGCGTGAAGGAGTCTTCAACATACACAGTTCGCGTGTTTGGAGTGAGGATAAACCACATGCCACAGTTACTAGCGCTCATCAAGTGCGGTTCTTCATTAATGTGTGGGTCGGCATTTTTGGGGACTGTTTAATTGGGCCGTATCTGCTACCTAACCCATTAAATGGCAGGAACTATTACAATTTTCTCGCCAGAGCATTACCAGAATTGCTGGAAGACGTCTCGCTCCCTACAAGACAACGCATGTCGTTCCAAGATGACAGGGCGCCGACACATTTCAGTCGTCGTGTGCGTCGATTCCTGGACCGACGGTTCCCAGAAACGTGGATTAGCAGAGGTGGTCCTGTACCATGTCGTGCTCGATCCCATATATGTCCCCTCTGTACCTTTTTGTGTGGGGAGAGATGCGCAACATTGTTTACGCAACTCTTGTTGCATTAGAAGAGGATCTGGTCACCCGGATAGTAGTAGCAGCAGCAGGAACAATTCAGGATACTCCTGGGGTTTCTGCCCGTGTCAGACAGAACATGATCCAACGGTGTAACCTTTGTTTACGTGTCAGTGGAGGCATTTTTGAAAATCTACTGTAATTGAAATTGGGTTGTCTTAATGTGGTGTCTCTTGGTCATAAAAAAATGGAAAAGTGTTTGTTGGTTCAATTAATTTGTCGCCAGAGAAATCTTCCCCTACCGGTTTAAATACTCGTCATAGGAAAAAATGACATTAGGGACCAATATTTGTTTTGATGTCCCCTTCAACCTCTCAGAGTTTGTCGGTTTAAATACTTTTCACCCTCTATATTATTCCAGTATCGAACAGCGTGCGGGAAAAATGAACACCTATATCTTACAGTGAGAGGTCTGATTTCTCTTATTTTATTATGATGACCGTTTCTCCCTATGTAGGTCGATTCGGAGGAGAAAGTTGGTGATTCCAGTTTCGCTAGAAGCTCCCGCTGCAACGACAAACGCATTTGTTTTAACGATGTCCGTGACACTCTCTCCCATTTCTCGTTAAGACAAAATGTGCTGCTCTTATGTGAACTTGCTCGATGTACTCAGTTAATACAATGTGGTAAGGATCCCACACCACGTAGCAAAAGAAAGCGAACAAGTGTAATGTACGCAGTTTCTTTAGTAGATCTGTTGCATCTTCTAAGTGTTCTGCCAATAAAATGCAGTCCTTGTTTCGCCTTTCTCACAAAATTATCTGTGTGTTCTTTACAATTTAAGTTGTTCGTAATTGTAATTACTTTTCTAAATCGTTTTGCAATTTGTTTTGATCTTCTGATGACTTTACTAGACGATAAACGGCAGCATCATCTGCAAACAATCTCAGATGGCTGCTCGGACGGACTATCTTCTAAATGGTTTACAGTAGATAAGGAACAGCAGATGGGCTATAACATTACCCAGTGGCACACCAGACATCACTTCTGTTTTACTCGTGACCTTCCATCAGTTTTAAGAACTGTGACTTCTCTGACAGGAAATCACGAATCTAGTTGCGTAAGTGAGACGATATTGCATTAGCAAGCAATTTGGTTACATGCCACTTGTGAGGTACGGTGTCAAGAGCCTTGTGGAAATCCATAATTACGGAACCAGTGCGAAATCCCTTGTCGATAGCAGTCAACGCTTCCTGTGAGTAAAGAGTTATGAGTGTCTCAGAAAGACGTTGTATTCCAAATCCGTGTTGACTGTGTGTCAATAGAACGTTCGCTTCGCGGTAATTCATAATGTTCGAACACAATACATGTTCCAAAATCCTGCTCTATATTGACGTAATTGACGTGAGCCTGTAATTTAGTGGATTACTCCAATTGCCTTTCTTGAATATTGGTGCGACCTGCGCAACTTTCCAGCCTTTGGGTACCGATCTCTCGTCTAGCGAACGGTTGTACATGATTGTTAAGCTTGGAGCTACTGCATCAGCATACTCTGAAAACAACCGAACTGGTATACAGTCTTGACCGGTAGACTTGCTTTTATTAACTGATTTTAGTTGCTTCACTACTCCGAGGATAGCAACTTCTAAGTTACTCATATTGATAGCTGTTCTTGATTTGAATTCTAGTATATTTACTTCGTCTTCTTTGGAGAAGGAATTTTGGAAGATTGTGTTTAGTACCCTCGCTTTAGCATCAATGTCATCGACATTACTTCCAGTGCTATCGCGAGGAGAAGACATTGCTGCATCTTGCCGCTAGCATACTTTATATATATGTCCAGAGTCTGTTCGGATTTTCTGCCAGGATTCGAGATAAGTGTTTCGTTGTGGAAACTATTACAAGCGTCTCGCTTTGAAGTCCGGACTAAATTTCCAGCTTCTGAAAAAGATCACCAATATTGGAATTTTGAGTTTGTTTAAATTCAGCATGCTGTTTCCGTTGGTTCAGCAACAGTTTGCTGACCTGTTTTGTTTACCGTAGTGGATCAGCTCAGTCGTTTGTTAATTTATTTGGTATAAATCTCTTAAGTGCTGTCGATACTATGCCACTGATTTCAAGCCACATCTGGTCCACATTTACGTTGTTAATTTGGAAACAGTGGAGATTGTCTCTCAGGAAGACGTCAAGCGAATTTCTATCTGATTTTTTAATAGATATATTTTTCTTTTATTTTTCACGGATTTGGGGATTGCGACACTCAGTATCGTTACAACCACTAATCCCTTTGATGCTCTCATTAGCTCAGGATTACTTGTTTCTTAGAGTTCAAATACGTTTACACAATCGTTTACTATTCGAATGGGCTCATGAACTAATTTATCGAAGTAAATTTCAGAAAATGCGGTTAGCACAATTTCGGATAACGTTTATGCGTACCTCCGGATTTAAACATATACTTCCGCCAACTAACGAGGGTAAATTGAAGTCACCACCAACTGTTTAAGTCTGGTAAGTGTATGAAATTACATTCAAGTTTTCTTTGGATTTCTCAGCAATTGTATCATCTGAATTGAGAGGTCGGGAAAAGTATCCAACCATTATTTTATTCCAGTTGCCCAGAACGACCTCTACTCATATTAACTCACAGGAACTATCTACGTTAGTCTCGATCCGACATGATCTACTTCTAACAGCAACAAATACGCTACCGCCAACTGTATTTAACCTATACTTTCTGAACAATGTTAAGTCTTTCGCAAAAATTTCGGCTGAAGTTATCTTCGGCTCTAGCTACCTTTCAATGCCTATAACGATCTGAAGATCAACGGTTTCTATTAGCGCTTGGAACTCTGATACTTTCTCAACATATCTACGACAATTTGCACCTGTTAGATAGGTGGTTTCTAGATTTACGTTCTTCCTGTGTTAGACCTGCACCCTTTGAGACTGAAGGCCTTTTTGTGTTTCCCCGAGATCCTCTGACATAAATAACATCCCGTTGCACACCACACAGCCCCTGGTGTTCATGTAGTCGTCTCCTACGTGTAACGGGCTCCTGACTTCCTGACTATTCTGTGAGCTTGGACTAAAGTGAGGTGACAAAAGTCATGGGTAGAGATATGCATATACAGGGTGGTCCATTGATAGTGACCGGGCCAAATATCTCACGAAGTAAACATCAAACGAAAAAACCTACACAGAACGAAACTCCTCAGATGGCGCTATGGTTGGCCCGCTAGATGGCGCTGCCATAGGTCAAACGGATATCAACTGCGTTTTTTAAAATAGGAACCAGCATTTTTATTACATATTCGTGTAGTTCGTAAGGAAATATGAATGTGCTAGGGGGACCACTTTTTTCGTCTTGTGATAGATGGCGCTGTAGTAGTCACAAACGTATAAGTACGTGGTGTCACATAACATTGCGCCAGTGCGGACGGTATTTGCTTCGTGATACATTACCCGTGTTAAAATGGACCGTTTACCAATTGCGGAAAAGGTCGATATCGTGTTGATGTATGGCTATTGTGCTCAAAATGCCCAACGGGTGTGTGCTCTCTATGCTGCTCGGTATCCTGGACGCCACCATCCAAGTGTCCGGACCGGTCGCCGGATAGTTACGTTATTAAAGGAAACAGGAAGTGTTCAGCCACATGTGAAATGTCAACCACAACCTGCAACAAATGATGATGCCCAAGTAGGTGTTTTAGCTGCTGTCGCGGCAAATCCGCACATCGGTATCGGACAAACTGCGCGAGAATCGGGAATCTCAAAAACGTCGGTTTTGAGAATGCCACATCGATTGCACCCGTACCATATTTCTATCCATCAGGAATTGCATGGCGACGACTTTGAACTTCGTGTACAGTTCTGTCACTGGGCACAAGAGAAATTACGGGACGATGACAGATTTTTTGCACCCGTTCTATTTAGCGACGAAGCGTCATTCAGCAACAGCAGTAACGTAAACCGGCATAATATGCACTATTGGGCAACGGAAAATCCACGATGGCTGCGACAAGCTGAACATCAGCAACCTCGGCGGGTTGATGTATGGTGCGGTATTATGGGAAGGATAATTGGCCCCCATTTTATCGATGGCAATCTAAATGGTGCAATGTATGCTGATTTCCTACGTAATGCCGATGCTACTACAAGATGTCTCACTGCATGACAGAATGGCGATGTACTTCCTACATGATGGATGTCCGGCACATAGCTCGCGTGAGGTTGATGCGGTATTGAATAGCATATTTCATGACAGGTAGATTGGTCGTCGAAGCACCATACCATGGCCCGCACTTTCACCGGATCTGACGTCCTCGGATTTCTTTCTGTGGGGAAAGTTGAAGGATATTTGCTATCGTAGTCCACCGACAACTCCTGACAACATACGTCAGCGCATTGTCAATACATGTGCGAACATTACGGAAGGCGAACTATTCGCTGGTGAGAGGAATGTCGATACACGTATTGCCAAATGAATTGAGGTTGACGGACATCATTTTGAGCATTTATTGCATTAATGTGATATTTACAGGTAATCAGGCTGTAACAGCATGCGTTCTCAGAAATAACTTCACGAAAGTACATGTATCACATTTGAACAACCGAAATAAAATGTTCAAACGTACCTAGCTTCTGTATTTCAATTTAAAAAACCTACCTGTTACCAACTGTTCGTCTAAAAATGTGAGCCATATGTTTGTGACTATTACAGCGCCATCTATCAGAAAGCGAAACAAGTGGTCGAACTAAAACATTCATATTTCTTTACGTACTACACGAATATATAATAAAAAATGGGGGTTCTTATTTTAAAAAAAAAAACGCAGTTGATATCCGTTTGACCTATGGCAGCGCCATCTAACGGACCAACCAGAGTGCCATCTGGTTTCCCCCTTCAAGTTTCGTTCTTTGTAGTTTTTTCGTTTGACGCTTATTTCGTGAGATATTTGGCCCGGTCACGATCAGTGGACTACCCTGTATACAGATGGTAGCCGTACCGTAAACGCAAGTTATAAAAGAGCAGAGCATTGATGGAACTGGCATTTGTACTCAGGTGATTCATTTTGAAAGCTTTCCGACGTAATTATGGCCGTAAGACAGGAATTAACAGACTTTGAACGCGGAAATGCAGTTGGAGCATGACGCATGAGACACTCTGTTTCGGAAATCGTTAGGGAATTCAGTATTCCGAGATCCACAGTGTTAAGAGTGTGCCGAGAATACCATATTTCAGACAGTCATTTCACCATGGACAACGCAGTGGCCGATGGCCTTCACTTAACGATTGAGACCAGCAGCGTTTGAGTAGAGTCGTCAGTGCTAAGAGACAAGCAACATTGCGTGAAATAAACGCAGAAATCAATCTGGGACGTACGATGAAGGTATCCGTTAGGGCAGTGCGGCGAAATCTGGCGATAATGGTCTATGGGAGCAGAAGACCTACGCGAATGCTTTTGCTAACAGCAAGACATCGCCTGTAGCGCCTCTCCTGGAGAAATGTCCATATTAGTTGGACCTTAGACGACTGGAAAACCGTGGTCTGGTCGGATGAACCAGACTTCAGTTGGTAGGAGCTGATGGTAGGATTCGAGTGCGACGCAGTCGCCACGATGCCACGGATCTAAGCTGTCAACAAGCACTATGCAAGCTAGTGGTAACTCCATAATGGTGTGGCTGTGTTTACAAGGAATGGACTTCGTAATTTGGTCAGAATGAAACAATCATTGGCTGAGAATAGTTATGTTCGTCACCTTGGAGGCCATTTTCAGCTGTTCAACGACGGAATTTTGATGGATGACAATGTTCTATGTCCCTGGGCCACAGTTGTTCGCAGTTGCTTTGGAGAACAATATTGACAATTAGAGTAAATTATTTAGGCATCCAGATCTCCAGACATGAACCTCATCGAACATTTATGGGTCACAATGGAGAGATCAGTTCGTACAGAAAATCCTGCACCGGTCACACTTTCGCAGTTTTGGACGACTATGGAGGCAACATGGCTTAGTATTTCTGCAGAGGACTTCCAACGTCTTTTTGAGACCACGTTACATCGAGTTGACGCACTACGGCGGTCAAAAGGATGTCCGACATGATATTAGAAGGTATGCAATGAGTTTTGTCACGTCAGCGCATGTCTGGAGTATATCTAGTTTTTTCGATTTCCCAAAACAGTACGCCTGACATTTGGTTTAGAGTATTTAGACGTTGGTTGGTTGGATTGTTTTGGGGAGGAGACCAGACAGTGAGGTCACCAGTCTCATCGAATCACGGAAGGATTGCGAAGGATGTCGGCCGTGCCCTTTCAAAGGAACCTGGAGCGATCTATGGAAAACACGGAAAACCTAAATCAGGATGGCTGGACGCGGGATTGAACAGTCGTCCTCCCGAATGCGAGTCCAGTGAGTACTTAGGCTTGCAGTATTTGCCAGTGTTCATTCCGTATGTAACTACAGTCAGCGAAACATTTGTGTTGTGCGCTGAACTCTCAACCCGTGCAGAACATGAAACTAGTGTTTCTGTTCAAAAACAGGAAACTGAAGCAACATTGACAGACAATGCACTTCGGGAATAGTGTTGTAAATTGTAAACTGCCATTTCTTCCTGAAATATCCTCTCAAACAGAGAATATCAAGTACTGATAACGCGACCTGACTTTTGAACAGAGCCGGCCGGGGTGACCGAGTGGTTCTAGGCGCTACAGTTTGGAACCGCGGGACTGCTACCGTCTCAGGTTCGAATCCTGCCTCGGGCATGGATGCGTGTTAGTTAGGTTTAAGTAGTTCTAAGTTCTAATGGACTGATGACCTCAGAAGTTACGTACCATAGTGCTCAGAGCCATTTGAACCATTTTTGAATAGAAATGGGAGATGCAGGAGCTTATATAAAGCTCAATGCAGAAGGGGACAGTTACTCCTAAATGAAACAATCGAATACTGCACTTGTGCATGAACTACGAACGACATATTACACAATCTCAGTGTATAAGAATTCACACCATATGCATTCAATTTGTGTAAGACAAATATTTTTTTATCGTTTGGTACCTACATTGCCTAATAATTTGAAAACATTGAGCTTGTTTGAAAAATGCGGTGATTTGCAATTCCGTCGTCTCAGCCGCAGAATATCTCAGAGAACTGGATCAGCGTCAACTTCCCTGAGTTGCTAAAAATTTCTTACAATAGGTAAACACCGGTGCGTCACGCATGTGGAATACAACCTCTGATCAAATGCTACGTGTGAGTAGGAAGCATGTACACTGATGAGCCACAGCAGTATGACCAATGCTCATCGCAACCTTGGATGGCTGCTGGTGGCGCTGGGGACACATGACGCGGTAACAAAGATATGTAAGCGGAGCAGACACGGGCTGGTGAATCACCCTAGCGAAGAAGTGAGCCGCAAATGGGGAATTCCGTAGAGATAAGCGACTTTGACAAAGGGCAGACTATTATTACGCAGAGCCTGTGAACGAGTATCTCGAAAACGGCGAAGTTGGTAGTTCAGAACGTGGAATTCGGAGACTTGTCTGTTCTGCAAAGTATAATGGATGGTGATCTGTGGCATCTCTGCCGAAAGAGCACAATTCTGGTTCACGCATAAGTCTTTCGGAGCACACCGTTCATAGTACACTGTCGATCCCAGATTTCCGCAGCAGACCTCCCCTACGTGTTCGCATTTTGACACAACGACGCCGTCAATTACGATTGCAGTGGACACGGGTCCATTGGGATTCGACCGTCCATCTATGGAAACGTGTCGGCTCTTCTGGTGAATCACAGTTTTGCTACACTAGGACGATGGTGGTCTCCACAAACGCTGTCATCAATGTGAACGGCGGCTAGAAACGTGCAGCGTGCCACGGACTAAGGCTGTAGGGGGGGGGGGCGGGGACAGTATTTTGCTATGGGAAACATTCTCCTGCCCTTATATGGGACCTTTGGTAGTAATCGGAGACACACTGACAGCTTCCAGTCCCCTGCGTCCCTTCATGCTTAGTGTCTTCTCCCACGGCGATGTCGTCTTTCAGCGGTATAATCGTCCGTGTCTTGGAGACAGAAGCGAGCTATAGTGGTTTGAGGTGCATTATAATGAAGTCACGTTGATGTCTCAGCGACAAAATTTGTTTGATATAAATCTTACAGAACCTATCTGGGTCGCTATCGGGCGCCATTTCACCGTATGCAAATCAGTGATCCGTTATTTACGCGAATTACATGTCCTGTGCGTAGACATCTAATGCCACATACCACCACAAACCTATCAATAACCTGTCTGATTCTTGATACGCAGAGTCAGTGATGTACACTCCTGGAAATGGAAAAAAGAACACAGTGACACCGGTGTGTCAGACCGACCATACTTGCTCCGGACACTGCGAGAGGGCTGTACAAGCAATGACCAAACGCACGGCACAGCGGACACACCAGGAACCGCGGTGTTGGCCGTCGAATGGCGCTAGCTGCGCAGCATTTGTGCACCGCCGACGTCAGTGCCAGACAGTTTGCCGTGGCATACGGAGCTCCATCGCAGTCTTTAACACTGGTAGCATGCCGCTACAGCGTGGACGTGAACCGTATGTGCAGTTGACGGACTTTGAGCGAGGGCGTATAGTGGCCATGCGGGAGGCCGGGTGGACGTACCGCCGAATTGCTCAACACGTGGGGCGTGAGGTCTCCACAGTACATCGATGTTGTCGCCAGTGGTCGGCGGAAGGTGCACGTGCCCGTCGACCTGGGACCGGACCGCAGCGACGCACAGATGCACGCCAAGACCGTAGGATCCTACGCAGTGCCGTAGGGGACCGCACCGCCACTTCCCAGCAAATTAGGGACACTGTTGCTCCTGGGGTATCGGCGAGGACCATTGGCAACCGTCTCCATGAAGCTGGGCTACGGTCCCGCACACCGTTAGGCCGTCTTCCGCTCACGCCCCAACATCGTGCAGCCCGCCTCCAGTGGTGTCGAGACAGGCGTGAATGGAAGGACGAAAGGAGACGTGTCGTCTTCAGCGATGAGAGTCGCTTCTGCCTTGATGCCAATGATGGTCGTATGCGTGTTTGGCGCCGTGCATGTGAGCGCCACAATCAGCACTGCATACGACCGAGGCACACAGGGGCAACACCCGGTATCATGGTGTGGGGAGCGATCTCCTACACTGGCCGTACACCTCTGGTGATCGTCGAGGGGACACTGAATAGTGCACGGTACATCCAAACCGTCATCGAACCCATCGTTCTACCATTCCTAGACCGGCAAGGGAACTTGCTGTTCCAACAGGACAATGCACGTCCGCATGTATCCCGTGCCACCCAACGTGCTCTAGAAGGTGTAAGTCAACTACCCTGGCCAGCAAGATCTCCGGATCTGTCCATCATTGAGCATGTTTGGGACTGGATGAAGCGTCGTCTCACGCGGTCTGCACGTCCAGCACGAACGCTGGTCCAACTGAGGCGCCAGGTGGAAATGGCATGGCAAGCCGTTCCACAGGACTACATCCAGCATCTCTACGATCGTCTCCATGGGAGAATAGCAGCCTGCATTGCTGCGAAAGGTGGATATACACTGTACTAGTGCCGACATTTTGCATGCTCTGTTGCCTGTGTATGTGCCTGTGGTTCTGTCAGTGTGATCATGTGATGTATCTGACCCCAGGAATGTGTCAATAAAGTTTCCCCTTCCTGGGACAATGAATTCACGGTGTTCTTATTTCAATTTCCAGGAGTGTATTTTGTTCCATAGACGGACAAATAAGCTACTAAGCAGATGGTCATAATGCTTTATCTCATTAATGTACCACTATGAAATCAAGCTTAAAGACGCAAATATGGAGGCAAATACAGTTGGTGGAATTCAGAGTCTCAGGTGTAAAATAATGACATTGTGAAGTCGCAATGTAGCAGGCAGGCAGATTAGACACAATGTTTAGTCATGGTGACTGTGAACAGATATCAAATCGGAACATCCTCTCCAAACAACATACCTCACAATTAGAAAAGAAATACCGTCCCAAATTGCTTGCACACATAGGTTGCGAGTGAGAGCAGCTATTTGCAAGCCACTGGTATGTACAGATACCTACCACAGAAACGGATTGCGATCACCACGTGCTCAGAAGCAACTGCAAGTGATGTCCACATGTAAAAAGACAATACGATAAGGACACTATTGTACGCATCTCGAATGTTATCGTGGATCGCAATCGTACGAATGCAAGTGAGGTGATCGCTGCTTGCTGCAATATCTCTATTACACCAAAGGTTTCTATCGAGTGCGTCCGTATCAAACACAAGACAAATATCTGAAATATTGCTTGTTACTGCGTTCTCGCAATGCCAAAGGAATAGACAAGAGTGACTGTGTTTCTAAATGTGATGGAACTAAAAATCTGCACACCTAGCGCTTTCATTTGTTGTCTCCGTTCAAAGTTTTGCTGCGCGATAAGATTAACCAGCACTT
The DNA here is from genome assembly GCF_023897955.1 of Schistocerca gregaria. Lineage (NCBI taxonomy): Eukaryota > Metazoa > Arthropoda > Insecta > Orthoptera > Acrididae > Schistocerca > Schistocerca gregaria. Next base: position 214,149,919 of record NC_064931.1, read on the forward strand.
CCTTGTCTTGGCAAAGATGATTCGCTTTACAATAAAGAGGCGACTCTTAACTGACTGTGAATCAACAAGTGGCTTAAAACGAGCGCGGTCCGATTCCGCGATGTATAAAAGGTGCTCGCTAGGAAACGGCCTCCTATCAAAAAGCTTGTCAGTTTCCTACAGGGCACACGAAATACAAATGCAAAGGGCACGAAAGTTTTCTAGAGCACTAAATTTTCTATTACCACTTGCAGGATCGCCCGTGAGACAAATTATAAAATTCGTAGCCTACATGAAGACAGGAATTGTTATGGTTATGTAGGGGTCGCTTACAATGCAGTATTGCAACCTTATACTTACCAGTTCCCCGTTTCAGATACTGTTACAGTAAATGACCTCCCACTTGACATTCATCACGCAAAATTGGTACTCCTTGCAGGCCAAGGAGAGAATAAATCCTATTAGAGGGAAAGCAACAGACAAGACAGTTAATGATATTTTTCAAAGAATTATCTGTGGAACTAGACACGCCATTAATTTTGAGGAAACTCAGTTCTGTACGGCAAATAGTGCCAGATCGACAATTGATGTAGCACATAAGAAACAGGCAGTAAACATTGTAGATTTCTCCAAAGTTTTGGATGTACATACTGTTGACAATTTGAACTCGAAGCTTGTTATAGAGTTCCTCAAATAATTAAGTTCAGCTAATTTTGGTCTTCGTTTAATTGCTACTCTTGGAAATAAACGAATCAGCCTCCTGATATATTTCCACTGAGTAATGTCTTACGGAATAATTTTCTGAGATAAATCATCACATAGTAAGAAATTCTTGATTCCACAGAAGCAAACAGTAATATGTGCTGTTCGCACCCGGTCGTCACGTAAGCGAATCTTCAAAGAGTTAGGCATGTTAACTGCTCCATCACAACACACAGTTTCTAACGAAATTCGTCATAAACAATCCATCACAAAAAATGGTTCAAATGGCTCTGAGCACTATGGGACTTAACTTCTGAGGTCATCAGTCCCCTAGAACTTAGAACTACTTAAATCTAACTAACCTAAAGACATCACACACAGCCATGCCCGAGGCAGGATTTGAACCTGCGACAGTAGTGGTCGCGCGGTTCCAGACTGTAGCGCCTAGAACCGCTCGGCCACCCCGCCCGGCCAAACCATCACACTCTTAGCCAATAATGACATATGATATTTTCTTTTTTAGACTGAGTCTAAGTTCAAATAACCTGCTAGGGATGAGTGTAGATTGCCCAACATCTAGAACACCACCTACTCGCTTTCTAAACAACGGCAAGGATTCATGCTTTTTACAAAGATGATCTTCGCGAGTTCTTCCTGCATCTTGCTTATTAACATATAGTATCAACCTGCCTGAAGTGTAGCACTACGAAGTTGTAAGTTACTTGCAAGCGCAACCTTTTGTTTCATGTATGAATGTCTTCCGTAATGCCAGGTTTCTTATGTCCGGTCATGTTACACTAATGCGAAAACCTGTCAAAAGTGCGAATAACCCCTTTTTGCAGGACGGACGTGGAGAAAGAAAGTCAATGGAGTTCTGGATGTGAAGCCATGCAGACTCCAGTGCTGTGGCCAGCTGCCCTAGGTTTGTCAGTTAAGGATCCATTGCGGAAACAGCCCGATCGAGAAGGTCCCACAGATTCTCGATCGGATATAAATCCTAGACGGAGGGAGGTTTGGTGGCCAGGCGAGCACGGTAAACTTATACCGGGGCTCTTCGAACCGCGCACGCACACTGCAAGCTGTATTACACGTTGCATTTTCTGGTGGTTGATGTCATCGTACCGAGGAAAGGCAAACTGCCTGTAGGGGTGGACATGGACTCCAAGGATAGTTGCATACTTACACTGATCTATTGGGCCTTCCACGATGACTAGATCACCAAGAGAGTGCAATGAAAACATTTTTCAGACCATAACGCTCTCTCGCCCGGCCTTCGGGGTGGCCAAGCGGTTCTAGGCGCTACAGTCTGGAACCGCGCTATTGCTACGGTCGCAGGTTCGAATCCTGCCTCGGGCAAGGATGTGTGTGATGTCCTTAGGTTAGTTAGGTTTAAGTAGTTCTATGTCTAGGGGACTGATGACCTCAGATGTTAAGTCCCATAGTGCTCAGAGCCATTTGAAACATTTTCGCCCGGCCTAGAGCTATTCACTGGTGGTTGATGGGTGTTTGTTTCCAGAATTTTCACTCCAATGCAGCAAAAAACGTGGTTTATCACAAAATGCCACATGTCGCGAGTCAGTAGACGTCCAGTTACGGTACTGTCGTGCAAATTCCAGCCTTCGTCACCGATAGAAAAAAAGATCAACATGGCTGCATGTTGTCGCAGCTGCCCATACACAGCAACGTTCGCTGGACGGCCGTTGAGGAGGCACTTTTGGTATCTTCTTGATTCGTCTGGCCGGTCAGTTGCTCAGCAGTTGTGCGTCTGTTCACCAGTATACATCTTCGCAGGCGTCGCTCACTCCTGTCACCTCTGGCCCGTGGTTTTTTTTTTTTTTTGTCGTTTTAGGGCGCACAACTACAATGGTCATTAGCGCCCAGACTAAGTTAGGAACGCACCGCGAGGCACAAGGTTAAAACAGCAACTAAAAGGGACAACACTATAAAAGACATATTAACAGGCATAGGATTAAAAAACATCATGATCAAATGTCCTTAGACAGGTTTGTCAAGTTATCCGCTAAAATGGCATCCAGAGTACATGGCAGGCCAAGATCAACGCGTAGTGTATTAAAATTCGGACAGGACGTTAAAATGTGGCACACCGTCAGCAATAGCCCACATGGGCAGAACGGCGCCGGCGCCGGCGCAGCCGTCAGCAGGTGGGGATGGCTGAACCGGCAGTGTCCAATTCGTAGCCGGGCCAAAACGACCTCCTCCCGCCGAGAAGGGCGTGAACAGGTCGTCCAAGCAGTGGCAAGAGGTTTCAAGGCCCGAAGCTTGTTGACCGTAAGTGTAGCCCAATCGGCATGTCACAGCGATAAAATGCGCTGACAAATGACCCTGCTACAATCTGATGAAGGGACACAACAAGAAGCTGTCCGAGGCTGGAGGACGGAAGCCTTGGCCGCGGCATCTGCACCTTCGTTCCAAGGGATAACGACATGGCCAGGTCTCCACATAAAGGTAACCGGAGAACCGTCGTCCGCCAGCTGTTGAAGAGAGCGTTGGATCCGGTGCATGAAAGCGTGGACCGGATACGGATCACTGAGGCTCTGGATGGCGCTCAGTGAATCTCAGCAGATGACATAAATAGAATGTCGGTGGCGGCAGATGTAAAGAACAGCCCGGTAAAGAGCAAATAACTCAGCTGTGAAGACCGAACGATGGCCATGGAGCCGGTATTTGAAACTGTGTGCCCCGCCAATGAAAGAACACCCTACACCGTCTTTGGCCTTAGAGCCATCTGTATAAATGAAGATCCTATTAATGAACTTCGAACGAAGTTCGACAAAACGGGAGCGGTATACCGAAGTTGGGGTAACCTCCTTTGGGAGCGAGCAGAGGTCAAGATGAACGCTGGCCCGTGGTGAACCACAGTTGCCTTGGCGCCGGTTTGGGATAGCCTCATTTTTCCATGAAGGGTGTACTTTAACAATGTTGGAACGTCAACAGTTTACAAAGTTAGTCGTTTCGGAAATGCTTCCACCCTCGCCAAGAAAGTCAATAATCATGCGCTTTTGGACGTCAGATAAATCGCTCCGTATCCGCCAAGGCTGCAATGCTTAGCCGCGTTCCCCCGACACGCTCTATTTACCCTCCACTGCTAGTGCTGCCATCTGCTATCCGTGTGCGGTTGCAGCACGTTGACGTCGAACATAGGTGGCGGTCACATTAATGTGGCTAGACCGTGTACATGTAAGCCAATTTTCGTTGCTTTATTGCCGGTGATTTCCCACTTATAGCACATTTTAAGCCAGCAGCATAGGGGCACCTATTTTTGTTGTTGTGGTCTTCAGTCCAGAAACTGGTTTGATGCAGCTCTCCATACTACTCCATCCTTCGCAAGCTTCTTCATCTCCCAGTACCTACTGCAGCCTACATCCTTCTGAATCTGCTTAGTGTATTCATCTCTTGGTCTCCCTCTACGACTTTTATCCTCCACACTGCCCTCCAATACTAAATTGGTGATCCCTCGATGTCTCAGAACATGTCCTACCAACCGATCCCTTCTTCTAGTCAAGTTATGCCACAAACTCCTCTTCTCCCCAATTCTATTCAATACCTCCTCATTAGTTATGTGATCTACCCATCTAATCTTCAGCATTCTTCTGTAGCACCACATTTCGAAAGCTTCTATTCTCTTCTTGTCTAAACTATTTATCGTCCATGTTTCACTTCCATACATGGCTAGACTCCATACAAATAGTTTCTGAAACGACTTCCTTTGCTGTCTCTGACAGAATTACAATGTAATTGGCAAACCTCCAAGTTTTTATTTCTTCTCCATGGATGTTAATCCCTACTCCGAATTTTTCTTTTGTTTCCTATACTGCTTGCTCAATATACAGATTTAACAGCATCGGGGAGAGGCTACAACCCTGTCTCACTCCCTTCCCTTTCATACCCCTCGACTCTTATAACTGCCGTCTGGTTTCTGTACAAATTTTAAACAGCCTTTCGCTCCCTGTATTTTACCCCTGCCACCTTCAGAATTTGAAAGAGTTCCTCGAAATTCAACTTAGACACTACTTGCATAATTTTTTCCCTATTTATTTGCCCCAAGAAATCTCATCACCGTAGATTAACATATAACACTGAAACAGCATGCACATGAACAAGCCTTTTTGGAAAAAATATACGAGACTATACATTTAAACAGTTACATGTAAAATGTAACAGCTGATTCAGAATACAAAGGAATATAAATACATGGAGTTCAGATGTAAAATTTTATAGCCACTATATAAAAAAATCACCAAAAGTCGGCCATGTGATAGAAATACACGAAATAATGACGTATATATTTCGAAAAACGAACGACCACATCACATTCCAGATCCTTGGTAGGATTTTCGAACACTGTGATTTTACTACGAAAAAATTGGAAATTGACTGTGATTTCAAACTCAGATGTATGAGATCCATCCAGCGTACACAAAGAAGGGATACATCAGAGTAATGCCAAAAGATTTTGATATCCATACAACAAAGGAAGGTAACTTAGACTCTGGGAAAATCTGCTTAGAAAATTTCGAGTAAAGGTTTTCAGTATACAGACCCTGAATATTTTTGAACCTCTGACGTTGGGTGCGTGTAATAAGATTAGGCCAGCAAAAGGGAGGAGGGATGCATGTAAGAACTAAACCACCCCGCATTGCACCATTGGACAGAATGGACAGAAGTATATGTTGCCGTCTTGAAGCTGGGCTTCTGGAAGGCGTTCGTTGTAGTTCCACGCTGCCGTTCTCGAACAAAATGTGGGCGGATAGTATTAGCTGACCAACTTCGTGACTGTATTTACGACTCCCTTGTAAACAGAACACTGCATGTAATTTTTATAGGGGAGAAGTCTTCGGACGTAACAGTAACCTGGGGCGTTCGCCAAGATAATGTTATCGGACCGTTCACAGTCTATCTATAAATGGTCTCGTGAATGAAGTCGGATGATACAGGAGGCTACTCGAGAATGATGCTGTTGTTTGTAAAGAAGTTTCACAGCTAGGAAATTTTAGTGAGCTGCAGCAAGGCCTGCAAAAGAAAGGCGCTTGTTGCAGAAACCGACGGTGGATCCTCTATTTAAATAAATGTAATGTGCTAAACACACATCGATGAAGCAAAACATTACGACCGACTGCTTGATAACATGTTGGTCCACTTCTGCAACGGAAACAGCGATTCTATGTGACATGTATTCGACATGTCTTTGGTCGGTTTCTGGAGGTAGTGTTACCAGATGTCCGAGCACAGGTCACGCAATTTCCGTAAATTAAGGTTCAAATGGTTCAAATGGCTCTGAGTACTATGGGATTTAACTTCTTAGGTCATCAGTCCCCTAACTAACCTAAGGACATCACACACATCAAAGCCCGAGGCAGGATTCGAACCTGCGATCGTAGCGGTCCCGCGGTTCCAGACTGTAGCGCCTAGAACATCTCGGCCACCCTGGTCGTCCGTAAATTAAGCGCCCGGAGAATGTAGGTGCGGAGCTGACATTAGATAATGTTCCAGACATTTTCCATCGGGTTAAGAGGAAAGCAAATTTTTTGGCCATGATATCATTGTGAATACCTTACCATGCTCCTCAAACCACTGAAGCATAATTGTGGCCTTGCCACATGGAGAGTTATCCAGCTGGAAGATGCCATAGCTGTAGGGGAAGATATGAAGAGTAAATCGATGTAGATTGTCCGAAAGAATATTCATGCGGTCTACAGCTGACGTGGTGCGTTCGATTACCACCTTATGACCCACGGAAGCCCAGGTGAATATCACCTACAGCGTAATATTCCTCTCGTGGGAATGTGCCCTTGCTGTCTGCGTGGATGATGGCACATCTGGACACGACCATCGACTTGGTGTAATAAGAAACGATTTTAAAGCGATCAAGCGACCCGTTTCCATTCGTCCACGGTCCTATCTCGATTATGCCCACAGCAATCGTAATTGACGTTGTTGTTAGGTTAACATGGGAACACTTGCACCTGTACCAGCATTATACTCTGACGACAGATTTGCAAATGATCCCCGCCTATCCTGCCTTACAGAGTGGGCAACCCGCCAGAATTAGTCTCCATTTGCCTGTGCGCAAACTTAATTAAAGTGACGAAAGGTACAGTATGGAGATTTAATAAGACAGTGTAATAGGGGTACGGAAGATGGATTTTCTGTCCGCGATGCTGCAGAAAGATTTGGCAGAGATATATCAACAGTGCTTCATTTTTGACAACAGTGGTCACAGGACATTTCTAGCTCAATAATACTGGTGTCTGCCCGCACATGAGCTGCTACTCTGAAGGAAGATCACCATATTCACCACGTATCTATGGTGCATCGTGTAAAGTTACACTATTAGGCGAGCGATTCGGCTGTCTAGAATTAGTACGAGGTGAGGTGCATTTGTAGTGCGGCTAAACGCTATCCAATTGCTCCAGGGCGCGGCGTAGCCGGTCCGAGACGTGCATCAAATGTGTGTGTGAAATCTTATGGAACTTAACTGCTAAGGTCATCAGTCCCTAAGCTTGCACACTACTTAACCTAAATTACCCTAAAGATAAACACACACACCCATGGCCGAGGGAGGACTCGAACCTCCACCAGGATCAGCCGCACAGTCCATTACTGCAGCGTCTAAGACGGCTCGGCTAATCCCGCGCGGCGTGCATCAAATGGTTCAAATGGCTCTGAGCACTATGGGACTCAACTTCTAAGGTTATAAGTCCCCTATAACTTAGAACTACTTAAACCTAACCAACCTAAAGACATCAAACACATCCATGCCCGAGGCAGGATTCGAACCTGCGCCCGTAGCGGTCGAACGGTTCCAGACTGTAGCGCCTAGACGTGCATCGCTTGGCCGGAGAGAGAACGAGGATTTGGGTTTAACATCTAGTCGACTTCGTGGTCCTTAGAAACGTAGCACACCATCGGAATGTTTCAAGGATGAGAAAGGAAATCGGCTGGGCCCTTTTAAAGGAACCATCCCGGCATATGCCTGAAGAGATTTAGAGAAATCACAGAAAACCTAAAGCTGGATAGTCGCTCACTGATCTGAACTGTTGTCCGCAAGAATGAGAGTCCAGTGTACTTGCCACTGGGCCACCATGCTCAGATGCTTTTCCGGAAACGGGTAGTACCCAGAAAAGGGAAAATTTGCATGTCAAGGTTCGCTGGGTCTGAGGACAGACAATGCATCAAAAATGTCGGAGCGTAAGACACTCTGAAATACGGCTACTTACACCTATCAGAAATTCTACAATAAATCACAGTTACATAACAGGCCAAATATAAATACATCTGCTACCTCAGAAAAATGAGCCACATGAAATAAAATAATAGATTTTCAATAACTTACTAACTGCAGAAGTTAATATTTTACAGTAACTAAATATTTTCATAATGAACGTTTGAATTAACAACTTTTGAACGCTTCATGAAGTTTCAACCAAGGAAGTTTCATTTAATAGCATTGCGCTATAGCTATCATCCCTGAAAGCTATGTATGTCATATATTTTATTTATTGATGAATTATACATATACGTACTTCTCGTTATGTAAATGTTTGTCAGAACATTGTATACTCCACAATAACACAGGAACAGAATGCAAAGACGAATACCACATATCTTGTCATACTTGCGTAGTTACTAAGGAAATATGTTACTAATTTTGACAGCGACTTTATTTAAACGTTGATTTCAACTGGCAGTAAAGACCGTGGTAATCTGAAAGTGCCGCGCGGAATTGGTGCGCTGTTTGAGCCGGCATGTCACGGATTGCGCGGCCCCTCCCGCCGGAGGTTCGAGTCCTCCCTCGGGCATGGGTGTGTGTGTTGTTCTTAGCAAACGTTAGTTTAAGTAGTGTGTAAGTCTAGGGACAGATGACCACAGCAGTCTGGTCTCTTAGGAATTCACACCCAATTGCACAATTTAAAAGTGGTCAATCGCATGTTTTAACTGACAAAATGGTTCAAATGGCTCTGAGCACTATGGGACTTAACTGCTGAGGTCATCAGTCCCCTAGAACTTAGAACTACTTAAACCTAACTAACCTAAGGACATCACACACATCCTTGTCCGAGGACCGTAGTGGTCGCGCGGTTCCAGACTAAAGCGCCTAAAATCGCTCGGCCACACCAGCCGGCGTTAGCTGACACCACTACTGAAATTAGTGCCAAAAAAACTCTTCTGTCAAACGGACATAAATAATTCCTTAAACAATATTTAATGACATTTTGTTGTCTTTTAACTTGAGAATAGTGGCGTAAGATTACTAGCATATTTATTTGTGAACAAACCTTTACTGTATTCATAGTAAATATTTTGAGTGTGAAAGAATGTTTATGAGATTTCTTTATTTAAATATTGTTATAACATATTAGAGTAGTGCGGGTAATGGTCTGGTTGAGTTGAAATCATGTCTGTAGAGCACAGAAACGATGTTTTTTTGGTGGGGATGGCCTTTAGTCAACAAGAGTTCGACTGTCGTGGGAGACTACCGGAGTCAATTGGAGACAGACACTTTTTGAGTGGGACGCTCGAATAATCGATTCTTGACACTCTTACGCGAGTTCTTGAAGAAGCAGTGTGGAACAGTGCGATATTTGTTCTTGTTGGTTATTGATTCTGGACGGTGAATGGCAGCTACAACAATTTGTCTTTTTAAAGGGCACTAACTTTCGGAAGATTTGGATGTGCTCAAGTGCAGAACTTTAACTTTTTCCGGTTGCATTACGTTATCTCTCGTGTGTTTATGGGTAAATAGTAATGCTGAACTTCAGGTTATAACTGAGGTGGCGAATATTTCGTGTTATGTGAGCACGAAATGTACTTAGTTTTTCTCGCATCTTTGATGATTTAAGCTTCGGGATTCTGCTCCCATTCTCGTAACGCTCTGACCGCAACGTTACTGCATTTAATAGAGTGATTTTCTGTCTTTCTTATAAATGGTTATCGAAGGGCGACTTTTCGTATTTTTGAGATTTACATTCTTGAATAAACATTATTCTACATAATTCTCTGCTGTCGCTTACATCAATTACAGACGCCAGAACAGCATCGTTTTCAGTAATTATCATTTATCTTTTATTTAATATCTATTTTTATTTTACTAGCCAAGCATAGTATTTCCCCGCAGGGTCACAGCTGCAGGTTATTATTTGCAGAATGTTAGCTGCTGGACATAAAAGCAGACGTTTGCGGTTCGACCCAACGGTATTACCGAGCTATTCCTTTTAAACAGAGCCGGGCATAGCCCAACAACCTTAGGCGCGAGCGATATCGGTCAAAGTGCCAATTGAATGCTGGTTCGAGAAGTTACTACCCAGCATAATATCCATTAGGTAACGTCGCGATCGTAATGAATCAGCAGCACTCATTAGTGATTCTGTTGGCTCAAGACGCTGCAGCAAACAGAATCACTAATGAGTGCTGTTAAGACTCTAGAGTTTAGAGCAGCGGTTCCCAATCTTTCTGAGACCATTATTCCTAATTGCAATGAGGTATTAGCTACTAATACCCTCCTTTTCCCCTGCCATCATCAAAATTCGCGTCTATTTACACTTTGGCTTGAAAAAGATTACCTCAGAACACTTAAGTTTTTAAAATGCTGAAAGATAAATGATATTTAGTTGTTGTAGGTGTATTATTGAACCGTGACGTAATGAATAAATGTGACAACTGATACTGCTTGTAGCCAACAATTGTTTTTATTCAGAATCATGAAGCAATTCTTAGTGCATCGCGACTGCTACCTATGACTTCTTCTCAGAAAAGAAAGGTAACTAAGGTAAACATTCAGGTTAGACACTTGTTATAAAACATGCTTCCTCCGCACCACTTCCCTTCCTAGCCACACTTGCCTCACCCAACGTGCATCAACATGTAAAATCAACCAATTTCAATCTGTTCACTGTACTTAATGTTTGCAAATCACATGATTTGTAACAGCTTACCTCTGAAATGGCAGAAAGTGGAAGACTTCAGGCTGTCAACGCTTTGTATATGATCACTACCAATAATAACGATAATATTCACGAGCTGCGACATAGTGGCGTATATGAACAGTGATCCAATACTGTGAAATATTTTTTATTCCAGTCTTTGATCACAATATCAGTTCTTCTGACGATGACCGGTTTCAGTCAGTAATGACCTCCCTCAGATCTTTTCTACACCATGCCATAATGTAATAAGGCCGTAATGGCATCGTCAAAACATATAAATATACCCAGCACAGCATCGTCACATAGATCTAAAATGAGGTGTACAATATGCCACATCGTCCACACAGTCATTTTTGCAACTGCGTCGACGATGTGGCCTATTCTACATCTTATTTTAGATATATGTAACGATGCTGTGCTGAGTATATTTATATGTTTTCACGATGCCATTACGGCCTTATCACATTACGACATGTTGTAGAAAAGGATGGTCATTACTGACTGAAACCGGTTATATTGCGTTCAAAGACTGGAATAAAAAAAAATTAACGATAATAATACTACTGCAAAGACCCTGCAACAGGGTCTAGCCGTCACATTTTTAGTGTTGTCTTTTGCTGACAGTTATTGTTGCAAAGTGAATAATGAAACGATTTCTGATCTGTTGCAACAACTACCTACGATTCGTAGACGGCATTTCATGCGATATCTAAGCATACGTGATAGACTATCTGATAAAAAGTATCCGGGAACCTAGTAATCGACAGTAATACGGGGTGCGACCAAAAAAAAACATATTCGGAGTCCAAGCTACCGCATATACTACACTCCTGGAAATGGAAATAAGAACACACTGACACCGGTGTGTCAGACCCACCATACTTGCTCCGGACACGGCGAGAGGGCTGTACAAGCAATGATCACACGCACGGCACAGCGGACACACCAGGAACCGCGGTGTTGGCCGGCGAATGGCGCTAGCTGCGCAGCATTTGTGCACCGCCGCCCTCAGTGTCAGCCAGTTTGCCGTGGCATACGGAGCTCCATCGCAGTCTTTAACACTGGTAGCATGCCGCCACAGCGTGGACGTGAACCGTATGTGCAGTTGACGGACTTTGAGCGAGGGCGTATAGTGGGCATGTGGGAGGACGGGTGGACGTACCGCCGAATTGCTCAACACTTGGGGCGTGAGGTCTCCACAGTACATCGATGTTGTCGCCAGTGGTCGGTGGAAGGTGCACGTGCCCGTCGACCTGGGACCGGACCGCAGCGACGCACGGATGCACGCCAAGACCGTAGGATCCTACGCAGTGCCGTAGGGGACCGCACCGCCACTTCCCAGCAAATTAGGGACACTGTTGCTCCTGGGGTATCGGCGAGGACCATTCGCAACCGTCTTCATGAAGCTGGGCTACGGTCCTGCACACCGTTAGGCCGTCTTCCGCTCGCGCCCCAACATCGTGCAGCCCGCCTCCAGTGGTGTCGCGACAGGCGTGAATGGAGGGACGAATGGAGACGTGTCGTCTTCAGTGATGAGAGTCGCTTCTGCCTTGGTGCCAATGATGGTCGTATGCGTGTTTGACGCCGTGCAGGTGAGCGCCACAATCAGGACTGCATACGACCGAGGCACACAGGGCCAAAACCAGGCATCATGGTGTGGGGAGCGATCTCCTACACTGGCCGTACACCTCTGGTGATCGTCGAGGGGACACTGAATAGTACAGGATACATCCAAACCGTCATCGAACCCATCGTTCTACCGCTCCTAGACCGGCAAGGGAACTTGCTGTTCCAACAGGACAATGCACGTCCGCATGTATCCCGTGCCACCCAACGTGCTCTAGAAGGTGTAAGTCAACTACCCTGGCCAGCAAAATCTCCGGATCTGTCCCCCATTGAGCACGTTTGGGACTGGATGAAGCGTCGTCTCACGCGGTCTGCACGTCCAGCACGAACGCTGGTCCAACTGAGGCGCCAGGTGGAAATGGCATGGCAAGCCGTTCCACAGGACTACATCCAGCATCTCTACGATCGTCTCCATGGGAGAATAGCAGCCTGCATTGCTGCGAAAGGTGGATATACACTGTACTAGTGCCGACATTGTACATGCTCTGTTGCCTGTGTCTATGTGCCTGTGGTTCTGTCAGTGTGATCATGTGATGTATGTGACCCCAGGAATGTGTCAATAAAGTTTCCCCTTCCTGGGACAATGAATTCACGGTGTTCTTATTTCAATTTTCAGGAGTGTATATAAGCGAGCGAAAGCCGTGCAGAGGCTCATTCGCGCTGCTGCTGCTGCACAGGCAACTGCATTGAACGCCACCACGATGCCTTACAGGAAAATTCGTCGCCGTTCTAAACAGACAGTGTATAAAACCATTGAGTTCGCCACAACAGCAGGTGACAAGAAGAATCGCATTCGAGTGAAGAGTGTTGCTGTTACTGCACTTGTCGACGGACCTTGTATTTTCTGTGGTTGGAGACTTAATTTTAGTATTGACATTAATGATACTTTCTCACACGGTAATGGTTGGCTTACTGTAGCCATTGTACGTGGAGGTACAGGAGTACCTAGTGTTCCTGGACTTGAAAGTTTTGTTGATAGAGACATTATTGCCTATCGTACCTACCATATGGCAGAACTTGCAAATAAAGATTTTGGTAAATCAGCTTATATGTCTACTTCAACATGCTCACATGCTCGCATGCTTCAACATGCTCGCAACCGCCAATGAAGATCGGGGGACTGCTGGCAGCCACACCGCTCCGAATTTCCCCGTTTTCGGTTCCGCTGCTACCTATAGTGGTCCCTTTGCTCACAGCCACGCCGCTAGCATTTCCGACCATTTCTGTGTGATTATATCCTGCCAGATAGTAAATATGCTACGTCACTTTTCAACAGATAACTAAAATGTTCAAATGTGTGAAATCTTATGGGACTAGACTGCTAAGGTGATCAGTCCCTAAGCTTACACACTACTTAACCTAAATTATCCTAAGGACAAACACACACACCCATGCTCGAGGGAGGACTCGAACCTCCGCTGGGACCATGCGCACAGTCCATGACTGCAGCGCCTAGACCGCTCGGCTAACCCGGGGTGCGTCCTCCCTTAACCTTTATGATGACTTCAGCTCTGCTGGGACCACTTTCAATGAGATGTATGAATATCTTTGGAGGAATGTAACCTCATTATTCCTCAAGATCAGGAACCAGAAAAGGTAGTGTTATAGAACAGTAGGATCTGTGGTGAAATCGACGTTCAAACTGATCCCAAAAGTGTTCCAATGTGTTGATGTCAGGAGTCAGCCGAGTCCATTGAAGGGATGTTATTGTCCACAAAGCATTGCCTAATAGACACTGCCGTACGGCAGAGTGCACTGTCTTGCTGGTAAAATCGTCGTCCCCTAACTGTTCCTCTACTGTATGGAGGCCGCAGCGCTGTAAAATGAGTTCATATCTTTTAGCATTTACCGACTTATTAGGCGTAATAAGGAAACCACACCCTAACCACGAAAAACACCCTCGTACTTCATCGTTGGCTCATCACTTGATGGCAAGTAACATTCTCCATGTATTCGCCAAACCCAAACCCTCCCATCGGGAGCCGCGCGGGATTAGCCGAGCGGTCTCACGCGCTACAGCCATGGACTATGCGGCTGGTCCTGGCGGAGGTTCGAGTCCTCCCTCGGGCATGGGTGTGTGTGTGTTTGCCCTTAGGACAATTTAGGGTAAGTAGTGTGTAAGCTCAGGGACTCATGACCTTAGCAGTTACTTCCCATAAGATTTCACACACATTTCAGTTTTTCCCATCGGGAGCCACGTGCTGTACCGTGATTCGTAAATCCAAATCTGTTGTTTCAAGTCGTTCACAGTCCAATGATGCCGCTCTTTGCACCATCTGAAGCGTCGCCTAGCTTTAACAACAGAAACTGTAGCTCAATAGGCGCTGCTCGAGCATCGTACCCCATTGCTTAAACACCCAATGCACAGTTATTATGCTAGTTGCAGTTCTGGTAACACATTGTAGCTCACGAGTAATTCCTTCAGCTGTTTTCACGCTACCTTTTACAACCTCACTCTGCAATGCTCGTCGGTCGCTGCCCGTCATTACTTTCGGTATGCCTGGTCTTCCTTCAGATGTTATTGTTCCTTCGCGTTTCCAGATCACAATTACTTCAACAACAGAATGAAATTTTCACTCTGCAACGGAGTGTACGCTGATAGCAAACTATCTTCCTGACAGATTAAAACTGTGTGTCGGACAGAGACTCGAACTCTGGACTTTCACCTTTCGAGGGCAGGTGCTCTACCAACTGAAATAACCAACCACTACTCACGACTTCATTTCTGCCAGTACCTCGTCTCTTACCATCCAGACTTCACAGAAGCTCTTCTGCAAACCTTTCAGAGATAGCACTCCTGCAAGAAAGGATACTGCAGAGACATGGCTTAACCACAGCTTGGGGGATGTTTCCAGAATGAAATTTTCACTCTGCAGTGGAGTGTGCGCTGATATGAAACTTCCTGCCTGATTAAGTCTGTGTGCCGGACAGAGACTCGGTCCCGAGTTCATCAACAGTCAACTTGGGCAAATTTAAAGACCTGAAATGTCTCCAATACATTTGTTACTGAGGTGACATCCGATAATTAGTCCACGTTCGAAGTTATTTAGTCCTCTTGACTGACCAGTTCTCCTGTTACTGCACTCTGCTGACAACACAACATAACCCCGCCTTCATTCATTCCGGTCTGTCTGCCTCTCGTGACATCTAATAGTCAATTCCGCATGTCGTTGCGGCGTTAGGATATTTTTGATTAGGTTGTGTATATATGTACGAGGAGCTTTCAATAAGTAATGCGACGATCTTTTTCTGAAAGCAGCTTGGCTTTATTCAGGAATCCAATATACCATATTATTAACTACTCCTTTGGCTACAAAACTCTATTTTAAACATAATCTTCGTTAAATGCGCCGACCTTACGCCACTTTACTGGCAGGGTCTGTATGGCATCATGGTACCACCACTCGAAATCGTATCCAACGTCTTGCTGCATCAATAACCTCCGCATCAGCCACGTACTGCTTGCTGTGGAGTGCATCCTTTATTGGGCCAGGCAGATGGAAGTCAGAAGGTGTGACATCTGGGCCGTAGGGTGGATTATGAAGAACACTTCGATGAAGCGTTGTGAGTTCCTCTCGGGTATGCCGACTTGTGTGAGGCCTTGTGTTGTCCCGGAGAATATGAAAACAGTTTGCATTTTTGTGATGACGTAAGACGCAAG
This sequence comes from Schistocerca gregaria, assembly GCF_023897955.1. Taxonomy (NCBI): domain Eukaryota; kingdom Metazoa; phylum Arthropoda; class Insecta; order Orthoptera; family Acrididae; genus Schistocerca; species Schistocerca gregaria. The sequence continues at coordinate 214,165,831 of NC_064931.1, forward strand.
TAATTCTGCCTGGACCGTCCTTCGTTGAGGTGTGTCAGCACTACAAACAGAGACGTTAAGCTGAGCAGCGAAGTGTTCGATCACCTGGGAGTGTGTCCGCACTTTTCAACCTTGCTGGAGTCACAGCTGTGTGCTGCCGGCCGGCATGTGAAAGATTGGAAAGGTTAGTGCGACCATGCTGCGATCGTGACAAACGCCTCGTCCAACGACTCACCGTAGTTTTATTCACTGCAACGTCTTTGTAGACATTTTTCAAGCGCCTATGAATATCTGCTGTACTCTGGTTTTCAGCCAACAGAAAGCCAATGACGGCTCTCTGCTTCGAACGCACTTCCGTTACAGACTCCATTTTCATCGCTACGTATAACGCCGCCACCTATAGGAACCTCCTTGAAACTAAAGGGGTTGAAGCATGAATTTCCACGATGTCCCACAATAAATTCCGCGTTTTTTCAACGAATACTGGCAGAGAAAAAAATAGTTGCATTACTTATTGAACGTCCTCCGTATGTCTCAATTTTACAGTCATATCTGCATAGTACAAAGAACAAAGTATGTGCGTAGCGGGAGGACTACACTACTGGCCATTCAAATTGCTACACCAGAAGAAATGCAGACGATAAACGGGTATTCACTGGACAAATTTATTATATTAGAACTGACATGTGATTATATTTTCACGCAATTTAGGTTCATAGATCCTGAGACATCAGTACCCAGAACAACAACCTCTGGCCGTAATAAAGGCCTTGATACGCCTGGGCATTGAGTCAAACAGAGCTTGGATGGCGTGTACAGGTACAGCTACCCATTCAGCTTCAACACGATACCACAGTTCATCATGTGTAGTGACTATGGTATTGTGACGAGCCAGTTGCTCGGCCACCATTGACCATACGTTTTCAATGGGAGACAGATCTGAAGAATGCGCTGGCCAGGGCAGCAGCCGAACATTTCCTGTATCGAGAAAGGCCCGTACAGGACCTGCAACATGCGGTCGTGCATTATCCTGCTGAAATGTAGGATTTCGCAGGGATCGAATGAAGGGTAGAGCCACGGGTCGTAACACATCTGAAATCTAACGTCCACTGTTCAAAGTGCCGTCAATGCGAATAAGAGGTGACCGAGACGTGTAACCAATGGCACCCCATACCATCACGCTGGGTGATACGACAGTATGGCGATGAAAAATACATGTCTACAATGTGCGTTCACCACGATGTCGCCAATCACGGATGCTACCATCATAACGCTGTAAACAGAACCTGGATTCATCCGAAAAAATTTCGTTTTGCCATTCGTGCACCCAGGTTCGTCGTTGAGTACACCATCGCAGGCGCTCCTGTCTGTGATGCAGCGTCAAGCGTAACCGCAGCCATGGTCTCCGAGCTGATAGTCCATGCTGCTGCAAACGTCGTCGAATTGTTGGTGCTGATGGTTGTTGTCTTGCAAACGTCCCCATCTGTTGACTCACGGATCGAGACGCGGCTGCACGATCCGTTACAGCTATGCGGATAAGATGCCTGTCATCTCGACTGCTAGTGATACGAGGCCGTTGTGATCCAGCACGGCGTGCCGTATTACTCTCCTGAACCCACCGATTCCATATACTGCTAGCAGTCATTGGATCTCGAACAAGGCTAGCAGAAATGTCGCGATACGATAAACCGCAATTGCGACAGGCTACAATCCGACCTTTATCGAAGTCGGAAATGTGGCGGTACGCATTTCTCCTCCTTACAAGAGGTATCACAACAGCGATTCACCAGGCAACGCTGGTCAACTGTTTTTTGTGTATGAGAAATCGGTTGAAACCTTTCCTCGTGTCAGCACGCTGTAGTTGTCGCCACTGGCGCCAGCCTTGTGTAAATGAAGCTCCGAACCAGAAGCCCTGTAGCTTTCATTCCATTAAGTCCGACTCTCTATCAACTCCGACTTCAGTGGCGCCAAGCTAAATCTCATTGGAGGATGGAGTGAATATACGTTATGATCTTGAATGAGAGCCGTTTCCATTTTGATATCAGTAATGGCTGTATGTTACTAAGGAGGAATCTAAATGAGAGCTAAGACTCAAATTGTCTGCAGCTTAAACACACTGGACCTATACCATGATTTGCTAACCGGTTTTGTATGATAGCAAGAGCACTCGCTTGGAGGTAAATGTGTACGTCAGGATGGTGTCTGAATCAGTTGTACTACCTTTCATCCTCAGTAATCAAGTGGGTGCTTTCCAACAAGATAACAAGACCCCTCATAAAGCTGTCGTCACTCACCGTGTTCTACAGAGTATCGACCAGCTGACTTGGCCACTGGGATCACCAGACTTTTCCAATCGAGCATGTATGGGACATTATGGTGTGGCAAATCCAGCATCATCCAATACCAGCGTTAACAAAAGCACATTTGACTCCCAAGTGCAACAGGGTGCAACAACATCCCAAAATACACTACTGGCCATTGAAATTGCTACACCACGAAGATGACGTGCTACAGACGCGAAATTTAACCGACAGGACGAAGATGCTGTGATATGCAAATGATTAGCTTTTCAGTGTATTCACACAAGGTTGGCGCCGGTGGCGACACCTACAACGTGCTGACATGAGGAAGGTTTCCCACCGAGTTCTCATACACAAACAGCAGTTGACCGGCGTTGCCTGGTGAAACGTTGTTGTGATGCCTCGTGTAACGACGTGAAATGCTTACCATCACGTTGCCGACTTTGATAAAGGTCGGATTGTACCCTATCGCAATTGCGGTTGATCGTATCGCGACACTGCGGCTCGCGTTGGTCGAGAGCCAATGACTGGTTATATGGAATCGGTGGTTTCAGGAGGATAATACCGAACGCCGTGTGGATCCCAACGGCCTCGTATCACTAGCAGTCGAGATGACAGGCATCTTATCCGTATGACTGTGACGGATCGTGCAGCCACGTCTCGATCCTTGAGTCAACAGATGGGGACGTTTGCAAGACAACAACCATCTGCACAAACAGTTCGACGACGTTTGCAGCAGCATAGACTATCAGCTTGGAGACCATGGCTGCGGTTAACCTTGACGCTGCATCACAGACAGTGGCGTATCACCCAGCGTGATCGTATTCTCGGTCACCTCTTGTTAGCATTGACCGCACTTTGAACAGTGGACGTTACATTTCAGATATGTTACAACCCGTGGCTGTACTCTTCATTCGAGCCCTGCGAAACCCTACCTTTCAGCAGGATAATCCACGACCCTATGTTGCAGGTCCTGTACGGGCCTTTCTGGATACAGAAAATGTTCGACTGGTGCCCTGGCCAGCACGTTCTCCAGATCTCTCACCAATTGAAAACGTCTAGTCAATGGTGGCCGAGCAACTGGCTAGTCACAATACTCATGATGAACTGTGGTATCGTGTGGAAGCTGCATGGGCAGCTGTACCTGTACACGCCATCCAAGCTCTGTTTGATTCAATGCCCAGGCGTATCAAGGCCGTTATTACGGCCAGAAGTGGTTGTTCTTGGTACCGATTTCTCAGGATCTATGCACCCAAATTGTGTGAAAATGTTATCACTTGTCAGTTCTAGTATAATATATTTGTCCAATGAATACTTGTTTATCATCTGCATTTCTTCTTGGTGTAGCAATTTTAATGGCCAGTAGTGTATGACATATGCACCTCTAGAAAGCAGTACATACATATTTGCTTGCATAAATTCCGAATCATGGCGACTGCAGCGGTTATTAAGATACTACCATTTCACATATCTTATCACACTTAACATAATTTGATACTTGGAAACTTAAATCAAATAAGTATGTTGTCTAAACAATTTTGTTCCTGTAACTCACTAACACTCTCGGTATTGTGATTTCGTTTTCTGCCAGTGTACGCGGCGTTACTGATAACAGGTTAAGTGCTTATTTGAAACTTTGTAACAGGTTAAAAATTCGTGCCAGAGTTGGATTCGAACCTGAAACATCCGCTCTTCGCGGACAAATGCTCTATCGACTGAGATATCTGGGCGCGAATAACAACCCACCTTCAAAGGTTCACTTCCAGGAGTTCTCTCTCCTACCATGAGAACTTCACAAAGCGGGAATAACGCTGCTGGAAGGAAGCAAATTTCGGAGAAGTGATCTACGAATGAAATTTCCACTCTGCAGAACAGTGTGCTTTGATTTGAAACTTCCTGGTAGATTAAAACTGCCAGAATTTCATCTTCCAGGAAGTGTCAAACGACTGCAGAGTGGAAACTTATCCTGCTAACCGTACATAGCGATCAGCCGTCCTCTTTTTATCGAATAGCGTTAGTAGTCAGAAATACGATTCAGTTTAATGGATAGCCACTTCCGGACGTTATCCACACGTAACGAAATGTAAAGAAGATAAATAAATGACGAAATAAAAATGGAACCAAACGAAGAATTTCAGAACATAATAGGGATGAGAACAGCCAACTAGTTAAAACCGATATCGGTATTTTAGTTCTGAGAAACCGATATTCTTCGGTATATGTTTGGTCCCCGTTATAACAGATGTTTTTTTTATTTTTTACTGATAACCGAGTAAGAGCGAAATATCAATTGGCCATATCACCAGTGCTAAAATTTTTCGTTTTTAATTAAGTCTTTTTTATAAAAGAAGAGAAATTTTTTCTTCGTGAAATTTGCATTGCTTCGAAATATTGGGTTATTATAGAAAATGACAAAAGCGATCAGCGCTATTTTAATAAGAGTTTCGACAGAAACGAGCAACACGTGTCGTGGCTTAAGGTACGCATGTACGTGCAGAGTACAGGATTTGCTCCCACCAGCTCTATACGACAGTTTCTCTCAGTTGTCGGCAGACATCTTTTGTATTGCAGAATAGCACCATCCCTAACCTGGAAATATTTTTACGAAGTGTCGTAGCGTTGAAGTACAATGCTTTATTTACTTTACAAAATTAAGCTTTTGTTTACAATTACTGTAAAATAATAAAAGAGGAAGGAAATTATGCTATCAGTAATAAATTAAACCTTAACAACAATGTATTCATAATATAAAATAAAAACTGGCTGATCTGCTACCGCTGTCTACAAAATATGCCTTTACCTGCTGTTATACCTTAACAGATTAACACGGAGAATACATTCCTTCTACCTCAGTTTACCACTAACTATTCGTAATGCTGAAATAGATTCCCGAATACAACATGATTTTTAAGGAGAGTATGAAAAAAATAGAACGAATAGGAGAATAGTGGTTATTTTTCGTGGTATTCAACAGCTTGTCACTTTCCTAGAAAAGTGGCGAACAGTGGACGGTCTAACAACCCTACCACAACAAAGGTCAGCATTTAATAACGGTGGTGTTGCTCACGCTGCTAAATACTGCATTTTCTGGCAACAACAGTCATATTATGTGGCAGGTGTCATTAGAGCACAGTTATTAGTCATTTAATGTAATAATAAAAAAACTAGGCACTCATCTTTTTGTGTTACCACGCTGCTCTCGTCGTAAAATCATGACTCAATCATTGAAAATCTAGGTGGTTTTGATTCCAAGCTCGGATGCAAAGAGGGCTAGGTTTTATCCTGCTATATTCAAAAGTTTTGTAGATGCGCTTCACAAAATATTCTTGAATATTAGATCTTTGAAAGCTAGCACAATAGTGATGTAAAAAAAAAAAATAATCAGCACTCCGAATTTAAGTTACACTTCCTTTTAATTGCTTTTATTGCAATATCACGTAACACACAAACATTACTTCACAATACAAAACATACTTGAAAACATCGTCCTTACAGTCACTGTTAAAGTTCACATTTTATAAGCTGAATACAACACTTGACTTCTCCAGGTCCGACACTCTAACAACTCTCTAACAACTAACTAACAATTGCTTACGAGCCCAAAAATCTGAGTTACAGGTTCGTCAAAGATCATAGTGACAAAAGAAAGAATACGCATGAGAATAATATCATTGCAATATAAACATATTGATGTATCAAAAATGAAATCAAATCTGAATGTTGTCTCATAAATACGTTAACTACTTTACAGAAACACAGTAGAATATTGCTGGTACTTGAGAGGTTCAGATGAGGTGCCGTAATGGTTACGTAATTCAAGTACCATTACAACGGACTACGTTATTTTCCTATTTAATATTTGGATTCCATGTATCTTGAAACTGAGGAAGCCAAATTTTTCAATCTCAGATCGATTTAGACGTTTAGTGGAGGAAATAATAATAGTAAAAAACAGAAAATCGGTTATTTCAGAAACTAGCTACTTAGAGTGGTTTTAACAGTCAAGGTAAACTAAAAAAAAAAACGAAGAAACGGTTGTTTCAGCGACAACCACCATCCCCGGTACACAATCAGACGTCGTGTCTCTCAGGTAGAAATCCTAAAAGTGTAAATTGGTTTACAATTATTGTAATGAAGGAATAATGAGCAAATGAAAGTAATCGGACGGAGGTAATGTAGAAAGTCTGCAATCTGAAGCTGCTAAATAATTTACAGATCGTATAACTTTCTACGATTGGAAATGGCGGGTCTGGAAGGGTAAATGTGCGAGATAAGACACCGAGAAATCTGACGCATATAGCGGAAGGACGTCAGAACGTATTTTCAAGCGGTTACAGCCAGCCAACCTGCAAATGAAGGGGAAGCCGTGGCGGAAGGAAGAGATTAAGGTAAATGAAGCATGTAATGGTGGCTGCGGTTTGCAGTAAACATTCCGAGCGGAGAGATATGCGGACCAGAGATGAATCCTCAGCGACGCAGCTCACTAAATCTCGGAGGCACTCGATGAGAAACGAGCCGGCTCTAAACTTGCAGGTGGAAGTAATGTTCATCCCAAGCAGGAGATTCACACTGTGACGTCGACAGCTCCTGTCGCGGGGCCGCAGCACTAATAAAGTGCGACGCGTTTCTTCGCATATGTGCTCCTATATTTTTTTACGTATTGTTTTAATTCAACATAATATCTGTTCGTCTTTTTCACTCATTTCAGCACTAACATGAAATACACGTCTGTTTTTTTTAACTCTTATCAAGGCTCGCGGAGTGAAAGACATTCCCTGAGGAGTACTCAGACTTTTGTTAGACCCAACCATGACGAAACTAATCCACCTGAAGCCTAACATATACAAGGCAGCTGAACTACCGCAATACTTCAAGATGAATGTAGAAGTTCTAATTCCAAAGAAGGCAGGCGCTGACAACCGAATATATTTCCAAACTCTCAGTTTAATAAGTCATGACTGCAAATACTGACTACATTTATTTACACAGGAGTGGAAGAATTGGAAGAAGTCTACCTCGGGGGTGATCAGTTTGGGCTCCTGAGAAATGTAGAATTAAGCGAGCAATACTAAGACTAAGACTTATTCTAGCAGGTAGCCTGAAGAAACGCAAACCTATGTTCACAGTATTTGTAGATTTAGGGAAAATCTCTACAGTATGGCTAGCCTTTGGAGAGCCAGTCCTGACAAAACTCTACCATCTGGTGAGCAAGATGTATGAGACAGCCGAAATAATAATTCCAAGAAAGCAGGTGTTGACAGATTTGAAAATTACCGAACAATCAATTAAATCAGTCACAGCTGCAAAGTACTAACGTGAATTCTTTACAGACGAATGGAAAAACTGATAGAAGCCGACCCCGGGGAAGAAATGTTGGAACACGTGAGGCAATACTGACCCTACGACTTATCTTAGAAGAATGATTAAGAAAAGGCAAACCTACGTTTCTAGCATTTTTAGACTTAGAGAAAGCTTTTGACAATGTTGATTGGGATACTCTCTTTCAAATTCTGAAGGTGGCAGGGGTAAAATACAGGGAGCGAAAGGCTATTTACAATTTGTACAGAAAGCAGATGGCAGTTATAAGAGTCGAGGGGTATGAAAGGGAAGCAGTGGTTGGGAAGGGAGTGAGACAGGGTTGTAGACTATCCCCGATGTTATTCAATCTGTATATTGAGCAAGGAGTAAAGGAAACGAAAGAAAAGTTCGGGGTAGGTACTAAAATCCATGGAGAAGAAATACAAACTCTGAGGTTCGCCGATGACATCGTAATTCTGTCAGAGACAGCAAAGGACTTAAAAGAGCAGTTGAATGGAATGGACAGTGTCATGAAAGGAGGATATAAGATGAACATCAACAAAAGCAAAACGAGGATAATAGACTGTAGTGGAATTAAGTCTGGTGGTGCTGAGGGAATTAGATTAGGAAATGAGACACTTAAAGTAGTAAAGGAGTTTTGCTATTTGGGGAGCAAAATAACTGATGATGGCCGAAGTAGACAGGATATAAAATGTAGACTGGCAATGGGAAGGAAAGCGTTTCTGAAGAAGACAAATTTGTTAACATCGAATATAGATTTATGTATCAGGAAGTCGTTTCTGAAAGTATTTGTAAGGAGTGTAGCAATGTATGGAAGTGAAACATGGACGATAAATAGTTTGGACAAGAAGAGAATAGAAGCTTTCGAAATTTGGTGCTACAGAAGAATGCAGAAGATTAGATGGGTAGATCACGTAACTAATGAGGAGGTATTGAATAGGATTGGGGAGAAGAGAAGTTTGTGGCACAACTTGACTAGAAGAAGGGATCGGTTGGTAGGACATGTTTTGAGGAATCAAGGGATCACAAATTTAGTATTGGAGGGCAGCGTGGAGGGTAAAAATCGTAGAGGGAGACCAAGAGATGAATACACCAAGCAGATTCAGAAGGATGTAGGTTGCAGTAGGTACTGGGAGATGAAGCAGCTTGCACAGGATAGAGTAGCATGGAGAGCTGCATCAAACCAGTCTCAGGACTGAAGACAACAACAACAGGTAGTATGCACTGAGTTGTGGGTTGCTTATAAAATCAAATAGTCCTCTACACAGTTCAAAAAATGGTTCAATGGCTCTGAGCACTATGGGACTTAACATCTGAGTTCATCAGTCCCCTAGACTTGGAACTACGTAAAAGTAACTAACCTAAGGATATCACACACATCCATGCCTGAGGCAGGATCCGAACCTGCCACCGTAGCGGCTGCGTAGTTCCGGACTGAACTGCAACCCTCCACTGTGTCTGGAATTATAGTACTCTAGTCCCTATACGTTTCTCCCACTCTTTTAAAAATTTCTGTTTGGCTATAGTCACTGCCTGTCTAATTTGTTCTGTTATCAAAGGGTATTTTTCTATTAATACGTTTATAAAACCTTATTCTATCGAGAAATGCTACAAGGGTATTTGTTTTCTGTGCAGTTCTTCAAAATGTTCATTTAATAATTTCGCCGACTGACTGAGATATCTGGGTTTACTTTTTCCTGCTTGGCTCTCGACAAGCCTTTATCAAGAAAACTTGTTGTAAGAGTATCACAATTTTCAAACCTTTCTAGAACATCTGCACCCTTTAAATGATGCACAAGCTTTTCTTCATTTATCTTTCTCTCTTTAATTGTTCCTATAGCATTTATGGAAGTAACTGAATGATATTACACATTTTGCTTAAAACTATTCCAATAAGTTACGTGTATTGCCACAAGATTAACAAAATATTCCCTATCCGAACTTTCCTTTTAAGTAAGTCCATTCTACTCTGTATTGCAGAGGTGGTATCTATTCCACATCTTCCACAGCCCTGTTCTCTCTGCTGTTGGAGAACTTGCCAATAATAAGTTATAACTTTGTCGTCGCTTATCTATATGCTTTCATTTGATCTTCAACAACTTTATCCAAATCTTGGTTCCGTCTGTCTACTCTCAGTTCTAATTTCATTTGTTTCCTCTGGATATCATCTGTAACTTCTGAAATTATTCCCTTCAATTCATTTTCAAATCCTGTTACCTCCTCTGTAATTTCCTATACTGTTTCGAGTCATAAGCTTATTTTCATCCTCTTACTTTATCTCTAATGTAAACATTTCCCATTCCTTTTTTAGCGCTATCAATAGATCTCGTAACATCTTTATAGACTGCTCCTGGGTTTCCATTCTAGATTTTACTTCACCTTGGACCACATCAATAATTTTAGATTAAAAACCTTTCACTTTAGCAATGACATCATGAATTTCCTGTCATACGGTTTGCAATATACCATCTATGCCCTTGTTCTCATAACCATTTGTTTTCTTACCAAATCCCATTTATTTCTCTTTACTGATTGTTTGCTTGCTACTCCCTGCTGCTGTATACCCTAGTACTTGAAAACTAGGTCTCCTCCCTTCTTCACCGATAGTCGCTGTGAACAATCAACGTAAAACCTAACAAAAGCGTCTCTGTTATTCACTAAACAGTATCTGATTTCTCCTCTTCAACTACAGCTTCAGAACACTTGAATACAAATCTGTCAAGTCCTGTCACTCATAATGAAAGACGATGGGAATAGATGACCTAAATTTAAATAGTATAAGTGACCATTTAATAAAGTGGTGACCTAATCACATTACGTTATTCTTCTAAAACTTAAATGTATTAGTCGACAGTGATTAATTCCACGTGTGGGTTTGTGACGGGAAAAGCACGAAATTAAACTTACTGTGCACTCAAAAACAACAAAACTATACTCACATACACACCCTGTACCTTTACTCAAACGCACATAAACCATGAAAAAAGAAAATTATTTCTACCTCATTCTCTGCCATTAAATATAGTTGCAACGCGTATATAATATTAATTTTTTGAATAATAAGTATGGATTCACGCATATATGCATTCAGTTGCTTGAAATAGACTGACGCGTCCAACCCATGCAACTCGGGTTTAACATACCTCAGCTGAATGCGTGAACAGGCTGACAAATTAGAGCTCAGTCCGAACTGCCGTTATCCGTCATTCAGATCAAAGCATGCTTGAGATAGGTTCCCCCGCACGACGCATGATGGCTGCTGCTAATCTGTTTGTGAAACAAAGTTCGCTGTTTATACGCGAGAAACCAGAGCCTGCAAAATATGGCACATACACTGAATGGATGGGAGCAGGTGTGAATACACTACTGGCCATTAAAACTGCTACACCACGAAGATGGCGTGCCAAGGCGCGAAATGTAACCGATAGGAAGAAGATGCTGCGATATGCAAATGATTAGCTTTTCAGAGCATTCACACAAGGTTGGCGCCGGTGGCGACACCTAGAACGTGCTGACATGAGGAAAGTTTCCAACCGATTTGTCATACACAAACAGCAGTTGACCGGCGTTGCCTGGTGAAACGTTGTTGTGATGTCTCGTGTAAGGAGAAGAAATGCGTACCTTCACGTTTCCGACTTTGATAAAGGTCGGATTGTAGCCTATCGCGATTGCGGTTTATCGTATCGCGACATTGCTGCTCGCGTTGGTCGAGATCCAATGACTGCTAACAGAATATGGAATCGGTGGGTTCAGGAGGGTAATACGGAACGCCGTGCTGAATCCCAACGGCTTCGTATCACTAGCAGTCGAGATGGCAGGCATCTTATCCGCAAGGCTGTAACGGATCGTGCAACTGCGTCTCGATCCCTGAGACAATAGATGGGGACGTTTGCGAACAACAACCATCTGCACGAACAGTTCGACGACGTTTGCAGCAGCATGGACTATCAGCTCGAAGACCATGGCTGCGGTTAACCTTGACGCTGCATCACAGACAGTAGCGCCTGCTACAGTGTACTCAACGACGAACCCGGGTGCACGAATGGCAAAACGGCATTTTTTCTGATGAATCGAGGTTTTGTTTACAGCATCATTATGGTTGCATCCGTGTTTGACGACATCGCGGTGAACGCACATTGGAAGCGTGAATTCGTCATCGCCATAATGGCGTATCACCCGGCGTGATGGTATGGGGTGCCATTGGTTGCACGTCTCGGTCACCTCTTGTTCGCATTGACGGCACAGTGGACGTTACTTTTCAGATGTGTTACGACCCGTGGCTCTACCCTTCATTCGATCCCTGCGAAACCCCACATTTCAGCAGGATAATGGACGACCGCATGTTGCAGGTCCTGTACGGGCCTTTCTGGATACATAAAATGTTAGACTGCTGCACTGGCCAGCACATTCTCCAGATCTCTCACCTATTGAAAACGTCTGGTCAATGGTGGCCGAGCACTGGCTCGTCACAATACGCCAGTCACTACTCTTGATGAACTGTGGTATCGTGTTGAAGCTGTATGGGCAGCAGTACCTGTACCTTGCAGAAGTTCGCAGGAGAGCTTCTGTAAAGTTTGGAAGGTAGGAGACGAGGTACTGGCAGAAGTAAAGCTGTGAGGACGGAGTGTGAGTCGTGCTTGGGTAGCTCAGATGGTAGAGCACTTGCACGCGAAAGGCAAACGTCCCGAGTTTGAGTCTCGGTCCAGCACACAGTTTTAATCTGCCAGGAAGTTTCATCATTGATCATATTTAGGATGTCTTGCAAGAGGCTGTTCAGAAGAGATCTACACCCCCTCGTACTCTTACGGATAGCCTTCTAGGATTCATGGTGTCAGTTCCCTCCAGCGGTACTTCAGACATTAGTCGAGCCCATGTGACGTGGTGTTGCGGCAGTTCCTCGTGCTCGTGGGGGACCTACACGATACTAGGCAGGTGCACCAGTTTCTTTCGCTCTTTAGTGTTATACGTGAGTGTGCAAGATGTCCATGACGCACTAGTGTGCTACCAGAGTTCTCTCAATCACTATCAGCAGTAGTAACCTGTAACTCTCCACACCGTGGCGCCAGGACTAACAGTGTTGTGTCTCTCCAAAACTTTGGAAGAATGGGATTTCTCCTTATGTTGCCGCCATACACGTCTACGATGATCGTGAGGGGTAGTGGGGTAATGTAGAATCGTAATTCATGGCCGAAGAAATTGCGATGCCGCTCATCAGCACTCTACGCGTGCCACCACTCCAAACGCAGCCGCTTGTGTTGTGGTGCTAACCGCATCTTGCGCATGGGGTGGTAATCTCGTGGCCCGGCTGCTGTTAGTCTCCATCCAATGGTTGGGTATGACACAGAATGGGCCGTGCGGTTCTAGGCGCTTCAGTCTGTGACCGCTACGGTCCCAGGTTCGAATCCTGCCTTGGGCATGGATGTGTGTGATGTCCATAGGTTAGTTAGGTTTAAGTAATTCTAAGTTCTAGGGGACTGATGACCACAGCTGTTAAGTCCCATAGTGCTCAGAGCCATTTGAACCATTTTTGACACAGAATGTTGCGCAGGTTCATTACTTGTTCTCGAATAGTAGTGGCAGATATAAAGGAGCTACAATGTGCTTGGTGCACAAGTGATCATCTCTTGCGGTGTTCAGACGTGGTAGGTCAGAATCTTGACGACGAGTATGCTTGCTCTCACGTTCCCCTGGTATCCAACATCGAGCCACATTCGAATGCTGCACAATCTGGATGTAGCACAATTTGACCAGCTGGGCTAAATGAAGGCCCACAATGAGGCCCTTTTCAAACTCTTTCAGGTGCTGATGATGCTGTTTCACAAGAGTACGTGTCATCTTGATGTCCTTCACAGTGATCACTCAACGTATGATGTGTTCACGCTCCTCACACGTCCTACCAATCCTAGTAACAACATAGACTACATTAGTGTTATTTGTGTTATGAGGGCTATTGTACCTGTCAGAGATAATGGCAACTCCAAATCATTTATGTAACTACCGATGCTGTACGAAGTTACATTGACATCCGTGTGCTTCAATTTTATAGGCAGTGAATGTGAATGTACTGACATTTATTGCTAAACATGATAAATAAAGGAAAATACTGAAAATAAAAAGAAATTATTTACATGTGCTCCCTAGAGCTTGTGTCTTTACAAATAGGAAAACAGGAGATACCAATACTTTTTTTGTTTTTCGTCATATAACCTATATGCAAACAAGCAAACTGATTCCACACAGCAGTTAAACACATCTCATCCACAATTACCATCCAATGTAGCATCTCTTATTGTTCAAAACAATATCTTAATATTAAAACCAATTGTGAAATTTGTAAATATCCATACTGTGTATAGTGCTGTTACATTTCTGGTAGCTGTATGGGCTTTAGGAGACAAGTAAAAGAAATAAAGAGTGTCTATTGGGACGTGGTACTATCCGAAGCACAACTCTCGACCAGTCCCCACAGCTACAGTTCTCTCAGTATTTCATACATTCCAGACTACGCACAACCTCTCCGACATACTGTGCGCGTCTTGCACTAATGGAAGAAAGAAAATCATGTAAACATGACACAGTCAAGGGTCCTGCTACCAGGATGTATCCTTTTATTCTTCTGCGGAGTATTCCCTGTTTTGTAGCTCACTGGAAGTTAAAACTGTGCTCGAGACTGGGAATCTTGCGTGTGCTTCAACGGGCTAGTACAAGATTTTCAACTGGCTGGCAGTTCAGAGACTTGTGTGTCCCAGAGCTACGTCAGTATTCACACCTGGAAAACGAGACCTACAGTTTGACCTGTAATCTAAAACAAGAGACGCTCGTGGTGAATCTTCATATCATTGTGTGATGAAGGTTAGGGTAAAGGCAGGCTAAAATTTTCGGCAGTCTGTCCGAAATTCGAACTAGCGAACTTTCCATCTTAAGGGCATATGCCGTGCCACTAGCTCATCAGTCTGCCACGCCCATCTGTGAGAGAGGTGCTGCCGGCATTGGAGCTGTGAGGATGACTCGTGGGTAGTGCCTGGATAGCTCAGTTGGCAAAGAGCTTTTCTCCGCGAAATCGAGATTCGACGATCGAGTCCCCTCCTGCACGCATTTAATCTGCCAATAAGTTTCAAAATACACTCTAAGATAAAAAAAGGACGCATCACGAAGTAATTATCCGGATAGGATGAAAATTAGTAGATGTGATGAATATGTACAGAAAAAACAAATGCTTAGGGTTTCAGAGAAATTTGATTATTTATTTAAGGGAAAGAGATTCACAAATTCAGCAGTTCTCAACTGGGGAGAGATCCGGTGATCCTCCTGGGCAAGGTAGAGTTTGGCAAGCAAGAAGACAAACTTTAGAAGCTGTCGTCTTGTGCAGTACGTTGCCCTCGATGGTGAGTGTTCATCGGAGGTGAGGGTATCATCTGAAGTGCGCCAGGGAAGTGTGGTTGGTCCGCTGTTCTTTTCTACCAACATAAATGATCTTTTGAATAAGGTGGATAGCAATGCGCGGCTGTTTGCTGATGATGCTGTGGTGTACGGAAAGGTGTCGTCGTTGAGTGACTGTATGAGGATACAAGATGACTTGGACAGGATTTGTAACTGGTGTAAAGAATGGCAGCTAGCTCTAAATATAGATAAATGTAAATTAATGCAGATGATTAGGAAAAAGAATCCCGTAATGTTTGAATACTCCATTAGTAGTGTAGCACTTGACACAGTCACGTCGATTAAATATTTGGGTGTAACATTGCAGAGCGATATGAAGTGGGACAAGCATGTAATGGAAGTTGTGGGGAAGGCGGATAGTCGTCTTCGGTTCATTGGTAGAATTTTGGGAAGATGTGGTTCATTTGTAAAGAAGACCACTTGTAAAACACTAATACGACCTATTCTCGAGTACTGCTCGAGCGTTTGGGACCCCTATCAGGTCGGATTGGGGGAGGACATAGAAGCAATTCAGAGGCAGGCTGCTAGATTTGTTACTGGTAGGTTTGATCATCACGCGAGTGTTACGGAAATGCTTCAGGAACTCGGGTGGTAGGGTCTGGAGGAAAAGCGGCATTCTTTTCGTCAATCGCTACTAAGGAAATTTAGAGAACCAGCATTTGAGGCTGACTGCAGTACAATTTTACTGCCGTCCACTTATATTTCGCGGAAAGTCCACAAAGATAAGATAAGAGAGATTAGGGATCGTACAGAGGCATATAGGCAGTCATTTCCCCTCATTCTGTTTAGGTGTGTAACAGGGAGAGAAGATGATAGTTGTGGTACAATGTACCCTCCGCCACGCACCGTATGGTGGATTGCAGAGTATGTATGTAGATATAGATGTAGATATTATCTTGCTGAAACGTAAGCCCAGGATGGCTTGCCGTGAAAGGCAACAAAACGGGGCGTAAAGTAGATAAAATACAGTCGATGTCCCGCTGTGCTGTAAATGTATCGCGGATGACAATCAAAGGGGTCCTGCAATGAAATGGAGTGGCAACCCAGACCATCACTCCTGGCTGTTGGGCGAAACTCAGGTTGGTGTCCCACCGCTGTCTGTGGCGTCTCCAGACAAGTCTTCATTGGTTATCCGGGCCAATTCAAAGCAAGACTCATCACTGAAGACAATTCTGCTCCAGTCAATGAGATTCTAGGCCGGGATTTTGATGATCTGACGCGCAAGTTGGACAGAATTTGGCACGGTATCCCTCAGAAGGACCTCCAACAACTCTGCAATTAATGCCAAGCAAAATAACTGCTTGCTTATTGACCAGAAGTAGACCAACGCGTTAGTTGAATGATCAAAGAACTGTTGTAGAACTTCGACGTCACATGATCAGGCCATAAACGAGTCAACATAATGAAGAAAGAAAGCGCACGAGGGGAACCGAATTTAATGCACGATCCACGACATGTTCGCTAAAGATATTTGCCTTTACTGGAAACCTGTTAGCACCCATGTTCATCTTGGCGGTCATTTCATGAAATGCACCGTCATGCAAAATCCAGGCAGTGGTGGGAGTATACCAGAAAAGGATTGATAGTCACGACAGGAAGGAGGGCTGCCTCTAGTTTCAACATTTTTTCATTGGGGAGTAACCTCCCCGACGTTGTAAACATAGTTAATTCCTGTTACAGCACAGGCTGCAACTGTCACAAGGTTCTACAGCCACTGTATGCGTGAGGGATAGTTAGAAGGGACACATTTTCTCATCTACGTTAGTGACAAGTCTGTCTACATGTCTGAATTTATCGTGTTTTCATGTACAATCATTATTTTCGGTGTACTGTAGTGTAATTTAAGATTATGTACTGAAAGAGAGCTGTAGGCTTCTTATTTCTATGTATTTCACACATTTTATTGTTCGTCCACACTGGCACTTTAAAGGTTTTCTGCATTACAAGAAAAACACATTTCCTTCGTCATGAGTTCAGACGAGGACTGCCGCCTGAACTTATATATGGCGAAAGTTCGAAAGTGGCACTCACAAGCCATTCAGTACTTGGCAAAATAATTGTTTTCTAACAAAAATACTGGTTATACATAATCGTTACATTGTTTCGTCCACATAAATTATAATTCCTCTTATAGGAATAAGATAACTTCAGTATAATGAACGTAAAATGCGACTTGGATGGAAACAATATCAACACACTCTCGAGTAATTTAGGCACAAATCAAGAAACTACATGTCAGCTGGAATTATTTTCAGTCTGTACCGTCTCTCAGGCTCTGACTTGGTATTTTGCTTGCAGATGCAGCAGTTCGCCTGTTGAGCAGGGCAACTGGAGCAGTCCACCTCTGGCGAAAGAGTGCTTCGAGTGGCACTCGATTGCCCAGCCTTTGTGTTCCGCAGCAGGCGGCCATCTCCTTCGCCACAAGGGGAAAGGGTGCGAAGAGGGGGATTTGGTGTCACTTACATTGTCTGGCATCATCCCTTTAGAATTTGTCACAAATATAACGTATTACACGTAAATAGGTGGAAAGACTGTCCATTGGTGATAGCCTCAATCACTAGAAACAAGTATTCCTCTAAACATTAGCAGGCGTTTCTCGTAATTAAAGGCTCTGAGGCAGAGCCGCCCCAAAAGATATATTAAAATATATTTTTCAGTAATGTATTACACAATTTAATCTATCGGGAAGCATTTTAAGTATTTTCCGCTCAGATTTAAAAAACGGCAGTCAGAGATTTTAGAACTAGTGGTATCGATTAATGTTTTTCAGACAGGTAGCAGACTTACAACTGCACCTTAAA
This sequence comes from Schistocerca gregaria, assembly GCF_023897955.1. Taxonomy (NCBI): domain Eukaryota; kingdom Metazoa; phylum Arthropoda; class Insecta; order Orthoptera; family Acrididae; genus Schistocerca; species Schistocerca gregaria. The sequence continues at coordinate 214,183,670 of NC_064931.1, forward strand.
ATGCTGGTTAGTTGCACGCAGCAGAGGTTTGGGTGCGTGGCTTCAGCCCTTTAAGAGCCTCCACAGGGCTGATAAAGCTGACTTTAAAGTTGTTGTACCAATCTTCAAATGATTTTCACGCTCCATTGCTCACAACTAAGAGTAATCAACAGAATTATTGAACACACATTGTCGAGTTTCTGACTCTATATATATCTCTGTTAGGCTATTATGTGTCATTAATCGACGTTTGATATTAAGGGTTTGAGAGTGTTAAGGAATGTTTGCTTTATTTTCGGCATTCAAAATTTTTTCTCCTGTCGTCAAGGCATGCTAAGTTTGTAGGCTTCTCAGTAAGGTGCACCTGAATGTGGTAAATAATGTCACCAACTACTGAGTTTCAAGAACGATTAGGGGAAATAAAGATACGAAAAATGGCCTGTTACGTTTAGTTGCTTGCGAAAGGCGCTTGACTGCTCAAGTGCGTTATTTCTAATTTTCTTTTTGTTACTTGAGATGCATTTTGACAGTTTTTGCAACGTGTGGGATACGTGGAGCAACCAAAAGGACGTATTTTGAGGTATAATTAAAGTGGAAAAAAACTCAGTAGAGCTCTCAGACACACGAGAATTTGACTACATCGGAAACCGATTCGCAGCTCTACCTAATATTGAAACTTCGAGCCGCCTCCGTCCGGGCGTAAGCGTACGGGACGATTTAAAGTGGAACTATCATAAAAAAAACTAATAGCAGTAATGACACATACCAGACGCGTTCATTGGAAGAATCATGAAGTTCAATCCACCCACTAAAAAGCTAGCATGCAAAACGCTCGTTTGACCAATACTTGAGTATTGCTCCCATAACCAGGAAATAGAAAATAACCAAAGAAGAGTAGCACGTTACGTCTTGTGTTCGCTTGCGCGAAAGCGTAACGAAAGAGATGATCCAACTCCAGTGGCAGGTCAATATAAAAGACAAATATAAATAATATGTACACATAAAAAACAATATAAATTTTTTGAACAATTATTTAAAATTATTTTACAGTTTCCACATAGGTTCGACACGCAAGAATTTTGAGATATCAACTACAGACAAAATAGAATGTAAAAACGAACTCAACAGAGTTCAACATGCATCTAGAGTGCTTATGCAACCAGAGATAGAAAATTGAATTCCATAAATACGCGTTACTGTGTCGTATAAGACAGAGCGTAGAAGAGTTAAACCATTATATTACTACCTACTTACATCTCACAAAAAGACCATGAAGATAAAATAGGAGAGTTTCGTTCTAAATGTAGACTTTCCAACGGAGTTCTTACGGAGCATCATTCTCAACTGGAACAGAAAAGTGGGAAGTGACGGAGGACCAGGAAGTACCACGCTGTAAAGTGGCTTGCGAAGTATAGATGTAGATATAAATAAACACGCGTAATAGAAAAGATATGACTCTGAGAAGATAGTGTGTTTCTTAATATACAAATTCCCTTTACTCTGACACAAGAAGATGTGAAACAGGTCGAAAGAAAACTTAACAGATAAGTAGTTTCGGTACTGGCTGGGAACTTAATTTAAAGAGCAAAGTGATAGCAAGAAAATTATCCGAAGAGAGTCCGAACGTCAGAAACATTATTTAAATTAAAGGCAGTCTGTAAACTTCCCTCACGAGAAGTCAACTCCGGACAGCTGTGCAAGGGCGAATTGGAAGACCGTCGTTTCAGCACATTAAAAAAAAAGGATCTACATCTCTAGCCTTACAAATTGTGGTGCACGAGCTACAGTCGGCTAGTGTGGATACGTGAAATCACAGAACAAGTCGCATTATGTATGGGAAAATACGTCAGTACGTGGAACAGCCCTTGCACTAAGGTTAGCAGTGGTGTGCAAAATCAGGACCACTTTTATTTTGACCACTCTGCGTCTTGTCCTCGGACGGGTGAAGCAGCCTTAATTTAGTAATTTGCCACCGAGATGTCGAGTGTCTTCCATCGTTAAAATTACACAAAAACAAGCAGAAAAAGTGCACCTAACTTCCTAGCTCAATAGCTATCTTTTCTTCGCTGCATCAATGCAAAACATGAGGATAGGAAAATGGGTTCCTATAACTATTTCGATTAATGATCGCTGATGATCCAGTGTTAAAGAGAAACCTGGAACTACACTCCTGGAAATTGAAATAAGAACACCGTGAATTCATTGTCCCAGGAAGGGGAAACTTTATTGACACATTCCTGGGGTCAGATACATCACATGATCACACTGACAGAACCACAGGCACATAGACACAGGCAACAGAGCATGCACAGTGTCGGCACTAGTACAGTGTATATCCACATTTCGCAGCAATGCAGGCTGCTATTCTCTCATGGAGACGATCGTAGAGATGCTGGATGTAGTCCTGTGGAACGGCTTGCCATGCCATTTCCACCTGGCGCCTCAGTTGGACCAGCGTTCGTGCTGGACGTGCAGACCGCGTGAGACGACGCTTCATCCAGTCCCAAACATGCTCAATGGGGGACAGATCCGGAGATCTTGCTGGCCAGGGTAGTTGACTTACACCTTCTGGAGAACGTTGGGTGGCAAGGGATACATGCGGACGTGCATTGTCCTGTTGGAACAGCAAGTTCCCTTGACGGTCTAGGAATGGTAGAACGATGGGTTCGATGACGGTTTGGATGTACCTTGCACTATTCAGTGTCCCCTCGACGTTCACCAGAGGTGTACGGCCAGTGTAGGAGATCGCTCCCCACACCATGATGCCGGCTGTTGGCCCTGTGTGCCTCGGTCGTATGCAGTCCTGATTGTGGCGCTCACCTACACGGCGCCAAACACGCATACGACCATCATTGGCACCAAGGCAGAAGCGACTCTCATCGCTGAAGACGACACGTCTCCATTCGTCCCTCCATTCACGCCTGTCGCGACACCACTGGAGGTGGGCTGCACGATGTTGGGGCGTGAGCGGAAGACGCCCTAACGGTGTGCGGGACCGTAGCCCAGCTTCATAGAGACGGTTGCGAATGGTCCTCGCCGATACCCCAGGAGCAACAGTGTCCCTAATTTGCTGGGAAGTGGCGGTGCGGTCCCCCACGGCACTGCGTAGGATCCTACGGTCTTGGCGTGCATCCGTGCGTCGTTGCGGTCCGGTCCCAGGTCGACGGGCACGTGCACCTTCCGCCGACCACTGGCGACAACATCGATGTACTGTGGAGACCTCACGCCCCACGTGTTGAGCAATTCGGCGGTACGTCCACCCGGCCTCCCGCATGCCCACTATACGCCCTCGCTCAAAGTCCGTCAACTGCACATATGGTCCACGTCCACGCTGTAGCGGCATGCTACCAGTGTTAAAGACTGCGATGGAGCTCCGTATGCCACGGCAAACTGGCTGACACTGACGGCGGCGGTGCACAAATGCTGCGCAGCTAGCGCCATTCGACGGCCAACACCGCGGTTCCTGGTGTGTCCGCTGTGCTGTGCGTGTGATCATTGCTTGTACAGCCCTCTCGCAGTGTCCGGAGCAAGTATGGTGGGTCTGACACACCGGTGCCAATGTGCTCTTTTTTCCATTTCCAGGAGTGTATTTCATAGTGGCCCGGTGACTTCTTTGCCAAGCCGTATTTATTGAATCACGCGTTTTTTCGTCTGGGGAGATTAGGGCGGTCGGGAACACTTTTATATCCAAACAGATTACCCTATAGAGCTGTCACAGATATGTGTACAATATGAAACGTTCCTTTCGTCTGCGCTTTGAAGGGTCGCCTCAAATCACCCTCGCGGCTGCGGTCAGAATCCACGAATTGCTGGCGACCTGCGTGACATGTGAATAATTACGGTGCGTACTCCTCCACAAATTTAATAGAAAACTTTTATATTGGGACCCGGATTAATTGTCTGCAGTGCTACACATCTAAAATAAATTTAAATAAAGGGCGCTGGCTTCGCTTTGACCAGCGGGACTGAGATAAAGTTCTCGCTTTCTGAAATCAATAATTAAGAACCCTGTAGCTATGTAAATATTCTCAGTAAGACTTCAAAATCCGATAACCTGACTTGAATTAAAAGTGTTCATCAATTAATTATACAAAGTTTACCAATGAATTGTGAAAAGAGTAAATGTGTGAAACAGTAAGGAATGAAATAGATCTTCAGCTTCTCTTACCGTGTAACACTGTTAGTTTCCGATGTTCCCACTAGGTTGCATGTTCGAATGAGTCATACCAACAGTCATTATGGAGTCGCACAGTGATGCAGAGCAAGTTCAGTATTGTTTATGGTTTCATTAATCCAGATCCGCTACTACATTCAGAGATAAATCTGGACTAAATATCACACGCCACCAAATCAAATACAAACTCTTTATTTACTGGTTCAATCGTTTCATCGAAACTGGCTGCGTATCGCATAGGACGCGGGGTCCGGGTCGGCCAGCAATCTCTGACTCAGCCACTGAGCAAGTTCAGCAGTCTTACATTCATAATCTGGGTATCTAATACCTCAATTACAACAGTATTTGGGCAAGGAATTTATTTTCCAGCAAGACTGCGCGCCACCACATAATCTTTGTGAAGGTGTCGCGTATCTCCGTAGGAATGTGCCGACTTGGATTGGACGTGGAACAGTATCCTGGTCATCTCGAACATTTGATTTAACGCCAATGAAGTTCTGTGTATGTGATTAGATTAAAGGCAGGTTGTTTGTTTCTCCAGTTCTGAGAAACGTAGACGAGTTGCGACAACGGATTATACACAAGCAGTTGCCACTTCCTTCATAGGTGTTGGCAGAAAACTAATTACTGATGGGACGTTTGTCCTGTTACAAAAGGTAGCCACAATTAATATTTGTAAATAAAACATGACGATATACTGTAGTCAGTGCTGTATCAAACATTTCTGTAAGTTATGTACCTTTTTCACAATTAAAGGGTACTTCTATACAATGAATTTATGAACACGCTGTGCCCGCACCTCGTGGTCGTGCGCTAGCGTTCTCGCTTCCCGGGCCTGGGTTCCCGGGTTCGATTCCCGGCGGAGTCAGGGATTTTCTCTACCTCGTGATGGCTGGGTATTGTGTGTTGTCCTTAGGTTAGTTAGGTTTATGTAGTTCTAAGTTCTAGGGGACTGATGACCGTAGATGTTAAGTCCATTTGAACCATTTGAACACGCTGTATGTGCACCGCAGACGGTTCACCCTCCATCTCCCCTCACCCTTCTCGCCCCTCACCCAACTTGATTCTCCAAATTCGCGCATCTACTCCAGACAAACAACAAAACAGGAATACAGTTTAGAGTTGTCGCGGAAAAAGATACATAAAACACGACACTCAAATTTCTGCGGAAAAGAATATCAATTAAAACTTCCCGAAGGTCGCCTCGTTCACAAAACATCACCGTCCAGCCAGCTGCCTGTATGCACAACCTAATTAGAGGTATCTGCCTATTGTGTGCACGGACGCTGGAAAACTGGAATGCCTCCACCGGAAATCCACAGCCGCGCACGGTATGGGGATCGCGCTTTCGTATTCTCAGTTTTCCGTACAGCTACAGGAGGAGGAGGAGGAGATTAGTGTTTAACGTCACGTCGACAACGATATCATTAGAGGCGACGCACAAGCTCGGATTAGGGGAAGCCGGCTGCGGTGGCCGAGCGGTTCTAGGCGCTTCAGTCCGGAACCGCGAGACTGCTACGGTCGCAGGTTCGAATCCTGCCTCTGGCATGGATGTGTTTGATGTCCTTAGGTTTGTTAGGTTTAAGTAATTCTAAGTTCTAGGGGACTGATGACCTCAGATGTTAAGTCCCATAGTGCTCATAGCCATTTGACCCATATTTTTTCGATTAGGGAAGGATGGGGGAGGAAATCCGCCGTGCCCTCTCAAAGGAACCATCTCGGGATTTGCCTGCAGTGAGTTAGGGTAATCACGGAAAACCTAAATCAGGATGGCCGGACCTTGAATGCAAGATAGTCCTGGATTAAAATCAGGTAACTGGGTAATTCGCTGTGCAGTCGCATGACTGAAATGAAGACGGCTATGGAGAAAGGTACAATGCTATGCATAGATAGTGTCAAGATGCTAGACGTATTAGGTCTTGCATTTCAGAAATGGTATGACGATAGTTATTCGACAGTTAAAATGCTGTGGAGGGAGGCCTGAATAACAAAATGGGCCCTGTTAATGGTTAGCAGCTCTGTGTGAAGATACTACATGATCCTGGCAGTAAATGGTGTTCAGTGCCAGTAGGAGACGTAAACCCGTATCCCATCTTATCTATCGTTCCAGAACCATTAGTGTAGGAGGTGGTAACACCCTGTAACTCTTGAAGGAAGGAATGTACAAGACGGCAGAATATCATAGGGCCGACGGAGATCTAAGGACTCTCGAATAGATCGGTCCTAATCCGTGGTCCAAGGGGGGGGGGGGTGCGGAAGTAAATACACAGGGCATATTCCAATGAGTAGAGATGGAGATCCCGACAGAGGGAAGTGAGACACATTCCAACCGGAAGTCCCACCCGAAGGCGGGTATCAGGAGGGAGACATCTCTCTTTTGAAAAGAGGATGGGGTAAAGGGGATGTCAGCGAATCGTCGAATGGTGATTGCGTAAGAAACCAAGAGTTTGCTCCGTCGTATTTGTAAAGGAGGAATCCTCACTTCTGCAGGGGGCTGTCGATGGGAATAGTGTGTAAGGCATCGATAGCCAAACGCTCCCGTTAAAGTTGAACAGGTTCAAGTATTTTCGGAATGGAAGATGCCGCTGAGCCAAAAGCCTGACAACCACACTGTAGTCTGAAAAAAAAAACCAGAGCACAGTCTGCACCTGAAGATGTATGGGCTAGGAGCCGTAGAGCATTACGGCGAGTTGGAAAGCCCTGTCCCAACAATGTTAAATTTAGTGACTTGTCTTCCCTGTATTTCAGGCACTACTGTAGCCACTGACATGAAACTTTTACAGGACATTAAACTGTCTGTTTTGAGTCTACTGAACTACAGCAATTGCATTTCAGCCACTGCTTTCGGAAACACAATTTTTTAATTATACAGTTAAAATTTTATGTGCTTTTTTGTACGTTCTCCTAAGTAATTGTAATTATACATGACATTATGTTCTTCTTTTAGTTCAGTAGACCAAGGATATGTATGTTACTACTCCCAGAATATTTGAATACTCCAATCTTAGTGGTTTCTGAGACATAGGGTAAAATGCAACAAAAAATGTAAATTTTCAGGAACGACATATAAAATTTCAAAAGACTGTAACTCTCTTAATATATGCTTAATTTTTTTTATTTTTAGTCACTGAGAAGTACCCTGCACCATACTGCATATCATCCTCTTGATTTGTTTCCAAGTTTTTTCTTCTTTTCTTCGTTCTGACTCCTTAGTGGCCAACTGTACTGCATAGTCTGCTTTATCAATGTGAACCTTGTCCATCCGTTTAAGTTCTCTGATGCAGTTTGGTCCGGGATTAATTCCAATATACTGTAGCACTTTCACCCTACCAATGTTGCCATCATTAAAAGCAATAACAGCATCACTGACCCTCACTTTAGTGTCTTCATTCCAACAAGAACATTTCTTCGTAAGCGAGTCCATGTAAGATTGTTGAACGACTCATTGGGATTTTGAGTCTGACCCATGCACACACTTCTTCAGTAATTCAGGATTTTCCACGTCTCTGTAAATAGGTTTTATGATTTCCATCACTGCTGCTGGGATGGAATGTTTATGGTTGTATGAACTGTTTGAGTATTGTGCACTGCGGTAATTGCAGCATGAATCAGATCCAGGAGTGCAAAGGTGGTGTAGTGGTTTTTCATCAGTTGACAGTCTGTGGAAGAAGGTAGCCTATGCTGCCTGCTTCATTTTCAACAAATCCTCAGCACTATTTCTAATGGCCATCCCATAATACTGATGTAGTTTATCAGTCATTTTGTCTGTCATCCTGCCTCTTATGGTTGTACCATCAGAAAGTTTCTTGTCTCTTAAACTTTGTTTCAACTTCCTAAACCTGGTGCCCATCCTCTCCTGGACATGAAATTTATAACAGCAATCCAAAACCTCTTATATAAAAAATTACCGATTCCATTAGATCTTGAAGAAATGTTCGAAAAACTTTAACATTTTCAATTAGTGTAAATTCTTTTTAAGAAACTAAAATAAAGTACTTCCGACGTGAGTTTATAAGTGATATATTTATATATTATTCGGAAAACTGCAAATTTTATAATGGGATAAAAATCTGAAAATGTGTAAAAAAGATTTTTTCCGTTCTAACTCTCTAACTTACATTAAGCTACAGCACGCCGGTATTCTTCAGGTGGCGAATATGGGGTGCCACTTCAGCTTTTATCAAAAATAAGGCCCAAGAAACGGGACTCTACTACAACACTTAGGCTGAAATTGCCTAAATAAAGTTGTGGATTGGCTTGTACTGTTGGTCAACGGCAAAATGCTTAGCCCCCGTTTTGGAGGGAGAAAACTGGAAGCCATGGGAAAGGGCACACGCAGAGGCCTGTCGGATGGCGCCTTCGAGCTGGTGTTCAACAGATGCTACCGGGTGGGAGTTGCACCAGATGCAAAAATCGTCGATGTGCAATTCCGGTGTAACCATAGGTTCAGCAGAGGTTAGAAGCCCATTCATGGCGACGAGGAAGAGTGTGACAATTAACACAGAACCCTGTGGGACACCGTTCTCCTAGATCCTAAGGGTTCTCAGTGAGGTACCAACTCTAACCCAGAAGAGCCGGTGGGGTAAACACTAGTGGATAAAATTTGGAAGGTGGCCGCGAAAGACCCAGTCATGGAGGGTAATTAAAACGTAATGGCGCCAAGTCTTGTTGTATGCCTTGTGTAGGTGAAAGAAGACTGTAGCAAGGTGTCTGTGTTTCGCAAAAGTACGCTGAATTGTTGTTTCCAGTCTGGGTAAACGGCCAGTTGTAGATCGTCCTTTCAGGAAGCCACGCTGATACGAGGGCAAAAGGCAGTTTACAAAGTAAGTTGGTCAGGCTAATCGGTCAGAAGGTGTCGAGAGATGTTGGGTTCTTCCTGGGTTTGCGTATGAGGATAACTATGCTGTCTTGCCATTGTGAGGGGAAGATACCCTCTGGGTAACGTCCAAGTGTTGGATCATCTGGTTGTGGATGGAACCCGAGCCTGGCACTGAGTCATGTGAAGAGGTTGTGTCACGAGTTGTTCTGCAAGAACCAATGGATCAGTACACAGAGCACCCTGGACGATAAGACCCTGGACAGGTAATTGTCGCTGGCGGCCCAGAAGGCAACGGAGATTGGACAAAACATGAAATGAATATGTCCCCAGGGAGGAAACATAGCACTCCCAGTATTCTTTTTTACTCTGCTTGATAAGGAAGTGAGCCTTAGGATGGAGACGCTTAAAAGGGATAAGGTTAGTCTGTGGAAGGTGTCGTTTAAGTCGTTTCAGCGCCGGTCGGCGGTGCTGGATAACGACTGCTACGTCCTTGGTCCACCATGGTACCGGTCGACGAGGAGGAGGACCTGTGGAGAGGGGGATAGTGGTGCCAGCAGCATGACGAATAATGTCAGAGACGTCCTGCACGATCGCATCAATGCAATACGAGAGAGTAGTGTCGAAGTGCATAGCAGACATATAAAGTCCAGTTGGCTCAGCGGAATGCCCAGTTTGGTGGCCTCCCTGCCTGGTGGTGGCAGGGGGACGGTAGAATCTTATCGGAAAGTGGTCACTGTCACAAATATTATCAAGGGGTCATCGAGGAGACACAAATCAAAGTCTGTAATAAGCCAGTCAATCAGAAGCCCCTGCCTGTTGAAGTGGCACCCGCCCACAGGGGATGGTGTGTTTTTAAGCCCCTGAGGAGGAGATATGGGGGCAGGAGTTTCTGTATTATGGTAGGAAGTTCAACATAAGGAAGTGGGAAAACTGGAGGGAGGTAGACATTAGAAGTGGTGATTGCTTGGGTCGTTTGCACTTGTACCACTATTGCTTCCTGGTTGGTAGAAAAGGGGATCCAGTCGATAATGACATCGGTGCAAACCAAAGTGCAGACCCCTCCAGATGATATCTAGGGGTTGGCACAGTTCCAACAGAAAGCCCAATAACCATGAAACGTTGGAGAGTGGTCATCACGAAAGTGCGTTTCTTGAAAAGCAAGAGCAAGTGGAAACAAATTGTTGTATTTCCGGTAGGTGAAGGTAATATCTGTTGGAATTCCACTGGATTATCGTATGGCGAGGGTCCAGGTTAGACAAAAAGAAGCCAAGGAGACGAAACGTCGTCGGGTCGATAGTCGTCACCGTCGACGATGGGGTGACATCCATAAGAACTGGGTCTGATTTGGAGTGAGAAGGACGGGGCAAAGACCCCTAGGATGCTGGAGAAGCCCCGTTCTTTGACTTGTACTGCTTCTTCTTCTCCCTCAGAGGGAGGGAGGAGATGTTATCAGTAAGAGAGCAGGTGTGTACAGATCGGACAGAGAGCGAGCGGCTTTGGGGTCCTCAGAGCATGGGTCCCTCATGCGACCCAAGGTTGCACGCTTCCTGTCTTGAGAACGCCTGGGAGAGGTGTTCCGAGAAGGAGTCTCATCCGTAGCAGGAGTCAGAGAAGAGGATTAAACGGAGGCCAAAGTAGAAGACATCGACACTTGGTGGAGTCGGTCATATTTTTGACATCCCTCAGTATAAAGTAGACTCTTCTTTTCTTTCTTATAAGTTGAGGAATCTGGTGAACAGTCATGACAACTGTCACGCATAGGTGGCGGAACACAGGGCCCTCCGTCATGGAGTTGGTGCCCACTGTCACCATACAGAGTGTCTGCCGTACAGCAGGAAGACATATGCACAAAACGCAAGCATCGAAAGCACCTCATGAATTGTGGGACGTACGGTTCTCATCACAGCGGTAATACGCAACTTTGACCTTCTCTGGTAGGGTATCTCCCAGAATAAAGTCGCCAGTATTGGTGCGGTTATCTTCATGATCCTTCTGCACACATCGAACAAAATCAATGCCGTGTCCCTCCAGATTAGCCCGGAGTTCCTCATGAGTTTGAAGGATGAGATCCCTATGAAAAATCACTCCATTGACCATATTAAGAAACTGGTGAGGGGGAACAGACACTGGGATGTCGCCAAGACGATCACAAGAACGAAGAGCTCCAGATTGGGTAGCAGAAGCAGCCTTGATTAAGAGAGAGCACTACCGCGTCTTACTGCCAGACTCCACTTCGCCAAACTTGTCCTGGCCGTTTGAGAGTGGTCAGATTTCTGCAGCTTGATACACTTCAAGCGCCAAGAATCCGCCTTGATACCATCAACTCCGATCAGGGGCAGCCCCATGTGCGCTGACCAGCCAAAGCATGGCGGCTGTTGCCGGTAGTTCCGATGCTCCAGGATGCCTACCCGGTGACATACATGGGGAGGCAACAGCTCAGGTATCAGTAGCTTGATCCCTGTGTTGTCGGGGGACTCAGTCAGATGGGTACATAACAGCCCTACCATAAGGATTGGCTACATGTGCTGGCGAGCTAATGGGGTAGAGGAGGGTTATGGCAGGGAAGGAAGAGGGGAAGGAAGGGGGATCGAATCCATGCCATAGACGCCAGGGAGGGAATGATCCTCTAAATGGCTCACACTAAAGACAGAAAATATAGTAAAGTGGAGGTCAAACACCAAGAGGGGAGCAAAAACGCCAAAAAGAATGAAAGAGAACAGGCAAGAGGAACAAAACTACATGGAATACAGGGAAGCAGGTGGATAGCAAGGATGACAGAAATAAAGAAAACAGAGAGAGAATGAGGAGTCAGCAAGGAAGGAGCGAGAATGAGGAGTGAGGGGCACGGCGATGGAAATGCACCCAGTGAAGGAAGAATGGAGTTCAACAGCTCGGGGCCCCGTGTGCGCCATGCACGAACTCACGGAAGAAGCGTGAGCCGCTTGTGGGAAATAAGTGCTCGTAAGGAGTAATGACTGAATTAGACCTTGTTTTATCTTAGATGGAAATGTTTTTATGAATTTATACGAGTATATTGCATGTATATGAGTTCGCACATGCAGGGATAGTTCGTCCTTCTCAGTTTAGATAGACATCCATAATTATGACTAGCTGTATTATATTTTTGATGCGGTAACTGGGCATTATCAAGGAATACGGGAAGACTTGTTGCACAAAAATAATATCTGATATCTTTTGGTGCAGTATGAAGATATATCTGGCTTTTTAAGATTGACTATAAAACCCAGGTTGTATGCCCAGGGGAGCTCGACTGCGGCCGAAACAGAGCACTGAAATAATTTTATGATGAAAGTTGAAAATTTGTACCAGACCGGGACTGGAACCTGGAACTCCCGCTAAACGCGACTAGTTGCCTTAACCGTCTCGGTCATCTGGATACGCTTCCCATCCGACGCAAGCCATCAATTTGTCACTCGTTAGTAGCATCCACTGTCGATTCACCTACTTGCTCGCAGTGAGATCTCTATTCTAGCAGGAGTCACGGTGCATCCACACTGCAATTATCTAGGCAGTCATACCTACAGGCATACTATATATATGTGCGGTGTCTGTTCTGTCTCCCATGTCCGACAGAACAGACACTACACATATACTGACCTAATAAACATCGCAGTAGCAAGGAGTTGCGTGATATAAACGAAAGCTGGTACACGCCCTTCTACATTTCAAAGACGACGTCTGTTCAGATTTCGTGCCAGTCGCATAAGAATGGCGCTGGTAGCGTCACTAAACGAATGCAAATCTGATTTGCATTTAATACATGTCTACATCTACATCTACATCTACATGACTACTCTGCAATTCACATTTAAGTGCTTGGCAGAGGGTTCGTCGAACCACAATCATACTATCTCTCTACTATTCCACTCCCGAACAGCGAGCGGGAAAAACGAACACCTAAACCTTTCTGTTCGAGCTCTGATTTCTCTTATTTTATTTTGATGATCATTCCTACCTTTGTAGGTTGGGCTCAACAAAATATTTTCGCATTCGGAAGAGAAAGTTGGTGACTGAAATTTCGTAAAAAGGTCTCGCCGCGACGAAAAACGTCTATGCTGTAATGACTTCCATCCCAACTCGTGTATCATATCTGCCACACTCTCTCCCCTATAACGCGATAATACAAAACGAGCTGCCCTTCTTTGCACCCTCTCGATGTCCTCCGTCAATCCCACCTGGTAAGGATCCCACACCGCGCAGCAATATTCTAACAGAGGACGAACGAGTGTAGTGTAAGCTGTCTCTTTAGTGGACTTGTTGCATCTTCTAAGTGTCCTGCCAATGAAACGCAACCTTTGGCTCGCCTTCCCGACAATATTATCTATGTGGTCATTCCAACTGAAGTTGTTTGTAATTTTAACACCCAGGTACTTAGTTGAATTGACAGCCTTGAGAATTGTACTATTTATCGAGTAATCGAATTCCAACGGATTTCTTTTGGAACTCATGTGGATCACCTCACACTTTTCGTTATTTAGCGTCAACTGCCACCTGACACACCATACAGCAATCTTTTCTAAATCGCTTTGCAGCTGATACTGGTCTTCGGATGACCTTACTAGACGGTAAATTACAGCATCATCTGCGAACAACCTAAGAGAACTGCTCAGATTGTCACCCAGGTCATTTATATAGATCAGGAACAGTAGAGGTCCCAGGACGCTTCCCTGGGGAACACCTGATATCACTTCAGTTTTACTCGATGATTTGCCGTCTATTACTACGAACTGCGACCTTCCTGACAGGAAATCACGAATCCAGTCGCACAACTGAGACGATACCCCATAGCTCCGCAGCTTGATTAGAAGTCGCTTGTGAGGAACGGTGTCAAAAGCTTTCCGGAAATCTAGAAATACGGAATCAACTTGAGATCCCCTGTCGATAGCGGCCATCACTTCGTGCGAAAAAAGAGCTAGCTGCGTTGCACAAGAGCGATGTTTTCTGAAGCCATGCTGATTACGTGTCAATAGATGCATCTGAGGTTGGACGTGGTGAGCTGCTGTTAGTCGAGGCTGTCTTTAAAGCTACTGAATTTGAACGAGGCCAAGTAGTAGGGCTACAAGAAGCTGGAAGTTTCTTCAGCAATATTGCAGAACAACTTAGAACGAATACAGCCACTGTACAGACCTCGGTGGTCATAAAAATGTAGGGTGGCATGAAGACCACGCTCCGGACGACCACATGACACTTACGTTACAAATTGGCTACTTCAACTACCGCCATTTGCGACCTCTGTAATGCCTACCGAGAACTCATTGGAGGGCGGGGTGGAAGATTGTTTTCTACATCTACATCTACATCCATACTCCGCAAGCCACCTGACGGTGTGTAGCGGAGGGTACCCTGAGTACCTCTATCGGTTCTCCCTTCTATTCCAGTCTCGTATTGTACGTGGAAAGAAGGATTGTCGGTATGCTTCTGTGTGGGCTCTAATCTCTCTGATTTTATCCTCATGGTCTCTTCGCGAGATATACGTAGGAGGGAGCAATATACTGCTTTACTCTTCGGTGAAGATATGTTCTCGAAACTTTAACAAAAGCCCGTACCGAGCTACTGAGCGTCTCTCCTGCAGAGTCTTCCACTGGAGTTTATCTATCATCTCCGTAACGCTTTCGCAATTACTAAATGATCCTGTAACGAAGCGCGCTGCTCTCCGTTGGATCTTCTCTATCTCTTCTATCAACCCTACCTGGTGCGGATCCCACACTGCTGAGCAGCATTCAAGCATTGGGCGAACAAGCGTACTGAAACCTACTTCCTTTGTTGTCGGATTGCATTTCCTTAGGATTCTTCCAATGAATCTCAGTTTGGGATCTGCTTTACCGACGATCAACTTTATATGATCTTTCCATTTTAAATCACTCCTAATGCGTACTCCCAGATAATTTATGGAATTAACTGCTTCCAGTTGCTGACCTGCTATTCTGTAGCTAAATGATAAGGGACCTATCTTTCTATGTATTTGCATCATTACACTTGTCTACATTGAGATTCAATTGCCATTCCGTGCACCATGCGTCAATTAGCTGCAGATCCTCCTGTATTTCAGTACAATTTTCCATTGTTGCAACCTCTCGATACACCACAGCATCATCTGCAAAAAGCCTCAGTGAACTTCCGATGTTTTGTTTTCTGATGAAAATTGGTTCTGTCTTCGTGCCAGTGACGCCCGTGTGTTGGTTACGAGGAGGCTAGTTGAGTACCAGCAGCCAACCTGTCTTCCTGCTAGACACGCTACATCCAGAGTTATGGTCAAGGGTGCGATTTTGTATGACACACACACTAACCCAGATTGCGAATTTGTACATCAATCTGGTGATCTGCCATTCATAAACAGGACTCCAGGGATGTTTCCAACATGATAACGCTCGTCTACATACAGCTGTCTTAATACAATATGCTCCGCAGAGTCGACATGTTGCCTTGGCCTGTTTGATCACCAGCTCTGTCTCCAATGGGGCACATATACGATATTATTGCACGAAAAATCCAACGTCATCCACAAGCGGTAAAAACCGTCCCTGTATTGGCCGACCAAGTGGAACAGGCATGGAACTCCATCCCACAAACTGGCATCCGGCACCTGTACAACACAATGTATCCACGTTTCCATACATAAATTCAACACTCTGTTTAATCAAAATATCCACGGGTGTACTGCCGGTCTATAGTGTCCAACGGGCACAATATTTCGGCGATCAAACATGTCGCCATCATCAGGTGAACTGACGGACTGAGCTCCTGTGAACGTGCCGGCACGGAGATCCGTACGCTATGGCTGCTCAGGGGGAACTGGGTTCGGTCGCGGCGGCGGCCGATTTAAATACCCTCCGCCCGCGGCGCGCTCCCTCCGCCGTCCGCGCCCCGCGCCACGGTAGCGCGGTGGAACAGATTGCGACGGCGTCTGAGATGACGTCGATGTGATGGCTCTGTCCGCCGTGGTCGTCACAACTATGCGTTTGCTCGATTTACTCTTGATTAACCCAATCGCTGGTTCCCAAGCCTTGCTAAGATTATAGCCACAGTCACGGTTTATGAGGTCGTCATTGGTGCGAATTTCGATGGCCTCTCTAACAACGCTGTCCCAGTATCTCGACGTCTGTACCAGAATCATCGTGCGGTCATACTCCATAGCGTGATTTTCCGACAAACAATGTTCAGCGACCGCCGACTTATTCGGATACATCAGTCGAGTGTGCCTCTGGTGTTCACGGAATCGATCCTCGACGGTACGCATCGTCTGACCAATATACGACTTGCCACATTGACACGGAATCTGGTACACGCCGGCCTTCCTCAAATCGAGGTCATCTTTGGCGCTCCCCACCAGTGCACGAGTTTTATTCGGAGGACAAAACACAGTTCCGACCCGGTGTTTCTTCAGAATGCGGGCGATTTTCCCCGAGAGTGCGCCTGTGTATGGAATAAATGCAGTGCCTACCTCCTCCCTCGTGACTTCATCCATCTCAACAGGTTGTGCTGCAGTGGTTGGGCGGAGAGCACGTTGGATCTGCCACTCTGAGTACCCATTTTTTCGAAACACAGTTCTCAGATGTTCCAATTCCTGGGGTAGACTTTCTGTGTCAGAGATATTGCGCGCCCTATGTACTAGAGTTTTAAGTACCCCATTCCTCTGTGAAGGGTGGTGGCAGCTGATCAGTGTGTGTTGTCTTTCGATACACCCCATGACCTAGGGTGCCGTCAGCCCTTCTCCTGACCAAGACGTCAAGGAAAGGTAATTTACCCTCCGTTTCAGTCTCCATAGTGAATTTGATGTTGGGGTGTATGGAGTTTAGATGTGTAAGGAAGTCAAGGAGTTTATCCATACCATGTGGCCAGATGACGAACGTGTCGTCCACGTAACGCAAAAAGCAAGTAGGTTTCCATTCGGATGACGACAGGGCTTCCTCCTCGAAGTTCTCCATGTACAAATTCGCTACCACCGGTGAGAGTGGGCTACCCATGGCGACTCCCTCCGTTTGTTCGTAGTATTCTCCATTAAAAAGAAAATACGTGGAAGTCAAGACATGCCTAAAAAGTTCAGTGGTATTCTCGTCAAACCTCTGACCAATCAACTCTAGCGACTCTCGCAGGGGTACCCTCGTAAACAAGGAAGCGACGTCAAAACTCACCATGATATCTGACTCATACAACCTGAAGCTATCAAGGCGTTTAACAAAATCCACAGAATTGCGGATGTGATGAGGGCATTTACCCACATAAGGACTTAACATTCCCGTCAGGTATTTGGCCAACAAATATGTAGGTGCCCTGATGTTGCTGACAATGGGGCGTAATGGTACCCCCTCTTTGTGAACCTTCGGGAGTCCATATAGTCTAGGTGGTACCGGACCTTGGGGTAACAATTTCTTAGCGTCACCCTTCGGTAAATCTGCGTCCTTGAGAAGAACCCTCGTCTTGTTCTCCACTTTCTTTGTAGGGTCAACGCTGATCTTCTGGTAGGAATCGTCATTTAGCAGGCTCTGCATCTTATCAGTGTAGTCCTTATGGGAGACAACAACTGTAGCATTGCCTTTGTCAGCCGGCAAGACAACAATTTCAGAGCGTTCCCTCAGATCACGAATGGCCGCCCTCTCTTAACTGCTGATATTTGACTTCATCGGCTTGGATTTCGTCAACGCACGACAAGTTTCACGACGAATTTCCTCGGCTGATTCTGGCGGAAGTCGAGCTGCAACCTGTTCAACAGCACTAACAATTTCTGCGACCGGAGTGAACTTGGGGGTGGGAGCGAAGTTAAGACCTTTCTGCAAAACCGAGACCGCATCATCACTCAACACCATGCCACTCAAATTGATGACAGTCTTGCACGGAACCTGCAGAGATGGTTTGTCAAGGAGACGTGGGAACTTAGCTGTTTGACGTCCCGTAGCCTTCTTATGGGCGGAATCAGCTGACACCCAGGTGACACCATCAATCCAATCCCAGGAAAAGGAAGTAAACTTAGTACCCAGTTGCAAATGTAATTTGAGTAATTCCTGTGAGATAAACTCAAGGCTCCGGCGGGTGAATTGCACTCTCTCACGTACCAATGCAAGGCTGGCTCGTTTCTTGATTCTCCTAGCTGCTGAAGAATCGATGTGATGCATAACCTTAGCAAAATTTGGAACAACATTTTAGGAACGACGTCTCTTTAGAAAAGCAAGAGTACTTAGCAAACGACATCTACGGTGGCGCAACTTTTCAAATTTCTTCATGCTGCGATACATCTCCTCCCCGTAAAGGTGTATGATGTGATTCTTGAGTTTCTCCCTGCGTATTTGATAATCAAAATATCCACGGGTGTACTGCCGGTCTATAGTGTCCAACGGGCACAATATTTCGGCGATCAAACATGTCGCCATCATCAGGTGAACTGACGGACTGAGCTCCTGTGAACGTGCCGGCACGGAGATCCGTACGCTATGGCTGCTCAGGGGGAACTGGGTTCGGTCGCGGCGGCGGCCGATTTAAATACCCTCCGCCCGCGGCGCGCTCCCTCCGCCGTCCGCGCCCCGCGCCACGGTAGCGCGGTGGAACAGATTGCGACGGCGTCTGAGATGACGTCGATGTGATGGCTCTGTCCGCCGTGGTCGTCACAACTATGCGTTTGCTCGATTTTCTCTTGATTAACCCAATCGCTGGTTCCCAAGCCTTGCTAAGATTATAGCCACAGTCACGGTTTATGAGGTCGTCATTGGTGCGAATTTCGATGGCCTCTCTAACAACGCTGTCCCAGTATCTCGACGTCTGTACCAGAATCCTCGTGCGGTCATACTCCATAGCGTGATTTTCCGACAAACAATGTTCAGCGACCGCCGACTTGCTCGGATACAACAGTCGAGTGTGCCTCTGGTGTTCACGGCATCGATACTCGACGGTACGCATCGTCTGACCAATATACGACTTGCCACATTGACACGGAATCTGGTACACGCCGGCCTTCCTCAAACCGAGGTCATCTTTGGCATGGTGTTGAGTGATGATGCGGTCTCGGTTTTGCAGAAAGGTCTTAACTTCGCTCCCACCCCCAAGTTCACTCCGGTCGCAGAAATTGTTAGTGCTGTTGAACAGGTTGCAGCTCGACTTCCGCCAGAATCAGCCGAGGAAATTCGTCGTGAAACTTGTCGTGCGTTGACGAAATCCAAGCCGATGAAGTCAAATATCAGCAGTTAAGAGAGGGCGGCCATTCGTGATCTGAGGAAACGCTCTGAAATTGTTGTCTTGCCGGCTGACAAAGGCAATGCTACAGTTGTTGTCTCCCATAAGGACTACACTGATAAGATGCAGAGCCTGCTAAATGACGATTCCTACCAGAAGATCCGCGTTGACCCTACAAAGAAAGTGGAGAACAAGACGAGGGTTCTTCTCAAGGACGCAGATTTACCGGAGGGTGACGCTAAGAAATTGTTACCCCAATGTCCGGTACCGCCTAGACTATATGGACTCCCGAAGGTTCACAAAGAGGGGGTACCATTACGCCCCATTGTCAGCAACATCAGGGCACCTACATATTTGTTGGCCAAATACCTGACGGGAATATTAAGTCCTTATGTGGGCAAATGCCCTCATCACATCCGTAATTCCGTGGATTTTGTTAAACGCCTTGATAGCTTCAGGTTGGATGAGTCAGATATCATGGTGAGTTTTGACGTCGTTTCCTTGTTTACGAGGGTACCCCTGCGAGAGTCGCTAGAGTTGATTGGTCAGAGGTTTGACGAGAATACCACTGAACTTTTTAGGCATGTCTTGACTTCCACGCATTTTCTTTTTAATGGAGAATACTACGAACAAACGGAGGGAGTCGCCATGGGTAGCCCACTCTCACCGGTGGTAGCGAATTTGTACATGGAGAACTTCGAGGAGGAAGCCCTGTCGTCATCCGAATGGAAACCTACTTGCTTTTTGCGTTACGTGGACGACACGTTCGTCATCTGGCCACATGGTATGGATAAACTCCTTGACTTCCTTACACATCTAAACTCCATACACCCCAACATCAAATTCACTATGGAGACTGAAACGGAGGGTAAATTACCTTTCCTTGACGTCTTGGTCAGGAGAAGGGCTGACGGCACCCTAGGTCATGGGGTGTATCGAAAGACAACACACACTGATCTGTATCTGCACGCAGACAGCTGCCACCACCCTTCACAGAGGAATGGGGTACTTAAAACTCTAGTACATAGGGCGCGCACTATCTCTGACACAGAAAGTCTACCCTAGGAATTGGAACATCTGAGAACTGTGTTTCGAAAAAATGGGTACTCAGAGTGGCAGATCCAACGTGCTCTTCGCCCAACCACTGCAGCACAACCTGTTGAGATGGATGAAGTCACGAGGGAGGAGGTAGGCACTGCATTTATTCCATACACAGGCGCACTCTCGGGGAAAATCGCCCGCATTCTGAAGAAACACCGGGTCGGAACTGTGTTTTGTCCTCCGAATAAAACTCGTGCACTGGTGGGGAGCGCCAAAGATGACCTCGATTTGAGGAAGGCCGGCGTGTACCAGATTCCGTGTTAATGTGGCAAGTCGTATATTGGTCAGACGATGCGTACCGTCGAGGATCGATTCCGTGAACACCAGAGATACACTCGACTGATGTATCCGAGCAAGTCGGCGGTCGCTGAACATTGTTTGTCGAAAAATCACGCTATGGAGTATGACCGCACGATGATTCTGGTACAGACGTCGAGATACTGGGACAGCGTTGTTAGAGAGGCCATCGAAATTCGCACCAATGACGACCTCATAAACCGTGACTGTGGCTATAATCTTAGCAAGGCTTGGGAACCAGCGATTGGGTTAATCAAGAGAAAATCGAGCAAACGCATAGTTGTGACGACCACGGCGGACAGAGCCATCACATCGACGTCATCTCAGACGCCGTCGCAATCTGTTCCACCGCGCTACCGTGGCGCGGGGCGCGGACGGCGGAGGGAGCGCGCCGCGGGCGGAGGGTATTTAAATCGGCCGCCGCCGCGACCGAACCCAGTTCCCCCTGAGCAGCCATAGCGTACGGATCTCCGTGCCGGCACGTTCACAGGAGCTCAGTCCGTCAGTTCACCTGATGATGGCGACATGTTTGATCGCCGAAATATTGTGCCCGTTGGACACTATAGACCGGCAGTACACCCGTGGATATTTTGATTATCAAATACGCCGGGAGAAACTCAAGAATCACAACACTCTGTTTGTTACACCAGTTATTAACATTCCACAATTTTACATTTGCAGTAACTAGAATCATGCTTACATTAACCTTGTCATCTTGCAATGTTAATCACTTAAGTATGTTAACTACACGAATGTATTCCAGAAATTTGATTACTCTACGTTAATTAATTTTTGGTATTGTGATTTTTTTCCGTCACTGTAAATATAGTATGAAGAAAGATGATTCATATGTGATATGACGGCCGGCCGCTGTGGTCGAGCGGTTCTAGGCGCTTCAGTCCGGAACCACGCGGCTGCTACGGTCGCAGGTTCGAATCCTGCCTCGGGCATGGATGTGTGTGATGTCCTTAGGTTAGTTAGCTTTAAGTAGTTCTACGTCTGGGGGACTGATGACCTCAGGTGTTAAGTTCCATTGTGCTTAGAGCCATTTGAACCATTTTTTTGTGATATGACAGAATAACTGTTGTTACAGCTTGTACTTACAAAAAATGGGTATCGTCAGAGTATAAGCGATAGTTATAAGCACGTAATACAGAAGAAATATCTTTGATACGTTAACGAAAAAACAACAGTCCAAAAGTGAGCTCTGTGTCTTCCCAGAAGCACATGTCTCCACATGGTTTCTCCGATCGCCGATATGGAAACGAAAACGGATTCGTCTCACTGCCACAAAGGGCGCCACATACGCCTAAAGATAGAGAAAGATGCCTGGACGGCGGTAAAATAAAGAAATCCCTCGTCTGAACGCAGTACAACTTGCCAGGAGTAGCAGGAATATTAGGAGATTATTAAGATCCTACTCTCCAGCGTCCGCAGCTCGTGGTCGTGCGGTAGCGTTCTCGCTTCCCACGCCCGGGTTCCCGGGTTCGATTTCCAGCGGTGGTCAGGGAATTTCTCTGCCTCGTGACGACTGGGTGTTGTGTGCTGTCTTTAGGTTAGTTAGGTTTAAGTAGTTCTACGTTCTAGGGGACTGATGACCATAGACGTTAAATCCCATAGTGCTCAGAGCCATTTTTTGAACTCTGCAGCAGAGGCTTCAGCGGGCAAATAACAAGAAAAATGCCCTGGGTTAACATAATCAACTATATGAAAAACTTGATAAAGGCCTCTACATCAGAAGTGATACTACAATGTGTTTGCTAGTGAAAATAATTGTAATCCAGAATGAAACTTTCACCTCACAGAAGATTGTGCGCTGTATTGACGCAGATCAGAACTGTATGCGAGACTAAGAATCCAACTCAGAATCTCAAATTTGGCGCCTGGTGGAAAGGTGGAGGGGGAGGTAATAATTTTCATGCCGACTGAGATATCCAGGCACGACTCGTGACCCACCCTCACAGCTTTACTTCCTGCATCTAAATTTGCATCTAAATGGCTAGTCTGCAAATCACATTTAAGGGCTTGACAGGGTCTCAAGAGCCTACTTTTATTCAGCAGCGGAGTTTGCTCCGTTTATAATTTTCTGGCAGTGGAAACCAGTGTGCCGTCCCAGGATTCCAATCCCTTAGCGGCAAGTGTAAGAAAGAGGTACTGGCAGAAATCAAGCTGTAGGATAGGACGTGAACATATCCTGTATAGTTGTGTTGTACTCACCAAATAAGTTCGGTGGAACCCAATATAAAAGGTAGCGGGATGCAACCCTCCTTCAGCTGAAAGCAATTTCTGTATCAAACAGCTGTGCTTGCACGCAGAAAAACCGATCCATATGGATCGTATTTCTAAAGGTGTTTGAGAGTTGAGCGTTGTCCCGTCTTGACTACTATCTTCCTGTCCTGGAGAATGCTGATCGAGTTGATACAGTAATCAGGAAGGACATGAAATTCGTGCAGTAGAAGTTGTAGATAGTGTCGGAAGTTCCATGCGCCTTTTTGCGGATGCTGCTGTAGTATACAGAGAAGTTGCAGCATTAGAAAACTGCAGCGAAATGCAGGAAGATCTGCAGCGGATAGGCACTTGCTGCATGGAGTGGAAACTGACCCTTAACATAGACAAATGTAATGTATTGCGAATACATAGAAAGAAGGATCCTTTATTGTATGATTATATGATAGCGGAACAAACACTGGTAGCAGTTACTTCTGTAAAATATCTGGGAGTATGTGTACGGAACGATCTGAAGTGGAATGATCATATAAAATTAATTGTTGGTAAGGCGAGTGACAAGTTGAGATTCATTGGGAGAGTCCTTAGAAAATGTGGTCCATCAACAAAGGAGGTGGCTTACAAAACACTCGTTCGACCTATACTTGAGTATTCCTCATCATTGTGGGATCCGTACCAGGTCAGGTTGACGGAGGAGATAGAGAAGACCCAAAGAAGAGCGGCGCGTTTCGTCACAGGGTTATTTGGTAAGCGTGATACCGTTACGGAGATGTTTAGCAAACTCAAGTGGCAGACTCTGCAGGAGAGGCGCTCTGCATCGCGGTGTAGCTTGCTGGCCAAGTTTCGAGAGGGTGCGTTTCTGGATGAGGTATTGAATATATTGCTTCCCCTTACTTATACCTCCCGAAGAGATCACGAATGTAAAATTAGAGAAATTCGAGCACGCACGAGGCCTGCCGGCAGTCGTTCTTCCCGCGAACCATATGTGACTGGAACAGGAAAGGTAGGTAATGACAGTGTACTCCGACACACACCGTTGGTTGGCTTGTGTAGTATAAATGTAGACGTAGATGTAGATGTGATTCCGCCGAAAACCAATGTTGAAAGGTGAACTGATCCAGAATTATCACGCACTGGTCGAGTATTAAAGGTCGTATCCTTCAGAGTAGCAGGCGTTCGTCCATTCTGGATATCGTAGGCAAGGGACAGATTATAATATGAAGGCTCTACCACCGGATGACATGTCTTCTGATAAACCTTCCAGGATGTAAGGTCGTGGTCCATGAAACTCTTCAGCTCCTAACGTTAGGAGTTGAAGAGTTTCATGGACCACCACCTTACATCCCGGAAGGTTTACCAGAAGATAAGGGACAGATTAGTGTATAATTGGAGGGCTACCTTAGATCTTTTCCAGGTTTCAGAATAGGTACCACCTAAACAATCTCTTGACTTGTGGGAAGTACCTCAACGATATGAAGCTGTTGTAGATGCGTGTTAGCAAAACCAGTGGCTTTCAGGGATGTCCTTTAGTAGGTCATTTGTGATGCCTTCTGGTCCTGGAGCAGAGTGAACGCCAAGGTTGCGAATTATTCGTCGGATTTCCACCGGGGTCGTGAGTAGAGGTACCACTTGCAGGACAGTCTCGCTGATTATCTGCGCTCTCTGCCTAAACCCATCTGCGTAACCATCACACTCTAGGGTGCCCACATCTTCTGAGCTGCGTCAGTCGAAGTTCTGCTTTGACGAGTGGGTCATACGTCGGTCCTGTGGGACCCTCAAGTGCTCTAAAATGGTTCAAATGGCTCTGAGCACTATGGGACTAAACAGCTGAGGTCATCAGTCCCCTAGAACTTAGAACTACTTAAACCTAACTAACCTAAGGACATCACACACATCTATGCCCGAGGCAGGATTCGAACCTGCGACCGTAGCGGTCGCGCGGTTCCAAGCTGAAGCGCCTAGAACCTCTCGGGCACTCCGGCCGGCCTCAAGTGCTCGGTCCAGTGATCGTGGATTCCGTAGGGTGTGGACAAGCCTCCATTCTTTCCGGGAATGGAGCAAGAAGATGGACATATTGTCTTCCCACACCTTCGTGCGATATTATAATGCACGGTGGTGAAGTTCACATTATACGCGTTTCATCTCCGTCCAATCTTCTGTGCTGCGATAGCGCTGCCAGCGACACCTGGCTTTATTCTTGAGATATTTCAAATATTGGGTGATTAGAGACAGATTCTCATGATAAGTTATGACGTAGGTGGTGGTGAGTAGTTCCTTCTCCAGATTGTCGCACAGATGACAAAATGTTAGATATCTAAATAGACGACAGAGGGATAGAGAAACATTTAAAATCACTCAAAAGATGAAAGGCCGCTCGACCTGATGGGATACAAGTTCGATTTTACACAGAGTACGCGAAGGAACTTTCCTCCCTTCTTGCAGCTGTGTACCGTAGGTCTCTAGAAGAGCGTACCGTTCCAAAGGACTGGAAAAGGGCACAGGTCATCCCCGTTTTCAAGAAGGGACGTCGAACAGTTATGCAGAACTATAGATCTATATCTCTAACGTCTATCAGTTGTAGAATTTTGGAACACGAGTAATGTTGGAGTATAATGACTTTTCTGGAGACTAGAAATCTACTCTGTAGGAATCAGTGTGGGTTTCGAAAAAAACGATCGAGTGAAACCCAGCTAGCGTTATTCGTCCACCAGACTCAGAGGGCCATAAACACGGGTCCCTAGGTAGATGCCGTGTTTCTTGACTTCCACAAGGCGTTCGATACAGTTCCCTACAGTCGTTTAATGAACAAAGTACGAGCATATGAATTATGAGACCAATTGTGTGATTGGATTGAAGAGTTCCTAGATAACAGAACGCAGCATGTCATTCTCAATGGAGAGAAGTCTTCCGAAGTAAGAGTGATTTCAGGTGTGCCGCAGGGGAGTGTCGTAGGACCGTTTCTATTCACAATATACATAAATGACCTTGTGGATAACATCCGAAGTTCACTGAGGTTTTATGCGGATGATGTTGTAGTATATCGAGAGGTTACGGGGATGATAGATAAACTCCAGTGGAAGACTCTGCAGGAAAGGCGCTCAATAGCTTGGTACGGGATTTTGTTGAAGTTTCGAGAACATACCTTCACCGAGGAGTCAAGCAGTATATTGCTTCCACCTACGTATATCTCGTGAAGAGACCATGAGGATATAATGAGAGAGATTAGAGCCTACACAGAGGCATACCGACAATCCTTCTTTCCAGAAACAATACGAGACTGGAATAGAAGGGAGAACCGACAGAGGTGCTCAAAGTACCCTCCGCCACAAACCGTCAGCTGGCTTATGGAGTATGGAGTTAAATGTAGATGTAGATGTAGAGTGATATCTGTTTGTATGCATGTCGAATTTGCCCAGTTAGTTTACCAATGACTGCGAAAGAAACGTCTGCAGTGCGTCTCACATTGTATTGCAGCCACTGCTGAACCTGGTTCCCATTCGTGGATGATGAATTTGGCATCGTGTGCAAGGCCTCTATGATCATGCACAAGGTGGGTTTTTGGTTAGATGTGAGTCACTGATCGTCTGCAATTGCAATTCCAGCCTCAGATTCTTTAGTATTGCGACATCCAAAACATATCATGTTGGTTCGACAGAATGTACTTTAGATCCTCAGGTGCTAATGTTTTAGCATCAGTTATTTCCGCCGTGGGTTGTTGAGTCAAGAGAGTCTTGCGAATTGCTCTGCATTGAGGTCACCACACACGAAGATTTCCCAAAACGGCCAAATATCACCAGGAAATCCTCTTGCATTCCGAGATGATCGGTGGTGCTTCGCTAAATTTCTTCCACCTAGTCGTAAGTATGGAAAAGATGTTACGTTGCTGACACTTTAAGACGAAGTCAGAAATGGTTGAGAAAGTCTACAAAAGTTCTATGTAAAGGAACGAGGACTGTTCTTGTGGAGCTGCCGTTGGTGGTCCTCGTCCTCGTTGCCATACCGAGTGTCTCCTGTTGGAAGCCGACGGAGCCAGTTTGGTGGAAAGTTCTAGGAAGTATAAATTGTAAGGTACTATGAGGACAAACTGCTGAGATCATTAGTTTCTAGTCTTACATATTGCTTAATCTAACTTACGCTAGCCGGCCGCGGTGGTCTCGCGGTTCTAGGCGCGCAGTCCGGAACCGTGTGACTGCTACGGTCGCAGGTTCGAATCCTGCCTCGGGCATGGATGTGTGTGATGTCCTTAGGTTAGTTAGGTTTAAGTAGTTCTAAGTTCTAGGGGACTAATGACCACAGCAGTTGAGTCCCATAGTGCTCAGAGCCATTTGAACCATTTTTTTAACTTACGCTAAGGACAACACACACACCCATGCCCGAGGGAGGACTCGAACCTCCGACGAGGGGAGCCGCGAGAACTGTGACAAGACGCCCTAGAGCGCGCGGCTACGCCCCGCGCTATGGAAGTCCTTTATACAGTTTAGAGCCGATGGTTGAGTTGGTTTTCCCACTTACTGTTCACGTATCTATGCGGCTTGGCCTTGGGCCGTGTAGCTACGCAGAGCTTGTAGAAACGTGCTGCAACCTCTCGAAGTGGCTGGATGTTCTTCGACGCAATTTTCACATGTCTGTTTTGAGTTTGAGATTTCGTACAATTCTGTGGCTGGTGGGCACCTCCATATTTGATGCACCTTGCAAGAAGTCAACAGTAATCTGTAGCATGGGTACAGCGCTGGCAGTATTTACATTGTAGAGGACTCTCCTTAGGTTTTGAAATTTCCACCTTCACTTTTGTGTCTATGATATAAAGGATGTGTGAATCGAGTCACTCGTTGAGCCAGCAGGAAGTGACACACAGTAAACTGGTTGCTCTATTAATCTATTCGGTTTGGCATCTCCGACTTCTATTGGTGCACCACAGTTTTCGTAAAACAAATGGCGTGTAACCCAGTCGATCGACGCGCAGGTCACCGAAGTGGCGTCAACTCGAAAGATCTGCACCCGGCGACCGATCTACCCGACGAGAGGCTCTAGCCACATGACATTTACATTTACCCAGTCGAAACTTGTTTCCGCGTAATTTCGGCCGGGAGATATTATATGACGACCTGGAACGTCTTCTCACTCGGAGGTTGGTATGTATAGAATGGAATGTTTTCGTTATGGAAGTGCTGTCCGTTGGTCCATCATCGTTTCTAAGCGGTACTTCATCAATTTCTCTATACAAATGGCCTTGATTGGTTAAGCCAGATGAGTCTTCAGTTCAGAGTTTAGTGAAAGAGTCTCGTCGGTGAAAGTTAAGCTGGTTGACTCGTCACTTTCCTTTGTTCACCCTCCACAAGCAAGGGGCAGAATTGGTTGGGGGTTGACAGTGGAATTTGCTGGTTAGTGGCATCAGCGATGTATTGTGAGATTCTTCCTCTTTCTTCCGGTTCGTTTGTTCTGGACAAGTTGAAGTCCTTTGTCTCCGTCGTTGTCCGACGATCGGGGAAGTTCGCAATTTGATTCGGTGTCTGGTACTGGTGAGTGTTCAGAATCAGAAGAGTCATCGTTGGGGTGTCTTGGCGTCATTTCGCCGTGTCTGGCTGCTATATAACGCGCCAATGTGTTTCATCTTCGTAGATCGTCGTTTGTTATTCGCTGTTATCGGTGGTCTTCAGACGGTGGAATGTTGATAGGTCGTGCGGTGTGTGTTGCTAGAGTGACTGATCTCGTGGAGTTGTGGCATATTCCAGACCTCGATCATTGAAGTAGAGAACGTGGGCTTACCGGCCGTAGCCGGGATCGAGGCCCTCCGTTTTCGTTCGTTCGTGACATTCCAGAAGATGCAAACGCCGCCAGACGGCGAAAAGCCGTCCCCCGTGCGGCCGACGCGGGTTCGCTCCTATCCGCTTGCTTGTGCATCACGTACTCGACTCTGCTAACCTGGCATGTGGCACCTTCTCAGTATACAGTTGCGCACAATATCTGAAAGAGTGTTTCAATCCTACTTTTTATTCTGCTATCAGCTATGAATTTTCCGTTAGTTTATGAAATCTGATGTCTGATGGTTCAAATGGCTCTAAGCACTATGGGACTTAACATCTGAGGTCATCAGTCCCCTAGACTTAGAACTACTTAAACCTAACTAATCTAAGGACAACACACACATCCATGCCCGAGGCAGGATTCGAATCTGCTACCGTAGCAGCAGCACGGTTGCAGACTGAAGTGCCTAGAACCACTCGGCCACAGCAGCTGGCGAATGTGTGATAATTTACACAGCTCATAGTGCATGCATGTGTTGATATAACTGAGATAAACTGCCTGATGACATGGTGGTTCAACGACTGTAATTCATCCCTGGTGGACTGGGGACTGTGTTATTCAGTTTCTGTGTCCCATAGGCTGAGTGGTAAAGTCATGGGCATGAAGTGTGAGAAAGACGTGATTTCATTATGTGCAGGAATGTTTCGTTGGCTACCGTTTAATCTTTGAACTCATGTTTATTTCTTTGGTTTGAGTTGGTTTCAGTGTTATAATAATTTGGTTCTAGAGTTGCCCGTGCTCTCGCACTTACGCGTGTGTTTGTGTAATAAATATTGTTATTGAAGTATCTGTACTAAACCCGTAACATTTTTTTTCACCACCAACGCCTCGAGTTCTACTTCATCATATACTAAATACGAAACAACTGGGTCAACCGCTCCACCCATCTTCCGCGTACGGAATCGTAATTATATACAATACAGGAACTGTTGACACGCTTGCAGACCCACTCGTCAACCTTCTCACAGTTCAACTAACATCATTCTGGCAAGAAAACTCTGCTCTGTTGCCTGCACAACAAGAAAACCGAAGTATAGTTACGTCGTCGCTGCACTCAACTCAAGAAAATACAGGATATTGGCCTCAGCACCAAGCACTGGTCAGTACCCTACCATCAAAAATGTTTCCATCAGTTGCTTGTCTCAGTCTGAACCCAAAAGATTAGGAAAGTTACTTCGCAGAGAAGAGTTAGGTGATCGCAATCCTTCACAATTTCTGTGCGTTTTACGGACCCTGTCAAGCAATGGACTTAATTATGATATAGTACGAATCATCTTGATATCATTCCTTCCACCTGAAGCACAGAAAATACCGTATGTGCCGGCGAGCTCTACGCCTCAGCACAAACAGAGCACCGTATTATCAAAATGTTTGAGTCCGAATGTGTTGCAGCCGAATGCACACAATCACACAATACCCGCACCTCATTACAAGCACAAACTGCTGAATTTACTGCACAAGCCGTCGCTCATCAAACACAACATTCCAGTCACCAGAAACAGCACCACCGTTCTTCGAGAGACGCTGCCGTTCGCCTACAGCCGCAAAGGTATACTGGTACCACAGACGATTTGGCTCTGAAGCTCTAAAACATTGTTCCTTGTGTGAGATGGGAAAAGTCTTCCGAAGTCAGTAATGATTGCTACTGGCTTCTCAGTGGTAGCCTTCTACTGTTTGTCACGTAACATCGTATAAAACTCAAGTTTTTGGTGGACACAGTTGCTGGCGTATCGGTGCACCCTCCTTTTTTGTCGACTACCTAACGGTAGCATTGATGAACGTCGCCTCTTTGGTGCCAGTGGTCCGCAGTTAAGACATATGTGACACTCTCACTGCAGTTACGCCTTCATCAAGAGTTCGTGTGGAAATATATTGTAGTTGTATACCCCGTCCTCGGAGCACATTTTTATCATTTATGGCCTGCTACCATACGTTCGTTACCCCCACCTTCTTGACACAACTACTAAATTAGCTAGCAATGTATACTTATTGTTCGTAGTTAATACTTCCTTAAGTATGATCACTGGTGATTCTACGAATTTAGTGCTACATATACAGTAACCCGACATTACTGAGCAGCTATCCACACTAGCACGTCAGCAGCATTCAATTATAAATTATATTCCAAGGGTGCTAAGGCCGCTGAATTATGATCGACCTCGTCGAGAGATCCCCGAGAAACTGAAGATAGTGAGGAAAGGATTATCTTTTCTACTCGCAGAAGGCATATGTCGTCCATCAAATGCAGCTGGGCACCGCCTCTCTACATAGGTCCAAAGCAGGCCAATGAATGACGCTCGTGCGCTGATTACTGGCAACTTAGCGTCACAATAACTCCTCATCGGCGTCCTGTTCGACATGTTGAAGGTTTCTCGTTGAGTATCTGTGGTGAAAACATCTTCTCAACAGTAGACTTAGCACAAGCATTCTAACAATTACCCGTTGCTCCGGAATACATACCTAAGACTCCACTCTGTACCCCATTGAGCCTATTCGAGTTTACTAGGACGGCTTCCGGATTATGCAAGGATGCTCAAACCTTCCAGTATTTTATGGAGGAAATCACACGTGATCTCGAGTTTTGCTATGTCTACTGAAGTTTTGATAGTGTTCACATCTGAAATGGAACATCTGGAACATTTATGGCAAACCTTCACTCAACTCCATGCACATGGTTTACTCATCAATCCACTGAAGTTCGTGTCTGGAACACTAAGGTTCAAATCCTGGGTCATACCATTAAAGTCCAAGAAATTCAACCATTGCAGGAGAGGTTGGAAACCATGAACAACTTCCCACGGTCTGCGATATTTCATGAGTTCTGAAGATTTTCCAGCATCGCTAACTTTTATCGCCATTTTGTGTGTAACCACTTCTTATGAAGTTCGCAAAATCCAAGTGGCAAATTACAGTGGAGTAACGAAGCAGGAACTGCCTTTAACAATGTAAAGACCACTATCACTGAGGGTGCACCTTTAGCACAGTCAGTTCCACAAGCACCTCTCACTTTGATTGTTGATGTGTCTGCAACTGCAACAGCTGCTGGACTTCAACAAGAAATAGATAAACATTAGCAGCACTTAGAATTCTTCAGTCAAGAACTGTCTCCTTCGCAATAGTTCTGGAAAACATACGACTGTGTATTATATTCAGCTTATGTTTCCATACACGGTATTCCGACATATGCTTGAAGGGCAACAGTTTACCACCGTGACTAATGACAAGTCACTAATGTATTCTTTTCGTGTGACACCAGAAAAATAATCGCCAAGTCAGCTGCAACACGTGGACTACATAGTGCAATTTATGACACGTCTTGTCGATATTGATGGGAAACTCCGCACATCAGGCGCCGCCGTGTCTTGCACAGACACCATTACAGGCAAAGTGGACTACGAAGCACTCACCTTGGCACAACAACACGGCACTGAGCTGCCAGACATACATGTGTTTTCATTTGGTGTACAGCTTCATTGCATCCAGATAAATCATTCAAATGTAACATTCTATTACGATGTTTCGACATCAAATGCACGACCGTTTGTGACAATCTCAGCACTGTGTGATTTGTCCCGCTCTGGGATCTGTGGTACGACAAGGCTGGTTGGTTGGTTGGTTGGTTTGGGGGATAAAGGGACTAAACTACAGGGTCATCAGTCCCTTTTTCCTGACGCAATCAAGGCTCAAGGTAGGAAAACACTCAAGTACGTTTAAGAAAGTAAAAAGGGGAAAAGGAATGCGGACCACACCTAAAAAGAAAATGAATGGAACGAACACAGACCGCTACGGTGGCAGGTTCGAATCCTGCCTCGGGCATGTATGTGTATGATGTCATTAGGTTAGTTAGGTTTAAGTAGTTCTAAGTTCTAGGGGACTGATGACCTCAGAAGTTCAGTTACATAGTGCTCAGAGCCATTTTAACTATTTGAACGAACACAAAATGTGGAAACATACACCACAAGGAAAAGTGGAAGAAGGTATTAAAACCATAGAGCAGACGGTCTGGGCTGGCTGATCACAATAATAAAAGAGAATGAGCCAGCCACTCTGCAACAAATTAAAGTGTCCACTCCAGAAAGGCTAGGCGAGATAAACACATGTAGGGAAAAGACGACAACCAAGACAAACAAATGCAAAGGAAGTGCGGCAGATTTAAAATGGAGGGAAGGTAGCGGCCTCTGAGAGAAGGCTAAATGCCCACCCTTAGATGGTACGATAATAAACATCTCACGAATAAAATGTAAAACGAAATCTACTGTTGGGGCACTGTCGCCCAACACTGAAATTACGGTGCTGGGAAGGATAAAAATCCGCCGCAGAGCCGCTAAGAGTGGGCAGTGCAGTAAGATGTGGACGACAGTCATACGTGAGCCACAGTGACACTGAAGTGGGTCCTCGCGACGGAGAAGGTAGCCATGTGTTAGCCCGTATGGCCAATGCGGAGCAAACAGATAACCACAGAGTCCCTGCGACAGGCCCACATCGAGGATTTCCACACATTCGTAGTCTTCTTAATGGCACGCAATTTGTTATGCATACTGATATTATGCTATTCCATCTCCAAAAGCTAAAAAAAAAAATAGCGGCGTAATAAGGATCGCAGGTCAGTTACAGGGATGCCGATCTCCAGAAACGGTTTCCGTGTAGCCTGTTTGGCCAGCCTGCAGAAAGTTCATTTCCTGGAATTCGAACGTGGCCTGGGGTCCACACGAACACCATGGAACGACTGGACCGTTCCAGGGCACAGATGGACTCCTGGATGGTCGCTACCAAAGGATGCACTGATTCGAGTAAACTCAACGCTGAGGGCGCCGCCGAACCATAAACCACACTCCCATAGTCAAGGCGGGATCAAACAAAGGCTTTGTAGAGCTGCAGCAGCGTAGACCCATCTGCACCTCAGTTGGTGTTGGTCAGGCAGCGGAGGGCATTGAGGTGCTGCCAGCACTTCTGCTTCAGCTGATGAAGATTAGGAAGCCATGTCAATCGGGCGTCGGAAACCAGTACTAAGAATCGATGTGTCACCACTCCAGTGAATGGATCGTCGTTGAGGTAAGGTTCTGGTTCCGGACCGGTAAGACGCCGACAGAAGTGCAGGATACACGACTTCGCGGCTGAAAACTGGAAGCCGTGGGCTAGAGTCCATGACTGGCCTTGTGGATGGCAGTCTACAGGCGCCGCTCAGCAACACCAGTACTGGAGGAGCAGTACGAAATACAGAAGTCGTCTGCATACAGAGAAGGTGAGACGGACGGCCCGACAGATGCCGCTAGACCTTTAATGGCCACTAGAAATAGAGACACAGTCAATACAGAGCCCTGCGGCACCCTGTTTTTCTGGATATGGGGAAGGAGGGGGGGGGGCGGTGGTAACTATGAGACGCACTAACATGGTCACAGAAAGTACGGAACGATAGGAAATTTTGGATAAAAATCGGAAGTGGGCCCCAAGTCCCACTCATATAATGTGCAAGGAATGATGTCACTAGCTCGTGTCGTAAGCTTTTCGTAAATCAAGAGAGACGACAACCAGGCGTTGGCGTCTCGAAAAGACTGTTCGGATGGCAGACTCGAGGGAAACTAGATTATCAGTGGTAGAGCGACCCTGGCGGAAACTGCCTTCGCCTGGAGCCAGTAGGCCACGTGACTGTAGGACCCAACACATCCGCCGACTTACCATATGTTCTAACAGCTTACAAGGAACGTTGGTGAGGTTGATGGACCGATCGCTATCCACATCAAGCGGGTATTTGCCGGTTTTGAGCACTGGAATGATGGTGCCCTCCAATCATTGCGATGGAAAGACGCCGTCGGACCAGATGCGGTTCAATGTGCAAGGTCGCTGAGGAGCTCTCACTCTGGTAATGGAACATTATAGGGTTCACGCTGATATTCAGTGAAAGAGAGGGCTTTCCCTTCCATCCGCCATTTTAGGGTGCGAAATGCTGGGGGATAATTCTCCGACGCGGAGTCTCGAGCTTAGTGCTCAGCAAAGTGCTCGGCAATTGTGTTTGCGTCAGTAGATAACATACCATTGATGTTAATGCCAATGACACCTGTAGGGGACTAGTACCCACGAACACGTCTGATCTTCATCCAGACTTGGGAAGGTGACGTATGGCACACAATGGTCGAGACGTACCTCTCCCATCATGACTGTTTCCGTCTTTTTATAAGCTGACGAATGCCGGCATGGAGCATCGGTGGTACCATGTGGGGGAGATTCAGCGGTGACAGCGGAAGTGAAAGCATCCCAGACTGCCTTGTTTAAAGCCCATCTTGGTACACGTCCGAGGGAATGACGCCAGGGGTGTAACAGGAAGATGTGAAAGTGGTCACTACCACACAAGTCATCGTGGGTTCTCCAGTGGACAGATGGGAGGAGTCCTGGGCTGCAGAGGGATAGATCAATGGCCGAGTAAGTGCCATGAGCCACACTAATATGTGTGGGAGCCTCAGTATTTAAGAGGCAGAGGTCAAGTTGAGACAGGAAAGCTTCGACATCTCTACCTCGGCCAGCAAGCACGATGCCACCACACAAGTGGTTATGGGCATCAAAATCTCCCGAAAGTAGGAAAGGTTTAGGGAGTTGATGAATCAGTGCAGCCAATGCTTTCAGGGGCACTGCACCATAGGGGGGAAGATATATGTTACAGACAGTTATTTCCTGTGTCGTCCTTGTCCTGACAGCCATAGCTTCAAGAATGGGCACAGGTTCACTGCATACTGAGTTCAGGACACAGACACAAACTCCACCTGACACTCTATCATAGTCGCTACAGTACTTGCAATATCCCCTACAGCCGCGGAGGTCAGGGGTCCGCTTTTCTGGGAATCTGTTTTCCTGGAGGGCAATGCAGAAAGCAGGTGTAAAACTTAACAGTTGCCGTAGCTGAGCCTGGTGGTGGAAAAAACCGCAGTAATTCCACTGGAGGATGAGGTTATCGTGAGGCTGGGAAGGCATTAAGCGCGCAAGGAGGCAGATTACAAAAAAATTGGGGTAGAAAAGAGTCCCCGTCGATTCTGCTACAGACTAAATCCCGAAGCGAATATGGCTCTCTCCTTTCTGCAGCCCCACGATCCTCCCATCGTGTAGCGAGGGAGGGAAACGATTTAGGGTCATATCTGTCAGCATTGTACTCGATCTTGCCATTCTTAGAGACTGCTGGCGCCTTACAGTTACCAGCAAGAGATGACTTAGTTCACTTCATTTTGGGTCATCCACCCTGATGCCACCCATTCCTCTCAGGGACTCTCCCCAAGGGCGCCACCCAGCTGCGGCAAACGCCACCTGACATGATGTCTGTTGCCAGGAGTCCTGATGCCCGAGGAAGACAGGCATGGAATACGTGTGGAGGTTACAGCCCAGGCATCAGCAGTGCGATCCCTGTGTTGTCAGGGTCTACCACCACATGTTTACATGACGTCCCCACCACAACGGATTGGCTACTGTGCACGATATTGGCTGCAAAGAATTCCAATATTGTTCTGGGGGCAAAAGACGACAGGACACAACGGAATAAGATGACATACCCCAGAAAGTTTCCTCGCCCAAGTAGTTGAATTGCAGGTGGAGATGCAATGCCATGACAAGAGGTTTAGGAGATCGAATCTAAGGGCACTATGGATAACTTATGTACCACATAAGGCGTCCTTCACCATATGGCCAGCATTTCTACAGAATTTGGAAAGTGGCATGTCAATCCATAAAATGGGATCTTGACTTACAGGACCGAAAAATGTTAGACTCCTTCCGGCCGGTGTAGCCGAGCGGTTCTAGGTGCTTCAGTCTGGAACCGCGCGACCGCTACGGTCGCAGGTTCGAATTCTGCCTCGGGCATGGATGTGTGTGATGTCCTCAGGTCAGTTAGGTTTAAGTAGTTCTAAGTTCTAGGGGACTGATGACCTCAGAAGTTAAGCCCCATAGTGCTCAGAGCTATTTGAATCATTTTCTTAGACTCCTTTTAGTCGCCTCTTACGACAGGGAGGGATACCTCGGGCCTGTTCTTACCCCTGGACCCACAGGTGGCACGGCAAGGCTGGTTTAGCGAGCTTCTATGTGGTCGAATATACACACATAAAAAAAGTTTTGGAGCACCTCGGTTCCGAGAGCTCCGGAACCGGAGCAGGAAATTGGAAGAGAGATCAACATAATTTCCGATCTTTTTATTGCTCATGAAAACCACACATTGCACGTGGTACCACCACACAGCGAGACCTTCACAGGTGTAGGTCAAGACTGCTGAACACATCGATACCTCTAATACTCAGAAGCACACCCTCTTCCATTGATGCATGCCTGTATTCGTCGTGGCATACTATCCACAAGTTCATCAAGACACTGTTGGTCCAGATTGTCCCATTCCACAATGGCGATTCGGCGTAGATCTCTCAGTGGTTGATGGGTCACGTCATCCATAAACAGCCCTTTTCAATCTATCCCAGGCATGTTCGATATGGTTCATGTCTGGAGAACATGCAGGCCACTCTAGTCGAGCGATGTCGTTATCCTGAAGGAAGTCATTCAAAGCTGTGCACGATGGGGCCCGAATTGTCGTCCATGAAGACGAATACCTCGCCAATATGCTGCCGATATGGTTTCACTATCAGTCGGAGGATGGCATTCACTATCGTACAACAGTTATGGCGCCTTCCATAACCACCAGCGGCGTACATCGGCCTCTCATAGTGCCACCCCAAAACAGCAGGGAACCTCCACCTTGCTGCACTCGCTCGACAGTGTGTCTAAGGCGTTCAGCCTGACCGGGTTGCCTCCAAACACGTCTCCGACGATTGTCTGGTTGAAGTCATATGCGGCACTCATCGGTGAAGAGAACATGATGCCAGTCCTGAGCGGTCCATTCGGTATGTTGTTGGGCCCATCTGTACCGCGCTGCATGGTGTCGTGACTGCAAAGATGGACCACTCCATGGACGTCAGAAGTGAAGTTGCGCATCATGCAGCCTATTGCGTACAGTTTGAGTCGCAACACGACGTCCTGTGGCTGCACAAAAAGCATTATTGAGCATGGTGGCGTTGCTGTCAGGGTTCCTCCGAGCCATAATTCGTAGGTAGCGGTCATCCGCTGTACTAGTAGCGCTTGGCCGGCCTGAGCGAGGCA
This sequence comes from Schistocerca gregaria, assembly GCF_023897955.1. Taxonomy (NCBI): domain Eukaryota; kingdom Metazoa; phylum Arthropoda; class Insecta; order Orthoptera; family Acrididae; genus Schistocerca; species Schistocerca gregaria. Next base: position 214,221,373 of record NC_064931.1, read on the forward strand.
TGTCATCGACAGTTCCTGTCTCTCTGTATCTCCTCCATGCCCGAAGAACATCGCTTTGGTTCACTCGAAAACGCCTGAACTTCCCCTGTTGAAATCCCTTCCTGGCATAAAGTAACAATAATGACGCGATCGAACCGAAAAAGACGTGATTTCTTTATGTAATGCAATGTTATCGCAGACTGGTGATTATTTTTTGATCACATATTCATTTCTATGCTTTAAATTTTCTCAGTCACTAAGACCCACCTTCGGCCTTTATGCAAGCAGTCATTTGGCGTGCTATTGATTATAGATCTGTTGGATGTCCTTTTGAGAGATATCGTGACAGATTCTGCCCAATTGGTGCCTTAGATCGTCAAAACCCAGAACTGGGTGTAGAGCCCTGGCCATAATGCTCTATACGTTCTTAACAAGGGAGAGATTTGGTGACCTTTCTGACCAAGGAAGGATCTGCCAAGCATGAGGAGAAGTAGTAGAAACTCCCGCCGTGTGCGGGTGGGCATTATCTTGCTGACACATAAGCCGAGGTCATAAGCCTTGAATAAATCATCCAATTTTCCTGAAATTTTTATCATTTGTTTGTCTGTACATGTACCAATTCCCGTACCATTAGGATTAATCTCTCTCTCTCTCTCTCTCTCTGTCCCTCGCCCTCTCCCCCCCCCCCTCTTTGAGTGTATTTTGGTTTTGGTGTGTGTGTGTGTGTGTGTGTGTGTGTGTGTGTGTGTGTGTGTGTGTGTGTGTGTGTGCGTGTGTGTGTGTGTATGTTTGTGTGTGTTAGTGTGTGTGTGTGTGTGTGTGTGCGTGTTTTTGTGTGTATGTGCGTACATGTGCGTGTGTATGAAATGTTGTTAATGATATATTCATACCAAAACCGCTATAGGCTCAATCGCAGGTAATTCCTAGGACATTAATCCGCCTCTTACCAGTTTTTACCTCTGCCATGTTTGTTGATGCGGAACTGCAGAGTGGTCCGGAGTCCATGTATACTGTACGTCCCCTATAACTGGTTGTATACGTCGGTTCAAAGGTCGGATGAAGGCTACAGCGTACCACCTTCAAAGTTGTCTGTCACAACTGCTTCTTTCATAATTGATTTTTCTTCCCCATCTGTTACACAGCAGAAAATCTGAAAAGATGAAACTGTGCCGAGCAATCGATATTTGAAGGCATCAGTGTCTCTGATGAACTCATTAGGGATATAAGCGGTGAAACACTTTGGCGAGCTGCAAAGGCAACCAATCAGGGGCGAGTGCGCTGCGTGATCCGCTGGGAACTGGCGGTTTAAACGGGACAAGACGAGTTCTATTCGGTCTCTCCTGGGTTCCGGTTGACATGTTCCGTTGTGCAGAGGCGATAATTAAAGTGCGGCTGCTCTCGGAAATAGATTGCGGGCTGCAATTATCGTATCGCGGCAAAATTTGATAGGTATGCTAATGCGTTAATGTGGCACCGCTTAACTCTGGGAAAAATCACACTGGTCTCCAAAATTAAAGCAACAAACGGAAATTTTATAAGGATGTCCTTATTTTGCCAGAAAAACAGTATAAATAGATGATAGCAAAGTAGAAGCAGTGTAAAGAATACAGAACGTAATCAACTGTAACATGTTTAATAGTAGACGAAAAGATACTTCGTCTTTTCCAACGTAATGGATTTGCACACATATTCCGATAACTGGTGTGCTCACTTTCGAGTGTGACCACCTCAGGCAGCAATACAGGCCTCACAACGACGGAGCATTCTGTGAATAACGTCCCGTTGAAGCTATAACGCCCATTCTCTAGCAACATTGGGAGAGTAGTTGATGGATGCTGACGTGATGCAACCTGTCTCCCTAGCGCATCTCAGACGTGGTCTATAGGATTCAAATCGGGAGAGCGATCATGGCACGTCATGCGTGCAGTATCTTCAGTTTCCAAGAAAACGTCAGCCACTCGTGCTCTATGAGGTAGAGCAATATCATCGATCAGTACGAAGACTGGGAGCACAGCATCTCGGAACAATCGCACATGAGATCTGAAGACCTCGTCGCCATACCTTTCCGATTCATCTGTACAATCTCATGAAGAAGTGTTCAAGTGTTCGAAATAATCCTGCCTACATAAAAAAAATAGTTCTGAGCACTATGGGACTCTACTGCTGAGGTCACCAGTCCCCTAGAACTTAGAACTAGTTAAACCTAACTAACCTAAGGACATCACACACATCCATGCTCGAGGCAGGATTCGAATCTGCCACCGTATCGGTCGCGCGGTTCCAGACTGTAGCGCCCAGAACCGCTCGGCCATCCGGCCGGCTGCCTGCATCATTAGCGATCATCCTCCATATCGGTCTCTCTGCACAACATTTGGGTCTCTAAATCGTGTTTCACATTCTCTCCATACTCGAATTCGTCGAGAATGACTCTCCAGACCAAATCGGGACTCATCTGCGAAAGAATATTGGCTGCTCAGTGGTCGACTATCCAGGTCACATGTTGACACCACTCTAGACGTTCCCTTGCGTGGAGACGTGCCAGAGGCACACATACAGAAGGTCACCGACAATACAGGCCACTCTGTCGAAGCCTTCTCTACACCGTTTGCCTCGATAAAACACGTGCACTGGATGCTGCTTGGTCAGATGGCAGTTGCTATGTAGTACTAAGGCGGCACCCTCGAGCCTTACAATAATTAAAGGTCCTCTCTTTCTGATGTCACACATGGTCGGCCCTACCCTGTTCTTCGGCATTCAGGTTCGCTCTCTATAAACTGTCACCACATACGAGAAACAACGGAACGATTCACATTAAGCCACCGGGCCACATCAGTATTCGATTGTGCTTCTTCCATTCTTCCTGTGGATCTCCACCGCCTAGAGTCTGGTAGGCGTCTTCTCTGCGTCATACTGCAGTGGGACTACCGGGCGAACATTGCTCCGTTCGATAGGTGCCCTGACGTCATTGATTCAGTGGTTTTCCGTTGACAGAAATGCCATCTTTCACGCAGAACACGAACATTTGGTGACAGGTATTTATGATTATATCGCGAATTAAACACAGGACATTGCAAAAGCGGTTTGTTGCTTTAATTTCGGACGCCAGTATATTTCCAGCGATGTTGACCAGCTACAAATCTAGCGGTGTACAGCATCTCGTCTTCGTCATAATATCCGTCGCTCACATTGAACAAACTGTGTACGCAGGGACGCAAGGGTTAATAATAAAATCAAATCTGCGCCTTTCTCACTTGTTGGACCTTTTTCCCACCTCCCGTTCCTAACCTATTAATATAGAAAGGTTTCTACACGCCCTTCTTGCATTCCCAGCTCCAGATTTGCACCTGGTGGCCAAAACTGGAACTATTTTTTTTTCCAGCATAAATCGGTTTCGCATAATACGTTATAATATCTACAAATTTTCTCTGCCCTACGATAATTACAGCCCACAATCTACCTCTGTGAGTAGCTGCACGTTAATTATGTCACCCGGTATTAAGTAGAATTGGAATCATATTTTCTTCTTCGTTCTCATATCTCAAGCTATGAATATTTGTCCAGGTGCTGGCTTGCATCACGCAGCATGACGTAATAATATTTGCAGCATTTCCAGATGATGAGCTTGCGCCGGCCGCTGTGGTCGAGCGGTTCTATGCGCTTCAGTCTGGAACTGCACGACCACTACGGTCGCAGGTTTGAATCCTGCCTCGGGCATGGATGTGTGTGATGTCCTTAGGTTAGTTAGGTTTAAGTAGTTCTAAATTCTAGGGGACTAATGACTTCAGATGTTAAGTCCCATAGTGCTCAGAGCCACTTGAATCATCTGATCAGCTTGCATTAATCTATTCTCAAACGATACGTTCATTGTCTGATGTGATAGTCGGTTTCTGAATCATGGTACAGTATTGGGTTTACATTAATCTATGCAAATACTAGGCCGTCGAGTTCATCACATCAACGTTTAGTGAACAGTTTGCGACACTTTGTACTGCATATGGAATAACTTTCGTTCCCTACCTTAACACGTGTTCCATGAAAGGACGATTGTATGTTTGACTACGGCCATGATTACGCCTTAAATGAAATTATTCTCTCTTAAACCAAATTTACATGGTTTATTCGTGAGACCCTGTCACTATTTAACGGTTCTAATATCTTCACTATAGAGTGCGCCCTTTTAAATCTGCATCTTTATGTCATAAGTGTTCGATCTTCAACAGAGATACCTAACTTCCTGAGGTCCTATTACAATCAGTACACATGTTTCTCAAAGCTGCAGTCAACTCTACACGTCGACAGTTTCTTTGCAAGCTTTTCAAACCAGAAGTTAAATCATGAGCTGGAGATGCCGAGACAGCTGGCGGTATATACAGCATAAATTCTTTACTTGTTTAAATTTCAGATTACTTAACAGGTTAGCTGAGTGAAGTAACTTGGCTGTAAGCTTAGTTATTTACACGTTGTCAATGCCTGGCTCTGAGCACTATGGGACTTAACATCTGTGCTCATGAGTCCCCTAGAACTTAGAAGTAATTAAACCTAACTAACCTAAGGACATCACACACATCCATGCCCGAGGCAGGATTCGAACCTGCGACCGTAGCAGTCGCGCGGTTCCGGACTGAGCGCCTGAACCGCTCGGCCACACGGGCCGGCAATGCCTGGCCTTTTAAAAAAATGTAGTCAGCGTCATATCATTTCTTGGGTCTAAGCTTTATTCTGAAGAGGGAATTTGTTCAGGGTACTTTTCAGGATATATATTTGCATGAAATTCGAATTTAAACCAGAACGAGGCAGCGTACTACACATAATGGGAAATTTCGTAGCAAAGTACTGTAGTGTTCACATAAACCTTTGAGTCAATAGATCTGTACTTTATTTATACAAAAAAATGGGCAGTTGGGCCAGAAATCAGTTTAGTTCTAACATGAACTGCACAACTAGTATTAACTATTAATTAATCACAATTGTAACGTTAAAAAAACTATGAGGCGGGTTACAGTCATTTATGATGGAAAGCTGTACACGTTCAGCGCTTC